>NC_090825.1:127198333-127819166 GCF_028021215.1 Eschrichtius robustus
AAAGCCCTGGGAGGACTTTGGTTGACCTAGCCTGGGTCACTTGCCTATTCCTGAATTGAGGCTATGGAGATTTGTAATGGCCAAGCCTAGGTCACATGTGCTTCCCTGTGCTCAGGTGTGTGCCCTAACTAAACCACACAGAAAAGGTAGGTTCTCCAGAAAAGAGGAGGATCTGTTACCAGGAGAAGGGGAGAAGGGGTGCAGGACCAAAAACAATGAATTTCCCATTTTACAGATGAGGGAACAGACGGGTGGTATGATAGTTTAATAGTTAAACATGAAGACTCTGGAGTCCCACCCACCTGGCTTTGCTTCCTTGGGCAAATTAACTACATCTACATCTTTTAAGGCTTTAGAGTCTTCATCTCCAAAATGGAAATAACTGAAGATAAAGGCCAAGAAATAAAAAAGCATGACAATAATAGTCCCTACTGCAAAGGGTTGGTGGTTGAAGTGAGGACTAAGTGAGTTAATACACGTAAAGTGCTTAGCATAGGGCCTGGCACATAGGAAGCCCACAGTAAATGAGGCCGTTACTATTATTGATCAGGCAACATTAACGAGTACACAGCAGCTGGTAAGTGACCTACCTTCTGACTCCTGGGGTACAAAACGGTGAATTCCTCTTTCCCGTCTGTTGCAGAGTGAAGCAGCATGGATGCCGTCAGCCAGGTCCCCATGGAAGTCGTGCTCCCCAAGCACATCCTGGACATCTGGGTCATTGTCCTCATCATCCTGGCCACCATTGTCATCATGACCTCCTTGTTGCTGTGCCCGGCCACTGCGGTCATCATCTATCGCATGCGGACTCATCCTGTCCTCAATGGGGCCGTCTGAGCACCTCCCAAGAGGGGCAGGTGAGGGATGAGGACAGCGTCCCTGCCCCCAGCTTCTCCCCCTTTCTCAGAAGAGCCGCAGGAGGGACTTTGGAGCGTGGACTCTGGAGCTCGCTATGTGAGGAGATCCGAGTTCTGGTTTTGATTCTGCCACTGGCCAGTGGTGTGAGTTCGGTCAAGGGACCTAATTCTATGAGTTTCAGGTTCCTTATTTTCCAAATGGGGATCGTGATTCCTGCCCGTCCTACCTCATGGGGTTGTGAGAACCAATGACCTAGTGGAGGTTAAAGCTGTTGGTGAGTAGATACACAGGTGTTACTGCTGAACGCTGAGAAGCTTTGACGAACCAAAGACCCTAGCTGCTGATGAGGGCCTTCAAGGTGGTGAGGGAGATACTGGAGCAGAGCAGTCTTTCCCAGTGCCCCTAAGGTGAAGGCAAGAAAAGGCACCCTGTCATCATTCCAAGGGACCAACAGCATGTGGCTCAACGTTATTTTCTTTGAGGTGCCACTCCCTTGAGTTGTCTAATTTGGGAGGGAATTGAGCATGGCACGGGGAGGGAGATGGGTGGATCTTCCCGGGACACCAGAATCTGCAGTTTGGAGGGGCTCTGACATTTCTTGGCAATGCCAAGGGAGCTGGGGTGATGGGCTTCTTTCTGCATTAGCGTCCCATAGCTTTGACGCTCAAGCAGTGTTGGCAGATGCAGGGTGGCTGAGTTCCCTGGCCAGCTTTCAGGATACCCAGCGCCCGCCCCGTCCCCTGTGTGCCCTCCGCCCCAGCCCCTGCTGTTATTAGGTCCACCGCATAACGTGTACTCCCTTCATCCCCTCCCACCAGCACTGCAACCATTCCAAGGTACGAGATGTTCCCAGCACCTTTGGAACTAACTCAAACAATGATGTTTATTTTAAACGCTACAATTTATATTTATATGTATAGAGAGATTTCTGGACCGCTCAAGCTCTTTGACCAAAATCAGGAGCATCTGGGGATTTGTTAAATTATGTAAGAAGATAGCACAGATTATCGGGATATTATTGTGTGAAAATGATGCTTTTATGTTGATCTGATTTCATTGATGTACATAACTAATTTCCAATAAAGTGCTAGAATGAGCATGTCTGAAGTCTTTCTTTAAAGAGCACCTATTAAACTCAGTAAGAGGATTCCACTGAACTTATGGTCTTAGGGACAGATTGAATATAGGAATAGAAAGGGAAAGAGGACAATCAAATCAACTTCAGTAAGTGGGTCTAGCTTCGGTAAGTGGGTGAATAGTTATGCAGTTTACACAGACATAGAATGCAGGAGGGAGAACAGATTTTGGAAGTAAGATGACTTTAGTATTTAGTATCGGGTTTAACATGTTGAGTTTGAGGTGCTTGTGATATTCAGGTGGGTACTTTCAGGATGCAGTTGGAAACCTGGGCAAGATTTTATAGCTGGGATTATGTTTGGGGGCATTATCTGCATAATTAGACTGGGAGGAGTGAGGTGCTAATGCAGAACTGGGAGAATGCTAAAGAGGAGTGGAAGGGGAAGAGGGGGGAAAAGACAAAGCAAGGAGACGGAAAAGGTCATGTGATGTGAACTGATTATGAGAGGGATGCAGTCGTACTCTGTGAGCGAAGGAAGGATGGGGGGTTAGGAATTGGAGACAGTGGGAACAGACAATTCTTTCCAGGAATAGAATGTAGTATAGAGGTAAGAGAGGAAGGTTTCGGAGAAAATGGTCAAGGGGGGATAGATATATGTGACGAGATTCTGATTGGTTTGCTCAGCATCTATTCCAATTTTTTTTTTCTAATATGCCTTCCTGGGTGGCAGAGGCTAGAAAGTGAAAAACTATACTGAACGTGAAAAACTCCCATTTTCCTAACTAAACTTTAGCCAGAGATTCATGTGTGATTTAGAGTTAGCTAATTGGATGGGTGCATTGGAAGCTGAGTTTGGAATCTAGTTGGGTTGGGAGAGATACTGCCAGGTGTGAGGCATTCATGGTGCTGATGTGAATCCAATAAGAATCAGTAGACTGGGAACTGCTGGGTGTGCGGCCAAGGCCGTGTGTGCTGCCCAGTCTTTCTGAGTCAGATTCCTGGTCTGTAAGGCAGAGTGTATCAGAATTAAATGAGAAAATCCTTCCAAGGCTCTAGGGTGTCTGAACGTGAGACTTTCAGGCAGTCCACCAGATGGTGATACGGCTCTTTTTTCACATGGAACAGTCAGCTCTCAGAAGTTTCCAGAGTCAATTCCCTCACATTCCTAGCAGCTCAAGAGGTTATTTTACAGTTCTGGTTTCAGAGACTCTGGAGGTACCAGAGGGACCATCCAGTCCAACCTCCCCTGTAATGAAGGAATCCCCTTATTAACCCTGGGGTTGCCAGTTGTTGCCTAATTGGTATTTCCCTGTGTGGCCCTAGACCACCTGCCTCAGGTTCACCCAGGAGCATTTGCTTATACACGCAGCTTCCAGGGCTCCGCTTCACACTTACTGGGAGTCCCTGGCAGAGGGTTCTTGAGTGTCTGCTTTGTAAAAACAAGCTCTATGGGTGATCAGTGAACAGGTCAAAATTGGAGAACCAAGTGCCAGGGGAAAGGAGTCCTCTTCTTGCTGAAACGACCCCTTGATAGCTGTTCTGCTAGAATTCTTCCTTTAGTGAGAGAGAGGTGGGGACCCAGGGGCACCAGCTCGGCCCTCTTGGGGCCACCCTGAAGAGATCAACTTCCTTTCCTGTGACAATGTCTGAACAATTTGAAGATAGCGATCATGACTTACCTCATCTTCTCTAAGTGAAAGATTCACACTTTGCATTAGGCATTGGCTGTCATCCTCCCTCCCTCCCTTTCCGGGAGACAGTATAGCCAGAGATTAAGAGCAAGGGCCTGAAGAATCTTGGCTTTGCTATTCACTAGCTTTATGATTGTGGGCAAGTAACATAGACTCTTTGAGCCTCAATTTCCTCACCTGTAAGACAGATGTAAAATTATACTTACATCACAGAATTGTTACGAGTATTAAATGAGGTCTCACAAATGCAAGGTGAAAAGGTAAAATACAGCAAATAATCAATGTGATCTATATTAATGAGTCTCAGTTTCTCGAGCCTGTCTGATGGTCATGACAGTTACTTCTGAGTGTGGGGAGGATTAAATGACATAATGTAAGTAAAGGATTGGGCCAGTGTCTGACTCATAGGAGTCTCTCAATAATGGTAACTATAAGGTAGCCAATAATGTAAAAACACTAAAGGCCTATAATCCTAATGGGGTGGGATTTTAAAAATCACTAGTTAAAGCAGTGAGTTGAGCAGAACTTCCCCACTGGCACCCTGTAGGATTGGCACTAAATTCACAAACGTCCTTAGAACTAATATAAAAATTGTACTTCTTCTCCCTTCAGGAATTATTTCATAACTAACTCACAATTAATAAAATACAAAGTTTTCAAGTTTTAATTCTTCACAGAAATTGCCTTCTAAACTTTTAAGAGTGCAAAAAAACATTTAAAATCTTTAAGATAAAACTTTAATCAGGTCTCTACATAATTCTTGCTAAAGAGTAAGAATGGAAAAAGGATTGTGAGATGAAATGATGATAAGAATAAAATTGCCTTTGAAACCCTTAATCCCAAAAGTTGAAGTAGCAACTTTTAAATTGTCCAAATCACACAAATAATTTAATTGAGGTGTTTGGAAGGCTCTTCAATTCCCATAAAGATTTACATGCTAGAAAAAAAGTTTCTGTGTTAGCAGGTCTCTAACATTTTTTATCAAAATCATAAAAATTATTGTATGTATTTAAATTTGGACAGCTACCATTATACAGTGAATTGTTTACATGCACAAACTTCTGAGTCAAGCGGACTGAATTCCCATCTGGCTCCGCCAGTGTGTTCTTGAAAGTAGCTGTCTTGGAGTCTCACTGCCCTCATTAGTAAAAGGGAAGGTTGTGTTGATCTCTGCAGGGCCACTGGAAGAATTAAGTCAGGCTCTGTACCTAAAATATTTACAGAGAGCAGGGCCTGTGTAAATACTCAATGCTTATGTTACCTAAAAACAAAGGAAGATTGTTACCTCTATCGTAGAGAATATAGATACAAGTGGGGCAGTTCTGCTGGATTGGTCTCCCTAGATTGGTTTCACCCAAATACCTCAGGGAACACTCATTCCCAGAGCATGAGCAGGAAAGTGGAAAGGGTGAGCAGGTTGGGGTGGAACTGGGGTGGGAGAGGGTAAGAGACAGTTTTTCTGTGTTCCTGGACCCAGTTCCAAAGTGCATGTGAGTTGTGGAGGTGCGGGCGTTCCCTGCACCAACAAGCAATTCTCAGACACCAGTAGGTGTTCAAGAGTTCAACTCAATTCTGGAACCTGGGAATAGCATTAGATTCTACAGGTAAAGAACTCAGTCCCATAAGACCACCCTCTATTTTAGATGCCAATGGCAAGCCTAGGTTGTTACGTGTCCTTCTGGCCCACTGGCTATAAATCAGAGGTTTCCATGACCTCCTCCTTGGGTTTGATTAATTTGCTAGAACAGCTCATAGACCTCAGGAAATTTAGTCCCTACATTACCCATTTATTACAATGGATATTAAAGGATTTGAATCAACAGCCAAATGAGGAGACGTATACGGCAAGGTCCCAAACAAAGGGGCTTCTGTCCTCATGGAGTTTGGGGCTGGGTAAGGTAGAACATGAAAAACGTTCTGGTTCCCTAACCTGGAAGCTCTCCAAACTTCCTCCTTTTGGGTTTTTATGGAGGTTTCATTAATAGGCGTGATTGATTAACTCATTGACCATTGGTGATTCATACAACCTCTAGCCTCTCTCCCGTACCCAGAAATCAGGAGGTGGGACTGAAAGTTCCACCCCTCTATTCCTGGCAGCCAGCCCCCATTCTTAAGTGCTTTCCAAAAGTCACCTCAGGAACATAACCCGGATGTGGTAAAAAGGGGCTTGTTATGAATAATAACAAGATACCTATTTCACCTTTATGGCTCTGAAGGGTTTTCAGAGACTGAGAACAAGACCAAATATTATAACAAAAGAGCATTGCTCTTATTGCTAAGGAAATTCCAAAGGTTTGGGGAGCTGAGAGCCAGAACTGTGGATGAAGACCAAGTATAATGAGAAACATATTTTGGTCATCTGAATGACCAAGTATATATATTTCCTATAAATTACAATATCACAACAGCTAAACAGTCTGAGGAGAAATTAGGGTAAGGTAAGCTAGCTAAAGCTGAGTTGGACAGTTGTGATTGGTGAATGTCAGTGTTCCTTGTGGGTGTTTCCAGTAAACGACTGAGGTTTTGATCTGTGATGTGGGCTGGGCTGTGGGCTCACCCTCCATTTTGTGGCCCAATATATGAACTCACTTTATCACAACAGTATAAGAAATATATTTTAATGAATCTTTAAATTGTTATTAGTGGCTTTAGAATTTCCACCACTGGGGTTTTTTATACTTCATTACTTTTAATCAAGATTTGTACCTCAGAAAACATACTTAAAATTTTGTTGTTACTGTTGTTGTTGTTGTTGTTAGAAAAAATCCAGTATGACTGCTGCTGTGTCACTTGTTCACGGCAATTATCTGGGACATGTATAACAAAGAATGCATAACTAAAAATGAAGATATTTTGTGCTCTAGGAATCGAACTGCAGTTGGCCAAAGAATGATTTATGGAATCCCTGAACATCAGGGCAGTAGATTGCTCTTATTTTCAATTTTTCCATACTTAGTACTAAACTATTTTGAACTTATGGGAAGGTAAGCTAAATAAACCACAACCTTTCATTTTGTTGCAAGAAGCCTGACACTTTCAAAAGGGACTAATACTCTTTCTTGGTGTAATGGATTGAATGGTGGCCCCCAAAAGCTTTATCCACTTCCTAATTCTCTGAACCTATGAATGTGAACTCATTTGGGAAAAAGGTCTTTGTTGATGTCATTAAGTTAAGGATTTTGAGATAAAGAGATCACCCTGGATTATTTGAGTGGGCTCTAAATCCAAAGACAAGCATCCTTATGAAAGTCACATAGAGGAGAGACACACAGAGAGAAGAGGAAGAGGCAATCTGACCATGGAGGCAAAGACGGGAGTGATGTGGCCACAAACCAAGGAATGCTCGGAGCCAGCAAAGGACAGAAGAGCCAAGCAATGCATTGTGCCCCAGAGCCTCTGGAGGGAGTGTGTCCCTGCTGACACCTTAATTTCAGACCTCTGGCATCCAAAACTGTGAGAGAATAATTTTCTCTTGTTTTAAGCCACTAAGTTTGTGGAAATTTGTTAAGGCAGCCCTAGGAAACTAATACACTTGGTAAACTGATGTAGGATGACAAAGTTTTTCAACAACTGTATGAATGGACTAAAAATTCTAAAAAGTAAACAGTAATGGATAAGGAGAGATAATATGATACACACTGGAAAGGGAAAGGAGAAGGAGAAGGAAGGGGTTCAGGGAAGAGAGAAAAAGAAAGGTGGTAATCATAATGTGAGCTAAGATTTGTCAGGCTTCCAGCAAAAGTATAAACTGTTGGGGTCCAGGGCAGGCTGTCCCCAAATATTCCACAGTGGCATATTATTTTGAATTACAGTCATTTAAGAAACGGCTAACACAAGAGGGACACTTCAACCCTCCTGTCTCCCATATGAAAGGTGCCCTCCCCACATCTGGAGGTAAAAGGACACACTTATCGCCAGAGATAGGGAATTCAGCCTGAGAATCCTGTATAAACAAACCTTGCTACTTCTTTAATTCACTACCCAAGCCCCAAATCTGTTTAGATTCTTCACTAATTAAGCACCCAAAGCCTAAGTTTGTCCTGTTGATTCCTCACAAATTTATTGTTTGTCTAAAAAGTATAAAAGCTGTTTCTTTTGTAGGAATATGCTATAATTTGTTTAGTCGTTTTACTGTTTATGGACATTTAGGTTGGTTCCTATTTGGGGCTATTATGAACCGGGCTGCTAACATTCTTCTTTGAATCTTTTTGTGAACATGCTTTAATTTCTCTTGGATAAGTGCCTGAGTGGAATTGTTTCGTCATAGGGTAAGATGCAAATTTAATTATATAACCAACTGCTGGACAGATCTTCAAAGGGGCTGTACATTTTATACTCCCACCAGCAATGCATGAGTGTTCCAGTTGAGTTACATCCTTGTCAACATTTGGTATAGTCTTTTTTATTTTACTCATTAGTTTTGACATTTCTGTGAAATGATATATCATTGGTGGTTTTAATTTGCATTTCTCCATTGACTGAAGATATTGAGCACTTTTCCAGGAGTTTATTAGCAAACTACTGTTCTTTTCTGAAGTATCTGTTCAAGTCTTTTGCCTATTTTTAAAAATTGGGCTTTTTGGGAGACCTTCAAGATGGCAGAGGAGTAAGACATGGTGATCACTTTCCTCCCCACAAATACATCAAAAATACATCTACATGTGGAACAACTCCTACAGAGCACCTACTGAACGCTGGCAGAAGACCTCAGACTTCCCAAAAGGCAAGAAACTCCCCACGTACCTGGCCGTGTGGCTGACATGTTATTGGTGCTCCAGCTTGGTGTCAGGCTGTGCCTCTGAGGTGGCAGAGCCGAGTTCAAGATAATGGTCCACCAGACACCTCCCAGCTCCACGTAATATCAAACGGTGAAAGCTCTCCCAGAGATCTCCATCTCAAAGCTAAGACCAAGCTCCACTCAACGACCAGCAAGCTACAGTGCTGGACACCCTATGCCAAACAACTAGCAAGACAGGAACACAACACCACCCATTAGCAGAGAGGCTGCCTAAAATCATAATAAGGTCACAGACACCCCAAAACACACCACCGGATGTGGTCCTGCCCACCAGAAAGACAAGATCCAGACTCATCCACCAGAACACAGGCACAAGTCCCCTCCACCAGGAAGCCTACACAACCCACTGAACCAACCTTAGCCACTGGGGGCAGACACCAAAAACAACGGGAACTACGAACCTGCAGCCTGCAAAAACGAGACCCCAAACACAGTAAGTTAAGCAAAATAAGAAGACAGAGAAACACACAGCAGATGAAGGAGCAAGGTAAAAACTCACCAGACCAAACAAATGAAGAGGAAATCAGCAGTCTACCTGAAAAAGAATTCAGAGTAATGATAGTAAAGATGATCCAAAATCTTGGAAATAGAATGGAGAAAGCACTAGAAATGTTTAACAAGGACCTAGGAGAACTAAAGAGCAAACAAACAATGATGAACAACACGATACATGAAATTAAAAATTCTCTAGAAGGAATCAATAGCAGAATAACTGAGGCAGAAGAACGGACAAGTGACCTGGAAGATAAAATAGTGGAAATAACTAGCACAGAGCAGAATAAAAAAAAAAAGAATGAAAAGATTTGAGGACAGTCTCAGAGACCTCTGGGACAACATTAAATGCACCAATATTAGAATTATAGGGGTCCCAGAAGAAGAATAGAAAAAGAAAGGGACTGAGAAAACATTTGAAGAGATTATAGTTGAAAACTTCCCTAATATGGGAAAGGAAACAGTCAATCATATCCAGGAAGTGCAGAGAGTCCCATACAGGATAAATCCAAGAAGAAACACACCAAGACACATATTAATCAAACTATAAAAAATTAAATACAAAGAAAAAATATTAAAAGCAGCAAGGGAAAACCAACAAATAACACACAAGGGAATCCCCAGAAGGTTAACAGCTGATCTTTCAGCAGAAACTCTGCAAGCCAGAAGGGAGTGGCAGGACATATTTAAAGTGATGAAAGGGAAAAACCTACAACCAAGATTACTCTACCCAGCAAGGATCTCATTCAGATTCGACAGAGAAATTAAAACCTTTACAGACAAGCAAAAGTTAAGAGAATTCAGCACCACCAAACCAGCTTTACAACAAATGCTAAAGGAACTTCTCTAGGCAGGAAACACAAGAGAAGAAAAAGACCTACAATAACAAACCCAAAACAATTAAGAAAATGGTAATAGGAACAAACATATCGATAACTACCTTAAATGTAAATGGATTAAATGCTCCAACCAAAAGACGTAGACTGGCTGAATGGATACCAAAACAAATCCATACATATGCTGTCTACAAGAGACCCACCTCAGACCTAGGGACACATACAGGCTGAAAGTGAGGGGATGGAAAAAGATATTCCATGCAAATGGAAATCAAAAGAAATCTGGAGTAGCTATTCTCATATCAGACAAAATAGACATTAAAATAAAGACTATTATAAGAGACAAAGAAGGACACTACATAATGACCAAGGGATCAAGCCAAGAAAAAGATATAACAATTGTAAATATTTATGCACCCAATATAGGAGCACCTCAATACATAAGGCAAAAGCTAACAGCCATAAAAGGGGAAATGGACAGTAACACAATCATATTAGGGGACTTTAACACCCCACTTTTGCCAATGGACAGATCATCCAAAATGAAAATAAATAAGGAAACACGAGATTTAAATGATACATTAAACAAGATGGACTTAATTGATATTTATAGGACATTCCATCCAAAAACAACAGAATAGACTTTCTTCTCAAGTGCTCATGGAACATTCTCCAGGATAGATCATATCTTGGGTCACAAATCAAGCCTTGGTAAATTTAAGAAAATTGAAATCGTATCAAGTATCTTTTCCAACCACAACGTTATGAGACTAGGTATCAATTACAGGGAAAAAATCTGTAAAAAATACAAACACATGGAGGCTAAACAGTACACTACTAAATAACGAAGAGATCACTGAAGAAATAAAAGAGGAAATCAAAAAATACCTAGAAACGAATGACAATGAAAACACAGTGACCCAAAACCTATGGGATGCAGCAAAAGCAGTTCTAAGAGGGAAGTTCATAGCAATACAATCCTACCTCAAGAAACAAGAAACACCTCAAATAAACAACGTAACCTTACACCTAAAGCAATTAGAGAAAGAAGAACAAAAAAACCCCAAAGTTAGCAGAAGGAAAGAAATCATAAAGATCAGATCAGAAATAAATGAAAAAGAAATGAAGGAAATGAAAGCAAAGATCAATAAAACTAAAAGCTGGTTCTCTGAGAAGATAAACAAAATTGATAAACCATTAGCCAGACTCATCAAGAAAAGAAGGGAGAAGACTCAAATCAATAGAATTAGAAATGAAAAAGGAGGAGTAACAACTGACACTGCAGAGATACAAAGGATCATGAGAGATTACTACAAGCAACTATATGCCAATAAAATGGACAACCTGAAAGAAATGGACAAATTCTTAAAAAAGCACAACTTCCTGAGACTGAACCAGGAAGAAATAGAAAATATAAACAGACCAATCACAAGCACCGAAATTGAAACTGTGATTTAAAATCTTCCAACAAACAAAAGCCCAGGACCAGATGGCTTCACAGGTGAATTCTATCAAACATTTAGAGAAGAGCTAACACCTATCCTTCTCAAACTCTTCCAAAATATAGCAGAGGGAGAAACACTCCCAAACTCATTCTACGAGGCCACCATCACTCTGATACCAAAACCAGACAATGATGTCACAAAGAAGGAAAACTACAGGCCAATATCACTGATGAACATAGATGCAAAAATCCTCAACAAAATACTAGCAAACAGAATCCAACAACACATTAAAAGGATCATATACTATGATCAAGTGGGGTTTATCCCAGGAATGCAAATTTTCTTCAACATACACAAATCAATCAATGTGACACACCATATTAACAAATTGAAGGAGAAAACCATATGATCATCTCAATAGATGCAGAAGAAGCTTTTGACAAAATTCAACACCCATTTATGATAAAAACCCTGCAGAAAGTAGGCATAGAGGGAACTTTCCTCAACATAATAATGGCCACATATGACAAACCCACAGCCAACATCGTTCTCAATGGTGAAAAACTGAAACCATTTCCTCTAAAATCAGGAACAAGAGAAGGTTGTCCGCTCTCACCACTATTATTCAACATAGTTTTGGAAGTTTTAGCCACAGCACTCAGAGAAGAAAAAGAAATAAAAGGAACACAAATTGGAAAAGATGAATTAAAGCTGTCACTGTTTGCAGATGACATGATACTATACATAGAGAATCCTAAAGATGCTACCAGAAAACTACTAGAGCTAATCAATTAATTTGGTAAAGTTGCAGGATACAAAATTAATGCACAGAAATCTCTTGCATTCCTATACACTAACAACGAAAGATCAGAAAGAGAAATTAAGGAAACACTCCCATTTACCATTGCAACAAAAAGAATAAAATAACTAGGAATAAACCTACTTAAAGAGACAAAAGACCTGTATGCAGAAAACTATAAGACACTGATGACAGAAATTAAAGGTGATACAAACAGACGGAGAGATATACCATGTTCTTGGATTGGAAGATTCAACATTGTGAAAATGACTCTACTACCCAAAGCAATCTACA
Source organism: Eschrichtius robustus (assembly GCF_028021215.1). Classification (NCBI taxonomy): domain Eukaryota; kingdom Metazoa; phylum Chordata; class Mammalia; order Artiodactyla; family Eschrichtiidae; genus Eschrichtius; species Eschrichtius robustus. The sequence continues at coordinate 127,210,625 of NC_090825.1, forward strand.
GATTCAATGCAATCCCTATCAAACTACCAATGGCATTTTTCACAGAACTAGAACAAAAAATTTCACAATTTGTATAGAAACACAAAAGACCCCGAATAGCCAAAGCAATCTTGAGAAAGAAAAACAGAGCTGGAGGAATCAGGCTCCCTGACTTCAAACTATACTACAAACTTACAGTAATCAAGACAGTATGGTACTGGCACAAAAACAGAAATATAGACCAATGGGACAGGATAGAAAGCCCAGAGATAAACCCACGCACATATGGTCAACTTATTTTTGATAAAAGAGGCAAGAATATACAATGGAGAAAAGACAGCCTCTTCAATAAGTGGTGCTGGGAAAACTGGACAGCTACATGTAAAAGAATGAAATTAGAACACTCCTTAACACCATACACAAAAATAAACTCACAATGGATTAAAGACCTAAATGTAAGGCCAGACACTATCAAACTCTTAGAGGAAAACATAGGCAGAATACTCTATGACATAAATCACAGCAAGATCCTTTTTGACCCACCTCCTAGAGAAATGGAAATAAAAACAAAAATAAACAAATGGGACCTAATGAAACTTAAAAGCTTTTGCAGAGCAAAGGAAACCATAAACAAGACAAAAAGACCACCCTCAGAATGGGAGAAAATATTTGCAAATGAAGCAACTGACAAAGGATTAATCTGCAAAATATACAAGCAGCTCATGCAGCTCAATCTCAAAAAAACAAACAACCCAATCCAAAAATGGGCAGAAGACCTAAATAGACATTTCTCCAAAGAAGATATACAGATTGCCAACAAACGCATGAAAGGATGCTCAACATCACTAATCATTAGAGAAATGCAAATCAAAACTACAATGAGGTATCACCTCACACCAGTCAGAATGACCATCATCAACAAATCTGCAAACAATAAATGCTGGAGAGGGTGTGGAGAAAAGGGAACCCTCTTGCACTGTTGGTGGGAATGTAAATTGATACAGCCACTATGGAGAACAGTATGGAGGTTCCTCAAAAAACTAAACATAGGACAACCATACGACCCAGCAATCCCACTACTGGGCATATACCCTGAGAAAACCATAATTCAAAAAGTGTCATGTACCACAATGTTCATTGCAGCTCTATTTACAATAGCCAGGACATGGAGCAACCTGAGTGTCCATTGACAGATGAATGGATAAAGAAGATGTGGCACATATATACAATGGAATATTACTCAGCCATAAAAAGAAACGAGATTGAGTTATTTGCAGTGAGGTGGATGGACCTAGAGACTGTCATACAGAGTGAAGTAAGTCAGAAAGAGAAAAACAAATACCATATGCTAACACATATATATGGAATCTAAAAAAAAAAAAAAAAAAAGGTTCTGAAGAACCTAGGGGCAGGACAGGAATAAAGACGGAGATGTAGAGGATGGACTTGAGGACATGGGAAAGGGGAAGGGGAAGCTGGGACGAAGTGAAAGAGTGGCATGGACATATGTACACTACCAAATATAAAATAGATAGCTAGTGGGAAGCAGCTGCATAGCACAGGGAGATCAGCTTGGTGCTTTGTGTCCGCCTAGAGGGGTGGGATAGGGAGGGTGGGAGGGAGGGAGATGTAACAGGGAGGAGATATGGGGATGTATGTATATGTATAACTGATTCACTTTGTTATACAGCAGAAACTAACACACCATTGTAAAGCAATTATACTCCAATAAAAGATGTTAAAAAAATAAAAAAAAAAGAATGCATGCTAAGATTTCAAGTGTAACCAGACAAGATTAGAGAGCATAATTTACAAATCAGAGAGAGAAGTGGAATAAGAAAATAAACTGATGCAATAAAAAAGGGGGGGGGGGAATATTTTAAATGGTACTACTATCAATTAAAACGTAAAATGGTTAAATGGTAAATATGTCAAATATAAAAAAAAAATACTAAAAGGTCAGTGTATTAAACTTACAATTAGTAAGACATGAATGGTCAGATTAGATTTTTTAAAACTTGAACTTCATGCTATTTACAATAGCCACACCCAAAACATATGACCATAGAAGTTTTGAAAATAGAAGAATGGAAAAATATGTCAGTAAAAAAGTAACCTAAACCAAAAAACTGGTGTGACTATTTTACATTATGAAAATGTTTTAAGATGAAACACATCATTAGGCATAGGGGAGTAAGTACGAAATGACAAAGAATTTAATTCTTTAGGAAGATACATCACTTCCAAACATATATGTACCTAATAAAAGAGCTTTAAAGTTGATAACACACAAAATAATAGAATCACAGAGAGAAACTAAGAAACCTACTGTCAGAATGGAATAGTTAAACATATCTTCCCATTATCGACAAGTCAAGGAGATTAGAATCACACGAGTAATCTTATCTTGAGCTAATATAGATATATAGACATCTGTATCTAGCAGTTAAAGAACACACATTCTTCTCAAGGCTATAAAACACATTTACAAAAATTGATTCTGTACTAACTAGGTCATAAGCTCATCTTCACAAATTTCAAAGAAGAGGCATCATTACAGATCATGTTTATTGACCACAACACAATTAGAAGTTAGTAACAAGAAACGTGACTTTAATCCCTAATATGTTTGCAAATTAAAGGCACGTTTATAAATAACCCATGGGTCAAAGAAGAAATCATGCCAATGGATATATAAATGAATTAATGATTGTAAATAAACCATGTATCAAAAACTTTTTGGTTTTGTATATTTTAATTTATACTTATGGCTTATTATATTAGGAATGGAGTCTGCAGAATAATAGTGAGTCCAAATAAAGAAGGTAAGAAACATACAACAAAATTATTCCCGATAAAGCAGTGGGAAGGCTCTAAGAGTAGATTATGAAAACAAAGGAAACTAAAAAAAATGATTGATTTAGAAAACAAAGGTAAAATGGAGAGAATCAAGAAAGCCAAAAGAGAATTTTAAAAATACATAACTACCAATCCAGTATAGATTAAAATATAGTAAGAGAGTACCATCAAATAATTTATATTGATAATTCAACAGCTTAGATGAAATGAGTGTTCCTGAGAAAATATAACTTACTAAAATATATCAAGAATAAAAAACCTAAATAGTCCTATAACAATAAATGAAACTGCAAAAATAGTTATTATCTTCTCTTATAGGAAACACAAGTACAGCAGTTATATAGGCAATTCTCCAACAGTTTCAAAAAGAGTTAATTCCAATCCTTTACAAAATCTCTGAATATGAAAAAGGAGGGAACTACATCTTAATTTATTCTGTGAAGTTAGTTTAACTTGATAACAAAACCAGATGAAGACAGGATAAGAAAGGCACACTAGAGTGTCTTTTTACCCATGAATGTATATGTAAGAATTAAAACAAATTATTGGCACAATAAATCCAGCAGTCATTAGATGATTTTTCATTTTGACAGACAAACATAAATGTAACTGGAGTCCTACAGGCAGAAGAAAGTAGAGAACAAGGTAGAAGTAATATTTGAAGAGATAATGACTAAGAATTTTCCAAAAACAATGAAAAATATCAAGCCAAAGGTCCATGTCTGGAAAACCTCAGGTAGAATAAATAATGAGCAATATAGACAACAAAAACCCCAAATAACCAACCAAATAAACAACTCCACCCACAAATCTAAACTCATCATTTTTGAACTGCTGACAATCAATGATAAAGAGAAAATCTTGAAGACATCGAGAAAATAAAGACATTAAATCAGAGGAATAAAGATAAGAAATACGTGTCATAACTGGAAGACAATGGTATGACATCTTTAAAGTTCTGAATCTCAAAACTGTCAACCCAGAATTCTAGTCACGATAAAAATATCTTCGAAGTCAAGGTGTCAGGAGCTCAGATGAGCTAGAGACAGCTGAGCTGCCAGGTGTTGGAGTATCCAATTAAGACAACAAGGCAAAATGAAAATAACATACAAGTTTTTAATCACTTACTGTCATAGTACAAGCAAGAGGCTAAACAGGAGAAAGCACTGACTCCTCCATTCCATTTTCCCTCAAGGAATGGTGCGTCAGTTAAGGGTTAAGTGGATTAGCACAGATGTGGGGCTTGTCTCACTGCTGAGGGAGCCCTGACCAGAAAGCTCCCGCAATTTCATGGACCTGGAAGCCAGGGGCAGGGAGAGTAGGCTAGACTTGGAAAAGTACTGAGTGCTGAGTCAGTGCGGAGAACATGGCTTCAAGGTTCCCTCCCCTCTTCCCAACAAAGCGGTTTCAGCAGAAGTGTCTGACGAAGGCTTCTGCCAAGAGCCCCAGTGAAGAGGCCTCCAGAGGCACTTGAACTAGGAATGCAGATATACATACGAGCATAGGTGGCCGGGGGTGGCGGGGGGTGCGGGGGGGTGCGGGGGGGTGGGCCTGCGTCATTGACTGCAATTCCTTTCAGAGACTGCAATGCACAGGCTGTGCTCCAAGTCTGGTGTGGGGAGGGCAGCCAGATAAAGCTATAAAAAATTAATAAACAGAAACCTCCATTAAATAGAGTTGGGAGACCAGAAAGGGGAGCTCTCACACCCAGCACCACTGCAGAGCCCAAGAGCAAGAAGTCTCCTCTCCTTTCCAGGCAAGGACTCAGCCAAAGAAAAGCCACGGACTCTTTGTTAACTGCAGCCCTCCCAACTTCCTTTTCCCCTTTTCTACTTTTGCTGTGTGGGGACTTGCATGTGGCTCGCCATGGTTGCAGATCCCGAACTGCAATTCTCTGCTGATCCTGAATAAACCCATCTTTGCTGGAGAAATATCTGGCAGTCTATGTTTCAGGTCCAGAAAGACTTTGTAATTGCCTATGGCCAGATCTGAAAAAAAATCACACATAGGTTTTTAGTCAGAAACAGGACTACTTGCAAGGTAAAACAAAGACTCTATGAGACAAATAAAAGTTGAGAGAATTCACTACCAGCAGAATGTGCTAGAAAAATGTTAAGGACATTCTTTAGGGAGGAGGAATATTATAGTAGACAGAAACTGCAACACCAAGAGTGAACCGTAATGTAAACTATGGATTTGGAGTGATTATGATGTTCAATGTCGGTTCATCAATTGCAACAAGTGTGCCCCTCTGATGGGAAATGTTGATAATGGGGGAGGCTGTGCATGTGTGCGGACAGGGGAGTCTATGAGAAATTTCTCTGCCTTCCTTTTCATTTCACTTCAAATATAAAACTACCTTAAAAAAATAAAGTCTCACAAAACAAAGGAACAAAAAACCAAACCACCACTCTTGCCATCATTTATGTTTTCATTAGTCTTGAGTCAGGGAGGCCTTAGGCACCCCTGTATACCGGCTCTCCTGTGTCATGTTTACTGAGCACCAGATGCTGTGTTAGGCAGTTAACTGACATTCTCATTAGATTCCCATGATAACTTATGAGCTGAGTATTATTTTACAGAAAACAGAAGTTTAGTTCTAGCTAACACAAATTGAGCACTTCTTGTGTGCCAGGCATCATGCTGTCTACTTTTCACAAAGTGTCCTATTTATCCTCACCACCAGCCTATGAGGTCATAGGTTCTATTATTTTCCTAATTCACAGTTGAAAAATCTGAAAGACAGAGTGTTTAAGTAATGTGCCCAAGCACATACAAGTAGGAAGCATTGGTGTCAGGATTCCAAAGACCCATGCTCTAAGCACTAGCTACATGGTTGCCTGGAAAATGTGGGAATGACAGCAGAATACAAAGAGAAAACTAAAGCAACACAGAAACATGAGAAAAGCAGAAAACTGGGAACTCTTCCACCTGGAAAAAATAATAAGATTAAATGTGGGAAAACAGTGCTAGCTATCTTCAAATATTTCCCGATTCTGAAGGGGAGAGTTCTCTGTGGTGCCAGAAACCAGAGCTGACTTGGCTCCCTGGGGGTATATTTTCATTTAAAGAAGAACTTTAAAGTACAAAGTTCCCTAACATCTCAGTGGGCAGCTTCAGTAGGAAGTGTTCTAATGTGCTTGAGTTAACCATAGTGAGTGATACTATAAAGGGGATTCCTGCAAGTCAGGCATGGAAAGGATATGAGGAGTCAGAACTAGGTAAGTTCTTGTTCCCTTATAACTCTCAGTTTTGATTTCAATACTAACACTACAAATCTTGGTTGGCTAAGAAAGTTGTGAACTTCTGGAGTGACAACTTGGAACCAATGGCAAAGTGCTCCATTTGAAAAAAGAGCCACGCTGCCATCTGGTGATCATAATAATTGTTATTTTTATTCTTTTGTTTTTGAGTGTTTGGAAGAAAATCCATTAATACCCATCAGTAATTAAGATATAAAAGTTTCCTTAATTGTTGACATTTTTCCTTCAGTGCATTGTCTCTGTAACATTCCCTGCTAAAAAGGTCTATTTTGTTTTTACTTTTTATTTCCATAAGTAATAAAATTTTGCATCCATATCCCTATACAGTTGTCTGATAATTTCTTTGCAATAATTTCTTAAGAAAGGAGATGCTGCGTCAAAGAATATTGTTTAATTTTTAAACTTTTGACATGCATTTTCCAATTGTTCTTCTCAGAAATATTGTGCCAACATGCCATCATTTTATAAGGGAATGTTCTTCCCTGCACCCTCACCAGTTCTACATAAGATCTTCAAGCTGTTTCTTTACCTATTTGAGTTTATTTAATTGTATATAGATAGAATTTCTTCTTCTGTAAGTCTGTAGTTTCTGAATATTACTTATGTTGAATATTCAGATACACAATTTGTAAATTTTCTTGGTTTTCTTTTCTGCTGGTCTTTTCACCTGTTCTTCTTTACTTACTGATTTGAAAGACCGCTTTATAAAATAAAAGAGTAATACTGTATTTGAAAACACTGAATATCCTTATAGGCCAGGCATAGTGCTGCTAAAGCACACATTTGAAAATAGCTCAAATTCTGTAGTGGAGTTTTTTTTTCTTCTCTACCCCATCAACATGCAATCAAATTAAAAACAAATTAACTATCTTGGGGCTTCCCTGGTGGCGCAGTGGTTGAGAATCTGCCTGCCAATGCAGGGGACACGGGTTCGAGCCCTGGTCTGGGAAGATCCCACATGCCGCGGAGCAACTGGGCCCGTGAGCCACAACTACTGAGCCTGCGTGTCTGGAGCCTGTGCTCCGCAACAAGAGAGGCCGCGATAGTGAGAGGCCCCCGCACTGCGATGAAGAGTGGCCCCCGCTCGCCGCAACTAGAGAAAGCCCTCGCACAGAAAACGCAGACCCAACACAGCCGAAAATAAATAAATAAATAAATAAATAATTAAAAAAAAATTAACTATCTAATATGCACTAGGCATATCACAGTGTTGGTGATATGTCCATGCCTTATCACTCAACCATGCCCTCTTATGTAATACAGGAAATAATCATAGTACCTTTATTAAATTGTGAAACTTTGTAGTGGTTCCAAGAGTCTAAGGGACAAAATTTTTATTGGAAGATCAGGACTTCAATTCAGACTCTCAAACAAAAAATATATGTCTATTTTGTGCCAGTTACTGACCACAAGGACAGATTTACATAGGTAAATAAAACACTGCCCATCTCATTATGGGCTTACAGTCTAGTGTGTTGAAGGGGGGGAATCAAGCATGGAAAGCAATAATAATAACTACTATTTATGGTACAACTAAGAATCAAGTACTATGCTTGTTACTTTTGATGCATTATCTCTATCCTTACCGCAATTCTGAGATGCGATTTTTGTCCCCATTTAAATAATAAAAGGCTGGAGTAAGACTGGTCAAGTTGGACAGTTCAGGTGAATTAGGGTGGTTTTTCCTGGAAGTAGGGAGTTCAACCTGGACACCAGTGGAGGAGGTTTAATGAGGAAAACAGAAAGATATTTAAGCTATGATTTAAATTCTAGCTCCAATAAAGAGCCTGTGTGTGACTATCTCTCTAGGGCAAAATGCTGGGGGGAAGTGGGGGAAAGCACAGAGTGGGAGCTTCAGAAATTTTCACTTTAGAAGCCATTAGAGTTGATTTACATCCTTTGTGAAAGGTAATCTCTTTGAGAAAATTTTCCATTTTTTTCTGCCCTGACTTGAGTAAATGAGTCATTAAAAATAATTGGAACTATGGTTAAATAGGGAACAGTAAGCTAAGTTTGCCTCCTCTCATGTGCAAAACACCATTGTTATGACAAAAAAATTTTAAAAATTAATAAATCCTTAGAAGGGCTAGAAAAGAGAGAAAATATGCCACAGGGATTACAAAATTCATATGAAGATATTGTGAACTAGTTTGACAATAAATTTGACACCTTAGATGAAATGTATTAATTCCTAGAAAACGTGACTTGCTAAAACCAATTCATGAAAAAATAGAAAACGTGAACAAATCTATCTATTAAAGCAACTAAATGAAACATTAAAAATCATCCCAGGGAATTCCCTGGCTGCCCAGTGGTTAGGACTCTGTGCTCTCACTGCACAGCATGGGTTTTCCATCCCTGGTTGAGAAACTAAGAACCTGCAAGCTGTGGGGGCGTGGCCATCAATCAATCAATTTCTCATTGAAAAAAAATAAAAATAAAAAAATAAAAATCATCCCATAAAGAAAGCTACAGGTCCAGAAGACTTTCATGAGGAATTCTTCTAAGCATTTAAAATGGAAGAAACAAAAACCTCCCACAAACTTTTCTAGAGAATAGAAAAATGTGGATACTCTTCACCACATTTTGTAAGGGCAATGTAACTTTGATGCTCAAACTTGATAAGACATTACAAGAAATGAAAATTATAGGGTACCATGTTAACAAAATAAATCAACTTATCTATTGATCTCTCTGTGTGTCACAACCATATTAAGTTTATTTTCAGAATGCAATGTTTATTAATATTTGAAAATAAAATTGTTGAAAACTACCACAATGTAAGAGACAAAGGAGAAAAAACATGATAATCTCAATTTGAGAAGGACTTGGATGTAAGTATTTATTTGGAAGATGATCCTAGGAAACACAAATGAGGAAACTGGGAAAGCGAGACAAGGGTGGGAAAAAAGCTAAGGAAATTACATTAATGAGCAGGTTAATATTGTGGAAAATTGGAACTCTCTGAACACATGTGAGAGAAATGGCTCAGAATCACACTAACAGAGGACAGGGACGCTGCGACATTTATCCACTGATTGTCATTCCCTGCACTTCTGGCTGCTCCTTCTAGCAGCTGAGAAAGCGCCCCTGGTGCTTGAGAAAGCTCTCAGGCAGAGAAGAGAGATCAAGGCTCCTGATGTGGAAAGCTGCCAGGGCAAATATCTCTTGTGGTTACTGCTGAACCCAGGTGGGCCAAGGGAATATGGGACAGGGCACCGACAGCATATGCTACAGAATCCAAGAGGATAATGTAAGAGACAAGAAGTCATGCACAAAAATCTGATAAAAATTTTAAGAGCTAATTTTTCTTTGTGGAAAAGAAATACAAATGTCAATCTAAATTATCAGAAAACACTGATATGGAATGTGACAGAGGGTAGCAGATGCAGCTCCTACGTTCTGTGTCAGGGGCGCTATGGAAATGTATTGGCTTTAGAAATTATGTTTACTGTTTAATAACATAATAGGTAAGATTAGTAGAAAGTATATTATATAAACATTACGATAAAACATATCAAATGTTTTTTACCTGAGATTTTTAAAAACGAACTCTCTCCTGTCAGATAGTTATGATAATTGCTATTATCATCCCATTTTCCTGTTAAGCAAATGAAGCTTAGAGAGGTTCAGAAACATGGTTAGGGTCACACCTAGCAAGTAGTGGAACTAGGAAATGTTCCCAAGCTGCCTGACTCCAGAGCCAATGCTTTTACCCACAGTGCTGTATTATGGTTTGATGTTAAAAAGTTAAGCCTAACTAAACAATAGATAAGTGAAATAGGAAACAAATATTGAGATGAAGCTAAACCAAAATAAACATTGATTCTATTGAGTGTAAACAGACTACACCAAGTAGATGTAAAGATTGTCAGACTGAGTAAGATACTGAACTACATGTTCCTTATGTGAGACATACATAACTTAAATATAAAGCAAACTAAAAATTTAGGCTAAAAGGTTTGGGGTGAAAAGCCCCATATAAAGTCTAACAAAAGGAGAGCTTGGGTGGCTTGCTAAAATTAGTCAAAGTAGACTTTATAGCATTAAGTATAACTAGACTTATGAAGAGACACTTTACAATTGTAAAAAGTTCAATTCACTAGGAACATATAATAATTATTTCAGCCTAAATATCAGCAGTCATTGAATAATGGCATGTTTCTCTGTTGAGTGACAATATACTCATTTTCAGTAAATCAAAATTGTAAAGGAGATAAAATATACCCCCGATCAGGAAAAGATGTCTTTATGTCTTGAAGTAAAGGCAATGCATTCTATCGGGTGAACTCTGTTCCGCAGCTTAAGTTCGGTGGCTCTGTGATTCTGAGCTCCCATGGTGTTTGAGTCTCTGATTCTAATCCTCACCAAGTCAGTTGTTGAGGCAGCTAATGTCATTCTCCCTGTCCTGTCTGGAAATTCCTGTAGCGGGAATGGACTTATATGGGTCCCAGTGTGGGAGAATTCATCACCCTAACAGCTGGAGACAATGCATTTGCAAAGTGTCAGGATGACCAACTTGGGAAAAGAAGAGGACTTAGCAGCATATGTGTTTTCTCCAGAGCACTGGCTTATCCTGATTTAAGACACAAAATTAAAACAGGCTTTGAGGGACTTCCCTGGTGGCACAGTGGTTAAGACTCCGTGCTTCCAATGCAGGGGGCCCACGTTCGATCCCTGGTCAGGGAACTAGATCCCACATGCACGCCACAACGAAGTTTGCATGCCACAACTAAGGAGCCCATGTGCCGCAACTAAGGAGCTGGCAAGCCACAACTAAGGAGCCCACCTGCCACAACTAAGACCCAGTGCAACCAAATAAATAAATAAATATTAAAAAAAAAAAACAGGCTTTGAGAAGTCTTGGAAAGACAGGGCACAATGACTGTCTTTTGTTAACCAAATGTGATTTTAAAAAAAAACTTGACAAAGATACTGCTGATAAACTAATGGAAACTTTACACAGCTCTCTACAACCCATCTGGCTAGACAGACTGAAGTCAGGGTTGCTCAGATTGAAGTCAGCTTTAGAGAAGGAGGGCTCAGTATGCCCACTGGGTGTCACAAGGAACACATGCCCTTGCTCAGGTAGTTGGGACAAAAGAGCAGAGACCAACAATAAACAAATAGGCTCTCAGTAATAACATAAAAAACATGAGACCTGGGGGCTCCTTTGGTGAACTGAGATCCAGACACGCAAAGGTTTAGGACAGGGTAGGCAAACTTTTTCTGTAAAAAGCAAGATAACATTTTAGTCTTTGTGAAGCCATGTGGTCTCTGTCACAGCCACTCAGCTCTGCCATGGTGGCACAAAAATAGCCATTGACAATGTGTGAAAGAATGAATGTGCCTGTTCTCCAGTAAAACTTTATTTGCAAAACAGGCAGTGGGCTGGATGTAGCCCATGGTTGGCTGACCTCTGGTCTACAGGGAAAGTGAAGCTGCTCAGGGGGTTGAGCAAGTGAACTGCAATAGGCCTGGGGCGGAAAAGGGGGGCGGAATTCAAGTCTGAGGCCTGTGAGTCACTCTAGGGCCGGTAAGACCGTCCCATAATGTTGTGTAGGTTGCTCACTGCACAAGGGCACCTGGTTCAGAGGTGAGCGTAAGAGTATACAATCCAGGCTGCATTACTTTCATCAAGCTGTGTAGTCATCCTGGTGCTGGCTTGCCATAGCCTGGAGGAAAGGGCACCTGTCTACTAGCCAAACTATGTGTCTGAGGGGCTGTGTCTGCCCAGAGGGCCCCTTTGTCTAAAAGGGCACTATGTATGGGTTAACTGCATTTAGTAGGTGCTGTGCTTGTAGGTGCTAGGGAAACAGACCCTTATGAGGCTGTTAAGGAAACTGGGACAAGAGATAATGTGTCTTTTCAGCTGTCTTGACAAAATATAGCCTTAAGCAATAAATCTGTGTTACTGCATTACATGGTTCAAATGGTTCAAGCCTACAAAGACCTTAGAGCTGACCAGGTGAGTCTAGGCATTTCAGTCCCTCCCTTTAAGAATGATACAGCAGAACAAAGACAGTATTGCAAATAATACACTCTGACATGGAACCCAAGCTGTTAGGGGCCTCCCCATGGGAGGACTCCCAAATATGGCATGGATTCAAAGGAAAGAGAGATCTGACACAGCCCCAGAGGTTCACCAAGCCTTTGTGGAGGAAGAGACCTTTGGCTGAGTATGTAAGGGGGACTGTGGAAAGTAACACCAAACAAGGAGGTTGGGGATGTATAGTGGGCCTTGCATGCCAGAGCGAGGGAAGGAGGGATTCACACATACCTTTTTCTTAGTAGGTGGCAGGGAGCCATTAAAGGTTTTTGAGCTGAGGCATGATGAGATCAGTGATGTACTTTATTAATCTGAATTAGGGCTCAACCTCTCAAGAAAAAGAGATGGATGTGAGAGGTGAAGTAGAATGTACAGGACTTGGTAACTCTTTTAACAGAAGGAGTGGAATGTGGCTGGGCCTATTTGTTTTCCTTCCTATTTGTTTCCACCTAATCTCCCACTCTTTGGCACCCTGTAGGCTGTAGCCCTTCAACTTAATAAAGATATCAATCCATAGTCATGGAAAAACAACATCTCCATCTGAAGGTTGCCTCTAGCCCGCTCTTTTTACCTCCCGGTGTGTTGCCCTGAGATCTTTTTGTTTATTGGGGAAACCTCCTGAGACCACCAGGGGAGAGTTCTAGCAGTGCTCAGGCCATCCCAGCTGGGACACAATGGATTTAGCTCCCTTTGAGGCAGAGGACAAGAAGAGTCTAGAAGTTAAGACTTAGCAGATACTCTAGAAAATGGGGCCAGGGTGTTTTGGTTCCTGCGAAGCAGGTGGTGCTCTGGGGCTCACTTGAAAAATGAATTGCATTTGGAAGGGTTCAAGGCCAAATGAGCCACCATTCAGAGGCCTTGCCACAAGGTTCCTAGTGCTTCCAAAGTGAGATTTGTTAGATACCAGCTCCTCCATTCGAATACCCACTGTCGTAATGCCTTCTAAATCACATTGACCATCCAATCTATTCTTGAACACTTACAATTCCAACACAGGCAGTCTGATCTGTTGCGGGACATTTTTAACTAATAGAAAGTCCTCCCTTTATTTGAGTCCTAATCCATCTCCCTGTGACTGTCACGCACTGATTTTTGTCTACATCAGAGGTGGTACAAGCTGTGTGCATGTGTACAATTTGTTAGTCGCTATCAAAATGGCCAGCAGTCTCACTTCTAGGAATATGTTCTGCAGATATATGAACAAAAGTATATAAAATAAAGGTATATTGTGGCAGTTCTCTTTCTAACACTGGAACTATTCAAGCAAAACTTGAATCACCATCGTATGGATACTAGAGAGGGGATTAAACAGGAGATTGGACTTGACTTCAAGTCAAACTCTTGACTTATTCATCTACGGGAAGAGAGGGAGCAGGACTTTCTGGTCTCACTCATTTTCTCTATTTGTTTTTACCCCCTTGGCACAGGTCATGAGTATCTATGGAGAAGGGCATCAAGGTCAGGTCAGAATCAGGTGACTTCACATGATCCCTGAGATATTTAAGGTCATCTCTTCTTGTTATGCTTAGGTGGGAGCAAGGAGGAATCCAGTAGTCCTCCCAGACATACTGTGTTTATGGAAGCACACACTCTTTTGCAATCATGAAACCTACGCTGCCTGAATAAGGGGCAGCAGCAGGGGCCGGGGAGGCAGCACTAACAATAGGAGCTACAGCAGGTGCTATGGACATGGCATCCACCCAGTCTTCACACTCAGGACAGATCAACTCAGCGCTGGCAGGAGCAGCCTTCATGGATCCAGGAGGAAGCAGAGCCAGCATGGCCAGGGCAGGGGCTTCTGACATGTCCCCACCTATGAGGTGAGGTCTTAACATGTTTGTGGCAATGGCTGTAAGCATCTCGTTGTCCTCAGAGGGCAATTCAGCATGTCAGCAGGAGGTACCCGTCTCTCCCCAGAGGGCAGCATGCATGTGGTGCTTGCAGGAACAGATACCACCAGCAAGCCTCTATCGGAACAGCTAAAGTTCCAGTGGTGGGACCCCTCATCTCAAGCTCGCAGACTGAAAGCTGCATGATTAACAGGATGGAAGCCAGAAGGTCTCCCAAACCATGCTGAAGCCTAGAGGGAAAGAAAGGAAAATGACAGAACTCCCAATAGAAGGCATTCCCGTCACCATATGACTGGAAGAGGACAAATCAACCTTAATATCATCCTCCTGCTGGCCCTTTGCCTGGCATGGAACCACTAGGGGTGGAAAAGAAAGAAAAAGCCTGGAGCAGCCCAGGATGCAGAGGACATAGATCCTCCTCCCATGAAAAACAAAACAAAAACAAAGAGCCATCAGCCTCAGCCTTACCGAAAAGGAGTCTGGGTGGGTGGTCAGATTACTCTTCCTTTCCTACTTTCTATTGACTTCAATACAATTGTGAAAGGCCCTGTACTCAGGTCTGGGTGGTGAACCAAGGGAAGTGAGAAACACTAGTCCTCTTCTCAAGGAGCTCACAGTATAGTAGAGTGTATTGCCATCTTTTCTCTTATTCTCTTTGCCTGCTCATGAGAATCACTAATGCTGAATCACAAATAGTACAAGGCAGATTGATGAGTGCCATAGGAAAGGAAATCATGTAAAGCTGAAATGATTGGAATGTTTTTCTCTTTGGACTATGGGCTCCAAAAGGATAGGGACATAGCACATAGGTCAACTCAGTCGTGCAGTGGGAAGAAAAAGTCTTGCTGCTGCCTACTCTGTGCCAGGCATCGTCCTTGGCACTTAACCTACATACCTAATTCTCACAACAATTTTATAATGAAGGTATCATCATCTCAGTTTTAGAGATTAAGAAAATGGAGGCCCAGAGGACTTGAGTAACTTACCCAGAGACACACAGGTAGTAAGTGATAAAGCTAGGATTGCAACCTATGTCTTTCTGACTACATAAACTATGTTCTTGGCAGCAGTCCACAAAAGCTAATTTAATAGGCAAAAATTGACTTACATTTAAAAAAGCCTTATTTTGACCTACAGTAAAGTTGCAAAAATAGTAGAGAGTTTCCATATATTCCTCACCTGGCCTCCCCTAATGTTAATATCTTAATACCATAGTACAATGATCAGAACCGGGAAATTAACATTGGTAACAATATTACTAACTAAACTAAAGCTTTCATTTGCATTTCATCAGTTTTTCCACCAATGCCCTTTTCTACTCTAGGATTCCATCCAGGATCCCACACTCATGATTTCTTTTCCACAGTAGTTTCATGCTAATGAGGCTACAGATAAGGTACATACCCTGCATTTTGCTGAAATCTTTCTTAATTTTATGACACAGAATGTAAATGACACTTTGTAAATGGTCTGTAGGCACTTGAGAAAAAGTTGTATTTGTACTCTGCTGTTGTGTTGTGTTTTGTTGTGTTGTGGGATGTCCTATAACCGTCAATTAGGTGAAGCTGGTTGAGACTCATGTTTAAGTCTACCATGTCCTCACTGATTTCCCTCACTGATTTTCTTTCTACTTGTTCTATCAATTACTGAGATATTGTTATTGACATTTCCGAGTATATTGTAGATATGTCAGTTTCTTCTTGCAGACCTATCAGTTTTTTGCTTCATGTATTTTGAAACTCTGTTAATTGGCGCACAAACAATTAGGATTGTCTTATCTTCTTGATAAATTGGCCCTTTATCATTTCTACATGGTCCTCTATCCCTGCTAATATTCTATATTCTGAAATCTAACTTGAATTATATTCATATGGCTATTAATATAGCCACTTCCAATTTCTCTGGATTAGTGTTAGCATGCTATATTCTTTACTATCTTTTTACTTTTCAGCAACGTTTCTTTATATTTTTATTGGGTTTCTTATAGACAACATATTGTGTGTCTTGTTTTTTTATCCAATTTGACAATCTGACATTTAGTTGGGTCTTTTGGAATATTTATGTTTAATGTTACTATTGATATGTTTGTGTGTAACACTTTTCTATTTGTTTTCTACTCGCCCATCTGCTGTTTGCATTCTCTTTCCTCTTATTATACTTTATTTTAAATTATGTTTTATAATTTTGTTTTACATAATGATAGATTCTTAGATAAATATTTATAGTATACATCTTTAACCACAGACCACCTTCAAGTAATATTAAACTTCACGGCACTTTAAGAACCATACAATAGTAGGACTTCCCTGGAGGTCCAGAGGTTAAGACTCCACGCTTCCAATGCAGTGGGTGCAGGTTTTATTTCTGGTCAGAGAACTAAGATCCCACATGCCCTGCAGTGAGGCCAAAAAAAAAAAAAAAAAAAAAACCAGAACCATACAATAATACACTTCCATTTACCCTTTCCTTGCCTAAGTACTATTCTTGTCACACATTTTACTTCTGTATATGTCATAAAGCCCACAAATATGTCATTATTTTTGCTTTAAGCAGTCAATTATCTTCTGAAGAGATTTAAATCTTAAAGGGAAAAAAGTCTTATATTTGTCTCTGTATTTATTTTCCATAAATTTCATTCCTTGTACAAATCTGGATTTCCACGTGCTCTAGTCTCCTTGGGATTACAGGCCTTCCTTTAACATTTGTAGTGAAATTCTGTTGGTAATTAATTCTTTAACCTTTTTTAGGGATGAATAAGTATTTTACCTTTGCTTTTGAAATTTATTTCTGGTGGGTAAATTGTAGATTGACAGTTAAAAAAATTTTTTTAATACTTTAAAGAAGTTACCCTTACTCTCTTCTGACTTGCATTTTTTCCACTAACAAGTCTGCTGTAATTCTTATTCTTATTACAGAATAAGAATAATGTATCTTTTTTCTCTTTCTGGTTTTTAGATTTTTCCTTTATCACTAGATTTCAGTAATTTGATTATTGTGTGACGTTGTGCAGTTTTCTTCGTGATTCTTATGCTTTGGGTTCACTGAGCTTCTTAGATAAATAGTGACTGTTCACTATTTATCAAATTTGGGAAATTTTCAGCCAGTATTCTTTCAAAAAAATTTTAGCACTATCTCAATACAATGCACCACAGTTAATCTACAAGCAAAGTCAAAGATGGATGGGTAATGCTCATGATTACAATGCATTTACTTTGCACACAACTCAGACTGATGCAACAACAGGTGATTCATTACTGTGAACTGCAAATCATGATTGCCAACATCAGGTATCAGGGGAAAAAATAGTGACAGTGACTAAAGAAGGCAGATAATCTATGCTGTATTCATTTGATATTAAAAAGAGTGTTGCTTTCAGGGACTTCCCTGGTGGCACAGTGGTTAAGAATCTGCTTGCCAATGCAGGGGACACGGGTTTGAGCCCTGGTCCGGGAAGATCCCACATGCTGCGGAGCAACTAAGCCTGTGTGCCACAGCTACTGAAGCCTGTGCGCCTAGAGCCCGTGCTCCGCAACGAGAAGCCACCGCAATGAGAAGCCCGCGGCACCGCAAAGAAGAGTAGCCCCCGCTCGCCGCAACTAGGGAAAGACCCCGCGCAGCAACGAAGACCCAACGCAGCCAAAAATAAATAAATAAATAAAAGCTAATAAGAAGCAAGTAATAAACAAAATTTTTAAAAAAACAGAGTGTTGCTTTCAGACCTATTTTTTGGGCTGCTGCACTGGTTTTACAGTTTTCCTCCAACCTTCTGTACCCATTATAGGAAACTGGAGATTTTTGCATCATGAAAAGAAAGGGGTTTCCTGGGACACATGAATTTCATTACTAAAACCAGGCTAGTCCCAGACAAACTGGGATGATTTATTACCCTAGGGCCAACCTTCTCGAAGCCTGACTGGAGAGCACCAAATCTACCAAAGCATGTTTTCACCCACCTCCCCACAAGAGAGCTGATTCAGCTAAGGAGAGCACTTGGATATGGATGGCAGGAATCGGAGCCTCACAGGCAAAGGAGGAGCTCAGTAAAAGAACCCAGTAGGGGAAAGAGAAAGAGATGCACCTGTATTAAAAACGGGGATCAATGTAGGGGTTTCCAATGTGATTCTGAAAATCAACTACATGATGGCCCTTTCAGTGGAATTTATTACTGCAGTGATGGAAACCTGACAATATCAATTCTATTCCCCAGTAGACTTGTAGCCTTCACATACTTCTAGCAAAAAAAAAAAAAAGGTAAAAATAAATAATTTTTAAAGACAGGAAAAGAACCCATATTTTTCAACAAGTGAGAGACACGATTCGAACGGACAGATCAGAAAGTATCTAGAAGTTTGAGCCATATTTCCACCGATGCCAGACATATATACTGTTATGGGTAATCAGACTATGCAATGTGAAAAAAGAGAGGGCAAAGACTATAACAAAAATAGTCTGCCAAAATGTACTGTTTCAGATAGCCAAAACCTGGTAGAAACTCAATGTACTGAAATGTCTGTAGTTTTACTTTAGTTAAAAATAAGCATATTACAAATAGATGGCTAGTGGGAAGCTGCTGCGTAGCACAGGGAGATCAGCTCAGTGCCATGTGACGGCATAGAGGGGTGGGATAGGGAGGGTGGGCGGAAGGCTCAAGAGGGAGGGGATATGGGGATATATATATACATATAGCTGATTCACTTTGTTGTACAGCAGAAACTAACAGAACATTGTAAAGCAATTATACTCCAATGAAGATGTATAAAAAAATAAGCATATTACAGAGACTGATGAAGAGTAAAAAGATGGAGTTATTGATTTTCAGACCAAGGTCAACTGTGATGAAGACATTTCTAGTAGACCATGGGAGTTCAGAAGACATAGAGAATGGAGAGACAGAAAAAAAAACTTGGCACACAAGTATGAGTAATTACTAGCTCTCTGCTACTACAATTAGCGAAGTGAAGCATACTGTGAATTCCTAGAAGTGGTCTCAGTAAGCTCCATAGAGAAATTTATTTTGACTATGTCTTGAAAGTTATGAGATTGTGAATCTAGGCATCAAAATGGTAACATTGTTCATGGCAAACAGAAGATTAGATCATAAATTACATGTGATGTGTATTCAACTGAATATGAGGTTAAAGGGAAAACTGGCTCTTTCATACTGACCCGGCTGTGGATGAGAGGAAGGAAGGAAGTGAGGGAGGGGGAAAATGTTTTAAAAACTGTTCAATATGGTTTATATGAGATAGACTATGAAAACAAAGCTTTTGAATAATCTAAAATACAAAGGCCATATAGAAAAATGTAGAGAAAAAACTGGGAGTGAAGAAACTTTCCAAGTGTCAATTCTGAAGTAGCAAAAAAGGTTGCACAATTTTGGAGATGTGTTGGATAAAAGGGGAGGCTTGGGGAGGGGGTAATAAGTGCTCTAATCCAACTGGAGCTCTCTAAGCCCATCCAGCCTTGGGGCCAGGCAAGCCACTCCATGGAAGATGTTCAGGTCCTCCAAAATTGAAGAAAAAGAACCAGGGCAAAGCCAGAGAGAGGTTTGCCCCAAACTACCCAGAAATCAAACTTCGGAAAGATGCAACAGAAACTATGCTTTGGATAAAAGGATCAGTCCCAGAACAACTATTACAACTTTTAAAGAGTTTTGAGTCTTTCATTATATTGCAGAACTTTTTCTCTCCCTATAGAAATAAGTGTGATAGGGACACCACATGGCTGTTTACCCCATCACTATTCTAAAATATGTGTTTTGCTTAATATGAATTATTTGGCCAAACTGGACAAATTAAATATACGAAGTCTTCCTCAATGGATGATAAGTGCCAATGCTAAGCCATGTTCTCCTGGATGACTGTTGAGGATGACTTCACCTATTTTCTAGCTGTCACTCTGGATAACCAAGTCAGCACTGTGAAGTGTAAGGGTCCATAGCAGGTATATTAGATTGAGGAGAATGTGGGATTAGGACAATGCAGCAGCATTTTGAGCATAGATTTACTTAGATCATGGAAAGAAGAAAGTCCCAACTGGCAGCTGTTGAACACAAATATTACCAACATTGTATTTCAACTCAAAATTGCCCTTGCCTGAGACAGACACCATGGCAGAGAAGGGACTGCAAGACTGGAAGCTGGGTGTTCAGAATCCCCATCTCAGTTCTGTTACTAGGACTAAATTGGTCCCTGAATGCCTTTAGACCTCAGTTTTCTCACGTGGAAAATGAGGGATCGGGTTCAATATGTAATGCAACACAACATTAATCAAGTGCTTCCTATGTTTCAGGAATTTTACTGGAAGAATAAATTGTTAGGATTCTTACCATTTGGGGGCTCCTGTTACAATTTTATGGTTCTGTAACAAGAAAACGGACTGTCGTTTACACCTTTATTTAGTGTCTGGGTGGAGAAACTGCAAATCCAGTTCCACATCCATGCTAACATTCTTTGGTTTCCATGCTAGGGATGCCAAATGTAGAGGAAGTGGTCCAGGATGGGAAAAGGTGATGTCATGTGAAACAACTGGACCAAATCATGAGAGAGGAAGCAGGCCCCTCTTGAGATAAGGGGTTTTTTGCCCTTCCTCATCCACCCGTTACCCTCTTAGTGTTCTCAGGTGATCCTTCCTGGTGGGTCTGCTCAAGCAAAGAAGAAGGCAGGGACCCAGCAAGGAGGTCAGAGTCTATGGAGAACTGTGGCTCAGCAGAACATCTATTAAATGATGTTTGGTTTGCAGCTGATCCACCATTCTCCTTAAAGAGGGATCCTCACCTTATGTCTGATTAACTGATATGCATGGAAAGTATAACTAGAAAAAAATTATCGACTCTATTTTTTCTAAAATTTTTTTTCAGAGTATTATACATTCTTATTATGGATAATAGGGAGGATCAGAAATATATGGAGAATAAAATAAATATCACCCATGGATATAAAAAGAAAACTCTAATTCATCCCATCTTACGTATTTTTTCAAATTATATATTAACTTTATAAAATATGGACATTTATACATTTTTAACTTAATATTTTCTGAAGTATTCTTTCATGAAATTAAATGTGTTTAGAGATTCATAATTCATATTATCATTTAATATCTCTGATCATTTTTAAAGTAAGAAATTTCAACTTTATTTAATCAGATATTTCCCCAAATCTCCCCTAATTAACATCTGGGGAAAGTGTTCTCCAGGAGAAGGTTTGAGAAAGTTTAAATTATCTCTAAGTTATCCTCTTATTAAAAAATGGGTTATATCTATACTTTTGGCTTATTTTTAATTAACTTATTCTGATAGTTTGTTTTTCTTTTGCTGCTGTGTACACAGTGGTGTCCCACACTTCACTGCTGGACATCTCATCTGTTCCATTATGGGAACCAGGTTACTCAGGGCCCCTATATAAATCCTAACTGAAGCCAAACTAAGGGAGGCTGAAGACTAGGGTCCATGTGGTAATATATTCTGTTGGGCAAATAGCATTTTTTCCACAATAGCAAGACTGAGAATTACACGCCATTCAGTACCAAGATAAAACCAAGATTCTCATCTGAAGAAGTGCTACCAAAAAATGACTCTTCATATTCCTGCTTTCCAAGCCTTCAGTCTCTTTCACATACATATCATTTAACTCTTTTAGATAACTCTTTTACTCTTCCAAGTCACCATCTTACTCCACCCGGTCTCAACAATGGACAAACTCAAATGACTGTCATCACATTGCCCCAGCCCACTTACTTTTAGATCTTCTTTGCACCACAATGAAAAAAACAACCACGGAAATGCAGACCACAGCTAAAATAATACTCAAAATTATCCATATATTATTTCTGTCCTGAAGGAAAATATAGACATCAATTACGACAAGTGGCAATGTGTGTCAGTACATACTTAATTTCTCAAAAGAGCCAGATATCTAGTTCATGCTGACCTTAAAGCATCTTACATTTTCTGTCTTTTTTTTTTTTTTTTTTTTTGATAACATTTAAATTCTTCTCTACTGTAGCCCCTGTCTACACTAGAGGGGATGGGTCAGTCCTAATCTGATCACTCCACACACACATGCCTCCATCACTTTTAAATCGACCAGTAAAATAATACAAATAACTTCCCTGGCGTCTTACAGACAAAACAATCATTTCAATGATTTTAATATAATCCAACTATTTACTGTGCCATTGCATAAATATTATGAATAAAAGAAGTGCCTATGTAAGGATAAAGGAAAGCTTCAACTTCACTGTGCTTCCTGTCAATTTACTGTTAACAATTATTATATTCATTATTTAAAAATCAGACTCTGGTAAGAAACCCAAGCTCAAGAAAGAATATTGTGAATTTTGAATTTCATATCACATCTCACTTAGCAAAGATATGCTAGCAACTCTGGACCAAGTAGGAGACTTTGAATAGAATAATTCAATTTGGTATTGGAAGGTTGCTTAAAAAAGTACAGTTCAGGGACTCAAAATCATCTTCCTTGCTATTAGAAATTCAACAATACACAAGAAACACAGCTTTTAAAACACTACTCAAGGCAATGAGATGTAATAATATAGAAACTAACCTGACAACAGAAATAGTTATTTCCTTCTTCTCGTTGAGCCTGGGGTTGAGGACCAAAGAGGTCACGGTTACCAGGAATGAAGGCTCAGTGGAGAACAGGCTGTTTCCACCTGCTCTGTTGTTTTCAGAGTGTGGCTTTAAATTCTGTCCTTAGGGATCTCCCCAGCTTGCCTCAGGCTCTGGGTACCAGCCTGCAGCCTGACACACCAGATGGACAACTCTGGCATCACTGTTCTTGATGAGAAGGTGTGAGGAACTTCCTAAACCTGTGAAACGTAAAGGGGACAAGGAGCTCAATTAAGAGAACAACAACCAAAAATTGTTTTGATCCTAGGTTTTAGTACATTTAACCAAACAGAATGATTGCTCATCTCTTGTGTAACTTAGGTAGTAAGAATATTCTGTGAACAATTTCATCAGAACGAATGATTATCCTAAGAGAACAAAGGTAGCAGAAAAAGGGAAGAACAAGAAATCTTGAAGGAATGAGATATTAACAAATAGTCAAGAAAAGAAGGTAGTAATGAGAAGTCAAGTGTTAGGATTTATAGTAATCTCAGAGGCTTGTTGAAGGACACAGTTCTGATTAAGTCATTACACTACCACAAATGTTCAATTGTCAAAACAGATTCACAGCAATCACATGCTGTACCTAGCACCAAACTTTACTATGATTAGTGATAGACACAAAAAGCAAGGACAGAGACAGCAACATCCACCTCTGAAATGGTCTAAAACCATCTGATGTACTTCTCAAAGAAGTCATTTTTTCACCCTGGGATGTATTTTGGTTTTACATTAAGAGATGAGTGCTAACAATATGTGTAACACATGTGACTTAAAAGTTAGAGCCTGAGGAAGCCACTTTAGATTCTTAGCTTCTACACTCCATCAATCACAGGTAGGGAACCTACATGACTGACTTTCGATCTCCAGTTGTGCCCTATAAACCATAAATTCCAGTTTTATGTACAATAAGCAATGTAGAAAGACCAAGTATCCAGAGATGCTGTTAACTCCTCCTTTCCCAGTTATGAGTGGGTGAATCAATGCTGTAGCCTTCCTTTTTGGGGATGTGCATGAGTTGCAGTCCTGGGAGTGGCAGGAGATTGAATCTGCATATGGAGGACGATTATCTACTCCCTAGACACCCTATTGTACATTGTGGACCCTGGCCTCTCTCAGGACTCCTGATGGAAGACATTGACAGATTTCTGAGCATCCATGAGATGGGCCTTGAGCTCCAATGAAAGTGTCTCTGGACCTCTACTCTCTTCCTGGGCTCAGAATTATTCAAGTTAGCACTTCTTTTTATACGTCTTCCAGGTCTCCATCTCTGACTCACACTGAGGCCTATAATGCTAAACATATAATGCTAAGAAAAGAGCAAGGCTATAGGCAACAGGAGAGAGTGTGAAAAAAGGAATGAATACACTGGAGACACTAAACTGGTCCTTGGGATGCTCTTGGAAATGTAGTAGGGCTGCCCACTAGTCAGTGCCCAGTGGTTTGGGAGACTACAAGGTAATAGACATTTCTGGATCTCAACACAATTTTTAAAGCACACAACACACAGAAGCACCATTCATGGTTGATATATTTGGTGAAATCAGGGAACAATGCTGTATTCTGTGTCTGGAGTGATATTTTGGAAACTAATAAAGGCAACTGAGGGAAAACAAATTGACCACTATACTTAGCTACTATTAGAATCCAGATGCTAGTACCAAATTTGAGCTTTAGACTGTAACATGGAAATATTTGGAGAAGGCTGCTAGACTTTGATATGATTTCTTGGACTAGAGGTTCAGGGCATTGTTTATTGTAAATGTCAAGATGATTGCTGCTGATATACCAAGGGTAGATCAGCAGCAGCAGCATTTATTGTGCACTTACTATGTACTATGCAATGTACTAATTTCTTTGCACGCATTCTTATTTAAATTACATAATATCTCAATGAAGTAGGTAGTAGAGTTGACCCTTGAACAACACAGGTTTGAACTGTATGGGTCCACCTACATGCAGATTTTTTCCAATGATTTTTGTATTTTCATTTTACAGATCTTCATACTAAGAGTGGGGAAAAGTGTATTCGATTAGAGATCATAATATGTGAAATCAAGAGAACTAGGGTTTGAGTTCTGATTCTGTTCAAACTGGTTCAGCTTCCTGCCCTTGGATGAGTCATTTATCAATTCCTTTGAGAGACAGCAGTACCTAGTTTTCAAGGGCAGTGTTGGGGAGTGAGGGGTTGGTGTCTCAACCTTCACGTTATTCAAGGGTCAGCTGTATTTTCCTCACATTTGTTTAAATAATGGAAAAATGTTAAAGGTCAAGTAACTTGCATAAAAGGGTATTTCTAAAATATAGTAGAGCATGAACTTCTTCCCATTTTTTTTTTTTTATTCTTTGTTACAAAATAAGGAATGAATATTATCTTCTCAGAGGTGACTTCGTGTGAGTTTATTTGTGCTCCATCAGTAAGGTATAAAATCTCACCTTGAAATGATAAATAACATAATCTTAGAGGATTTAATCCCTGGAATTATACATTTTAGGCCAGTGTCCAGTTGTTCAACCCTACTAAAATCCTCTGTGCTGACAGGAAAGAGATGATGTGTTACTTCCTCCTACATTGTCTCAGGCCTTCTGCAGTGTTGTTGGGATAGCATTTGTTGATTGCAATTGGCAGTTAATAAAATTTAAGAAATGTACCAGTAAGTTACTTTGATATAAATATTTGATACTGAATTTATGAAAATATTTGTGGAGAGATTAAATTATAGACATCTGAGAATAGTAAACTTGAGACAGAGATATGAATATAACATTTTACTGGTCTGATACAATGAGTTTATGGGGTTCTTACCATGATTCAAGGGGAGGAGGAATGTGCTACAAGAAAATTGCATAGAATGGAGATATACTGCACAAAATCACCAGGAGGAGATGGAATTCCATTTTCTCTTGCCAGTTCTCCTTGTATATGAGCAGAGTGGTCATGTGAGAAATGACAGGTCTTATCCTAGAACTCAGCCACACAGACTCCTATCCCAGAGACTCCCCTGCCACATACACTTAAAGTAGCATTACTGTGACAGGACAAATGCTCAAAGCTGCATCTGTACTGTCCTTCATCAGAAGGGTGTATCTTGCAGCCTCAGAGCAACACTCCCCATGGTGTTCCCTGATGATCAGACATTTAAAAAAACTGTCTTAGCTAAGGGGTGATCTTGAGTCCACTCACTCCATGCCTTGGGCATCCACTTGGGGGGAGGGTCTGAGGTGACAGGGGAGCACAGCCTTCTGCCCCATCAGGGCAATGATTGGCTTGTTAGCTCCAGCACTGAGAACTTCCCTGGGAAAAAGGAGCTTTGCAAAAAACCACAAACAAACAAACAAAAACTGTCTAAGTGAATCCTAACTGAGCCAAAGAAAGGAGGAGTCAGAACTCTTGGAACTTTTTGGACTCATTATAATTGGCAAGGGTATCACTTGCTATTTCCAGAAAACTGCCCCATGTTACCATTTTTCAAGCTCCTTTTGTATTAGCTAGAGCTTAGAAAACCTTTGTGGATTTTGAATCCACACCTACATAACTCCAAACATTCAGTAAGACTGGAGTGAGCCCTAGCTATAACTACAATAAACACTAAAGTTTCAGAACCATATTTCTAGATGATAATCAAAATTTGACAATAATTTAAAAACAGAAATTACTCTGTATTATGATTCATTTAGCTCTTATCTATGAAAAAGTTATTTTATTGATGGAGTCATGATACTTAGCTTAAGAAAAACCCACATATTCTGGAATTCTACTTTCAGAATCCCAAAGAACTTATCTTACTCTTGAGACACTTGCAGCTTAAGAATTTATCTGGACTTTCTCTACAGACTTTGCAATTTGAATCAGATGCCAAACTAATTCTCTTATAATCCCCTTCTCTGATAGTATGGGCATCAGTGTCACAAGAGCCACCCTCTCAGGCCAACAATAGCAGGTCTGATTCATGGAGCTTTCTAGTCAACAAAGAGGGCAGGTACCATGAACACAAATAAGTAATTATACAGGTGAATTAACCTGCCATAATTAGTGGGTGATTCAGTCCTTTCACAGTTGCTGCTGTTTTATTATAGAATCCACCTCTGTCCTCCCAATATCAACAGATGCTCACAGACTCTTAGATTACTGTCTCTGAGCTCTCAGACCACCCTTTCTCCCAAGTGCTGCCTCCTTAGCTATATGGAATCCCAGGTCAAGTTCTCTGCTCTGACAAAATATATGTTAAATCACACTTAATAACCTGAAGGGCCTCAGCTACCAAAATCTCCATGTTCTCATGCTCAGATGCAAGAGACTTTATTTATTCAAATTATTTGGCAAATTATTATTTATTGGACACACAGCTATAGACTAAAGTTTGTGTCCCCTCAAAATTCTTATGTTGAAAACTAGCCCCTAATATGATGGTATTTAGAGGTGGGGCTGTTGGGAGGTGACTAGTTATAAGGGTGGTGTCCTCATGAATGGAATTAGTGCCCTTATAAAAGATACCCTAGAGAGCTCCTTCACCGTTTCTGCCTTGTGAGGACACAGTGAGAAGACCACCATCTATGAAACAAGAAGAGGGCTCTCACCAGAGATTGAATCTGCCAGTGTGTTGATCCTGGACTTCCCAACCTCTAGAACTGTGAGGATAAATTTGTTAAGTCAGTCAGTCTATGGTATTTTTGTTATAGCAGCCCAAACGGACTAAGACCTCTACTATGTGGCAATCATGTTCCAAGCCTTAGGGACAGAGCGTGAATTGCCATGAACAGTAAGGAGGCCAGTGTGGCTGGAGCAATGGGAGCAAATGTGGTTAATCATGGCTGTATTCCTGTTTCTTTCCCTTCAAATAATGCAAGTCACTGTTACTATTCCTTCAAGTACAGCTGAAGTGTGACTGCAGCACACTCTCTGTCCTCTTGCCTAGACTCCTGTACAATTTAAGTGTTTTCACTAGAAGTCTGTGGACTCACTATAACAGATTTTCCCTTTCGAAAGTGAGACTTGATGCCAACTCAAGGACTTTTAAAATTAAGTTCCTTCTGTCTGTACCACTTTTCTCCATTCAGGGCTCACTCCTTCACAATCTTCAATATCTGAAAGTCATTATAGCAAATATTTTTATAATGAAAGTCCAGATAACAAGAGATCCCTATATTTGTGGTGTGCACTCCCACTGGAATACACATGCACTTATAGCCCCAGGATAGCGAACATACTGCCAGTTTGAAACTTTTATCTTAGTCCCTTTTATTTGCCAGACATTTTTTCTGTCTTTTACAGATTTTTCTGCTAATGCTATGAGAAAGGTGAGTACTATCATCCTCATTTATAGTTGACAAAACTGAGACAGAGGGAGGCTAACAGATTTGCTTAGTGTCTTCTTGGCAAAGAGTGGAAGAACAAGAATTCTGACCCTAGCTCTTAGCCTACAGATTTAACTAAGTCGATAACTTGTATAGGAAAAACAACCAAACCAAACCAACCAACCAAGCCAAACCAACAAACAAAAGCACAAAAAATTCTAATATTTCATCACCATTAAATGAAAATAACTGATTCTGGGGTTATTGAGTAGAGACAATGTGGCTTCCATCATGAGTTGGGTGGAGCCAAACATGTCACTCACTATCACTCACTTACCCTGCCTACTCCTGGATGCCACTTCAGAATATTGTGTCATTTTCATCCTAAGTGGTAGAACTTCCATCTAACACACACACACACGTGGAAAACACTTATTTTGCATAGATAGAAGAAAGAAGTTGAACAAACTCAATATCTTTCTCTTCTGCTGAGCTTGGATTTTCTTGGATATAGATAAATAGTGCTTAAATAATATTCCAAAAATGTTCAGAGTTTTGGAGATGGAATGGAGCAACTCTGTTGCTGTTTGCTTTTTGTCTCTAGGCTGAGAGACACCAGCAAAGGGTGTAAGTGTAAACAATATGGAGAGAGACTGTTTGGTTCCTCTCAGTCCATCAGATGCTTTTCCACACTCTAAAGGCACATATTAGCCAACATTTCACCTTCTACCCAGTACTAAAACCAGGCCTTCAAATCGATATGGCGGTCCAACCAATGATTCATATGTAATGTGAAACATGTATTTAAATACAAAAAATAAACATTCATTGTAGAAAAAAGGGAAATAAAAACAAGAATAAAGAAAGCAAAATAATAAATAAAGGGAATTTAGAAACAAAGTGAGAGAGATGAAGTATTGCAGCCAGAGGAATATGATACAAGCAAATGCCCAGAAGTGGTTACGTGTAGATGTTTTGAGGTCAGGGCACAAAACAACTGGGGAGTGTTGCAGGACACTTGCATCACAAAGGTAATTAGATATGTGAGTTGGCAGAGAGCACTGAGTGTCAATAACAAAAGTTTTCAATTTACCATGAAGTCCTTAGGGAAATACTTTTTGAAGAAGAATTATTTGCACAAACTTGTCAGTGACTTCATTTTGTAGGTTTAATGAAACCATATGTTCACATTTCCACTTTGGTTATCTAATTAATTCACCAAGTCAGTAATGCAATAATGTAACAGAAAATCCATTACAAGTAGACTGTAAGGAATTGAGAAATTATAAAAACAAACAAAAACAAAAAAAATGTGTCCAAGAGCAGCTGTCTCTCCCTGTTAACTCGAGTTTCAGTATTGCTTAAATAATGCCTTATTTGAAGCAAGTGAGGCAATAAAGTAATAATAATACTTTACAGAGTTTGTAATGAAAGGACAAGACACTTCATTAGCTGGAACCTGGTCTAAATTTTTGTCTTATAGAGTGAAACCTCATTAAAATATTTTATAATTGACTGTGCTTCAATGGAGAAAGTACTTGGATTTCTATAGGAAATGATTTCATTTTAGTAGCTTGAAACATCAAGCACTGGAACTGAAAATTAAAGTTTCCTAATTTACAAACTCTTTACAAATTATTCATAGAGGTTATCTACCTAAATACACATTGCTCATTTGGTACTAACTCCCCTGCCCACAACCAGATTCTCCGAGAAGATAAAGAACAAAAGCTAGACAGGGAATACTCTTGGGAAGACCCCCCAGAGCCAAACCGAACCACCAGGCAGCTGCAAAGGTGTTGTTGGGTGTGACATGCTGGGAATGATCCATGCAGGCAGCCTGAGGGTTAGACAAATGAGAGATAGATAGTGAGATGGAGTTGGCAGGACGGCATGGATAAGAGAAAATAATTGTTTCAACATTGAAAAATTGGTGTCTCCAAGAGTGTTGTGATACAAATAACAGAAGAGGGATGCTGATTTTAATAAAGCTGCGGTGGTATCCATACTTACACTACTTTAAATATTTTCAAAATAGATGATTAAAGTCATGACTATGTGAGATATGGCTTACCAGCAACAATAGGGATTTGTATCTGTGTCTATAAAAAGTGTTCCAAAACACAATTTTACTTTCTGAATATCTTTTCTACACCAAATACCACAAGCTTTTCAAATAACTATGAAAAATTTGCACTGTTGTCATTCCCCTCTCAGTGTGAATGGTAGGAAATGCAGTTTTGTTTTGCTTGAGTGAATTTTTATCAAACTAGAAGCAACACTAAGAGACCGCAAGATCCAGTAGTCAGCCAAGGAAGCTCCAGTTAGCCTGGGTTACGATATACATCAGTGTGACTTTCTGGTTGTCCAAGGCTGAAATCAGTTGCAGTTGCAGGGTGGTCAGTGAAAGAAGATCCATTCCATTGTCTAGGATCTTAAGGGAGAAATATGAGATTGGAGGAAGGTGTAATTAAAACTATAAATATGGGTCCACTCTGTCACATTATAGACTAGATCCTCTCCATAGTGACAGGACTGTCTGAAGGAAAGGAGGGAATGCTGAGAAAGAACTTCAAACGGATTGTTCTTCAGGCTCAGTGAATAGGAAACCACGGTCAACTAAGTATCTACATCCCTTCCTTCCCAGTGACCTGAGTCCAAACAAAAATTCAACAGACTTTCTTGCGACCCTCACCTCCCAGTAGTGACCATCATCAGAAAACATCTCTTCACCCAATGTACATATCAGAGTTTCAAAGTGTTTCCTGTTCTCTGAAGGATGATGCTTTTTGAAACTGGAGAAAACCAGTTTCCTATAATTAAGTGTAACAAAGCAGGGATCCAAAGTCACCACATTTTGAAAAGGAAGGTCATTTAATGTACTTGTACTTCCATTCATGAAAAGGTAACAGCTACACAAAAAGTTCTCTCATCATAAATGAGTAAACTGAATAAAATTTATGAGACAGCTATTTTCAGACAATGGACAACAGGTAATACAGGACTGGGATCTTTGAGGAAGGGAAACATAAACTGAGCCCTAAAATCACCCCAGCTTTCTATCTCCTCACCATCCATTATTTTTATGCAAATGAAAACACCATAATCTTACACTCAGGGATCACCACCAAGGTTAACACCTTAGTATATGTCTTGGTGGATCTTTTTCTACACATGTATGTATACCTGTATGTGTTGGTTTTTAACCAAAGTGAGAACATAGTGTCTCTACTGTTTTGTAACTTGTATCCTGGTCGATAATATCGCCTCTGTGTTTCAGTAATTTAAAAAATTTCTCTCGTGATCTTGAAATGTCTTTACACTTATGTCCCTTCCTATTCCAGGATCATACTTTAATCATACTCTTAATCTAGCATAGTCCCTTTCTTCTGTTTCTGACTTATTGAACAGATTGGGCCAATTTTCTTATATTGATGCCTGGTGATTTCCAGGCACCTGCACAAAAAGTGGGAATCAATAGATACCCTGCCATTCTTACTGAATTGAGTCCAAAACTCTTTAAAGGAATAAAACAAAATCTGTCACTCAATAATGTAAAAATCATACATCCAGCATCCAATTAAATTAAGTAGACATGGGAAGGAGTAGGAAAATGTGACTGGTAACCAGGAGAGACAAACAAAGAAGAAAAAGCAATGACGGAATGAGTAGAAAAGGACTTTACACATATGTTCAAGCATTTAAAAAATAAACATAATGAGATAAATGGACAGTATAAAGAAGAATGAAATGGAACTTCTAGAAGTGAAAAATACAATATCTGAAATTATGTCACTGAATGGAACTAAAAGCAGATTTAACTCTAAGGAGGAAAAAAAATCAGTGAAATTGTAGGTGTAATAACAGACATTAGGCAAAATAAAAGACAGATTTTAAAACAAATTTACAGAATGATCAGAGTCTCAGGACCTGTGGGATATATCAAGCAGTCTAACATACATGTAACTGGAGTCTCAGGAGAGGACAAAAAAGAAAAAATAATTGTTGAAAATATTTAAAACAAGTTGAAAACCATAATAAAATTCTATATAAGAGATAAAAAGAAATTTTAAAGCATCCAAAGGAAAAAGAGCAATTACATATAGAAGAAGTAAGATAAGAATCACTGCAAACTTATGGTCACAAACAATGAAGGTCAATAGAGAGACAGCTTTAAAGGGTTAAAATGGAAAAATTTCTATCTAAGATTCTATACCCAGCAAAAAATGTTGCAAAACACTTAGATTCACTTCCAAATTAGTTCTTTCAAGTTCAAACATTTTTAGGATCCAACTGAAAATGTGTACAACCATGCTGAAGTAATTATTTTTTTATATTCAACATTGGCTATAGTACACACAAACATTTTTGCTCCTCTAATTCTATGAATATAAAAACATTAAAAAAAGGGTTTTTTTGACTGTTGAATCTCTTTTTTGGTAGAATATTGTAGCTTGTTAGTATGAAAATATGAATTTTGTATGTACTACAACTGAAATTTTCTCCATGTGTTTCTTAATTTAGTAAGAATATAGTATTCACTATGACACCAATATTTTTATTTATATCACCATCATAAAGCATACAGTTGACCCTTGAACAACACGGGTTTGAACTGTACTGGTCCACTTATACAACAATGTTTTTTCAATAAAAATATTGGAAAATTTTTTGGAGATTTGTGACAATTGGAAAAAACTTACATATGAACTGCATAGCCTAGAAATATTGAAAAAAAAATAAGAAAAAGGTATGTCATGAATGCACAAAATATATGTAAATATACATATAACAGTAAACTATTTCTAATTAAGTTTTGGGGGAGTCAAAAGTTATACATGGATTTTCCACTGTGAGGGGGGGTCAGCGCCCCTAAACACTGCATTGCTCAAGAGTCAATTGTAATTTTATAGTCAATGTTAAAGTTTTGAGCTGAATTTATACTTTCAATTATGTAACTTGTCTCATAAATGTTACAATTATGTAACATTTCTCAACAAAATGAAATTCCAAAATAATTCTTTTTACTGTGTCAATCGAATAAAAGAAACAAATTGTTATTAGAATTAACTAATTTTCTGGTTGATACAGCTAATGACACTGGCTTCATTCAAACTCTTGGCAAAGTTTTTCCAGTGAAACAACACAGTAGCACTAGAATGGTGCTCAAGGAAACTTGATGGAAAAAATGAGCCAAACTATTTTAGAAAAACAGTGACTAGACTATATTAAAAGACATGTGTCACAAAGTGACATGTAAACCCCCTTCTGCTGCCTAATGTGTGAATTTATCATCTTTGGTTAGAGTCTTCTTAGAATACTTACTTTTTAAAAAAATGCTGATGCTTCTTCAGCTAATTTGTGTCTTCTCATTTTCATGGGGTCAGTGATATTGCTACTATTCTTAAGGCAGGTGGAAAACATTTCCTGTAAGGAGCACATACACCATCAACTCTCTTTAAAAGGAACACAATTTAATTATACAATATTTTATTAAATGTAAGCTTTTCAGGTTCTTTGGCTCATTGTTGCCAAAAAGGTTCATTGACAAATAGGAAAATGTTTCAACCATTAAATAGCTGAAGATTTATAACATACATTTCGTGACAAAATGATCCTAGCTAGTGTTCCGGCTACTCTTTATAACATTGCACACAGTAGGACCACTCATCCTCTATTTCCCACACACATCTCATTGCAATTTACATGTAATTGCCCGCTGGTAGTCAAAAGCTGAAGGAATACAGCTCATACAAAGGTCCAGTCACTTGCTTCAATCTGAAACCACTTTGCAAGGCCATTCTAGCTCCAGAGCTCCTTGTGGGATCAGACAAAGTCTCTCTCAACACTGCCTCTTAGTTCAACTTGAGCTTTCCCTACTACCTCCCTAATAAAACTCCTGCACTCAAATGTTCATCTCTGAATCTACTTCCCAGAGATCTTGAACTAAGACCCAAGAGTCTTTCTGTGATCCAGCATGATGCATTTCTTAAAGGCTAAAGAAGAAACTGCAGGTGAAGACTTGCCTGAGAGCTGAGAAGATAATCTGTGTGAGGGTGTCCCTGCGGAAGCAGTCATGCAGGATGATCCTGAGGGCCAAAGAGAAGCTTGGGCCAGTCAGTGCTGCCATGAGCACAAGAAGGCATAGGTGGGGGAAGCTCTGAGACCTGTGTAACAAAGAGCAGGAGAGATCTGCTGGGAGTTGGAAGGAGTAACATGCTTTCCACTCAGACTTATAAATTCAGTTTGCTGACTGCTATACAAAGGATCTAGCAATCTCTTATGTGGAGAGGGAGAAGAATGCAGATAGGTAATAATATAAGCTTACAGAAAGTAAGAGCAATATTATCCAAAGGATGTCATTTTTGGTTGTAAAGCTTTAAAGCGAGGCTGATTTTCCTTTCTTTTCTTTTCCTTTTTTTTTTCACACACACACACTGTATTTTATTTTTACAAGAGATAAATAGACTGACACCAAGCATTGTACATGGATGACCACAACAAAAGCAACAATGATTGCAATTACCAAACATGAAACACACTCATACTATGTCATAATATTGACATTCAGTCCAGTAATCCTCCACTGTAACAGCTCCTTTACTTTGCAGTGAAAATTGATTTGTATATTCTTTGCCTCTGAGTCCTTGTTGGATTTTTTTTTTTTTTAATTCAGACAGAAAGTCACAAAAATTATACTCATCCTCATCAGTTCACTCAGGCCCATGTAATTAAATTTTTTTTTTCATCTTGATCTTTTGTTAGCACTTTTATGAGTTCATCAGTTTTTCATTAGAGTTCTGAAAATGTTTATTCATTCAGTTCAGTACAGTCAGTTACCAGAAACCTGTACTTGTCAGTCTTTTCCATGAATTTCTTAAAGATGAAACCCTTTTATAGGAACATATTTGCAAAAGCATCAGAGTACACACAGAACTGTCTGTAAATGACAAAAGACTTAAAAGTGACCACAGTTAAAAATTTGATGAAAGTTCATAATAATGCAGTTGACAAGAAAATTAGTTATTTCTGAGATATACATTTTAAGGTAATAACTAGGATTATGACTTATAACATTATACCAGAACATATAAGATTTTTAGAAATTTCATGTAATGTCTGAAACATTTATATTAACATATTTCCATACAAATAACCCAATGAAAGTTTAGTATTAGTTGTTTTGTTTGT
Organism: Eschrichtius robustus; assembly: GCF_028021215.1. Taxonomy (NCBI): domain Eukaryota; kingdom Metazoa; phylum Chordata; class Mammalia; order Artiodactyla; family Eschrichtiidae; genus Eschrichtius; species Eschrichtius robustus. The sequence continues at coordinate 127,245,743 of NC_090825.1, forward strand.
TTGTTTGTTTATACTGCAGGTTCTTATTAGGCATCAATTTTATACACATCAGTGTATACATGTCAATCCCAATCGCCCAATTCAGCACAACACCATACCCACCCCACCGCAGTTTTCCCCACTTGGTGTCCATATGTCCGTTCTCTACATCTGTGTCTCAACCTCTGCCCTGCAAACTGGCTCATCTGTACCATTTTTCTAGGTTCCACATACATGCATTAATATACGATATTTGTTTTTCTCTTTCTGACTTACTTCACTCTGTATGACAGTCTCTAGATCAATCCACGTCTCAACAAATGACTCAATTTCGTTCCTTTTTATGGCTGAGTAATATTCCATTGTATATATGTACCACAACTTCTTTATCCATTCGTCTGTCGATGGGCATTTAGGTTGCTTCCATGACCTGGCTATTGTAAATAGTGCTGCAATGAACATTCGGGTGCATGTGTCTTTTTGAATTACGGTTTTCTCTGGGTATATGCCCCGTAGTGGGATTGCTGGGTCATATGGTAATTCTATGTTTAGTTTTTTAAGGAACCTCCATATTGTTCTCCATAGTGGCTGTATCAATTTACATTCCCACCAACAGTGCAAGAGGGTTCCCTTTTCTCCACACCCTCTCCAACATTTGTTGTTTGTAGATTTTCTGATGATGCCCATTCTAACTGGTGTGAGGTGATACCTCATTGTAGTTTTGATTTGCATTTCTCTAATAATTAGTGATGTTGAGCATCTTTTCATGTGCTTCGTGGCCGTCTGTATGTCTTCTTTGGAGAAATGTCTATTTAGGTCTTCTGCCCATTTTTGGATTGGGGTGTTTGTTTCTTTAATATTGAGCTGAATGAGCTGTTTATATATTTTGGAGATTAATCCTTTGTCCGTTGATTCGTTTGCAAATATTTTCTCCCATTCTGAGGGTTGCCTTTTCGTCTTGTTTATGGTTTCCTTTGCTGTGCAAAAGCTTTGAGGTTTCATTAGGTCCCATTTGTTTATTTTTGTTTTTATTTCCATTACTCTAGGAGGTGGATCAAAAAAGATCTTGCTGTGATTTATGTCAAAGAGTGTTCTTCCTATGTTTTCCTCTAAGAGTTTTATAGTGTCCAGTCTTACATTTAGGTCCCTAATCCATTTTGAGTTTATTTTTGTGTATGGTGTTAGGGAGTATTCTAATTTCATTCTTTTACATGTAGCTGTTCAGTTTTCCCAGCACCACTTATTGAAGAGACTGTCTTTTCTCCATTGTATATCTTTGCCTCCTTTGTCATAGATTAGTTGACCATAGGTGCGTGGGTTTATCTCTGGGCTTTCTATCTTGTTCCATTGATCTATGTTTCTGTTTTTGTGCCAGTAACATATTGTCTTGATTACTGTAGCTTTGTAGTATAGTCTGAAGTCAGGGAGTCTGATTCCTCCAGCTCCGTTTTTTTCCCTCAAGACTGCTTTGGCTATTCGGGGTCTTTTGTGTCTCCATACAAATTTTAAGATGATTTGTTCTAGTTCCGTAAAAAATGCCATTGGTAATTTGATAGGGATTGCATTGAATCTGTACATTGCTTTGGGTAGTATAGTCATTTTCACAATGTTGATTCTTCCAATCCAAGAACATGGTATATCTCTCCATCTGTTGGTATCATCTTTAATTTCTTTCATCAGTGTCTTATAGTTTTCTGCATACAGGTCTTTTGTCTCCCTAGGTAGGTTTATTCCTAGGTATTTTATTCTTTTTGTTGCAATGGTAAATGGGAGTGTTTCCATAATTTCTCTTTCAGATTTTTCATCATTAGTGTATAGGAATGCAAGAGATTTCTGTGCATTAATTTTGTATCCTGCAACTTTACCATATTCATTAATTAGCTCTAGCAGTTTTCTGGTGGCATTTTTAGGATTCTCTATGTATAATATCATGTCATCCGCAAACAGTGACAGTTTTACTTCTTCTTTTCCAATTTGTATTCCTTTTATTTCTTTTTCTTCTCTGATTGCTGTGGCTAAGACTTCCAGAACTATGTTGAATAATAGTGGTGAGAGTGGACATCCTTGTCTCGTTCCTGATCTTAGAGGAAATGCTTTCAGTTTTTCACCATTGAGAATGATGTTTGCTGTGGGTTTGTCATATATGGCCTTTATTATGTTGAGGTAGGTTCCCTCTATGCCCACTTTCTGGAGAGTTTGTATCATAAATGGGTGTTGAATTTTCTCAAAAGCTTTTTCTGCATCTATTGAGATGATCATATGGTTTTTCTTCTTCAGTTTGTTAATATGGTGTATCACATTGATTGATTTGCGTATATTGAAGAATCCTTGCATCCCTGGGATAAATCCCACTTGATCGTGGTGTATGATCCTTTTAATGTGTTGTTGGATTCTGTTTGCCAGTATTTTGTTGAGGATTTTTGCATCTATATTCATCAGTGATATCGGTCTGTAATTTTCTTTCTTTGTAGTGTCTTTGTCCGGTTTTGGTATCAGGGTGATGGTGGCCTCATAGAATGAGTTTGGGAGTGTTCCTTCCTCTGCAATTTTTTGGAAGAGTTTGAGAAGGATAGGTGTTAGCTCTTCTCTAAATGTTTGATAGAATTCACCTGTGAAGCCATCTGGTCCTGGACTTTTGTTTGTTGGAAGATTTTTAATCACAGTTTCAATTTCATTGCTTGTGATTGGTCTGTTCATATTTTCTGTTTCTTCCTGGGTCAGTCTTGGAAGGTTATACCTTTCTAAGAATTTGTCCATTTCTTCCAGGTTGTCCATTTTATTGGCATAAAGTTGCTTGTAGTAGTCTCTTAGGATGCTTTGTATTTCTGCAGTGTCTGTTGTAACTTCTCCTTTTTCATTTCTGATTTTATTGATTTGAGTCCTCTCCCTCTTTTTCTTGATGAGTCTGGCTAATGGCTTATCGATTTTGTTTATCTTCTCAAAGAACCAGCTTTTAGTTTTATTGATCTTTGCTATTGTTTTCTTTGTTTCTATTTCATTTATTTCTGCTCTGATCTTTATGATTTCTTTCCTTCTGCTAACTTTGGGTTTTGTTTGTTCTTCTTTCTCTAGTTTCTTTAGGTGTAAGGTTAGATTGTTTACTTGAGATTTTTCTTGTTTCTTTAGGTAGGCTTGTATAGCTATAAACTTCCCTCTTAGAACTGCTTTTGCTGCATCCCATAGGTTTTGGGTTGTCGTGTTTTCATTGTCATTTGTCTCTAGGTATTTTTTGATTTCTTCTTTGATTTCTTCAGTGATCTCTTGGTTATTTAGTAACGTATTGTTTAGCCTCCATGTGTTTGTCTGTTTTACGTTTTTTTCCCTGTAATTCATTTCTAATCTCATAGCATTGTGGTCAGAAAAGATGCTTGATATGATTTCAATTTTCTTAAATTTACTGAGGCTTGATTTGTGACCCAAGATGTGATCTATCCTGGAGAATGTTCCGTGCGCACTTGAGAAGAACGTGTAATCTGCTGTTTTGGGATGGAATGTCCTATAAATATCAATTAAATCTATCTGGTCTATTGTGTCATTTAAAGCTTGTGTTTCCTTATTTATTTTCATTTTGGATGATCTGTCCATTGGTGTAAGTGAGGTGTTAAAGTCCCCCACTATTATTGTGTTACTGTCGATTTCCTCTTTTATGGCTGTTAGCAGTTGCCTTATGTATTGTGGTGCTCCTATGTTGGGTGCATATATATTTATAATTGTTATATCTTCTTCTTGGATTGATCCCTTGATCATTATGTAGTGTCCTTCCTTGTCTCTTGTAACATTCTTTACTTTAAAGTCTATTTTATCTGATATGAGTATAGCTACTCCAGCTTTCTTTTGATTTCCATTTGCATGGAATATCTTTTTCCATCCCCTCACTTTCAGTCTGTATGTGTCCCTAGGTCTAAAGTGGGTCTCTTGTAGACAGCATATATATGGGTCTTGTTTTTGGATCCATTCAGCAAGCCTGTGTCTTTTGGTTGGAGCATTTAATCCATTCACGTTTAAGGTAATTATCGATATGTATGTTCCTATGACCATTTTCTTAATTGTTTTGGGTTTGTTTTTGTAGGTCCTTTTCTTCTCTTGTGTTTCCCACTTGGAGAAGTTCCTTTAGCATTTGTTTTAGAGCTGGTTTGGTGGTGCTGAATTCTCTTAGGTTTTGCTTGTCTGTAAAGCTTTTGATTTCTCCATCAAATCTAAATGAGATCCTTGCCGGGTAGAGTAATCTTGGTTGTAGGTTCTTCCCTTTCATCACTTTAAGTATATCATGCCACTCCCTTCTGGCTTGTAGAATTTCTGCTGAGAAATCAGCTGTTAACCTTATGGGAGTTCCCTTGTATGTTATTTGTCGTTTTTCCCTTGCTGCTTTCAATAATTTTTCTTTGTCTTTAATTTTTGCCATTTTGATTACTATGTGTCTCGGCGTGTTTCTCCTTGGGTTTATCCTGTATGGGACTCTCTGCACTTCCTGGACTTGGGTGGCTATTTCCTTTCCCATGTTAGGGAAGTTTTCGACTATAATCTCTTCAAATATTTTCTCTGGCCCTTTCTCTCTCTCTTCTCCTTCTGGGACCCCTATAATGCGAATGTTGTTGCGTTTAATGTTGTCCCAGAGGTCTCTTAGGCTGTCTTCATTTCTTTTCATTCTTTTTTCTTTAGTCTGTTCCGCAGCAGTGAATTCCACCATTCTGTCTTCCAGGTCACTTATCCGTTCTTCTGCCTCAGTTATTCTGCTATTGATTCCTTCTAGTGTAGTTTTCATTTCAGTTATTGTATTGGTCATCTCTGTTTGTTTGTTCTTTAATTCTTCTAGGTCTTTGTTAGTCATTTCTTGCATCTTCTCAATCTTTGCCTCCATTCTTATTCCGAGGTCCTGGATCATCTTCACTGTCATTATTCTGAATTCTTTTTCTGGAAGGTTGCCTATCTCCACTTCATTTAGTTGTTTTTCTGGGGTTTTTTCTTGTTCCTTCATCTGGTACATAGCCCTCTGCCTTTTCATCTTGTCTATCTTTCTGTAACTGTGGGTTTTGGTCCACAGGCTGCAGGATTGTAGTTTTTCTTGCTTCTGCTGTCTGCCCTCTGGTGGTTGAGGCTATCTAAGAGGCTTGATGGGAGGCTCTCTCTTTTCTTTTTTTTTATTAATTAATTTTTATTGGGGTATAGTTGCTTTACAATGTTGTGTTAGCTTCTACTGCACAGCAAAATGAATCAGCCATACATATACATATATCCCCTCCCTTTTGGATTTCCCTCGGTCACCACAGTGCATTAAGTAGAGTTCCCTGGCTATACACTATGTATCCATTACTTGTCTATTAAGGGTGATTTTCTTTAAGCCATGTGATGCTACAGTTAGAGATGCTACAGTTAGCGTGAGAATGAGTCCTGTGTTCTAAGAAGATATACTTGTCAGAGAAGAGGTATTTAGCTTGTGATCTTTATCATTCAGAAAAGGTCTTCTCCCTCGCAGCTATCACAGAGATTGTATTAAGGCACATCAGGCTTAATCAAGATACATCTCCACCCACAGATAAGGAACTTTCACAGGATCTACAAAGAGAAAGTTCTGAATTGCTCTGAACAGTGATCTCTGTGCGCTTCTGTTTCAATTATCTGTTACTATGTAACAAATCACCCTCAAATTAGTGGCTTCAATCAGCAACAACTAGCATCATGGCTCATGAGTCTGTGGATTTGCTGAGCTCACCTGGGTAGTTCTTCCTTATGTGGGTTGAGCTGTGGCTGCAGTCATCTGGAGGCTCAACTGGTCTGGAATATCCAGGATGGCTCACTGGAGGTGCAACTGATTTGGAATGTCCAAGACAGTGGCAGTTGGTGCTGCCTGGAGGCTGAGATTTCATGTGGGGCTGTCAATCAAAGCACTTTGATCCTCCTTCATGTGACATCTTCAAGTGGCTCACTTAGGCTTCCTTAAGAGTCTGGTAGTCTCAGGATAATCAGACTTCTTCTATGGTGGCTGAACCCTAAGAGTACAAAATTGGAAGTAGTCACGTCCTTTTAAGTCTTAGGCCAGGGGTAACATATTAGCACTTGTGTCACATTCTATTCTATTAAAGCAAGCCACGGGGCCAGATCAGATTCAAGAGGAGCAGATCAAACGAGGAGACCTCTGGAAGGAGTCATTCATTACTTGTCACTGATGTAGAGATTACCACAGCTTCCCAATCTTTCTATTTTCAAACAGGAGTGTTCACAGTGGTTATCCTGTCCTTCTTCCTTCGTTGAAGGATAGGTGTGTGTGAGTTTAGTCTCTGGATTAAGAGAGGCACATCTGAAACTTATACAGAAACTATCATGAGACGCTGACTCTGAGACTAAGCCAAATGATAGGCATTTTGGCTGCCTCCCTGAGGGAGAGTGGGAGGATAGTTTGCACATTAAAGAAGGAAGGTGAATATTTATCAAAGTAATATTATATTTAATAGTAATATTAGATAATCTAATGTCTATTATAATATTAATATAGTATAACATAAAATTACCTATCATATAATACAAAATATATTAATATAAGATGTATAATATAAATATATACTACACATTATCATATATATTAATATATCTAATATTACAGAATATTTTAGAGATAATATTCTTAAAATTGTTGTTTGAATTCTGAAGACAATTTTTAAGATATACTTTGTGAAGGAGCCTGAGCCTGCGCCTGACAAGCAGTCAGTACTCAATATTAATGTCTATTCCTGACCTTGGTCACCTCTTATCTCTTTTACATTATTAGTCCCTGTGAAACACAGTAAAGAACAAAGACAGCTCTGCTAAGCAACTCTCCATTTTGAATTTATCCCCAGGAAAAGGAGCTCTTTAAGGAGAGTCATAATTTGAGCTCACATATTTGATAAAAATAGAAGTAGATAAAACTCATCAATTAGCTTCTGACATTTTTTTTGTTAAGTAAGCAAAACACACAGATATTATAGGAAATCCAAATAAAATTATTCTCAATGATTTTCCTTTAATATCCAAGACAGAATTAGCTAATAAGGTTTTGAAAAGGTCTAAATGAATAAAGACAAAACTCTTATATAAATATTTACATAAAACCCTATCTGTAGTCGGGGAGGCAGTGAGTGAATTCTGCCACAGAGTTGCCAAGTTTGAATATAATGAATTAGTTACTGCTTCTAAACACAATCCAAATGCCTGGGCATTAACAAACATATTGTTTGTGGGAGAAGGTTTAATCAAAGTTGGTGAATAGGAGTGAGGGTGCAATGGACAACACATTCTTAATTGAGAAAGTTAACAAATACTTTTCCATGAGGTAATTGCTGCTGGCAGATACGTAAAAATTCAGAAGCAACAATAAGGAGATGTCTCAAATAACTCTCCAATTAATAAGCTTTGCTCAAAACTATAAACTGGGGCAATTTCCCAAAATGACCACATGGGATGGGGAAGTGAATGTCTTTACAGGTAAAAGACAGTAACTCAGGAATGATAGCTTTATAAAGGATCCTGGCATGTGAATTCCTCTTGGGTACCCTAATAAAACCTGTGGGGAAACATTAGAGAAATAACACTTTTTTATGTTTTCAAAGTGGACAACATATGCAGAAAACGAAGCAAAGCAAGACGAAAATCTCTCAGTCCATTCTTTCATCTTTTTTTCCCACATATGAATTCCTTGGATTAAATCTAACTACAAACTTCCACAGTAAAACCTTAGAAATTGTGACACAGACTAATATTAATTGTGACTTCCTAGCTCGAAATCTTTCAATGGCTTGACATTGCTTTCACGATAAACTCCAAGTCTCCATCTCCTTTCCAACACCATTCCAGCCTTTCATAAATTTCACCCAGTACATACCATCTTACAATGACATCTTTGCTCCTCCTTGAATTGTCTTCTAATTTTTGCTTTCCCAAATCCTAGCCTATCCTTAATAATTTATTTCCTAAACAGCAATTAAATGCAGATTCTTTCTTGAATACTTTGGTGAGTTCAACATGCCACACATGTAAACATACACACGTGCGCACATGTACACACGAAAGAGAGAGAATATTTTAATAATTTTTTTATTGAGGTAATAGTGACTTATAACATTATATAAGTTTCATGTGCACAACATCATATTTCTACTTCTGTATACACCACAGCATGCTCACCACCAAAAATTTAGTTTTCATCCATCACCATACAGTTGATCCCCTTTACCCACTTAGCCCTCTGGCACACCCCCCCAGCCCCTTCTCCATTCTCTGTATCTATATGTTTGTTTTTGTTTGGTTTGGTTTGTTCATTTATTTTATTGTTCGTTTTTTATACTTCAATATGAGTGATATCATGGTATCTGTCTTTCTCCGTCTGACTTATTTCACTTAGCATAATACCCTCAAGGTCCATCCATGCTGTTGCTAATGACAAGATTTTCTATTTTTTTTTATAGCTGAGTAGTATTACATTGTATATATATATATATATACCACACCTTTATCCATTCATCTGTTGATGGGCACTTAGGTTGTTTCCATATCTTAGCTATCGTAAATAATGTTGCCATGAACAAACGGGTGCATATATCTTTTCAAATTAGTGTTTTCATATTCTTTGTATAAATACCCAGAAGTAGGATAGCCAAATCATATGGTAATTCTATTCTTAATTTTTTGTGGAATCTCCACACTGTTTTCCATAGTGGCTGCACCAGTTTATATTCCAAGCAACAGTATAAGAGGGTGCCCTTGTCTCCACATCCTCACCAACACTTATTATTTCTTGCCTTTTTGATAACAGCTATTATAACAGGCTTGTGGTGATATCTCACTGTGGTTTGATTTGTATTTCTCTAATAACTAGTGATGTTAAACATCTTTTCATGTGCCTGTTGGCCATATGCATGTCTTTGGAAAAATGTCTATTCAGCTCTTCTGCCCATTTTTTAATAGGGTTGTTTGTTTTTTTATTTTTTAACATCTTTATTGGAATATAATTGCTTTACAATGGTGTGTTAGTTTCTGCTGTATAACAAAGTGAATCAGCTATACATATACATATATCTCCATATCCCCTCCCTCTTGTGTCTCCCTCCCACCCTCCCTACCCCACCCCTCTAGGTGGTCACAAAGCACTGAGCTGATCTCCCTGTGCTATGCGGCTGCTTCCCACTAGCTATCTATTTTACATTTGGTAGTGTATATATGTCCATGACACTCTTTCTCACTTTGTCCCAGCTTACCCTTCCCCCTCCCTGTGTCATACAGAGTGAAGTAAGTCAGAAAGAGAAAAACAAATACCGTATGCTAACACATATATATGGAATCTAAAAAAAAAAAAAAAAATGGTTCTGAAGAACCTAGGGGCCAGACAGGAATAAAGACGCAGAGATAGAGAATGGAATTTATTGTTGAGTTTTAAGACTTCTTTATATATTTTGAATATTAACCTCTTACTGGATGTGTATGATTGGCAAATATCTTCTCCCATTTGAAAGGTTGTCTTTTTGTTTTGTTGATGGTTTCCTTTGTTAGTTTGATGTGTTCTCACTTGTTTATTTTTGCTTTTGTTTCCCCTGCCTGAGAAAACATATTTAGAAAGATGTTGCTAAGACCAATGTCAAAGAGCATACTGCCTATGTTTTCTTCTAGAAGTTTTATGGTTTCAGATCTTACCTCTAAGTCTTTAATCCATTTTGAGTTGATTTTTTTGTATGCTGTGAGATAGTGGCCTAGTTTCATTCTTTTTCATGTGGCTGTCTAGTTTTCCCAACACCATTAATTGAAGAGACTATCCTATCTCCATTGAATGTTCTTTGCTCCTTTGTCATAAATTAATTGTCCATATGTACACGGGTTTATTTATGGGCCCTCAACTCTGTTCTACTGATCTATGTATCTGTTTTTCTGCCAATACCATATGTTTTGATTACTATAGCTTTGTAATACAGTTTGAAATCAGAGAGTGTGCTATCTCCAACTTTTTCTTTCTCAGGATTGCTCTGGCTATTTGGAGTCTTTTGCAGTTCTATATATTTTTTAGAATTTTTTGTTCTATTTCTGTGAAAAAAGGTCCTTGGGATTTTGAAATGGGTTGTATTGAATCTGTAGATTGCTTTAGGTAATATGGACATTTTAAGAGTGTCAATTCTTCCAATCCATTAGCACAGAATATCTTTCTATTTATTTGTGTCTTCTTCAATTTATTTCAACAATGTCATAGTTTTCAGTGTACACATCTTTTGCCTCCTTTGTTAGATTTATTCCTAGGTATTTTATAATTTTTGATGCTATTCTAAATGGTATTATTTTCTTAATTTCTCTTTGTGATGGTTTGTTGTTAGTGTAAGGAAATGCAACAGGTATCTGTATACTAGTTTTGTATCCTACAACTTTAATGAATTCATTTAGTAGTTCTAAAAGTTTTTTGGTGGCTTCTTTAGAAATTTTTATGTATATATATGCTATCATGTCATCTGCAAACAGTGACAGTTTTACTTTTTTGTTTCCAATTTGGATTCCTTTTATTTCTTTTTCTTGGCTGAATGCTATGGGTAGGCTTCCAATACTATGTTGAATAAAAGTGGGGAGAGCGGGCATCCTTGTCTTGTTCCTGATCTTAGAGGAAATGCTTTCAGCTTTTTACCACTGAATATAATGTTAGCTGTGTGCTTGTAATATATGGCCTTTATTATGCTGAGGTGTGTTCCCTCTATACCCAATTTCTGGAGAGTTTTTATCGTAAGTGGATGTTGAATGTTGTCAGAAGTTTTTCTGCATCTATTGAGATGATCATATGATTTTTATTCTTTAATTTGTTAATTTGGTGTATCACATTGGTTGATTTGTGGATAGTGAATCATCATTGTGTTGGGAACCAGCTGCAAGCTGACACAGTCCTTGCAGCTTAAAGCATAGCAAAGTCCTGCTTAATTCCTGACAGGACCCAAAAGAGTTATTAGAGAAGATATGAGTCTTGGCCCGTGAGGTTGCTTGCGGTTTCTCTAACTATAGTTTGTCCTTGGCATGTTTCGGCAACCACAGTCTGTTCTTACGCATGTTTATATTCTGGTTCGCAGAATGTTTTGTACTATAACTTCAACATTAAGGAAATACTGTCTGATGATTCTGTCTTGTGATTTTAACAAAAACATGTATTGCCTACTGCAATCTATAAAGAGTTTTGATGGGGGAAATAAAGTGTGTGTGTGCTTGTACACCACCCTCCTGACCCCGTCTCTTCTTAATCCCCTCACCTGCTCTCAGGACTTGTTCCTCAGTCTAACAGCGACTGACAAGTGGCGCCTGAACAGGGACCTGAGTACGTGGGCTGTTGAGAGGGACCCCAGAGATACTTCACGTGCACGCATAAGGTAAATGAGATTGTGCCGGGGGATGTTTTACATGTAGTTTTTCTCTCTGTTTTATTCTCATCAGGAGTAAAAATGGGGCAAACTGGATCTAAGGAACGACAACTTTTCCTTCAGCTACTGTACTCTATGTTATCCACTCGGGGCCTTAAGGTTACGCATAAACAGCTTGATCGTTTTCTTCATTTTGTATAGGAAATTTGTCCATGGTTCCCGGAAGGAGGAACTGTTAATATTCAAACATGGGAAAAAATAGGTCAACAATTGAAAACTTTCTATTCACTTCATGGACCTTCTAAGGTTCCTGTAGATACTTTTTCACTTTGGAATTTGATAAGGGATTGTCTTGACCCGACTCATGAGATTCAGAAGTTATTCAAAGCAGCGTCTTTATGCTGCTCTCCTTCTGCTCCTCAGTTACAAAATTTGTCTGAGGAACCTGAGCCTGTCTCTTCTACTGCGCCTCCCTTGTTGGCGAACATGCCGTCTTCAGAGTCCCTGGAGGATGATGATAAATTATCCTCAGAGGATGAGGCTAAATTGGAGGAAGAGGCTGCACGATGTCACAATCCTGATTTTGATGATGGCATTTTTGCAGCTCTCAAAAATGCGCCTGCGGGATCTGAAAACTTTCCTACATTAGATAAAACTTCATTTACTGCTCTAGCCCAAGCTTTAACTTGGGTGAAACATTTACAGGATGTTACTCAAGATGCTTCCCTTGCCCCTGTTGCGCATTCTTCTGGTTCTTCCTTGCCAGGGAAAGTTCCTGATGAGCCTCCCTCACTGGCTCAGGGGTCTGTTTCTGTTTCTTCTACTTCCTCTCTGCCTGTGAGTATTTCTTCTCCACTCCAAACTGCTTTATTTCAAGCTTCTAAGCAGGGGGAAGATATACCTTCTTCGGGGTTTAAAATAAAGAAGGGGGAATATACTGCAACCCCGCACAATTTATTGGGACATTCTTTACATACTTTAAATTTTTTGAATGTAGATAAGCAAGGACAGACAGCTGCAGAAAAATTTTGGCATCCTCGTGCCTTGCCTTTTGCTGAAGTCCATTGGCGGGATCCTCTTACTAATCAATGGAATGGTCCAGATCCTGTACTAATATGGGGACGAGGGCATGCTTGTGTGTTTCCTAGGGACGCTGAGGATCCTCGCTGGGTGCCTGAGCGCCTGGTGAGATTCTATGGATCCGGACCAAATAGAGAACTCCCTTCCCTGCATATGGATCCGGACCGAATGGTGAACTCTCTCCCCCGCCATATGAAGAGAATGCGACTCAACAACATCCTGTTAGGAATTTAACCGCTTTTGTTATGGCTTGTGTTCCATCACCCTATGCTATTCTTACTGGTTCTGTGTACGTTTTCCAAAAAAAGGGTTTTATGACATACGTTGTGATAATTGTAATTTGACAAATTGTATAACCACAGGGGAATCCAACCGGGGATTTCTTCTTGTTCATCAGCCTCCCTTTGTTATGCTCCCTGTAAATGTTACAGGTTCTTGGTATTCTAATTCAGGTTTGCAGGTCATACATGAACTTTCCCTTCTTTTACAACGGCCCAAGCGATTTTTGGGGCTACTTATAGCTGGAATTACAGCGCTCATTACAGTTATCTCTTCTGTAGCTGCTTCTGCTACTGCACTGACTCAAAGTATCCATACTGCCACATTTGTGAATAACTTAGCCACTAATGTCTCTAATGCTTTGGGAACTCAAGAATCTATTGATAGAAAATTAGAAAGTCGTGTTAATGTGCTGGAAGAAGTTGTTCTTATTCTTGGAGACCAGTGAGCTGCTTTAAAAACTGCCTTTTCTATGCGTTGTCATGCAGAATTTTCTGCAATCTATGTAACCTCTAAGCCATATAATCATTCGCAATGGCCTTGGCCTCAGATTAAGAATCATTTATTGGGAATTTGGTCTCATTCCAATCTATCCCTTGATATTGTTCGCTTACATGAGGATATCACAAATATCCAGCATGCAGCTCCCCTAGATGTAAATCCAGTGGAAATTGCTCGAGACATATTTACCCAGATTACACGTACTTTTGCCCCGAGTTCTCTTATTAACCTCCTTTATCCTATAATTGTTATTGGTATTTTAATATTATTGTGTATTTGTTGTTTTCCAGTCCTCCTGCGAACTGGCTTACGAGCAATTGCAGAACTCCGAGTCGGACTCTACCACCTTACATTAAAAAATAAGGAAGGGGGACATGTCGGGAACCAGCTGCAAGCTGACACAGTCCTTGCAGCTTAAAGCATAGCAAAGTCCTGCTTAATTCCTGACAGGACCCAAAAGAGTTATTAGAGAAGATATGAGTCTTGGCCCGTGAGGTTGCTTGCGGTTTCTCTAACTATAGTTTGTCCTTGGCATGTTTCGGCAACCACAGTCTGTTCTTACGCATGTTTATATTCTGGTTCGCAGAATGTTTTGTACTATAACTTCAACATTAAGGAAATACTGTCTGATGATTCTGTCTTGTGACTTTAACAAAAACATGTATTGCCTACTGCAATCTATAAAGAGTTTTGATGGGGGAAATAAAGTGTGTGTGTGCTTGTACACCACCCTCCTGACCCCGTCTCTTCTTAATCCCCTCACCTGCTCTCAGGACTTGTTCCTCAGTCTAACAGCGACTGACATCATTGCATCCCTGGGATAAATCCCATCTAATCATGGTGTATGATCCTTTTAATGCATTGTTGAATTCAGTTTGCTAATATTTTGTTGAGGATTTTTGCATCTATGTTCATCAGAAACAGTAGCCTGTAATTTTCTTTGTTTGCAGTGTCTTTGTCTGCTTTTGGTATCAGAGTGATGCTGGCCTCATAAAATGAGTTTGAAAAGCACTCCTTTCTCTTCAGATTTTTGGAGTAGTTTGAGAAGGATAGATATTCACTCTTCTTTAATTGTTTGGTAGAATTCACCTGTGAAGCCATCTTGTCCTGGACTTTTGTTTGTTGGGAATTTTTTTCATTACTGATTCAATTTCATTACTAGCAATCAGGCTGTTCATATTTTCTGTTTCTTCCTGATTCAGTCTTAGGAGATAGTAAATTTCTATCTAGGAATTTATCCATTTAAATTTCTAGGAATTTATCCATTTAAATTTCTAGGAATTTCTAGGAATTTATCCATTTCTTCTAGGTGTCCATTTTATTGGCATGTAATTGGTTACAGTGATCTCTTATGATCCTTTGTATTTCTGTGGTGTTGGTTGTAACTTCTCATCTTCTATTTCAGATTTTATTTGTTTGGGCCCTCTCTATTTTTTTCTTAATGAATCTGGCTAAAGGTTCATCAATTTTGTTTATCTTTTCAAACAGTGATCTCTAACTTTATTGATCTTTTCTATTTTTTTGGTCTCCATTTCATTTATTTGTGCTCTGATCTTTAAGATTTCTTTCCTTCTACTAACTTTGGGGTTTTTTGTTCTTCTTTTTATAGTTACTTTAGCTGCAAGGTTAAGTTTTCTATTTGAGATTTTTCTTGTTTCCTGAAGTAGGCTTGAATCACTATAAATTTAGAGCTGCTTTTGCTGCATCCATAGTTTTTGGATCATTGTCTTTCCATTTTCTTTTGTCTCCAGGTATTTTTTTATTTCCTCTAGGCGTGCAGGCTTCGGTAGCTGCAGCATACGGGCTCAGTAGTTGCGGCATGTGGGCCCTAGGGTGTGTGGGCTTCAGTAGTTGTGGCGCACAGGCTCTAGAGCAGAGGCTCAGTAGTTGTGGTGCACGGGCTTAGTTGCTCCATGGCATGTGGGATCTTCCCGGACCAGGGATCAAACCCATGTTCCTTGCATTGGCAGGCAGATTCTTAACCACTGCACCACCAGGGAAGTCCCACCGTCTTTGTTTTAAAGTCTATTTTGTCTGATATAAGTATTGCTACCCCAGTTTTCATTTCCATTTGCATGGAATACCATTTTCCATTCTCTCACTTTTACTCTGTGTGTATCTTTAGATCTAAAGTGAGTTTCTTGTAGGCAGCATATATATGGGTTTTGTTTTCTATCCAATCAGTCACCCTGTATTTTGAGTGGAGCATTTAGACCATTTACATTTAAAATGATTATTGATAGGTATGTACTTATTGCCATTTTGTTAATTGTTTTGGGGTTGTTTTTGTAGTTCTTTTGTTCCTTTCTTCTTTTGCTCTCTTCCCTTGTGACTTGATGACTATCTTTATCATAATATTTGGATTCCTTTCTCTTTTGTGTGTGTGTATCTATTACAGATTTTTAGTTTATGATTACCATGGGGTTTATATATAAATATAACTGTAAATATATATGTAAATACATTTCTTTTAAGTTGATGATCTCTTAAGTTCAAGTGCATTTTTGCAACCTTGTATTTTTACTCCCTTACCCAAACATTTAATGTTTTTGACATCATATTTTACATCTTTTTGTTTTATCTTTTAACTACTTAGTGTGGATATAGATGATTTTGCTACATTTGTCTTTTAACCTTCCTACTAACTTTATAAGTGGTTAATCTACTATCGTTACTGTATGTTTGCTTTTAGCCAATGAGATTTTTCCTTTCATAATTTCCATATTTCTAGTTGTAGTCTCTTCTTTTCCACTTAAAGAAGTCCCTTTAACATTTCTTGTAAAGCTGGTTTAGTGGTGCTGAACTCTTTTAGCTTTTGCTTGTTTGTGAAACTCTATCTCTTCAAATCTGAATGAAAGTCTTGCCAGGTAGAGTATTCTTGGTTTCAGGTTTTTACTTTCATCACTTTAAATATATCATACCACTCCCTTCTTGACTGCAAAGTTTCTGCTGAAAAGTCAGCTTATGGTCTTATGGGAGTTCCCTGGTACATACTAGTTGCTTTTCTATTGCTGCTTTTAACTCCTATCTTTCTTTATCTTTTAATTTTTACTATTTAAATTACAATGTGTCTTGGTGTGGATCTCTTGGGTTCATCTTGTTTGGAACTCTCTGAGCTTTCTGGACCTAGATGTCTGTTTCCTTTTCCAGGTTAGGGAAGTTTTCGGCTATTATCTATCTCTTCAGATAAGTTCTCTGCCTCTTTCTCTCTCTCCTCCTTCTGGGACCCTATAATGCAAATGTTAGTACACTTGAGGTTATCCAAGAGATTTCTTAAACTATCCTAATTTTTTTAAATTCTTTTTTCTTTTTTCTCTTCAGCGTGGGTGGAAACTACTCTGCCTTCCAGTTCATTGATCCATTTCTCTGTATCATCTATTCTACCATTGATTCGTTCTAGTGTATTTTTTCAGATATTGTATTCTTCAGCTCTGTTTGATTCCTCTTTTTATTTTCTAACTCTTTGTTAAACTTCTCACAGTGTTTAACCATTCTTCTCCTGAGTTTACTGAACATCTTTATGATCATTACCTTAAACTCTTTATTGGGTAGAGTGGTTATCTCCACTTCACTTAGTTCCTCTTCTGGGTTTTTATCTTGTTCCTTCATTTGGAACATATTCCTCTGTCACCTTATTTTGCCTAATTTGCTGTTTTTATTTCTATGTATTAGGTAGGATGTTTACATTTTCCAAACTTGGAGAAGTGGCCTTATGTCAGAGACTCCTAATGGGCCCAGCAGCATACTCCCCTCTGGTTACCAGAGCTACATGCTCTAGGGGTGCCCCCTAGGTGGCTGTGTGGGCCCTTCTGTTGTGGTGGGGTGGACTCCTATGGGTAAGCAGGTAAGTGGGGCTGGCCCCGAGCCTGGTTGGCTGTCAGGTCCTGCCTCATGCAGAGGCTGCCAACCCACTGGTGAGTGGGGCCGGGTCCTGGCATGTTTGGCCATGTGGACCAGGGAGTACTGTGGCTGGTGCCAGCACACTGGTGGGTGGGGTTGGGTCCCAGGATGGCTGACTGCTTGATTGGGGGATCATGGGACTGCTGCCAACAGGCTGGTGGGCAGGTAAGCCCCCGGCACTAACAGGCTAGAGGAAGGACTCCAAAATGGCACTTGCCAGCACCAGTGGTAGAATGAGCACCCCAAAATGCCCTCCACCAGTGTCTATGTCCCCAGAGGGAGCTCCAGTTGCCTCCTACCTCTCTGGGAGGCTCTCCAAGGTCAGCAAGTGGGTCTGACCTGAGGTCCTTTCAAATTACTGCCCCTGCATTGAGTCTTGGAGCATGTAAGATTTTGTGTGAGCCCTATAAGATTGGAGTCTCTGTTTCCTACAATCCTCTGGCTCTCCCATACACAAGCCCCACTGGCTTTCAAAGCCAGATATTCTGGGGGCCCTCCTTCCCAGTGCAAGACCCCTGGACCGAGGAACCTGATGTGGGGCTCAGACCCTTTGCTCCTTGAGGAGAACCTCAGCGATTGTGATTCTTCCCCTGTTTGTGGGTCCCCCAACCTGGGGGTGTGGGTTTTGACTATACCGTATCTTTTCCCCTCCTACCCATTTCACTGTGATTCCTTCTTTATATCTTTAGCTGCAGAAAATCTTTTCTGCTAGTCTTCAGGTCATTTTCATCGACAGTTGTTCTGTAAGTAGTTGTAATTTTGGTATGCACATAGTAGGTGAGCTCAGGGTCTTCCTATTCCCCTATATTGGCCACCTCAGCTATTATTTCTTTAAATTAACTCTGTGCTCCCTTCTCCTCTCTTTTCCTTCTGGGATACCTATTACCCTAACATTGCTATTCCTTAAAAAGGTGGATAGCTCTTGTAGACTTTCCTCACTTTACAAAATATCTTGATACTCTTTTCTCTTCCATTTATATCATTTCTATATTTCTATCTTCAAGCTCTCTAATTCTCTCTTCCATATGGTCTGCTCTATTTCCAATGCTTTCTAATGCACTCTTTGCCTCATTTACTGAGTTCTTCAGCTCCAGAATTTCTATTTGGTTCTTTTTAGAATTTCAGTCTCTTTGGTAAAGTATTTCTTATGCTCATTAACTTTATTCCTGAGCTTACTGAACTGCCTTTCTGAGTTTTCTTGTAGCTTGTTGAGTTTCTTTATGACACCTATTTTGAATCCTCTGTTAGATCATAATATTTCATGACTTTAAGTTTGGTTTCTGTAGAAGTGTCATTACTTTTTTGTGGTATAGTGTTATTGTTACTGTTGTTACTATACTGCTTGATGAGTTGTTCCTCTGCCAGCGCGTTGAAGTAGCCAACTTGCTACTTGATTTTAATGATTCAGTTGTTTACAAATTAGAGGCCTTTCTTTTCATTTCCAGTAAGTGGCGCTATAGCACACCTTTTTGATTTCTCTTACCTGAGCTGCCTCTGATTCTATTTGAGAGTCCGCACTTTCACCCTCCACTGCCTTGGACAGAGGTGTCACCCCGTGCCAGCCTTATCACTGACTGTGCCTCTGGGGTTGTTCGGTTTGCTGGTGCCACCACTGTAAGTGAGGGAATGTAGGGTCAGAGTCATGGGTGTCTCTGCAGCTGGAGGGATAGGGTCCCAGGTCCTGCTGCTGCTGCTGCTGCCTGCTGACCTATGGCCTAGGGCACTGTTGCAATCAGGAGTCTGGAGTCATCTTACATTTAAGTCTTTAAGTCATTTTGAGTATATTTTTGTATATGGTGTGAAGGAGTGTTCTAACTTCATTGATTTACATGCAGCTGTCCAGCTTTCCAAGCACCACTTGTAAATTCTTGCCTCCTTTGTCAAAGATTAATTGACCGTAGGTATATGGGTTTATTTCTAGGCTCTCTATTCTGTTCCGTTGATCTATGTGTATGTTTCTGTGACAGTATCATACTGTTTTGATTACTGTAGCTTTGTAGTATTGTCTGAAGTCTGGGAGGCTTATGCCTCCAGCTTTGTTGTTTTTTTTTTTCATTGTTGCTGTTCTTGTGTTTTATTTTCAGGATTGCTTTGGCAAGTCTGGGTCTTTTATGATTCCATATAAATTTTAGGATTACTTGCTTTAGTTCTGTGAAAAATGTCATGGGTAATTTGATAGGGATTGCAATTAAATCTGTAGATTGCTTTGGGTAGTATGGCCCTTTTAACAATATTAATTCTTCCAATCCAAGAGCATGGGATGTCTTTCTGTTTCCTTGAATCATCTTCAGTTTCCTTTATCAATGTTTTATAGTTCTCAGTGTATAAGTCTTTAACGTCCTTGGTTAGGTTTATTCCTAAGCATTTTATTTTATATTTTTGATGTGGTTTTAAATGGGATTGTTTTTAACTTTCTCTTTCTGATATTTCATTGTTAGTGTAAAGAAATGCCAAAAGGGGCTTCCCTGGTGGCGCAGTGGTTGAGAATCTGCCTGCTAATGCAGGGGACACGGGTTCGAGCCCTGGTCTGGGAAGATCCCACATGCCGCGGAGCAACTAGGCCCGTGAGCCACAACTACTGAGCCTGCGCGTCTGGAGCCTGTGCTCCGCAACAAGAGAAGCCGCGATAGTGAAGAGGCTAGCGCACCGCGATGAAGAGTGGACCCCGCTTGCCGCAACTAAAGGAAGCCCTCGCGCAGAAACGAAGACCCAACACAGCCAAAAAAAAAAAAAAAGAACCCTCAAGATCAATAAAAAAAAGAAAAAAAAAAGAAATGCCAAAAGATTTCTGTGTAATAATCTTGTATCCTGCTACATTTCTGAATTCATTTATCAGTTCTAACAGTTTTTGTGTGGAGTCTTTAGGGTTTTCTATATAGAGTATCATGTCATTTGCACATAATGATAATTTTACCTCTTCCCTTCCCATTTGATACCTTTTATTTCTTTTTCTTGTCTGATTGCTGTCGCTAGGACTTCCAATATTATGTCGAACAGAACTGGTGAGAGTTGGCATACTTGGCTTGTTCCAGATTTTAGCAGGAAGGCTTTCAGCTTTTCACCATTGAATGTTATGTTGGCTGTGGTTTTGTCATAAATGGTTTTTATTATGTTGAGATATGTTCCCTCTATATCCACTTTGGCAAGAGTTTTTATCATGAATGAATGTTGAATTTCATCCAATGCTTTTTCTGCATCTACTGAGATGATCGTGTGGTTTTTGTCTTTTCTTTTGATGTGGTGTATCACATTGATTGATTTGCATATGCTGAACCATCCTTGTGACTCTGGGATGAATCCAACTTGATCACGATATATGATCCTTTTTATGTGTTGTTGGATGCAGTCTGCTATTATTTTGTTGAGGAATTTTACACCTATATTTATCAAAGATTTTTGGCCTGTACTTTTCTTTTTCGGTAGGGTCTTTGTCTGGTTTTGGTATCATGGTGATGGTGGCTTCATAGAATGACTTTGGGAGTGTTCCCTCCTCTTCAGTCTTTTGGAAGAGTCTTTTCAGTATAAGTTATTATTTGTGTGTTTGGTAGAATTCCCCAGTGAAGTCATCCTATCCTGGACTTTTTTTTCAGGGAGTTTTTTAAATTACAGATTCTATTTCACTTCTAGTAATCAGTCTGTTCAAATTATCTGTTTCTTTTTGATTCAGTTTTGGCAGGCTGTATGTTTCTAGAAACTTGTCCATTTCTTCTAGGTCATCCATTTTGGCATATAACTGTTCTTAATATTTTCTTATGATTTTTTGTATTTCTGTGGTATCAGTTGCTATTTCTCCTCTTTTATGTCTTTTTTTTAATAAGTAAAAATTCTTTTTTTTAAATTTATTTATTTTATTTATTTAGTTTTGGCTATGTTGAGTCTTCATGGCTGTGCACAGGCTTTCTCTAGTTGTGGTGAGTGGGGCCTACTCTTCATTGTGGGGCTCTGGTTTCTCATTGCAGTGGCTTCTCTTGTTGCAGAGCACGGACTCTAGGCACGTGGGCTTCAGCAGTTGTGGCACGCAGGCTCAGTATTTGTGGCGCATGGGCTTAGTTGCTCCATGGCATGTGGGATCTTCCCAGACCAGGGCTCAAACCCATGTCCTCAGTATTGGCAGGCAGATTCTTAACCACTGTGCCACTAGGGAAGTCCCTCTTTTTTAAAAAAATATTTATTTATTTTAGCTGTGCCATGTCTTTGTTGAGGCACGTGGGATCTTTTAGTTGTGGTATGTGGACTTCTTAGTTGTGGCATGCATGCAGGAACTAGTTCCCCGACCAGGGATCAAACCCAGGCCCCCTGCATTGGGAGCATGGAGTCTTATTCACTGGACCACCAGGGAACTCCCTCTCCTCTTTCTTTTTTTTTTTTTTTTAAAGATTGATTGATTGATTGATTGATTGATTGATTGCTATGTTGGGTCTTCGTTTCTGCGCTAGGGCTTTCTCCAGTTGCGGCAAGCAGGGGCCACTCTTCATCACAGTGCGCAGGCCTCTCACTATCGTGGCCTCTCTTGTTGCGGAGCACAGGCTCCAGATGCGCAGGCTCAGTAGTTGTGGCTCACGGGCCTAGTTGCTCTGCGGCATGTGGGTTCCCCCCAGACCAGGGCTCGAACCCATGTCCCCTGCATTAGCAGGCAGATTCTCAACCACTGCGCCACCAGGGAAGCCCTCCCTCTCCTCTTTCATATCTTATTTTGTTTATTTGGGTCCTCTTTTTTCTTCTTGGTGAGCCTGGCCAAAGGTTTGTCGATTTTGTTTCTCTTTTCAAAAAACCGCTCTTGATTTTATTGATTTTTTCCATTTTTTGATCTCTATTTATTTCCTCTCTGATCTTTATTATTTCCTTCCTTCTGCTGGCTTTAGGTTTTATTTGTTCTTCTTTTTCTAATAATTTTGGGTGGTAGGAGAGGTTGTTTATTTGGGATTTCTTTTTTTTGTTTAAGAAGAAAGCTTTTTTTTTAATATAAATTTATTTTATTTATTTATTTATTGGTTGTGTTGGGTCTTCATTGCTGTGCACGGCCTTTCTCTAGTTGCGGCGAGTGGGGGTTATTCTTCATTGCAGTGCACGTGCTTCTCATTGCAGTGGCTTCTCTTGTTGCAGAACACGGGCTCTACGTGCGTGGGTTTCAGTAGTTGTGGCATGCAGGCTCAGTAGTTGTGGCACACGGACTTAGTTGCTCCGTGGCATGTGGGATCTTCCCAGACCAAGGATCGAACCTGTGCCCCCTGCATTGGCAGGCAGATTCTTAACCACTGTACCACCAGGGAAGTCCCTATTTAGGATTATTCTTGTTTTTTGAGGAAGACCTGTATCACTACAAACTTCCCTTTTAGGAGTATTTTTGCTGCATGCATAGATTTTGTATGGTTGTGTTTTGTTTTCATTGTTGTTTATCTCGAGGTATTTTTTTTTAATTTCCTCTTTGATTTCATAATTAACCCATTGGTTTTTTTAGTAGCATGTTTCTTAGTCTCCATGTAATTGCCTTTTTCTTTGTTTCTCCTCCTGTGGTTGACTTCTAGTTTCATGCCACTGTGGTCAGAAAAGATGCTTGAAATAATTCCTACTCTTTAAATCTGTTGAGGATTGTTTTGTATCCTAGTATGTGAGCTATCCTAGAGAATGTTCTATTTCACTTTTGCAATCTAAAATCTGAAGATATTTACATTTAGAAGTAAAAGTATTTGTACTAAGTAAAATAATTCCATATAGAATAAAGAAATGAAATTCAAGGAAAAAAGAGCCACATGGATTATTGGGAACTCTACATAAGTCTTAAAATTTTCAAAGAAGAATGAATTCTCCTATAATAATATAAATACAAATTATTGGATGAAAGTCACTGCAGAAGACAGTGGAGGTTAGGAGGTTAGATGTATTCACCTCTATCTTCCTTACTGACTCATTATTAATTAAATTCTAATTGACATTAGATCCTGGAACTTAACCTGAGCCGTTTTCCTCAGTTGTGTAGTTGAGTCTGAGTACAGGAAGCAACAAGTCATCTGCCAGGCTTGTTAGGAACATTGATGATTCATCAGTGGGAGAGGACCACACTGCACAATACTGCACTTACCTGAGCCAGGGCAGCACCAGAGGAAGGCAAGGAGTGCAGGCGAGCCAGAACCCAGCACAACGGGGGAATTCCCTCAGCTCCCAGAGGCCTCATGCTGTGGTCAGCACCATCAGAACCAGCCAATGTATGGAGAGAAGTTTGCAAGACATAAGGGCCTTGAGGAAGAGAGAAAATTATAAGGAATATGATATTTTTGATTATGTTGACAAACCCTGTGTTTCTACACATTGACAAATTAGAATTCTGTGGTCACAGAGGTGAGTATATATAAGACACAAATTTGAGCAAATTTCTACTGGAGTAAATTAACTTCTAACTGTGCCTAAATTTTAACTACTGTTTGAAAGATTCTTATATCAAACAGGTCTATTAAGAGAGCAGAAGGAATGTGTAATTTTCACAAAATATTTGTATCATTTGAGTACAACATAATTATACAACTGCAAATATTTTTTTCTTGAAAATTCTCCAGTTTAAAATAGAATTACCTTCATTATCTAAAACTAATGACCAAAACCATCTCATGAAAGCCTCAGACTCCTTCTCTATATCTAAAACTATCCCATTCCCTGAGCTCAGTTTATTAATTAGTCATGATGAATTAAGGAGAAAGCTCTACAAGTCACAGAAATTAGGTTCCCTGATCTCTAGATAGTAGGATTACTTAAAATACTCCTGAAATTCTTCATGCTACCTTGGTTCTTCCTGTTCAGTCTATTTTGTTCTGTAGGCTAGGAAGCTCCCTGGCATGAATAGCATTTACCAAAATCTATCAGAGTGGCAGAGTTATATATTTTACATCTGATTCCCTAAATTAGCTAGTCCCTATGCTTCCGGGCACTTATTTCTTTTTTTGAATCATTCTGCCTTCTGGTGTTTCTCTGAAAATACTTTGAAGCAGTTACTGTACTCTCTGCTGTGTTTTCTGTGTATGAACTTACTGGACTTTTATCCACTGACTCAGTAACTGAGATCATGAGGTAAACACTGTTCTCTTACTCCCTCTCCTTGAAAAACAAAACCAGTTTCCAAAGACAGTTGCATTGTCTGGCCAGTTTCAGCTTCCTTTTATAAAATTCCCTATGACTCATTGGCTTGCTTAGGAAAAACGTATTGTTTATTTCTCTGATCCTTTCCTGCAACAACTAGAATTTCATCATATAAGATAACATAATCAGAACGTGTAGGTACAAGCCTCACTTCAGCTGTTTTAGTTTTGCTCTAAGATAGTACAGAGACAAAACATCCCCACGCCTCTCCCTCTGCAGATGGCAGAATGTCATCTGCTTTTATCATTTCTATGGCTTGCAATACTCAGAGCAGTATCTTTGGTCATGTCTGTTTTCCACAGTCTAATTGGCACTCACTGTTAAAAACAACAGGTAATAATCACGTGCCAAATTTTAACTTATTAACAAAGAAACCAATTAGAAGACAATGGGGTTGGTGGCAAGAGCATTTGAAGAACATAGTTCTGTACTATTCAAAGGGAAAAGAATCAAAAATTGCTCAGTCAGATGAAAATCTATAAATATTCTTCAAGAGAACAAGCTTATAAACTTTAGGGTTATCTTCTCCACAATGCAGCAAAATATCAAACCCTATAATTTTCAATAAACTAACCGCTAACTTTACAGAGCTGTCTGTACCCTTGCCAACTGTTAATTGTTATATTCCAGAGTCAGATGAAAGCTTAACTGATTTCTTTGATGAAGCTTTAGCATAATATGAAGGAATCAAGCAATGAGCATTTTGCCTTTTTCCAGGTTTGGAATAAATTTTTCCTCAGCATCAGCTCAGTCCTTTCAACCCTTAGAGGATACTTCCTAGTTCCTTTTTCCATTGTCTCAAATCACCTGCTTGCTACTCATCCATGGACTGAGGTCTACAGTCCAACAGCTCTTGAGTAACTGAATGAAATAATCACTTAAGTGAACTTGGGAGCAGATCCTTTCCTAATCAAATCTTCACAGGAGTCCTCAGCACCTGAAACCTTGACTGAAGTCCTGTGAGAAACTGTGAGCCAGAGGACTCAGCAAAGCCATGCCCAAATTTCTGTCCCACGGAAACTGTGAGATAATAAATGTTTGTTATTTAAAGATACTAAACTTTCACCCAAGGCAATCTACAGATTCAACACAATCCCTATCAAAATACCAATGGCATTTTTCACAGAACTAGAGTAAATAATTTTAAAATTTGTATGGGAGCACAAAAGACCCTTAGTAACCAAAACAATCTTGAGAAAGAAGAATAGAGCTGGGGGAATCATGCTTCCTGACTTCAGACTATACTACAAAGCTACAGTAATCAAAAGAATATGGTACCGGCACAAAAACAGACAGAAAGATCAATGAAACAGAATAGAAAGCCAGAAATAAACCCACACACTTACGGTCAATTAATCTATGACAAAGGAGGCAAGAATAGACAATGCAGGAAAAGACAGACCATTCAATAAGTGGTGGTTGGAAAGTTGGACAGTTACATGTAAAAGAATGAAATTAGAACATTTTCTGAGACCATATACAAAAACAAACTCAAAATGGATTAAAGACCTAAATGTAAGACTGGAAACCTTAAAACTCCAGGAAGAAGCATAGGTAGAACACACTTTGACATAAATTGTACCAATATTTTTTAAAATCTGTCTCCTAAGGCAAAGGAAACGAAAGCAAAAATAAACAAATGGGCTCTAATTAAACTTAAGAGCTTTTGCACAGCAAAGAAAGCCATCGACAAAATGAAAAGACAACATACCAAATGGGAGAAAATATCTGCAAATCATATATCTAATAAAAGGTTAATATCCAAAATATATAGAGAACTCATACAACTCAACAACAGAGAACAAACAATCCTATTAAAAAATGGGCAGAGGAGCTGATAGACATTTTTCCAAACAAGACTTTCAGATGGCCAACAGGCACATGAAAAGATGCCCAACATCACTTATCATCAGAGAAAAGCAGATCAAAACCACAATAAAACATCACCTCACACCTATCAGAATGACTATTGTTAAAAAGACCACAAATAATAAATGTTGGCGACTATGTGGAGAAAAGGAAACTGTTGTGCACTGTTGGTAGGAATGTACATTGGTGCAGCCATTGTGGAAAACAGTATGCAGGTTCCTCAAAAAACTAAAAATAGAGGTACCATATGACGCAGCAATTCCATTCCATGGTATATATCTGAAGAAAACAACACTAATTTGAAAAGATATGTGCACACCAGTGTTCATAGCAGCATTATTTACATAGTCAACAACAGATGACCTGTCCCTCAACAGATGAATGGATAAAGATGTGGTACGTACACACACACACACACACACACACACACACACACACTGGAATATTGCTCAGTCGTAAAAAGAATGAAATTTTGCCATTTCCCACAACATGGGCGGACCTGGTGGGTATTATACTTAGTGAAGTAAGTCACAGAAAGACAAATACTGTATGTTACCATTTATATATGGAATCAAAAAACACAACAAATGAATGAATATAACAAAACAGAAACAGACTCACAGATATAGAAAACAAAGTAATAGTTACCAATGCGGGTAGGAAGGAGGCGGCAGCGTCCCGGGCGGGCGGGAGGTGCACCAGCAGCGGCGGCGGCGTCGTCGGTAAATCCTCCCGGCCGCTCACAGCACTGTGTGGCCGCATCCGCAGCCCGGCCTCGGACCGCGGCGCCCCTCCTGCCCCTCGCGGCTTCTCGCCCGTCCGCCCCTCCCCGCGGTGCGCCGGCCCTAACAAGCTGGCGGGTCGGCCTGGCTGCCCTCCCCGGACGGGCGGGCGGGCTGCCCTGAGGAGGCGGGGAGGGGGAGGGCTGGGAGGGCTGGGCCGGCCGGCCGGCAGACGACGATGCCGAACTTCTGCGCGGCCCCCAACTGCACGCGGAAGAGCATGCAGTCCGACCTGGCCTTCTTCAGGTTCCCGCGGGATCCAGCCAGATGCCAGAAGTGGGTGGAGAATTGTAGGAGAGCACTTAGAAGATAAAACACCTGATCAACTAAATAAACATTACTGATTGTGTGCCAAACACTTTGAGGCTTCTATGATCTGTAGAACTATACATTTTGCAGAGGCATCAGAAAACTAAAGAATAATTGGGTTATTTTATTTCTCAAAATTAATTGAAGCAGATACATGTGAAGTCATTGGGAGAGTCCTTATAGGACAGTTCTTCGAGATAATGCAATGCCAACAATATTTGATCTTACCAGCCATAATCCACACAGTAGACACAGAAAACGAATATGAGAATTGAGTGAAGATGAAATCAGGACACTGAAACAAAAAAATTGATGAAACTTCTGAACAGGAACCAAAACATAAGGAAATAAACAACAGCAATGCTCAGAACCGCAGTGCGGAAGAAGGGGGTGAA
Organism: Eschrichtius robustus; assembly: GCF_028021215.1. Lineage (NCBI taxonomy): Eukaryota > Metazoa > Chordata > Mammalia > Artiodactyla > Eschrichtiidae > Eschrichtius > Eschrichtius robustus. The sequence goes on from NC_090825.1 coordinate 127,273,313, forward strand.
GAGCAGGGTGAAGACATTTTACCTTTAACCCTTGAAGAGAAGGAAAACAAAGAATACTTAAAATCTTTATTTGAAATTTTGATTCTTATGGGGAAACAGAACATACCTCTGGATGGACATGAAACTGATGAAATCCCAGAAGGTCTCTTTACTCCTGATAACCTTCAAGCACTGCTGGAGTGCCGGATCCATTCTGGTGAAGAGGCTCTGAGAAGGCGCCTTGAGACAACGGCAGTGAACACATTGTTCTGTTCGAAAACACAGCAGAAACAGATGCTAGAGATCTGTGAGAGCTGCATTCGGGAAGAAACCCTCAGGGAAGTGAGAGACTCTCACTTCTATTCCATCGTCACTGACGATGTGGTGGACATAGCAGGGGAAGAGCACCTGCCTGTGTTGGTGAGGTTTGTTGACGAAGCTCACAACCTGAGAGAGGAATTTGTGGGCTTATGAAGCTGATGCAGAAATTTTGGCTGTGAAATTTCACACAATGATAACTGAGAAGTGGGGATTAAACATGGAGTACTGTCGTAGCCAGGCTTACATTGTGTCCAGTGGATTTTCTTCCAAAGTGAAAGTCGTTGCTTCTAGACTTTTACAGAAATATCCCCAAGCCATCTACACACTCTGCTCTTCCTGTGCCTTAAATATGTGGTTGGCAAAATCAGTGCCTGTTATGGAAGTATCTGTCGCATTAGGAACAACTGAGAAAGTTTGTTCTTTTTTCCATCGATCACCACAACTGCTTTTAGAGCTTGCCAATGTAATTTCTGTCCTATTTCAGAACAATGAAGAAAGGGGCAAAGAACTGAAGGAAATTTGCCATTCTCAGTGGACAGGCAGGCATGATGCTTTTGAAATCTTAGTGGACCTCCTACAAGCACATGTTTTATGTTTAGATGGTATAAATAGTGACACAAATGTTAGATGGAATAACTGTACAGCTGGCCGAGCATTTGTACTCTGTAGTGCAGTAACAGATTTTGATTTCATCATTACCAATGTTGTTCTTAAAAATGTTCTATCTTTTACAAGAGCCTTTGAGAAAAATCTTCAGGGTCAAACTTCTGATGTCTTCTTTGCAGCCAGTACTTTGACTGCAATGCTGCATTCACTAAATGAAGTGATGGAAAATATCGAAGTTTATAATGAATTTTGGTTTGAGGAAGCCACAAATTTGGCAACCAAACGTGATAGTCAGATGAAACTCCCAGGGAAATTTCGCAGAGCTCAGCACAGTAACCTGGAATCTCAGCTAACCTCTGAGAGTTATTATAAAGAAACACTAAGTGTTCCAACAGTGGAACACATTATTCAGGAACTGAAACATATACTCTCAGAACAACACCTCAAAGCTCTTAAATGCTTATCTCTGGTACCCTCTGTCATGGGACAGCTTAAATTCAATACATTCAAGGAGCATCATGCTGACACGTACGGAAGTGATTTACCTAATCCTGACACACTCTCTGCTGAGCTGCATTGTTGGAGAATCGAGTGGAAACACAGAGGGAAAGATATAGAACTTCCATCCACTATTTATGAAGCCCTTCATCTGCCAGACATCAAGTTTTTTCCTAATGTTTATGCATTGCTGAAGGTCCTATGTGTTCTTCCTGTGATGAAGTTTGAGAGTGAATGCCGTGAAAATGGGCGAAAGTGTCTCAAAGCATACCTGAGGAACACTTTGACAGACCAAAGTTCAAGTACCTTGGCTTTGCTTAACATAAATTTTGATATAAAACACGATTTGGATTTAATGGTGGCTACATATATCAAACTCTATACAAGTTAAGTCAGAGCTTCCTACAGATAATTCAGAAACCATTGAAAATACCTAAGAGACTTTTAAAATAGACTTTCTCTTATATTTGATATTTGAAAAAATCTGTAAGAAATTTGAAAATATCTTTCAGAAAAGTTGTAAGGTGTACATAGGCTACTTAATCACTGAATATCTTGACCTGTAGGCCTCTCATTGAGTACGTTAGTCATTGATAATCTTCCTGCTTAAATGGCCCGTTTGAAGTCCCATGCTTTGGAGACCTAACTGTTCTACCAGAAGATAGCATTGAAAGTACCATGTTACCATACTGTATTTGTTTTTCTCTTTCTGACTTACTTCACTCTGTATGACAGACTCTAACTCCATCCACATCACTACAAATAACTCAATTTCGTTTCTTTTTATGGCTGAGTAATATTCCATTGTATATATGTGCCACATCTTCTTTATCCATTCATCCGATGATGGACACATAGGTTGCTTCCATGTCCTGGCTATTGTAAATAGAGCTGCAATGAACATTTTGGTACATGACTCTTTTTAAATTATGGTTTTCTCAGGGTATATGCCCAGTAGTGGGATTGCTGGGTCATATGGTAGTTCTACTTTTAGTTTTTTAAGGAACCTCCATACTGTTCTCCATAGTGGCTGTATCAATTTACATTCCCACCAACAGTGCAAGAGTGTTCCCTTTTCTCCACACCCTCTCCAGCATTTATTGTTTCTAGATTTTTTGATGATGGCCATTCTGACTGGTGTGAGATGATATCTCATTGAAGTTTTGATTTGCATTTCTCTAATGATTAATGATGTTGAGCATTCTTTCATGTGTTTGTTGGCAATCTGTATATCTTCTTTGGAGAAATGTCTATTTAGGTCTTCTGCCCATTTTTGGATTGGGTTGTTTGTTTTTTTGTTATTGAGCTACACGAGCTGCTTGTAAATTTTGGAGATTAATATATGGAATCTAAGGGAAAAAAAAAAGGTCATGAAGAACCTAGTGGCAAGATGGGAATAAAGACACAGACCTACTAGAGAATGGACTTGAGGATATGGGGAAGGGGAAGGGTAAGATGTGACAAAGTGAGAGAGTGGCATGGACATATATACACTACCAAACGTAAAATAGATAGCTAGTGGGAAGCAACCGCATAGCACAGGGAGATCAGCTCTGTGCTTTGTGACCACCTAGAGGGGTGGGATAGGGAGGGTGGGAGGGAGGGAGATGCAAGAGGGAAGAGATATGGGAACATATGTATATGTATAACTAATTCACTTTGTTATAAAGCAGAAACTAACACACCATTGTAAAGCAATTATACTCCAATAAAGATGTTAAAAAAAAAAATAGAAAGTACCATGTTACACTCTGTGTGATCTCTGCTAATGGCACTTTGAAATTGTATTAGTTAAGTCATTTTAGATATAACATTTGTCACTGTGGATCCAATTGTCAGGTACTGAGTTATCAGTTCTTTGAAGAAATAAATTTTGAGGAGGTATGGGAGGAAGGAATACATTTTATAAAACATTACGATGAAGCTCATGACTGACCTTTGAATAGTAGGAGTTTTAAGTATGCTGTTAAAAATCTGTAAGGGACCATTAAAATTATCAGATTGTAAGAGAAACGTGTGAGCTTGCCAAACAAGGATTTCATTGTAGATTTTGTCTTTATCAAATGAAGTTGAAGGAACAACTTATAGTTAAAGTTTGAATGGAAGAGACTGCCATTGTTGTTCCACATCTGATTGTTGCTGTTTACATTCCTTTATTGAGCCTACATCTTCATAAACTTTTTGACAGGTATATGTTGAACACTTCTGTTTCATGGTCAAGACAGGATCAGAGGCCATGGATACTGACAACTGATTTGTCTGTTTTCTTCTGTCTTTTTCCATGACTGTATCTAGTGCCTCATCTTGATTTACAAGCAAAACCTAGAAAACCTACAAAAATAAGTGTTTTGTGGTTTATCTAGGAATAATACAGAAAATATTGCTGTTATTTTTCGTGAGGAAAATCAATTTTGTGTAGTTTATTTCAACCTAAATAAAATGTGGATTTTGTTTAAAAAAAAATAAGTTACCAATGCGGGGAGGTAGGAGATTAAGAGGTACAAACTGTGTACAAAATAAATAAGCTACAAGGATATATTGTACAGCACAGGGAATATATCCAACGTTTTATAATAACTTTAAATGGAATATAATCTAAAAAAACTTTGAATCACTATGTTGTACACCTGAAACTAATATAATACTGTAAATCAACTATACCTCAGTTTAAAAAAAAAGAAAAAAGAAAAAAAGATACAGATTAAAATTAGCCAGGAAAAAGGTACACAATGAAGAATCTAGAAGAGCCATCAGATGCAAGCTTCCATTTGTCCTCTCCCAGTGGATTGATACAGACAACATTTAAGTCATCTATCAACAATGAGAGACAACATGCACAAAGTACTGCCAACCCATGAGGTTCACTTGAGCCTTGGTGTCCAGAGTTTTTATTCAGGGTCAGTCATGTAGACAAGGTGTGCATACATGGCTGACCTTCGTTACTTAGTCTCTAGCCTCTCAGAGGTCAAACTGATGCTAAGTGTCCCAAAGCCCCATGTGAAAAAGATGCTTTTATCAGGCAGGATATTCCAAAAACTTAGAGGTTACCTCCTGGGAGCCTGGCAAGTGGTCAAACCTTTCTTTGAAATGTGCAGGTTTTAGACAACCCAGGCCTACTGAGTGTATCTTTTACTGCAGAGAAGCACACTCTTTCTTGCAATCCAGAGACTTTTGGTGCCTGAAAACAACAGGAGTGGCATTAGCAATGACAACAGGCACCACGCACCACTACAGGTGCTATAGACATGAGAGCAACTGAGTCTGCAGGCTCAGGACAGTTAATCTCAGCTCTGGCCAGAGCAGCCTTCATGGACCCAGGAGGAAGTGGAGCCAGCATGTCCATGGCAGGCACTGTGAAATATACTCAAGAATGTTTAAAATGGCTGCAGCAAGGGCCACAAGCCTGGCCTTCTAGTACGTCAGCAGGAACTGCTGATCTCTCCCCAGAGGGCAGCCTGAGTGTGGTGATTACAGAAGCCTGTTGCAGAAACAGCTAAAGATTCAGTAGTGGGACACCTCATCCCAAACTTGCAGGGTTAAGGCAACACAAGTGAACGGGACAGAAGCCAGAGAGTTTCCTAACCCAAGATTGAAACCCAAATGGAAAGAAAGGGAAAGGATAACTTCCAATTAAAGCCATTCCAACACCATAAGGTGGGGTAGTACAGAAAAACCCTCATATTATCCATATGCTGGTTAGCCTACCAGGGAACCACCAAGAGTTAAAAAGAAAAAAAGGAGGGAAAGGCCAGAGCATCCCAGGGGAGAGAGGATGCAGCTTCTCCCCCATCATAAATACTGGATTCAACCTACCACATAGGAGTCTAAGTGGGTGGCCAGAAAGCCCTTCCTTCTGTGAAAGGGCCTATACTAAGGTCTCTGTGGAGAATAAGTGAAACAGTAACCCTCTTCTCAAGGAGCTTACAGTGTAGTAGAGTGGATTGCAAACTTTTCTTTTTTTTTTTTTTTCCTTCAGCTGCTCATGAGGATCACAAATACCAAATCATGGATCGTGCAAGGTAGATTGATAAGCACAAGAAAGAAATTGAGTGAAATTGAAGTGATCTGACTGCATTCCTCTCTGGACTATGATCTCCATAGCACATGATCTCTGGACCATGATCTCCTACAGGGCACTGGGTCAATTCAATTGTGTAGTGAATTGAATGTCTCTTATGGGAAGAAAAACTTAGACTTGCTGCTACCTGTTCTGTGCCAGGTGCTGCACCTGGCACTTTACATGCATAACTCATGCTTGCAACAATTTTATGATTAAGGCATTGTCATCTCAGTTTGAAGAAAGTCATATGAAGAAAATGGAGGCTCAGAGGACTGAAGTGACCTGCATAGGTCACACAAGCTAATATGTAGTAGAGCTACATAGTGATAATAGTAATATATAAGAACATAAATTTTTAAATTGCAAAAAGTACTATTTAGGTGTCATAATTTATATAAAATAATTAATAAATTACTAAATTAATTAATAAAATACTATATTATTGTGACACCTTGATTGATCACCGATTTTTTTTGGCTTGCCTTTCTGCAAATTTATTTATTATGTCATCACAATTTATACCTTTAGAAACTTTATTTTCATACTGATATAACTGGAAGCAATATGAGTTGTTCTGGGCAAATGTAAGGTTGTAACTAATTTTTGATAATTTTTAATTTTGAGAGGAATCTTTCTGCAGATGCAACTGTTACTGGAGCTGTGAGGAGTATTTTAAAGGCTGTGACAACCCTGGAACATATTTCTGATAAATTATTTTGAAGTATAAATTATAGTTCATGTCAAGTTGATGAGTTTGACATAACACTTTTTCTGGAAAGATTTAACTCCTTATTCAAGTGAGTTTCCTGTCTGAATTTATTTTTAAAGGTTATGCAATGGTAATTTAATGAATTACAAGGAAAAATGAACTTTCAAGGTATCTTGTGAATAATTGGTTCACGCAAAGCTTCATTTAAAACTAGTGTTTTTTCTGTTAAGGTGGGTGATCTTTAAATTTAATTTCTATTTTTAAGCCTATGGGTATTTGCTTTGCAATGACCCAGCAATTTTCAAAACCAGAGATTATGAACTCTTTGAAAAATTCTAATAACTTCCTGATATGCTTTATTGCAATGTCCGTGTGTATGATGTTATTTTGTAATAATTTACTGACAAAGTTTACAGCCTGGGCATCTGCAGTACCTGTCCCAGTGCTCAGCACAAAGAGTTAATAATTGCAGACATTGTAGGGACAAGGTCTGGAAGCAAGCCAGCCTACCACCCAGGTCCCTGTGCTATCCCATGCGAAACCTGTGCCCACTGTTCTTCTCTCCTGGGCTGTGCTCACTGTTGCCACCACTGTTGCTTCTGCTCATGCCTTGGGGCCTCCCACCTTAGTACCCCTGTGCACATACAGACACAACCACTAGGCCAGTTGCTCAGGGCCTGTGCTACCTGCCTTGTTCACTGGCTTCAATCAGCAACCACCATTTATTGCTGCTCATGAGCCTGTGGGTTAGTTGGGCTCAGCTGAATATTTTTTCTCTATATGACGTGAACTGAGGCTGCAGTCATCTGAAGGCTCAGCTGGTTTGAAATATCCAAAATGGCTCACTGGAGGTTCAACTGATTTGGAATGTCCAAGACGGTGGCCGTTGGTCTTTGCTGTAGGCTGGAATCTCACGTGAGGATGTCATTTGGAGCACTTTTGTTCTCCTCCTTGTGTTCTCTCCAGGTGGCTCACTTAGGCTTCCTTAAAAGTCTTGTAGTTTCAAGATAATCAGACATCTTCTCTATAGTGGCTGGATCCTAGCAGTACAAAATTGAAAGCTGTCAGTACTTTTTAAGGCTTAGGACAGGAATTAGTCCAAACTTACTTCTGCAGCATTCTGCTATTTAAACAAGTCACAAGGCCAGCTTAAATTCAAGAGGAGGGGACTAAATGAGGGACATACCTAAAGGAGTTGTTCATTAGTGGCCATCAATGTAAGAGACTGCCACAGCTACCCATTCTTTCTCTTTCCAAATGGGGAATGTTCGTTGTGGTTATTCTGTCTCTGTTCTTTCATTGAATGCTGGATGTGGGGGGCATATTGCTTGTGATTTTTAGTTCACAGGTCTCTGAACTAAGAGAAGGTACATCTGAAACTTACATAGAAACTATGATGAAATCCTGGTTGCCTCCTTTTGGGAGGGGGTGAGGATATTTTGCATGCTAAGTTAAAGGAGGTAAATATTTGTGGCCATAAAAGTGGACTAGGCAAACTGAATCGCTTTTCAAAAATATTCTCTATCCTTTCCTATCAGAACCTTTGAACATGGCTATATTATGACTATTGCTGCATAAAAAATTACCACAAACTCACGGTTTTTAAAAAAAAATACAGGCTTGTTATTTCATAGATTTTGTGGATCAGGAGTCCAGGAACAGTTTAACTGGGTCCTTTGTTTCAGTGTCTCTCACAGATTGTAATGAAGTTGTTGGCCAAGGCTGGGGTCTCGTTGAACGTTCGACTAGAAAAGGATGTACTTCCAAGCTTACCCAGGTTATTGGCAGAATTCATTTTCTCACTGATTTTTTTCCTTGTTGGCTGCTAGCTGGAGCCACCCTCAGTTCCCTGTCATGTGGCACTCTCACCACAGTGCAGCTCTCAATATGAGCAGGGTACTTCATCAAAATCAGCAAGGAAGAACATCTACTAGTAAGAGATTTTCACCTTTGTTACATAATAACAGAAGTGACACCCCATAGTCTATATGTTAGAGACAAGTCACAGGTCCTGTGACACTCAAGGGAATTGCACAAGGGATGACTATCAAAATGTTGGTATAAGTGTGGACTATCTTCGAGTCTGTCTGCCACAAGAGGCCCCTCACTGAGGGATAATTAGACTTTTTGCACCATACATTTCAGACCTGAATATATGTCTTATTTCAGCCAATGGATGTGAGCGATGTGCTCCTTTGAAGAAGAGCTTTAAGAATCATCATCTGTTTTGCCACCTTCTCTTTTTTTCCTCCTTCCAAGACTAGCAATATCCCAGATAATTCATCAGCCTGAATCCTGCAGCTGACGCACTCTAGGTATGTAAAAGGAGTGAGAGATAAACTGTTTGTTGAAAGTCACTAAGATTTGGGGGAGGTGTTTACCTGCAGCAAAACTTAGCTGAAGCTGACTGACACAGCTGATCCAAGAGATACATCCTGGGGTGAAGCATCCTGAGGATAGCAACAGTGGAGAGCTACTACTTCCTAAGACCAGGAGGGATGTGGGAAGTAGGGGAGGGACTGAAGGAGTGAACATATTGGCTTCACTCTCCACTCTCTGATCTTGGACTGTGGCTGCCCTTGGCAGAGAGAAGAGGACTGAAAGCCAGAGCCTAGAAAATGCTAACCTTTCTGGGACAGATGAAGGAAGGAAGGATAATTTATGGGGGAGCTGAGAGGAACTGGCCAGAGAGGAAAAAGGAAAACAAAACAGTGGTGAGATGGAATAGACTGATAAGGGAATGAACAAGCAACCACACTAAAAGATTCTTCTCAGGGTGGCACTAATTTAAGGTTAGTGTCTATCACATTTGGAAAACAGAATCTCATATGTGACACAGAAAGAGAGACATGTGAAACTGCCATGAAACGGAGTATGGGAATATGATGTATCGAAATGACTAGTCAACAGAAAGTAAAGTTGTAGAAAGGAGTTCTAGACCACCTTTTAAAGAAGTTTGGCTCTAAGGAGGAGATAAATAATATGAAAATAGTTAAGGGAGAGGGGGGTTCAAAAAGGTGGCTTGTTTTAACAAATAAGAGAGTTGAAATTTTTTAAATAAGATCAATGAAAATGTCCTACTGGGGGCTGATGATGCAGGAGAGAAGTGGATCTGTATATAAAACTAAGTCCACAACAGTATGGGAAGCAATATAATGATTACCTTTGGATAATTTTGAGACAGGAGAGCAAAATAAAATGATTGGTTTAAAGACAATTTTGCATGTTAGAAGCTGCAAAGTTGATGAATTCCATTCCTGAACACTTCTATTTTCTTCTTGAAGAACAAATTAGGCCATCTGCTGGATAAGGTAGAAATGATGTCTTAGAACTTAAATTGAAGAGGAAGTATCATGAGAGTAGGTTATTGTGACAGGTGGAAAGTTAGGAAGATGTGCTCAAGAAATGTGATGCCAGAATTTAAGATGACAGATACGGAGCAGTAGGGTAAAAGATAATATTTGGAGGGCGGCCACAGAGTGGGTAGCTGAAGGTGAATTGAAACAAAGATCATTGAGAGGAAAGATAAGGATTCAGATACACTTTCAACAACACTGATACTAGTAATGCTAGTATTATTAATAATATCAAATACTATTGAATGCTGGATCTGATGCCAGGCACTATGCAAAGTGATTAACATTTATTATTTAATTAAGTCTTCATAATGCCCATAAAATTAATATTATCCCCATTTTACAAATGAAGACACTGAAATTCAGAGACATAACATAATTTACCCAAAGTCATAAAGATAGAAAATAGATGAGCTGGGATTTGATGACAAGTCTGTCTGTCTGATTATAAAGCTTAGGTTTTAAGTGTTAAACTATTCTTCTTTCTAACGTTTGCGTTTGGTTTACTTTGGGTGATATGGGCCTACCAGGCTGGTTGACAAAGTCACCATGTAATGTGGGGACATAATTGGGAGATTTGCAGGTGGCTGACAAAGTAGAATATAGGATACAGAGCTGGGTTTCATAAGCTGGTGCAGGAAGAAAGTTTTTGTGTGAAGCTGGAAAACAAATATCCTGGAAAGAGTTGAAGGAAGAAAGAATGCAGACACTTCCTCCACACTTTTCAGTATGTGGAAAATGGCATAATCTTAGTATCCATTTTATTTTATTTTTTAATTAATTTTTATTGGAGCATAGTTGCTTTACAATGTTGTGTTAGTTTCTACTGTACAGCAAAATGAATCAGCTATACATATACATATATCCCTTCTTTTTTGGATTTCCTTCCCATTTAGGTCACTACAGTGCATTATAGTATCCATTTTAAATGGGAAGCCACAGAAAAGATGTCTCCTCTTGGAAAACCTAGGTTTCAGGTAAAGTAAGAAGATGAAGTTTTCTGATCTCAGAATTTCTGCCCTAAACCAGGCAGAAACCCAATGTATCAACAAGAGACTTAAATATATAGGGTTTTTTGCTTCTATGTTCCAAGGTGAATGTTAGTGAAAAGTTGTTTTCCTTTCTCTGCAATATCCAGTTCTAGATAATAGCTGTGGGGTGTTCAGAACCTGAATCCTTTTGGTCTTGATGGAATCTGAGCTAAATCTCTTTATCTCCCACAATAGAAGACTATCCTCTGTCAGGCTAACCTTTGTTACCATGCAAACAAAAGATGGGTTTTGGATGGATTCTTAGATGATTGTTCTTTGTAAAACCATGACATTGTGATTTTTGAGGAGTAGATTGTGATCGTGGGCTGCATATGGTGATGCTGTGATCATCTGGGGAGGGGGACAGTAGTAAGGGAGTAGTCAGTGGTATCCCAGGAGCACAAAGCAAAGTAAAACATTCTGTAGGTTGGGATGTAAAGGACAATGGCAGTGATGTCACAGCTGAGTCACTGGTAAGTAGCATGTCATAACTATTGTAATGGATTCATTTTTTGTTGGTAAATATCTTAAAGCATCTAAATATGATCTTGTAAATATATATTACACATACCCCGATCCTCAGTATATCTGCCCTTTAGAGGGGCTCCCTCACAATATCATGACAAATACCAACCTAGGGACCTTTATGACATTTTATACCATCCTTAAGCAATACACATTTCATCACAATTTTCCATCTCCATCTTTCCTCTTCCCTCCCACTTGGTATATGTGCACATAACTTTCTCTCCCAGTATACTGTAAGCACCTTTGGTTCACTTATGAATTATCCCTATACCAACAATTGCCTACAAATATCTACTAATCAAAATCTTTACAAATATCTACTATTCATCTTTAATGTGTACCCTCCTCCCTCATAGTATCTAGTACACAGGAGGCACTTATTAAGATTTTATTGACTGAATAACTGAAAAAAAGCTTCACCTAGTTGCTATACTCCATACTATCTTCGAGACTCAATCTCACACAAACATTTGTAAAATGCAAAATGTTGTCATGAGTGCTTTACTGAATACATTGATATTATGAAATGACTCTGCCTTCCAGTGGTATCTTGTTTACTGGAGTTGAGGAAAAGAGAGAGAGAAGGAAACTCAAAATAGCATATTATAATAGGACTTCAAATTAAGGGCTACTGCGATGTAGAATGTCAGCTCATACCTAATTGCAAAGTTTGGAGAAGGTACCATGAAGTAAGAGGTGTTTAAACTGGCAGTAAAGCATACAGAATATTTCATTAGGTGGATATGTTCACCAGATATTCAGACAAAAAAATACGATATGAAAATAGAGGGGAGGAAACTGTAGGTTATTTGGTGGGAACAGCGAGTTAAGTCCTTTGAAAATAAGGAATGCAATCAGGATGGTAAATAAGTTAATGGAGATTGCAGATTGAATACAGAGTGGGAACTATGGACTTAAGAAGATAATTAGAAGGTAATGAAGTTTTTAAATAGGGTTGTGAAATGGTCTGGTCTCTGTTTTTGAAGGATCATTCTGACGATATGCATAAAATCAACCAGGTAGTGGTGAGATGGTAGAAAGAAAGGCTAACACAAGGTGAGAATTTTGTAATAGGTTGGCATGACATAATGAGGGACTGAAATAAGGCATTTGAAGTGTATTAAAAAGAAGAATAGGATTAGACTTGGCAATCATATGGAAAGATGTGGGGAGAGACAAGGAATTGGGGGTGACTAATGTTTCAGAACTGTTTGCTTGAAAAACGATGGTCTTAATTATTTTTTCTACTCTTAGCTAAGTTTGAATTTTCTATGGCTTTCTTTTTTTAGTGTTAAGTTTTAAAAATAATATACAAAATATTGATAGTATAAAGAGAAAATAAAACCTGTCTTATAACCCCAACACACAATGAACATCCAAAAAAAAAAGGCAAAACATAATAGCCCCACTTCTACTTCTTCACTCCCAGGCTACTGAAAGTTGGTTGATGGAATAAGGTGAAATACTCACAGATCTAGGAAGAAACGAGGACGTTCATATTGAGAAGACGGGAGACCAGCCTGGCTAAAATAAGCAATGACCATGGGCAGGAAATATTGACAGAAGGAAACAAAAACAAAAACAAAAGCAAAAAGAAGAGTGATCACATCCTGGAAGAGGAAGCAAATTGAAATAAGAGAATGAGAGGCTGGAGGCAGAGAGTTACATCTCATAGTGGAGAATACAGTGTTGGGATCCAGGACACCTGGTCAGAGTCAGTTCCAAATCAAGGAAAGATCCAGGACACCTGGTCAGAGTCAGTTCCAAATCAAGGAAATGAGGGGAGAGAAAGTTAATGTTTCTCAGAAAATGTTAAGTTTTGACTCTTTGAAGAGTGAATTCTCAGTGCCTGAGATTGTAGGACTTTGATAGGACTAAGAGGGCAGGAGGCTTAGGAGCACAGGCAGCAATACCCAGTAAGTAATATCCAACTAAAGATCCCTGGGGCAAGGCCCAGTCACAGTGGATGTATTTGTTTACTAGGGCTGCCATAACAAAGTACCACAGCCTAGGTGGATTAAACAACAGGAATTTATTTTCTAGCAATTTTAGAGGCTAGAAGTATGAGATCAAGGTGTCAGCAGGATTGATATCTGCTAAGGCCTCTCTCCTTGGCTTGCAAATGGCCATCTTTTCCCTTTGTCTTCACACGGTCTTTCCTCTGTATGTCTCTGCTCCTAATTTCCTCTCACTATAAGGACATATTGAATTAGAGCCCACCTAGTGACCTCATTTAACCTTAGCAACCTTTTTAAAGACCCTACCTCCAAAGTCACATTAGTTAGGACTTCAACATATGAATTTGGGGGGGATACACAATTCAGCCCATATCACAGGAGCAAACCAACTGGGCCTTCAAGAGACATGCAGTAAGGCACCAAGGGGAGATAAAAAGAGTGTGTGAAAAGGTATGTTTTTAGAAGTATCATCTCATTGTACCTTCTCCTCTCCCCAGCCCACCCAGAATATGGGTTTGGGCAAAAGTATTTGTAGGAGAAGAATGTTACCTTGTCAGAAAACCTCAATTGCTTTTCCTAGTCCAAAAAAGATTTGAATAACAGGATCTTCTGTGAAAAGAGTGGATATTAGGTTGAGAAAGGGAAACCAGAATAATCCAGAATAAAGAGAAGGCTGAAGGCTTTTCAGCAATGCCTTTCTAGAAGTTCCAACATTGGGCCTAAGATTTACTTACTGAAAGAGGAAAAACAAGAATATTTCTCATTCAAGGGATAGTATATCCCAATTCTGAGGCTCCTGATAGGTTGAATATACAGGGTTATAAATTTTTTAAAATCTGTATTATCCAGAATTTTAAATGAACAATTATAACTGCTCATAGTATATAAATGTACCACTTTGGACATTTACATTCGTTTTCTTATTTGATATTTAAAACAGGGTATGGAGTTGGCATTATGGTCCCCATTGTATAGTGCAAGAAATAAGATCCAGAAAGCTCATAACTGCAGAGGCTACCATGAACCCATGTTTTCTGTTCCCAAGTGCAAATGCTATTCCCTCTTAGTCTAATCGTCTATCATTTTCTAAACATTCTTGACAAGGAAAGGATAACGAAGCACTGCTTTGAGAAGGCTAGTTTTGAAAGGTTCTTCATTTTTGGAGAAATATGATTTAAGGGACAGATTTGGAGGTGTTAGTACCAAGCAGCCTATGACAGGCCTTGTGGTGCTCAGACTGCACAGCTCACTCTGGCTGCCTCTTCACCTTCATCTTGAGCCCACATGTAACAGCCAGGACCTGGTTTTTCTTAGCCTTTGTATCCACCTCCTACACAAATGCTACTGTACATTTCTCTCCCAGCCATAGATCTTGGGCACAGGGTCGGGAATCTGTCTGGGGTCCTAAGGAAACACACAGGGCTACAGTACAAATTCTTTCACTGTGGGATTTAGACTTAGATCACTCTAGCCCTGCCAAACCATCCATCTTCTGCTCTGACTAGCCAGATACTTCACCTTCCTCCAAAACCTTATCTTGCCATCTTTTACTTTTGTTGATATATCTTCCATTATTCACTTAGTTATTGTATTTCCCTCTATTCACCTGCCCCATTAATGTTAATTTCTCCCGTTGTAAAAAAGAGAACCATTTGCTTCCCAAGTTTCCCTTCCATGTGGATTTCCTTTTTTGCAGCTCTTGAACCACTTCTCCCCAAAGCGCTGTATTTCTTATTTCTCATCTCTTTCACAAATACAGACGTATCCTAACTTCTGTATCTCTTCCCCATTGCTAGTCAACACTTTCAAATCTTTTCCCACTTTAGTCTCCTCGCCTGAAGTTCCGCTCTTCCTTCAACATCATGTCCAGGGCACACCCTGAGGGGCTAAGCTAAGGGGTCTGCTTCAAAGACATACATTTTAAATAGAAGATACAGAAATACTGAAAGTAATGGAAAGAAAAAAATATATCATTCATATACTAATCAAAAGAAGGCTGTTATATAGCTCTTCTTACACTGGACAAAATAGAGTTCATTGAAAGGCAGAGAGGTTACCAGGCATAAAAAGGGAAAACTCACTACAGTATAACATTCAGTAAATATAAGCAATGAAGAAATATAGGCATGTTTATTGTTATGTGAAATGGTGAAATGTACACATTTCTAAAATAAGGGTATATATAAGGTAAAATATTCTCCATCATCAGACAAAAAAAAAAGTCCTTTTAACTTCAAGTTAAGAAATTATACTGTCTTGAGCTCCCTTGTGCCTTCAGTTCCAAGATTCCATGGTTCTGCAATTCTGAGTTTCCATGGTTTTGTGAACCTCTGATTCCAATCCAAAGCAGTTCTTTTGGAGAAAATAGGGCCATTTTCATTATTCTTACTGAGAATTCCTGAGGCAGGTATCTTGGTTACACTGGTGTAGGCCATGGGAAAGCAAAGAAGGTGACTTAAAAGTAGTAAAAAAGTACACCTAAAAGGTGTGGGAGTGACCAAATTTAGGAATAACAGAAAGAAGAACCAGCACATTAAACCACCAGATTGTTTAATGTGGGCACTGCCATATTCTAATTTAAAACTGAATGAAAACAGCCCTTGGGAAGGTTTTGGAGAAGATTCGGAGGTTCACCTCCTGCTTGACTTCTGTACCACCACTGCAGTGACTTTATCTTGAATGAGGATGTCATTAATGAAGAATGTCATTACATATGGATGAGATGATCTGAATTATTTTGTATGTTAACCCCTTATCAGACATATCATTTGGAGATATCTTCTCCCATTCAGTAGGTTGTATTTTTCCTTTGTTGATGGTTTCCTTATCTCTGCAAAGGCTTTTAAGTTTAATTAGGTCCCATTTGTTTATTTTTACTTTTGTTTTCCTTGCCTGAGAAGATAAATCCAAAAAAATATTGCTAAGACTTATGTCAAAGAGTGTACTGCAGCCCAATGTTCCTAGTAGCATTATTTACAGTAGCCAAGATATGGAAGTAACCTAGCTGTCCATCAAAAGATGAATGGTTAAAGAAGATGTGGTATATATAATACAATGGAATATTACTCAGCAGTAAAAAAGAATGAAATTATGCCATTTCCAACAGCATGGATGGATGTGGAGGGTATTATGCTTAGTGAAATAAGTCAGAGAAAGACAAATATTGTATGTTTTCACTTATATGTGGAATCTAAAAATTAAAACAAATGAATGATAGGGCCTTTGAGACAATATGGTATAGTACAATGGTCCTTAACACGGGCCTGACTTAATAATCACCTTTTAAAAATAAAATTACCAGTGCCACATTCCAAAGGAATTCTCAAAATTTTGTTGAAAATTTATATTTAAAATATAATATTATGTGGGAATTCTGGAAATCAGATTCCACCCTCTCCCCAGGTTTTGTTGTTGTTGCTGCTGCCATTGTTGTTCTTGTTGTTGTTAGTATAGTGACTTAAAAAATTGAAGTATACTTGATTTACAATATTATATTATTTTCGAGTGTACAGCATAGTGATTCATTATTTTGGCAGATTGTACTCCATCATAAATTATTACAAAATAATGGCTGTAACTCCCCTTGCTATGGAATATATCCTTGTTGCTTATCTATTTTATAAATAGTAGTTTGTATCTATTAATCCCAAACCCCTAATTTGTCCTTCCCCCACTCCCTCTCCCCTTTGGTAACCACAAGTTTGTTTTCTTTATCTGCAAGTCTATTTCTCTTTCCATATACATTCATTTGTATAATTTTTAGATTCCACATAATAAGTGAACAATAAGTCTTTCTCTGACTTATTTCACTAATCATAATATTCTCTAGGTCCATCCACATTGCTGCAAATGGCATAATTTTTTCTTTTTTATGGGTGAATAATATTCCATTTTGTGTGTGTGTGTGTGTGTGTGTGTCTGTGTGTGTCTGTGTGTGTGTGTGCATGCGCGTTTGCGAGCACGCACCACATCTTATTTATCCATTCATCTATTGATGGGTACTTACGTTGCTTCCATGTCTTGGCTGTTGTAAATAGTGCTGCTATGAACACTGAGGGTGCAGTACACGTGTTGACATAAGTCTTACCAATATTTTTTTGGATTTATCTTCTCAGGCAAGGAAAACAAAAGTAAAAATAAACAAATAGGACCTAAATAAACTTAAAAGCCTTTGCACAGTGAAGGGAAACCATTAACAAAATGAAAAGACAATACTGGAGTGCATGCATCTTCAAATTAGTATTTGTTTTCTCCAGACATATGCCCAGGAATAGAATTGCTGGATCACTTGGTAGTTCTAATTTTAGATTTTTGAGGAATCTCCATTCTGTTTTCCACAGTGGCTGCACCAATTTACATTCCCACCAACAGTGTACAAGGGCTCCCTTTTCTCTACATCCTCTCCAACATTAGTTATTTGTAGACTTTTTCATTACAGCCATTCTGACAGGTATGAGGTGATATCTCATTGTGGTTTTGATTTGCATTTCCCTGGTGATTAGTGATGCTGACTTTCTGAACTAATTTTAGATGAATGAAATGAAAAACACAATATACCAAAACTTACTGAGTTCAGGTAAAGCAGTGCTTAGATGGAAATTTATAGCTATAAAAACCTACATCAAAAAAAAGATAGGCTAATGACCCAAGCAAGATGTCTGCCTCCAACAAGAGTTCAAGTGGGTGAACACTCCCTGATATTTCTGCCACCAGCTTTTATGACCCCAGAGAGAGCAACAGCCATCCTCTGCCTCCCCAGGACAAACCCCAAGACCAGCAGTGGACAAATCTGGAAGACACCAACTTAACCAAGTGATTAAAAGTTTACATCAACAATAATGGGACAAATCAACATCACGTGCCTCCTGATATGAGAAGAACAAAGCACCACTTCTCAGAGGGCAGACAGCAGAAGCAAGAAGAACTACAATCCTGCAGCCTGTGGAACAAAAACCACATTCACAGAAAGATAGACAAGATGAAAAGGCAGAGGGCTATGTACCAGATGAAGGAACAAGAAAAAACCCCAGAAAAACAACTAAATGAAGTGGAGATAGGCAACCTTCCAGAAAAAGAATTCAGAATAATGATAGTGAAGATGATCCCGGACCTTGGAAAAACAATGGAGGCAAAGATCGAGAAGATGCAAAGGTTTAACAAAGACCTAGAAGAATTAAAGAACAAACAAACAGAGATGAACGATACAATAACTGAAAAAAAAAAACTAAACTAGAAGGAATCAATAGCAGAATAACTGAGGCAGAAGAACACATAAGTGACCGGGAAGTCAAAATGGTGGAATTCACTGCTGCGGAACAGACTAAAGAAAAAAGAATGAAAAGACATGAAGACAGCCTAAGAGACCTCTGGGACAACATTAAACACAACAACATTCGCATTATGGGGGTTCCAAAAGGAGAAGAGAGAGAGAAAGGACCCGAGAAAATATTTGAAGAGATTATAGTCGAAAACTCCCCTAACATGGGAAATGAAATAGCCACCCAAGTCCACGAAGCGCAGAGAGTCCCATACAGGATAAACCCAAGGAGAAACACGCCGAGACACATAGTAAGAAAATTGGCAAAAATTAAAGACAAAGAAAAATTATTGAAAGCAGCAAGGGAAAAACGACAAATAACATACAAGGGAACTCCCATAAGGTTAACAGCTGATTTCTCAGCAGAAACTCTACAAGCCAGAAGGGAGTGGCATGATATACTTAAAGTGATGAAAGGGAAGAACCTACAACCAAGATTACTCTACCCGGCAAGGATCTCATTCAGATTCAATGGAGAAATCAAAATCTTTACAGACAAGCAAAAGCTAAGAGAATTCAGCACCACCAAACCAGCTCTACAACAAATGCTAAAGGAAATTCTCTAAGTGGGAAACACAAGAGAAGAAAAGGACCTACAAAAACAAACCCAGAACAATTAAGAAAATGGTCATAGGAACATACATATCGATAATTACCTTAAACATGAATGGATTAAATGCTCCAACCAAAAGACGCCAGCTTGCTGAATGGATACAAAATCAAGACCGATATATATGCTGTCTACAAGAGACCCAATTCAGACCTAGGGATACATACAGACTGAAAGTGAGGGGATGGAAAAAGATATTCCATGCAAATGGAAATCAAAAGAAAGCTGGAGTAGCTATACTCATATCAGATAAAATAGACTTTAAAATAAAGAATGCTACAAGAGACAAGGAAGGACACTACATAATGATCAAGGGATCAATCCAAGAAGAAGATATAACAATTTTAAGTGTATATGCACCCAACGTAGGAGCACCACAATACATAAGGCAACTGCTAACAGCTATAAAAGAGGAAATCGACAGTAACACAATAATAGTGGGGGACTTTAACACCTCACTTACACCAAAGGACAGATCATCCAAATTAAAATTAATAAGGAAACACAAGCTTTAAATGACACAATAGACCAGATAGATTTAATTGCTATTTATAGGACATTCCATCCAAAAACTGAAGATTACACTTTCTTCTCAAGTGCACATGGAACATTCTCCAGGATAGATCACATCTTGGGTCACAAATCAAGCCTCAGTAAATTTAAGAAAACTGAAATCATATCAAGCATCTCTTCTGACCACAACACTATGAGATTAGAAATGAATTACAGGGAAAAAAACGTCAAAAACACAAACACATGGAGGCTAAACAATATGTTACTAAATAACCAAGAGATGAGGGAAGAAATCAAAGAGGAAATCAAAAAATACCTAGAGACAAATGACAATGAAAACACGACGATCCAACACCTATGGGATGCAGTAAAAGCAGTTCTAAGAGGGAAGTTTATAGCTATATAAGCCTACCTCAAGAAACAAGAAAAATCTCAAATAAACAATCTAACCTTACACCTAAATGAACTTGAGAAAGAAGAACAAACAAAACCCAAAGTTAGCAGAAGGAAAGATATCATAAAGATCAGAGCAGAAATAAATGAAATAGAACCAAAGAAAACAATAGCAAAGATCAATAAAACTAAAAGCTGGTTCTTTGAGAAGATAAACAAAACTGATAAACCCTTAGCCAGACTCATCAAGAAAAAGAAGGAGAGGACTCAAATCAATAAACTTAGAAATGAAAAAGGAGAAGTTACAACAGACACCGCAGAAATACAAAGCATCCTAAGAGACTACTACAAGCAACTCTATGCCAATAAAATGGACAACCTGGAAGAAATGGACAAATTCTTGGAAAGGTATAACCTTCCAAGACTGAACCAGGAAGAAATAGAAAATATGAACAGACCAATCACAAGTAATGAAATTGAAACTGTGATTAAAAATCTTCCAACAAACAAAAGTCCAGGACCAGATGGCTTCACAGGTGTATTCTATCAAACATTTAGAGAAGAGCTAACACCCATCCTTCTCAAACTCTTCCAAAAAATTGAGGAGGAAGGAACACTCCCAAACTCATTCTATGAGGCCACCATCACCGTGATACCAAAACCAGACAAAGATACTACACAGAAAGAAAATTACAGACCAATATCATTGATGAATATAGATGCAAAAATCCTCAACAAAACACTAGCAAACAGAATCCAACAACACATTAAAAGGATCATACACCACGATCAAGTGGGATTTATCCCAGGGATGCAAGGATTCTTCAATATATGCAAATCAATCAATGTGATACACCATATTAACAACTTGAAGAATAAAAACCATATGATCATCTCAATAGATGCAGAAAATGCTTTTGACAAAATTCAACACCCATTTATGATAAAAAAAACTCTCCAGAAAGTGGGCATAGAGGGAACCTACCTCAACATAATAAAGGCCATATACGACAAACCCACAGCAAACATAATTCTCAGTGGTGAAAAACTGAAAGCATTTTCTCTACGATCAGGAACAAGACCAGGATGTCCACTATAGCCACTATTATTCAACATAGTTTTGGAAGTCCTAGCCACGGCAATCAGAGAAAGAAAAGAAATAAAAGGAATACAAATTGGAAAAGAAGAAGTAAAACTGTCACTGTTTGCAGATGACATGATACTATACATAGAGAATCCTAAAGATGACACCAGAAAACTACTAGAGCTAATCAATGAATTTGGTAAAGTTGCGGGACACAAAATTAATGCACAGAGATCTCTTGCATTCCTATACACTAATGATGAAAAATATGAAAGAGAAATTAAGGAAACACTCCCATTTACCACTGCAACAAAAAGGATAAAATACCTAGGAACAAACCTACCTAGGGAGACAAAAGACCTGTATGCAGAAAACTATAAGACACTGATGAAAGAAATTAAAAATGATACCAACAGATGGAGAGATATACCATGTTCTTGGATTGGAAGAATCAACATTGTGAAAATGACTATACTACCCAAAGCAATGTACAGATTCAATGCAATCCCTATCAAATTACCAATGGCATTTTTTACAGAACTAGAAGAAAAAAATCTTAAAATTTGTATGGAGAAACAAAAGACCAAGAATAGCCAAAGCAGTCTTGAGGGAAAAAAACGGAGCTGGAGGAATCAGACTCCCTGACTTCAGACTATACTACAAAGCTACAGTAATCAAGACAATATGTTACTGGCACAAAAACAGAAACATAGATCAATGGAACAAGATAGAAAGCCCAGAGATAAACCCACGCACCTATGGTCAACTAATCTATGACAAAGGAGGCAAGGATATACAATGGAGAAAAGACAGTTTCTTCAATAAGTGGTGCTGGGAAAACTGGACAGCTACATGTAAAAGAATGAAATTAGAACACTCCCTAACACCATACACAAAAATAAACTCAAAATGGATTCGAGACCTAAATGTAAGACCAGATACTATAAAACTCTTAGAGGAAAACATAGGAAGAACACTGTTTGACATAAATCACAGCAAGATCTTTTTTGATCCACCTCCTAGAGTAATGGAAATAAAAACAAAAATAGACAAATGGGACCTAATGAACCTTCAAAGCTTTTGCACAGCAAAGGAAACCATAAACAAGACAAAAAGACAACCCTCAGAATGGGAGAAAATATTTGCAAACAAATAAACGGACAAAGGATTAATCTCAAAAATATATAAACAGCTCATGCAGCTCAATATTAAAAAAAGAAACAACCCGATCCAAAAATGGGCAGAAGACCCAAATAGGCATTTCTCCAAAGAAGACATACAGATGGCCAAGAAGCACATGAAAAGCTGCTCAACATCACTAATTATTAAAGAAATGCAAATCAAAACTACAATGAGGTATCACCTCATACCAGCTAGAATGGGCATCATCAGAAAATCTACAAACAACAAATGATGGAGAAGGTGTGGAGAAAAGGGAACTCTCTTGCACTGTTGGTGGTAATGTAAATTGACACAACCACTATGGAGAACAGTATGGAGGTTCCTTAAAAAACTAAAAATAGAATTACCATATGATCCAGCAATCCCACTACTGGGCATATGCCCAGAGAAAACCATAATTCAAAAATACACATGCACCCCATTGTTCATTGCATCACTATTTCAATAGCCAGGTCATGGAAGCAACCTAAATGCCTATCAACAGACGAATGGATAAAGAAGATGTGGTACATATATACAATGGAATATTACTCAGCCATAAAAAGGAACAAAATTGGGTCATTTGTAGAGATGTGGATGGACCTAGAGACTGTCATACAGAGTGAAGTAAGTCAGAAAGAGAAAAACAAATATCGTATATTAATGCATATATGTGGAACCTAGAAAAATGGTACAGATGAACCGGTTTGCAGGGCAGAAGTTGAGACACAGAAGTAGAGAACAAACGTATGGACACCAAGGGGGGAAAGCGGCAGGGGGTGGTGGTGGTGGTGTGATGAATTGGGAGATTGGGATTGACATGTGTACACTGATGTGTATGAAATGGATGACTAATAAGAACCTGCTGTATAAAAAATTTTTTAAAATATTTTTAAAAAGATAGATGTTAAATCAATAATGTAACCTTCTACCTTAAAAAGCAGAGGAAAAAAGAACAGATTAAATGCAAAACAAGAAAATCATAGGATATAATAAAGATGACAGAAGAAATAGAGAACAGAAAAACATTAAACAAAGTCAATGAAAAGTTCATTCTTAAAAAGATCAATAAAACTGAGAAACTTCTAATTAGGCTGATTTTAAAAAGGAGTCAAATTCCTAAAATTAGGAATGAAGGTGTGACTATTACCACTGACTGAACAGAAATAAAAATGGCTTTAAGAGAATACTATGAATAACCTCTGCCAACAAATTAGATAACCTAGATGAAACAGAAAAAATTCTCAGAAACACTCAAACTACTGAAACTGACTGAAGAATAAATAGAAAATTTGAATAGAATTATAACAAGTAACAGATTGAATTGGTAATTTAAAAAAATCCACATAGAATACTCTATGCCCAGATGCTTCACTGGTGAATTCTACCAAATGGTGAAAGCATGAACACCAATCCTTCTCAAATTCTTCTAAAAATAAAATAGGAGGGCACATTTCCTAATCCACTGTAAATATAAGGCCAGTAGTACCCTGATACCAAAACCAGATAAAGACACCACAATGAAAGGAAATAGATCAATATTGCTTATGAATATTGCAAAAACCTCAACAAAATGCTAACAAACTGAATCCTGCAACATATAAAATAGGCTTATACACTATGATCAAGTGGGATTTAACCCAGGAATGCAAGGTTATCTCAACATATGAAAATCAATGTAATACATGATATTTATAGAATAAATGATAAAAATCAAATGATCATATCAATTGATGTAGAAAAAGCATTTTAAAAATTCGTCTCCTTTTCATGATAAAAATGCTCAACACACTAGAAATAGAAGAGATCTTCCTCAACCTGCTAAAGGGCATCCAGGAAAACGCCACAGCAAGCACAATACTTAATGGTGAAAGAGTGAAAGTTTTTCCCCTAAGATCTGGAACAAGATATGGCTGTCTGCTCTCACCACTTCTATTCAACCCTATAGTTACGGTTCTTGTCAGGGCAAAATACTAGCAAATGAAGCTACAGTACCTTTCCAACCATAAATATTTCACTATATATTTCTAAAAAATATAGAGGGGTTTTAAAAAATTCAACCACAATACCACTATCCAGAAAGTTAACAATCATTACTTAATATAATCATTTTAGTACCTATTTAGATTTCTTCCTTTGCCTCTTGATTTTTTTCAGTAGGTTCATGCTAATCAGAGTATAAATTAAGGTTATGTCTCTCTATGTTATGGCTTACAATGTGATTTGTCTTTGTAAATGTTCCATGCACACATAAGAAAAATGTTTGGTGGAGTGTCCTATAACTGTCAACTAGGTCAAAATAGTTGAGTGTTTTCAGTTCTACAATATTCTCAAAGAACTTCTTTTTACGTGTTCTACCAATTACTGAGAGATTGCTATTAAAATCTTTATTTTTATTTGCGGATTTGTCTATTTCTCCTTTCAGGTCTATCAGTTTTGCATCATGCATTTGGAAGCTCTGTTATTTGGTGCATAAAAATTTAGTATTGTTTCATTTTCTTAATAAATTGGCCCCTTTATCATTATGAAATGGCCCTTTTTATCCTTGGTTATATTCTATGCTCTGAAATCTGATTTGCCTGATATAGTTACTCCTTCTTTGGATTAGTGTTCGCATGGTATATTTTTTCATTCTGTTATTTTTAATCAACCTGGTCTTTATGAATTTCTTATAGACAACATATAGTTGGGCATTGCTTTTTTATCCAATTTGAAAATCTCTGGCTTTTAATTGAGTCATTTGGATCATTTATATTTAATACTATTAATGATATGTTTGTGTTTAAATCTATCAACTTGCTATTCATTCTTTTTGGTCAGTCTATTTTTTTTCTCTTATTCAGTCTTTTTGGGAATAATCAAGTATTTCTTTTATGATTCTGTTTTGCTCTGGATGTATTCTTAACCAGACATTAATAGCATACATCTTTAACTTATTTTAAACTATATTCAGGAACTATTGTACCACTTTAGGTACAGTTTAAGAAGCACACAAGAATATACTTCCGTTTGTCTTCTCCTTGCCTTTGTATCACTCTTATGCAGATACATTAAGTTACACATATTACTTACACATATGCTAGAAAACCCTCACTACATTGTTATTATTTTTGCCTTAAAAGGTCAATTATCTTCTGAAGAGATTTTTAAATAAAGAGGAAAAGTCTTATATTTATCTATATGCTTTTCTTTTCTCCTATAGATCCAGATTGCATCTCCTCTATTTTCCTTGCAACTGCAGGGCTTTCTTTAAGCTCTCTTGTAGTGCATGTCTGTTGGTGATAAATTTTCTTTCAGCTTTTGTAGGTCTGAAGACATCTTCATTTCACCTTTGTTTTTAAAATGTGTTTCTGATGTACCAAGAATTCTAGATGGACAGTTATTCTTTTTTCTTTTTTTTCAGTACTGTAAAGAAGTTACTCCGCTGTCTTCTGACTTGCATTACTTCCACTGATGAATTTCCTGTCATTCTTATCCTTGCTCATCAGTACATAATACATCTTTATTCTCTTTCACAGTCATTCTGCCTGTATATCCAATGTTCTTTTCTCTCTGTTGAATATATCTAAGTTAGGCCTTGTTGCCAGTCATGCAAGATTAATAAAAGCACCCAACGCTAAGAAGAAATTCAAAGAAAGCATCACTATTATCTCCAAACTCATCCAGTTGTATATATTACATATGTACAGCTTTTTTTCAGTCATGAAGTGGTCTTAGGAAAAAAAACACTATTTTTCATTTCACTTCTCTTTTGCAAAGAAGTAATATCTCACTGATACTTACCCTAGATCAGTATCAAGGGAAGAGTTCAACAAAGACAGGATGTAGGGAAGAGAAATAAAATGTATTGATGGCAACTTTTATGCCACCTATAAGGTAAATAATAGACGACCTTACTTAATGAAACTGTCATTTTGGTGAGCAGTCATACTATCAACACTATTTTACAAACAAAGAAAGCAGGACCCTGAGAGATGGAAGTGATCTATTCAGGGTGCACATTCAGTGACTTGCAGAGCTAGGATTTGAACCCAGTTGTGCTGATGGAAACCCTTAAGCCTATAGCACTAAGTGGATGCTGTTCACTCTTCCCCAAAAGTTACTGTGAGCTGTAAGGACAGGTAACGTGTCCACTAGTCACTCCTACCAGATCCCCTAATTCACAGAGAGCCTCTGTCCTGCTCACCCTCTGCCTCATTCATCTCCCTAATTCTCTTATCTTCCTATAGCATCTGCCTGGACTGTAAGAAAACCTCCTATCACCTGCATGAGTGCTGTCAAGAACCCAGACTCCCCCAAGGAGTCTGAAGGATCAAGTTTCACCTAAATATTCAATACAGAGACAAGGACTAACTAGGACTTTATACACGTTTAGCAACAATCACATGTAGAGTGCCAAGTTGGACCAGCTGGAGACAGGACAGTGTTACTCATTTAACCTCTCCTGGCCTCAGTTTCCTCCTGTCTTCTGAGAAATGCAGAAGAAAATAATGTACCCTAATCTGTCATGGGCTCAAATCTGTCTCTGCTCTTTAACATCTGTGACCCTAGGCAAGTCCTTCCTCTCAGAGTCTCACGCCTTCGAACAGTGTTCTGAGCCACAGGTGAAAGGATATCAATTAAGAGTATGTTTGAAATCCTGTGCAAAGTGCTAAATGGAGGTAAGTCTGACTGCATTGATTTGGACTGTTGATCCAGACTGCCATGATATTTTACACAACACAGTTTGGTGGTAAAGAATGTGACTGGAGCTGGAGTTCCCAGCTTGGATGCTGGCTCTGCTATTTGCTATCAGTGTAACCTTAGCAAATAACATAAATTCTATGTTCCCTAGTTTCCTTATATTTAACATGGGGACACTAATAGTATTTAAACAATAGGATTATAATGAGGATTAAATGAGTAAATACACATGAGAGGCATAAAAGTGTGCCTGGCAAAAGTAATCAGTTCATATATATATAAAATATGCTGAAAAGTTGTTGGTAGAAAATGGAAAAACCAGGAGAGATATAGGGGTCATGATGGGATCTGCTAGGTTAGATAGTAGGGGATGGGGATTGGGTTCATCTTCCTCATTTTCCCCTCCCCCATATTCCAGAACCCACTGTGACTGTTCCATAGCTCTGTGATGCAGGTCTGGAACTCCAGACTGGAGTGGGTAGTCTCTGTGCTCAACTTCCTGAGGTAGTAGTGCATTTTAGATGATGGAGAACTTTGGCTGGTTGTTTCTGCATTTTAGTGAGTCCTGGGACCTTGGTTCCATCTTTTACTTTTGTACAAAGTTGGGGTCACCTTTTTGTCTTGTTACTGCACCCAGTGGTGTGCATAATTACCAATGTTTGAAAAAAAACAGAGACATTAGTCAGGTAAGGGAACTCTAGGCTCAGCCCACAAAAGAGACTGACTTGACTCTTGTTTTTGCTTTTCCTACTCCCACTATTCTAAATCAATTATTGGAATGGAGAGATAACAGGAATGGGAATTCTCAGGAGAGATTAGCACACCATTTGACTAGGAAAACTGGTTGGGTGGACAAAGGGTATAGTGGAGACTAGGGTTTCTAACCAAAGTTCACAGACCATCTACCTAGATGTGGTAAAGAGTTCCAGGTTAAAATCCAAACACTGTGATTCATAGGTCATGGATTGGTTCATAAAGAGAGTTCAGGGCACCTGAAGAGAAGAGGCCTTCAATGCTTGTTCAGCAGCTGCTTTCCCATTATAGTGTTACCTGGCCAAGCCTCTCTCTTGTGTTTGGGCTGACCCAGAGAGCAATGTTGAGCCTCTGAAGGCCTCTGATACAGATTCTACTCATGGAGCAGAATCCTATAGAATGGAGCAAACATGTTCCAGAAAATGTGAGTTTCTGTGCCCCTTTACAGTAGAGGACCACTATCTGAAATACCAATTGAGGACCAAAGGCAGTAAGCCATTCTTTGAGAAAGATTCTTCTCAAAGAATTCTTTGTCATTCTTCTTCGACAAAGGAGAATCAGTAGAAAACATATCTACTTTACAAATAAATAACATGGAAACAATACAGGACTCAACTTTATCAATATAGAATGTCACTTTACTCATTAATGAATGTCTGCTGCTTGCTTAGAATAAGGAGTATAAGAAATGGGTCCCACTTCTCTTTTTTTTTTTTTCTTGTCTTGTCTTTCAGCATCAACTCAGTGGCAGGAAGAGAAAGCGGGAACTTTAAGAGCTAAGGTTTTGCTGTTCAACCCAGGCCTCTCCCATTGATACCCTTTTTGCTCCTTTCATTGTGGAGCAAATGGTCTTAGGTCCACAATTGTTGGGATGTCACTTCCTAAAGCCAATCCTCAAAATACATAGCCCTCTGAGGGGAGCTCATTGGAAGTAAATCAGAATTGGGGACACTTCTAATCCCTTCTCTGTCTTCCACAAGAATTTAAACTGGTGGAGCTGGGCAGTGGGTCGTGCCCATGGGGTGGGGTGGTGATGTGAGATAGTAGAAGCAATATAGGTTGTTTTGGAGGCAACATTTTGGGGCCTGACTTTGTACAAGTTGTTATCTTCCCTAATATTCAGACTAATCCTTTGAGAGAGCATCTGGCTTGCCAAGAGCACAGCAATGTTGTGATAAGCAGTTGGGAACAATGTGCATGGAAGCACTTTGTAAATGACAGCATTGGACCTATATCAGCCTTATGATTTTCTAATTGACCTTTTGACCTTAAGTCTTAATTCCTGGGGCTCTTAGGGTAAATTTTGAAATAGTCTTTTCTCAGTTGAACATTCTACAAAGCCTCCTATAAGATCCCTTGCTCCTTTTTTCAACCAATAGGCTATTTTCCTAACTTGAGAGCTTCCCTTAAAGGCACCAGTTTTCTCTTTGGAAATGATTAATCTCTTGTTTTTCCACATATCCCTCTTCCTGGCTTGTTTCTTGGAACTCCAGGACCCCATAGCAGTCTGGGGATGGCACAAAAAGGGGACACATAGAGAATGGAAAGTGAAAGGTAGCCTTGGGTTAAGAGATACAGGAATGAGAGAATAGGAATGTGGAGAAACGTGACCTTTGCCAGGCCTGCTAGGCCAGCTTGTCCCCATTCTGCTCCTGGATGCTATTTTTACCTCTGGTCTCTTACAGGTGCCTGCACAAGGTCTCTTTTGATGTGGCTTTCTAGAGCAGTCAGAGCAAGATCCTGCTCTGAGGAGTGTAACAGAGCAACCACAGAAGCAAATATTCTGTTATGGGAGAAGCTGGGGGAAATGTTGTTTTGACTCTATCACCTTTGGGATTCACTGAGTCGTCACACACTCTGGCCTCCAACTTCCCACTGGACTGAACCACCTTCTCAGTTTCCTTGTTTTCACCATCAACACTGGGTGGCCTACTTCCATCAGAGCTCCATTTAACGCTGAATCCAACAATATCCATGGACCTTCTTTCACACCACCTCTTCCCTTTTCCTTTCTACCCCTAGAGAACACTCAGATCCTGGACCCTATTTCACAACTAGGCCCGCTTTGCCTCTATACAATATCTCCTCACCTGACCCCACACTTCTGAAGATACCTTTCCCTCTTCAGTCATCTATATTTAAAAGGCTGACTATATAGCTGAAGCTGCAAAGCCCCTTGGAGGAAACACTCAAGCAGATCAAGGAGAAGAAAAAATCAGTTTTCTGCATGCTTACCTGTGGGTGAAGAGGGCCAGATGGCCATGAGGTCATCCCCCTAAAATTTTGCTCATAGGCTCAGGCTGGGGAGGGGAGCAAACAGGACAAGAATCTGTCACCAATTTAATAGAGAAAAGATCCTAAGTATCCTAGGAAACCCTTATCTGGAGAAGAGCAAAAAGAGGATGCAGACTGGAGACCCCAAGGAGGAGAGTCTCTGCTCAGGACAGCCTATTGCAGAGACTCCTGGGAACAAGTCATCCTACTACCTATCACAGGGTCCACCAAACAGTACTTGGAAAACAGGAATAAGTATGTGCTCCAGTGGTTTCATCCACTGGACAGAACAGACATAGATTCATGGCACAAAACCAAGACACTGTCAACTTCTGTGAAGAACTCAGATCCACTAGAAGTCAGAACTGCCTCTATGGGCAAAGGGGATATTGAAACTCAGAAGAATAAGTCAGTCACTGGCTAGATCCTAAAGAAAAAATGGGATTATGTACAGAATTAATCAAGGAAAGGAAGTCTGCCTGAGGAACTCAAGGCCCAGGCTGAGTTCAAAGATGTATTTTCCTGTGATTACAAAGATCCCTACATCCCTGTGGAAATGAAAGGGCTGAGGAACACATCTTGATACCTACACGTAGACTCTTAAGTTGCTAAATGCGCTAAACAATAGGCAGGTCACAGTCAGAATCATAAAACTCATGAAAACTGTGAGCTTCCAGAATGAGCTACTGTGTTTGAAGCTGATCAGGGAGCCTGGACCAAGGATGCCAGGTCCAACAGACCATCCTCATACCTGCCCCAGGATCTGTCTCTGTGGGTGGGTGTTTCTTCCAGTCAATCATAAACTCCTCCTCTATTCCCTCCCTGTTGCCAGCAAAACTTCTCTCAAATGTTTCCATACAATTAGAGAAAATTAACTGGTTTTCTTATTACTGAAGACGATGTGCTCAGTTTCTCATGATCTCAAATATATTTGTTTCTTCTAAAAGGAGAATAATGTCCTTTGTCTCTGCTGCACTTGTGAGAAGTTTAGAGTATCCGAAGAACTAGAGCTTGGAGAAAAGAAGAGGCCAGTTTTATCTCTTATTGAGAGCTGGCTTTGACTTCTTGAAGCTGATGAGGGTTAAGAAGGGCCAGTGATGGTGGCATGGCACCTACTGCCATCTCAAGTTGCTCCATTTATCTCTCTGAAGATATCCTGCTTAATACTTATTATAATACGCCCTTATAAAACCAAAAAATATATTCAGAAGCTTTGAAAAATGAGAAAACCCATAAATACCGTGCCCAGGAGCTGGACTTAGCCCTGCCCCTGTTCCATCATTATTTTGAACTGCATACTGCCATGGTTGGAATGGTTGGGGTTACACAGGCATCAAAGGGCCAGAATTTACCACTGAACCTCCAGGAATAGTAAGCAACAAACTTCTCATGCCCCCAAAATGGAACTGGAGTTTGAGAGTCCTAAGTTTAGAACGGTAAGGAAGAATTCTCCGTGACCCCGAATATTTTGGTGGAGAACAGCTTCCACCTGCCCTCCAGACCCCCTTACATTCCTGATGTAGGCTGGGAGAATAAGAATTGCTCTCCACTTCTTATATCGTCCTTAAAATGTACAATGGACCACTAACTCCCCTTTCCTCTCTCCATGCAAAAGGCTCTGGAGCAGCAGGAAACACAGAACGCCTGGCTGTTTTGTAGTAAGTGGGAGACAGGAGGAAAGTAGAGGAGGGTTAAGGTCTTAGCAAACCTGAGGATTGAAGGAGAACACAGTTTTATCAGGCTTGGGAAAGAAATCTCCTCATATCTCCAGGTAGCACTCAGCTGACTCTCCGGCCGGCGGAAGTGAGCTGAATTCAAATTGAGAGACATAAAAATTGATGCATGTCCTGAATCACGATCACCCATCCTGCAGAAGATAGCCCCACTCTGAAAGTGTTTGGAAATGAGATTGTTTTCCAGAAAACAGTGTTCTTCGAATGCTAGAGAAACTAGGCCCATCTAGCGTACACAGAACTGGATGAGCTTGAAGATGTCAGCTGTTCGAGAGTTATGCTGAGATGGATCATCAGACGGGTATGGCAAGACCAAGGAACAAATTAAGGATTGTCTGAGTCTATGGGATTCATTGGTCTCAAAAAAACCTTTGAACTCAATGAATTCTCCCTGCTGAGTGGATATCTTATGGAAGGAAGCCCCATTCTACAATGCTTGACTTGATGACGTCATTGCAGGGCAAAGGGATCATACAGCCTTCAGCGATGGGAAGATTCATGGGGCAGTCATACAGCATCTACAGAAAAATAAGGACAAGAGTGGGGAAAGGTTGGGGAATGAGAGGGAGGGGAGGAAAAATAACCCAGCTAGTGGGAAAGAATGGGAACGTTTTCATCGTCACTAATCATGACACACCCTACCCACCAAACAACACATGCGTGTGCACACAGACACACACACACACACACCCTGACCTGTTTATGAGTGTCTCAGACACCACAGGGTGTGCCTCAGAGCATGGAGTTAATGTACCACAGAAGGTTAGGATGGAATTTAGATTTTTCACAAGGAAATAAGCATTTTTCTCTCTCTAGGTTAAGTGTAGAACATCAAACTTCTAAATGCTTCATTTTATTAGGTTCTAAATTTACATTTTAATATAATCCTTAATGTGATCATCACATTAAAATTATAAATGTAAAAATTACACAACAGAGTTTCACTTGGAAAAGTAGTGTCTAGCAGCATGCACAAAGACTACGTATTGTCACATCAACACGCACATAAATAAGACTGGTAATAGTTGTTCATAATGCCCACTTCAAAATAGTGAAACAAAAAGGTAACAGTGGCTTCCGTGGTGGCACAGTGGTTAAGAATCTGCCTGCCAATGCAGGGGACACGGGTTTGAGCCCTGGTCCGGGAAGATCCCACATGCTGTGGAGCAACTAAACCCGTGTGCCCCAACTACTGAGGCTGCGCTCTAGAGTCCACAAGCCACAACTACTGAGCCTGCGTGCTGCAACTACTGAAGCCCACACTCCACAACAAAAGAAGCCACCACAATGAGAAGCCCCCCACACCACAATGAAGAGTAGCCCCTGCTCCCTGCAACTAGAGAAAGCCCAAGTGCAGCAACGCAGACCCAACGCAGAAAATACCTAGGGATAAAAGACATACTGAAGGAGGCAGAAGACCTGTACTCCAAAAACTATAAGACACTGATGAAATAAATTGAAGATGACACAAACAGATGGAAAGATATACCACGTTCTTGAACTGGAAGAATCAATACTGTTAAAATGACTATACTACCCAAGGCAATCTACAGATTCAATGCAATCCTTATCAAATCACCAATGGCATTTTTCACAGTAGAACAAAAAATTTTTTTAATTTGTGTGGAGACACAAAAGACCCCAAATAGCCAAAGTAATCTTGAGAAAGAAAAATGGAGCTGGAGGAATCAGGCTCCCTGATTTCAGACTCTACTACAAAGCTATAGTTATTAAAATAGTATGGTAGTGGCACAAAAATAGAAATATAAATCAATGGAACAGGATAGAAACCCCAGAAATAAACCCATGCACCTACTGCCAATTGATCTATGACAAAGGAGGCAGAATAGACAATGGAGAAATGACAGTCTCTTCAATAAATGGTGCTGGGAAAACTGGACAGCTACTTGTAAAAGAATGAAATTAGAACATTCTCTAATACCATACACAGAAATGAACTCAAAATGGATTAAAGACCTAAATTTAAGATGGGATACTATAAAACTCTTAGAGGAAAACATAGGCAGAACACTCTCTGACATAAATCAGAGGAATATCTTTTTCAATCCATCTCCTAGAGTAATTGAAATAAAAACAAAAATAAACAAATGGGACCTAATTACACTCAAAAGCTTTTGCACAGCAAAGGAAACCATAAACAAAACAAAGAGACAACCCACATAATGGGAGAAAATATTTGCAAATGATGGGACCAACAAGGGACTAATCTCCAAAATTTACAAAGTGCTCATTCGGCTCAATATCAAAAAAAAAAAAAAAAACAACCCAATCAAAAAATGGGCAGAAGACCTATTAGACATTTCTCCAAAGAAGAAATACAGATGGCCAAGAAGCACATGAAACAATGCTCAACATTGCTAATTATTAGAGAAATGCAAATCAAAACTACAATGAGATATCACCTCACACTGTTCAGAATGGCCATCATCAAACAGTCTACAAATAATAAATGCTGGAGAAGGTGTGGAGAAAAGGCAACCCTCCTACACTGTTGGTGGGAATGTAAATTGATACAGCCACTACGGAGAACAGTATGGAGCTTCCTTAAAAAACTAAAAGTAGAGCTACCATATGACCCAGCAATCCCAGTCCTGGGCATATATCCGGAGAAAACCATGGTTCAAAAGGATACATGCACCCCAATGTTCATTGCAGCACTGTTTACAATAGCCAAGACATGGAAGTAACCTAATGTCCATCAACAGATGAACGGATAAAGAAGATGTGGTACATATATACAATGGAATATTACTCAGGCATTAAAAAGAATGAAATAATGCCATTTGCAGCAACATGGATGGACCTGAAGATTATCATACTAGGTGAAGTATGTCAGACAGAGAAAGGCAAATTATCATACTAGGTGAAGTATGTCAGACAGAGAAAGGCAAATAACATATGATATCACTTATATGCAGAATCTAAAAAAAGATACAAATGAACTTATTTACAAAACAAAAAGAGACTCACAGGCTTAGAAAAGAAACCTATGGTTACCAAAGGGGAAAGATGGGGGGGAGGAGTAAATTGGGAGTTTGGGATTAACATACATACACTACTATATTTAACATAGATAACCAACAAGAACCTACTGTATAGCACAGAGAACTCTGCTCAATATTCTGTAATAACCAAAAGGGGAAAAGAATTTGAAAAAGAATAGATATATGTATATGTATAAAAGAATCACTTTGCTGTACACCTGAAACTAACACAACATTGTAAATCAACTATAGTCCAATATAAAATAAAAATTTTAAAACAAACATTTGTACAGGAAAAAAAATAGCCTATCTGTGTCTTTATATTTAAAGCATGTTTTTTGTAGGCAGTATATAGTTGGGCTGTGCTGCTTTAGCCAATATGACAACCTCTTCCTTTAATTGGTGTGTTTAGATTTATATGTAATGTGATAATTTACATTGTTAGATTAAGTCTATCATCTCCATTTTATTTTCTATTTGTCCTATCTGTTCTTTTTCTTTCTTCTGCCTTCTGTTGGATCAATTGAATGTTTGTTTTGATTCCTTTTTAACCTGTTTTGGATTATTAGCTATAACTGTGTTGTTGTTTTAGTGGTTTATTTAGCATCTGTACTATATACCTTTAGCTTATCCCAATCTACCTGCAAGTAATATACAACTTCATATATAGTATAAGAGCCTTACAATATGTTCATGGTCATGTTTTGCCACTATATGACCACGTGGCTCCTCCAAAGATTGGCTTGACCTACCTCTGGCAGATATAATTGTGGATGATGTGACACTCTTCAGAGAGCTATACCTGGGAGCTCTCCAAGGATCTCCTTAGATAAGGAATCCCAAAGCAATATGAGGCATTAGATTAGATTTCCTCTTGATCATCTCAACAAAATCTGGAGCCAGTGTCTGTTGGTACCACCTGCAACAAAGAGAGAGTATCATCAATCAGGACACACCTCCTAAGGGACTATATTTCTAGATGCTTCAATCTTAGAGGGCCAGAGCTTAGGGAGTTCACTGAATGTGTAGTATCAGTGGCTTCCCCAGTGTTCTTCAGATACCGATTCTCTGAGCTCTTTTAAAAATCCAACTTGATTTCCATGTTTATCAACAAGCTATCTCATTTCCAGGACCTAGGAGAGGTCCTCTCTGAACACCAAAACTTAAGAATTAAGATTAAATCTTTAAATCAATTAAAATAGTGATTTTTAAAGGAGTTTATTTTTTCAATAATAAATCTTGGCTAAATAGAAGGAGCATTTTAAGAAGAATTTTTCTGTTGATGCAGCTGTTACTGGAGCTATTAATAGTATTTTATGGACTGACAACATTGGAATAAATCATCTAGAGCTGATGATTCTTATAGAACAATTTTTTAGAAAAGATTTAACTTTTTATACACATCACGTAAGTCTGAATTTAATTTTCAATGTAAATACACACAATGGCATTTTATTGTTTCCTCAAACATTTCCTGTAACTTGCAGAAGTCATATAAAAAAACCAAAAGTGGCTTCAAGATTTATATACAATTCAGAACATTTGTTTATATATTATATTATAATATATTCAATTACAAGGGAAAAATGATTTTTAAATTGTCTGCCTTGTTAATAGCTAGTTATCCAAAGCTTCATGTGAGAATAATGTTCTTTTTTGTTGACTGTAACAATCTTTAATTCCTGTATCTAAGTTTGTGGAGATTTGCTTTGCAATGCTGTAGAAGTTTTCAAAACCAGAGATTCTAAATCCTTTAAAGAATTTTAATAATAAATGAGTATGGTTTATTGCAAAAAAAAAAATAAGATTAAACACGTAAACAAGAACCACTTAAAAATAAATAAATAAATAAATAGAAGGAGCACCTTTGCACAGGCATCACAAATCATGAACTAGTTCAAAAAACAGTCTACAATGGAGAGTGAGGCAAGAGGGCCAGCATAACACAGTGGTCAAGAGTGTAGACTCTGGCATCAGAATATCTGGGTTTGAATTATGATTTCTGATGAATGGAAACTAAGTTACTCTTTGTTTTTGTTTTGCTTTGTTTTATTTTTGGTATCTTGATTTTCTTTTAGGTATAAAGAAAAGGAATTAAAGACAGTTTTTTTGGTTTGTTTTCTTTTGACGATGGAAAGTGTGTGCTGACTTTCAAAGCAGCTTTCTGGCTTTAAAATATTGATATCAGCCTTTCTATAAAGATGCTCTCTTATTCGGTCTGGTGAAAAGATTCTGAGAGGAGGGTGTGATGACAATAGTATGCATTGGTAAAGAGATAGGCCATGATGGGTGTGCTGCCTATTACCAACAAGATGATGAAGCTCCTGGTGGTGAGAAAGAAGTTCAGTCCATTAGGAGACTGGACATGACCCCAGATAACCATCTCAAGGATTACCTGAGATCCCCCACAGCTCCAGATTTGCAAAACTAGCTCCTGGACAGTAACAATGATTTCCTAGAGAATTTTGTAAATTTTCAGTCTCCTCACCAAGTCAGAAATACAGTATTTCCCTATTGCAGAAATGTATCAAAACCTCTGTAGTCCAGTTAGAGCACAAGCCATTAAAATGTAGAATCCTTAACTTCCCCTTCTTTCTATCCACAAAATTCTCTAAGTCACCTTTGCAGATGAATCCTTGACATACTTCCCCACGTTGATCATTTTTTTTTAAAGATTTTTTTTTTGATGTGGGCTAATTTTAAAGTCTTTTATTGAATTTGTTACTATATTGCTTCTGTTTTATGTTTTTTGGGTTTTTGGCCGTGAGGCATGTGGGATCTTAAGCTTTTGCACAGCAAAGGAAACCATAAACAAGACAAAAAGACAACCCTCAGAATGGGAGAAAATATTTGCAAATGAAGCAACTGACAAAGGATTAATCTCCAAAATATACAAGCAGCTCATGCAGCTCAATATCAAAAAAACACACAACCCAATCCAAAAATGGGTGGAAGACCTAAATAGACACTTCTCCAAAGTAGACATACAGATTGCCAACAAA
Organism: Eschrichtius robustus; assembly: GCF_028021215.1. NCBI lineage: Eukaryota > Metazoa > Chordata > Mammalia > Artiodactyla > Eschrichtiidae > Eschrichtius > Eschrichtius robustus. The sequence goes on from NC_090825.1 coordinate 127,310,887, forward strand.
CACATGAAAAGATGCTCAACATCACTAATCATTAGAGAAATGAAAATCAAAACCACAATGAGGTATCACCTCACACTGGTCAGAATGGCCATCATCAAGAAATCTAGAAACAGTAAATGTTGGAGAGGGTGTGGAGAAAAGGGAACCCTCCTGCACTGTTGGTGGGAATGTAAATTGATACAGCCACTATGGAGAACAGTATGGAGGTTCCTTAAAAAACTAAAAATAGAACTACCATATGATCTAACAATCCCACTACTGGGCATATACCCAGAGAAAACCATAATTCAAAAAGAGACATGTACCACTATGTTCACTGCAACACTATTTACAATAGCCAGGACATGGAAGCAATCGAAATGTACATCGACAAATGAATGGATGAAGAAGGTGTGGTACATATATACAATGGAATATTACTCAGCCATAAAACGGAATGAAACTGAGTTATTTGTAATGAGGTGGATGGACCTAGAGTCTGTCATACAGAGTGAAGCAAGTCAGAAAGAGAAAAACAAATACCGTATGCTAGCACACATATATGGAATCTTAAAAAAAAAAAAAAAAAACGGTACCGATGAACCTAGTGGCAGGGCAGGAATAAAGACGCAGATGTAGAGAATGGACTTGAGGACACAGGGGAGGAAGGGGAAGCTGGGACGAAGTGAGAGAGTAGCATTGACATATATACACTACCAAATGTAAAATGGATGACTAGTGGGAAGCTGCTGCATAGCACAGGGAGATCAGCTTGATGCTTTGTGACAACCTAGAGGGGTGGGATAGGGAGGATGGGAGGGAAGCTCAAGAAGGAGAGGATATGGGGATATACGTATACATATAGCTGATTCACTTTGTTGTACAGCAGAAACTAACACAACACTGTAAAGCAATTATACTCCAATAAAGATATATATATAAAATAAAGATATATATATAAAAAAAAAAGAAAGAAGGGGAAGTTGAGCTTTCACAGATCATCCGACTATATCTCCTTGAATACTTATCCTGTTGGCATTTTTAGCTTATTAATGTAACTATTTTTAACTTGGTTGAATTTTTATAGCCATTGAAATGGAAAAATATTAAAGCTAACTTTAAAAATATTAAAGTTAAGGAATCAACATAAGAACAGACTTTGTTCATCTGTTGTTTTTACTGTTTTAGTAATATTGGTGTTAAAAATTTGAAGTTTGTTTAAGCATACTATAAGCAAAATAATTTAGTAATTCTGCTAACGTGGTTGGGCAACATTATTTTCAGTGTAAGATGAAATACTAGTAAAATATCAAGGATTTTATGAAAAGTATGAATGGAACAGTACAGACTCGCAATTTAAAACAGTATGTTCTGATCCCTTTCCAAGTCCACTGAAGGTGGTCTAAACTTAATGACTGGGGTATTGTAACTAGGCATTTTCTTAACACTGTATTTAGAAGAATAGGTGTTATTATAATGAACTCTATCAGCTTTTAATGTCATGTTTTGTGGGGGTTTTGTCTTTGAAAAATCTTTGCATAATGAAAGTCACAATTACTTTCTGTTTTCTTCTAGAACTTTATAGTTTCCACATTTACATTTATGCTCATGACCTTTTTCACATTGATTTTTATATATAGTGTGAGTATGAGCTAGGAATCAAGAGTTTTTTGTATTGTTTTGTTTTTGCATATGGATTTCCAAATGTTCCAGCATTGTCTGTTGAAGACTACCTTCTGTCCATTGAGTTACCTTGACAACTTTGTTAAAAGTCTGTTATTCATATGTGTGGTTTGACTTCTAGACTATACTGTTCCATTGACCTGTCTATTCTTATGCCAATACTATATACTCGATTACTCTAGCTTTATAATAAGGCTTGAAATCAGGTAATATGAGTCTTCTTTCTTTCCAAAGATGTCTTGTTTATTCTAGGTCTTTTGCATTTCCATGTATATTTTTGAATCAGATTGTCGAATTCAACACAAATGTCTGCTGAGATTTTTTTGTGGGTGATTGCAATAAATATATAGATCAATTTGAGGAAAACTGATATCTTAACAGTCAATATTGAATCTTTCCATCTGTAAATACATTATATCTCCTCATTTTTTTAGATATTTTGTGAAACCCATTTATCAGGTCTAGTAGATTTTTTTGTAGTCTTTGAAATCTTCTGTGTAGAAGACCATGTTATCTGCAAATAAAGACAATTTTATTTTCCTTTCCTGACTGTATGCTCCACCTCCCCACTCCACCCCACCCCCCACCTTATTTTGTTTTCCCCACTGCACTGGCTAAGATCACCAGTACAATATTCACTAGGAAGAGCAGAACAGACATCTTTAACATTTTCCCAATCTTGGGGCAAACATTTAGTCTTTCACCATTAAATATGCTAACTTTAGATGTTCTATAGATGTCCTTCAACAATTTGAAGAAGCTGCCCTTTATTCCTAGTTGCTGAGTTTTTATTCTAAATCGATGTGGAATTTTTGTCAAATAATTTTCTCCCATCTATAGAAATGACCATATAGTTATTCTTTTTAGGCTATTGGTATGTTGAATTTTACCAAAAATTTTTTGTACATTGGACCAAATTTGCATTCTTGAATTAAACTCTATTTAGCCATGACGTACTTCTTTTTTTCAAAATATTTCTAGACTTGATTTGCAAATAGTCTGTTAAGGATGGTTGTGGCTATGTTCAGGAGAAATACTGGTCACTAATTTTTTTTTTCTTGTAATGTCTCTGTCTGGCTTTAGCATCAGGATAATGGTAGCCTCATAAAATATGTCAGGGATCCCTCCTCTACTCTTTTCTGGAATAGATATTGTAGAATTGGCTTTTTTCTTTTTAATTTAGTTGTATTCAAATCTTTTCAATAACTTTTAAGTATCTTTAGAATCTGAATATGCCTATTGCTTCTTTTTCTTGCCTCATTGCACTGGCTAGCTCCTCTAGTAAAAAGCTGGAAAAAAAAAGCTGGTGAAATGTTAAACCAGGAGGTGCTAAATCTGAAATGAGATTTTTATAGAAACCCACTATCAGATCAATGAGGCTGCGCAGGAGCTGTAACAGTGGAAGGATCAAATGGGAAGTCTATGAGGTGGGAACTGTGAATCTTTGTTAAACCTATATAAGGTCCATACCTGTCACTATATAAAACCCCCTCTTCACTAAATTTCTCTACATTCCCAATATGATCCCTTGTCCTTCTCATGTCTCCATAAGAGCCAGTTAGGACATCTTCCATGAGGAACCCTCAGAGTAGCTCAACCCATGAGATGTACTTTTAGGCCTTCTATCCCAGATCTGAACGGCCAGTTATATCTGATGACAGTGCTCTCAACTCAGTGTTAATAATGAGACCAGAAATTTGCCCACACAGGTTCCCACATCCCTCTCCATCAGGTATGCCCTCTCCCCTGCAGAGATTCTCACCCAGTTTCATAATAGATAGTTCAGCCATGCAGGAAGGGGATAAGGTGGGCATGAAATGTGAAGGAATCAAGTAGGAACAAAGGGAAGAACAATGCGATCATGGGTAAACCAGGTTTGACCATATAGACACCCTCATCCTTGCCAGGTATGCTCTCCTTCAGAGCGGCTCCAGCAGGAGTCCGCATTTTAAGTTGCTCATGCAGGAATATGTGGGACCACAGGAAGGAGGGCAGGAGATATTTTAGAGGTATTAAGTTCTCAAATCTATGGCAGGCATGAATTCTTACCCCAAGAGTTTTCCTTTGTAAGTGTCCTCAGTTCCAGGGAGAACAGTTGCAGCTGCAGGACAGGGGTCATAAAGGAACTAAAGTGACATTAGACAGGGTCTTTATGTGCAAACACAATGGCTTATATAAATGTATGTAAAAAATAATAAAAGTATAATAAAATCTCACTTTAACACACCAAGAATCAAGACTACCATGGTCAAAGACAGTTAAATTAATCAGTCATAGGAATGGGGTACAAAAGCAGAGTATCCGGACTGCAAAGCAAGTTCAGATGTGTCATATTAGTCTTAGCATCCTGTTATAGGACAATAGAAAGATAAAAAGAACTAATATTAACTGAAAATGTGCTCTACACTGTACATTTATTTACCAATAAGAAAAAATATTCAGATGGGTAAAGTAGGCTTGCCTGAAGTCACACAATCTTTTGAGTAGTTGAGCCAGGATTAAAACCCAAACCATCTGGTTCAGTACCAAAGTCTTTCCACTATACCAAATTCCCAGTAAGGGAGAGTAAAGAGGAGACTTGGTCAAGAAGCATCAATTTCAAGGTCCAGGGTCCTTCCAGAGATACAGATCAACTTATATGCTTGAGATGAGAAAATGTATAATTATCACCTTTACTAAATCTGATCAACCTATCTTTCCATCTGTGTATAAGAATTTTACATGTATATTTAGGGATCATGCTAAGCCCCCCACCCTTTTTTTTTTTTTTTTTTTTTTTTTTTGGCTGCTCTGCACAGCTTGCAGGATCTTAGTTCCCCAACCAGGGATTGAACCTGGGCCACAGCAGTGAAAGCGCCAAGTCCTACCACCAGGGAACTCCCAAGCCCCTCCTCATTAATACAGTTTCTAGGAATTGATTTTTTTAACTCAAGTTTTCTTCATGTCCTTTACAGGGAATTACTGTACATGGCCAAAATAATGGCAAGCTAATATTAGCAATTTCACAATGTGTTTATTGTTATGGTATAATAAGGAATATGTAATTTGACAATATTCTATATACATAATTTGTTCTACTGACCATTCAGTTCATGTCTTTAAAAGCTTTACATATCATGGTGAAATGTCCTTCATTTATGTAATTATTTCCCATCATCTTTGCTGAGTTAGGTATCACCACATTACAGACACAAATTCTCTTGTAAAATTTTCTCTATAAAGATGTTGTCCACAAATTTATCAAATTAATCAGGTTTCTGTTGTTTATTAAGGCTTGAGCTAATACTGAAAGCTTGTCTGTGTTTTTAGTTCATTATGATTTTACCACTGCTGTGAATTCTCTGATGTACAGTGAGTTGTGATTTCTGGATGAAGGCTTTTCCACATACAGCACACCGATAAGGTCTTTCCCCAGTATGAATTCTCTGATGTAAAACAAGGTCTGACTTCTGAGAAAATGCCTTTCCACATTCAGCACATATATAAGGTTTCTCTCCTGTATGAATCCGCTGATGCCCTGGGAGGTGAGACTTTTGAGAGAAGGCTTTCCCACATTCAGTACAAACGTAAGGTTTTTCTCCTGTGTGAATCCTCTGATGTCCAATGAGATGTGATTTCTGACAGAAGGCTTTTCCACATTCACTGCATTTATAGGGTTTTTCTCCAGTATGCGTTCTCTGATGTATAATGAGCTGTGACTTCCGGGAGAAGGTCTTCCCACATGCAGTACATTCATAAGGTTTCTCCCCAGTATGAATTAACTGGTGTGTAATGAGTTCTGTCTTCCTGCTGAAGGCTTCCTCACATTGAGCACATTTGTAGGGTTTCTCCCCAGTGTGAATCCTTTTATGTATGATGAGGTGGGACTTCTCACAGAAGGCTTTTCCACATTCAGTACACTCATAGGGCTTCTCTCCAGTATGAGCTCTATGATGTATAATCAGCTGTGACTTCTGGGAGAAGGCCTTACCACACACTCTACATTCATAAGGTTTCTCTCCAGTGTGAATTCTCTGATGTATAATGAGGGGTGATTTCTGGGAGAAGGCTTTCCCACAGTCACTACATTCATATGGTTTTTCCCCAGTATGAACTCTTTGATGTATAATGAGGGATGATTTTTGAGAGAAGGCTTTTCCACATTCAGAACATTCATAAGGTTTCTCCCCAGTATGAATTCTTTGATGTACAATGAGGTGAAACTTCTCACTGAAGGCTTTCCCACATGCACCACAATTGTATGGTTTCTTCCCAGTATGAATTCGTTGATGTACAATGAGCTGTGACTTCTTAGCAAAGGCTTTTCCACATGTAATACATACACAGGTTTTCTCCTTAGTTTCAACATTCTGATACGGAATAAGGGATTGTTTCTTGCTGAAAATGTTTCCACACTCATTATCATCACAGGGAATTACTCGATTGTGAATTTTCTCAAGATCAGGATTGGACACACCATGGATGGATGATTTTCCACATCCAAAACTCTCATCAGGGTTTTTTCCTGAATTGCTCTTATTACAACTAGGTAGGTCAATACTAGATTTCAAGTTATTTTTAAATGCATCACAGTTATGGGGTCTTTGTCTTGATGTATCTGACCCTATGCATTCTTGAAATATTTTCCCCAATGCATTATATTTGTGGTCTGACTCCACAGTCATTGTTTTGTTGTTGATGACTGTTACTTGCCTGAAAAGTCTGTTTTTCTGACATCTCTGCAGGTGGCCATCACCTTGACAGACTTTTAAAATGGAGTAAAATGAACCATCCTTTGTGACTCCTTTCAGTATCTTATTATGGAAGGAAACAGACCCCAAAATACATGATTGGGTGTTGTCAAGGTTACTTTTCCTGTCTAAAGGGAAGAAAGATAAAATAAAACAGTCATAAAGAATAATTAACAGAATGCAGAGGAGTATAAAAAATGACTGATCCAATGAAGGTGATGAACTCAAAACAGGGATGGAGACAGGCCATTTCATAAGACAGACAGCAAATAGTATGATGAGGGAAATGGTTAGACAAGGATGTTAAAGCAAAATATTTATGGAAAAACTATACCTGAAGGAGATAGAAAACTATCTGGGTTATTATCACTCTAATCTTGGATTACTCTTTTAGAGTCTTCCCATTTCTCCTGCTTCCTGAAGGGGAATGCTTTTCACCTTTCAAATGCGTTTATTTTATAATTTGCTATATATACTTGACTAGTATTATCCTACCACCACTAGCCAAAGAAACAAGGTCTCTTCTGTACTCAAAATACTTTAACTCTCCTCAGTCTACTTTCCTAACTAACAACTAATACAAACAACAGAAAAACCCAAAATCCTGCTGTGGATTCAGTATCAGATTCACACCAAGAATCCAAACTTGAATTCCACAGTTCCCCATAAATTCCTCCTACACATTATCAAATAAAACTAGCAAAGTTCTCCCAGAAAAGCCATATTTCCCTAACTTCAAGGTTTTGTTCATATACTCTTCAGGCCCACCCCCCATCAACAGTTTGTCTTCACCTCCCTCTCTCAGCATCATCAATACTCAATATATCTTTCAAAGCAGCTACAGCTGCATGCTCTGAAAAATGCCTTTTCAAATTTTGTTTCATTTCTTTAGACTCTAATTTTCTCTGAACTTTTAAAAACAGTAGCAGTATTTGACATTTAATTCTGTAATGCAACCTGTGTTCTTAGAAGGAATTTGCCTTCTATTGCCTATTAAGCCTTTTTCATAAAATGCATTAAATATATATTAAATATATTAAACAAATATATATTTAATACATAATATATACATATACAATCAATAAGAAATAGCTATCCCCTATAAAGGTTCACAGTTATTTAACTGATTAATTATTTGTTGAATGCCTACTAAATTCTCAGCACAGGAACAAAGAATAAGAGAATTCACTAAGGAGAGAAACATAAGCCTCAGGCATCAATCAATTAAAAAAAAAACTGATATTTCACTTCCCTTGTCGCCCATCTGCCTGATCTTCATATGGATAGATCCAATTTGGTATGTCTCTCTTTACGATCCATGGATCTTCTCCTTGTTCCAACTTGGAGATGACATCTGGTTTGGAAACTGGGTGCCCTATTAAATGGAGATCACAGAGGAACTGGGATAGACTGCACAGAAGGCAAAAGAGAAGGTGCAGTTTAAGGAGGTCTACAATGAAGTAGCCCATTTGGCCCTCAGCAAAGTAATGACCTCCATCGGGGAAGGTACGAAGATCATAAAAGTCATTATATATGTCAGGAACCACCTAACCACAGAGACTGATAAGGAAAGGCACTTGATTGGACAAGTCTGAGTTATACAGGGAAGTCATCCTTACCCATTGAGACCAGGTGGCTGTAGTTCTCCAGCATCACATCCCTGTACAGGGTCTTCTGAGCAGGGTCCAGTTGCTGCCACTCCTCCTGGGTGAAATCCACAGCCACATCCTTGAATGATACTAACCCCTGTAACAGTATATTCCTGTTCAATCTAAAGTGATCATTCTTATCATCTCTAATATAGTATGCAAAACTATACCTACATCTAGTTTTGTATCAGAGTATTTGGGAGAACCAATGTAAAATCCTGCCTTTAGCAAGAAGACCCAGACAGTACAGGAAAACAGAAGAGGTAAATCATAAAATGCCTACCTAATACAAATGGTAATTTAGTAAGTGATAAGGGCAGCATTAAAGCAGCTGAGAGGAATTTTGGGAAACAATTCAAGTATCTAATAATAAGGAAACAATTACTTAAATTTGATGGAATAATATACAGCTCTTTCAACATGTGGAAATACATGAAAGAATAAATGAAAAAAACAGCATAAGTTAATATGTACACACTGAATATAACTATGAAAATGTATCTCTGTGCACTAATAAATTAGAAAAGAACTAGCATTACATAAAGATTTGAGTTTAATATTTTTAAAAAACACACAGCTGAGAGGAAGATGTATTATTCAATGAATAGTACTGAAACAACTGGACAGTTAACAGGAAAAGAATAATGTTGAAGCCATATGTTAGAGGCTGAATTGTATACCCTGAAAATTCATAAGTTGAAGTCCTAACCCCTAGGACCTCAGAATGTGACCTTATTTGGAAATAGGGTTACTGCAGATGTAATTAGTAATATGAGGTTATTAGGGTGGACCCTAATCCAATATGACTGAGGTCCACATCAAAAGGAGAAATCTGAACAGAGAGAGACACACACACAGAGGGAAGACAGTATGAAGAGACATGAGGAGAAGATAGTTATCTACAAGCCAAAGAGAGAGACTTGGAACAGATCCTTCCCTCACAGCCCTCAGAAGGAACCAACCTTGCTGATACCTTAAGTTTTGACTTCTAGTCTCCAGAACTGTGACACAAAAAGTTTCTGTTGTTCAACCCACACAGTGTGTGGTATTCTGTTAGGGCAGCCCTAGCTGCCATAATAAAATACATCAATTATAACTAATACAATGATATCTTATGTCTTGGAAAAGAGAAAAAAATATATTCTGGATGGAGCAAAAATTTAAACTCTAAAAATACCCAAAATTATATAACAACAAAACAAAACCTGGTTGGGAAGATTTTTATTAATAATTTTTAAAATTTATTTATTAATTTATTTATTTTTGGCTGCGTTGGGTCTTTGTTGCTGCACGCAGGCTTTCTCTAGTTACTGGGAGCGGGGGCTACTCTTCCTTGTGGTGCGCGGGCTTCTCATCACGGTGGCTTCTCTTGTTGCGGAACATGGGCTCTAGGGATCACAGACTTCAGTAGTTGTGGCATGTGGGTTCAGCAGTTGTGGCTCGCAGGCTCTAGGGCGCAGGCTCAGTAGTTGTGGCGCACGGGCTTAGGTGCTCCGCGGCACGTGGGATCTTCCTGGACCAGGGCTCGAACCCGTGTCCCCTGCATTGGCAGGCAGGTTCTTAACCACTGCGCCACCAGGGAAGCCCTTTATTAATAATTATAGAGAAGGATTTTTAAAGTATAACATATAAAAAAGAGAAAAGCTGCATTTAGAGAATCAGAGAATGTCAGAGTTCTTGAAGATTCTAGTCCAATCCCCTCATTTCATAGGAAGGAAATCTTAGCTTCTTCTAAATCTAACAGTTCTCCTATATATATGCAATAGCTAGGAATATAATGAAATACATCAATTATAACAGCAATATTGAAAAACACACTTAAGAAATATGCAGGAAACATTCACGAGAAAACTATAACAAATTATTGACATGACACTGAAATAAAGGACTTGGGTAACTGCAGAGCCAGAGGTGTTTCTGGAGGGTAAACTGACTATTTTAATTATGGCACCATTATGTATGTTCACAATAGTTGTCACCTAATAGTGGAATCTGAATGATTTGTATTATTTTAAACTACTTTTGAGGGTTTTTCCCTAATTATTCCATTATTATCAAATATTGCTTTCAGAATGAAAAAACAATTAAATATCAACATTCCCCTGCTTAAAAGACTCCTTTGGTTCCATTCTAGCATATGTAATTAGTCTCATCTCAATCATCTCAATGTTCAGGTTTCTCTCACCCCACATCAAGTCTCATATTCACACCATCAAGCTGCCAAGCAGTCTGTTCCCATAACAACCCCTTTAGTTTTCCCACTTTACATATGAGAGAATTGAGGATTACAGTGGTTAAGTCACTTCTTGCCAGAGGTTACACTGAATAAATGACTGATTAACTGTCAGATTTAAAAGCGGGTGTCCTGACTCAGTAGCTGGGTTCTTGACCACTGTACTCCACAATGCCTTCCTTGATACTGTAAACAAGACCTTTTATATTTTATTACCTTAATGCCGCCTTCAGACAAACTTTCCATGAGACACCCTCCGCTTTAGTTTCCTCAAATTCTCAGCCTTTTCTACTTTTTCAAATGCTGTTTCCTATCCTCATCCTACTTCCTTCATGACCCAGAGTTTAATAATCTTTTAAGACTCTTATCCTTGACTTATTTATAAAGCTGGCTGCTCCCCCTTATTGACTATAAAAGTTCCTTGCTCCCATGTCTATTATAGAGCTTTTATGTGTTAATGTTAGTTTCCACATCTGTTCACCCCATTTTTCTCTGCATTCTTCCCAAGAAAGAACCATGTGTAACTCTTGAGATATTCCACAGCCAGCCAGCACCTGTGACATATATTGACTACTCAAGAAATGTTTGCTAAAAAGGAATGAATGAAAATTATAGAGAATAAAATAAATTTCATGCTTAGTTAAAAACAGTTTTGTGCACTGTCAATAATATTCTTGTGATCTAAAGAACAGTAACATGAGGAAGATAATAAATGTAGAATGTAGAGAGAAACCATACTGATAAGAACATTAATAAACATAATGCTGACATTCTAATTTTGCTTTATCAATGATACTAGAATGCTTTAATATACTAAATATGTATAAATTTTGTTAATTTTGAGCAAAATTTTGAGTAAAATAGTGCATAATCAGTGGAAAATTGTACTTTCCAATCAGCTACAAGCAATTTTTACAGCTTGAGTGACTGGGAGAATGGAAGAGATGGAGGAAATGGAAGGGGAGTAGGTGTTAGAGGGAGAAAAGAAGGATAGATATGTGTGAAAATGATTACTTCACTTCCGGACTGTATGGAAAAAATATAAATCTTTCTTCCTGAGCTAACAAGCAAGTTAATTAGCCATGATAGTTGGATTTATTGGGCCAATAAAAAATCCATTTTCATCTTTAAAGCAGCTCTAACAGAAATATAAAGCCAACCGGATAAGTAATTTTAAATTTTCTAGTAGCAACATTCAAAAAATTATTTTCAATAATATATATTTATCCCAGTATATTCAAAATTCATTTCAACATGTAATAAATCTTTTAAAATTATTAATGAATTTCTGCAATTATATTTTCAAAACCCACTATGTACTTTACACTGAAAGCACACTTCAATTCAGACTAGCCAATTTCAAGCGCTCAATAACCACATGAGGCTGGTGGCTCTGTATTGGACAGCACAGCTCCAAAGCTACTGAGACCCAAAAAGGAAAAACACCTGTCTTTTCACAATAGAACTCATTTGTTAAGCTCCACTGTAAAATATACATAAGAACTCCTAATGCAAAAGCTGATTCCAAGATTTGACAATAATAATGATATAATAATAATAGCTAATACTTAAATATAAAACAAACCATCCCCAGTTACAGTTCTAAGCGTGGTTTTTACTCAATTTTCACAACAACCCTATGAGGATTACAATCTCCACTTTACAGATGAAGAAACAATTCCAGTCCACAAGGATATATTATGGATCTGCTAAAATAATAAAGGAGAATTCTATATACTGGCATAGGAAGATATTCAAAATGTATACATAAATTTTTATACTGGACAGTAAAGTTAAAAATCAAGTTGCAAAACAGAATGTTTACTATAACATTATTTTCCCCAAAAAAAGGAACAAGAAAGTAAGAGACACCCCTGGCACTGGTACTATTACTCATGTATGCTCAATCACAAGGTTAGAAACAAATGGTTAACACTGATAATCTCAGGAGGAGGGGAGTTTAAGTTAAAAGGTCCCTCAGTGTTTAAATTTTTATCTTTTTATATAGTTAAAGATTTTTATACTGTATATATAGTGAATATTGGCAGGGAGAAAAAATAACAGACTGTTAAAAACAGAAACACAGAGAAGGAACTAGCCCCAAGTTAGACAGTAATCCTACAAACTCTGAAACCATAGCAAACGGTACAGAGCATCAGTGACCCTTGCTCTCCAAAGCTCTGCCAGACAATTATATTTTAAGAACTGCTTTTTGAAAGCAATATATATTTTGGAAGACCATTCAAAATGTAGCCATCCTATATTATCTAGACTTTATTGGTAGAGAAAGCTGGCCAATAGGAAGCCTCTATAATCAATCTGGTCCTCTAAAGTAGAAGTCAACAAACTTTTTCAGTAAAGTATATAATTTCAGCATTGCAGGCCATATGGTGCCATTGTAGTACAAAAAAAGTCATAGACAATATGTAAACAAATGGCATGGCTGTGCTGCCAATAAAACTTTATTTACAAAAACAGTTGGAGAACTGAAATTGGCCCACAGGCAATAGTTTGATGACTCCAGCTCTAAAGGATAAAGTTAAGGAGTTTGGCTATGACATTATGATAACTTCCCTCTAAAAGAAATCACTCTGTGATACAGCTACAAGAAATTTATTATTGCATTTACCACAGGAGTGTTGGTGAGAACACTGCACACTCCATCACCTAGAGAAAGACCCAAAAATGAAATCTTAGTCTTATATGGCAAGAAATAATTTCTTCCCATGGGAAATATATCTGCTTTCTCTTCAGGGGTCTGCAAATCATGTAACTGATGATGTCAGCAAGAAAGATAAGAAAAATTGGTACATCAGTTTTTTTAAATGGTTTCAGGCGAGGTTATCTACATATTACTTAGCAACTCTTTCTAGGTCTGGATCTTTATTTTGGCTGTCTTTCCCTGATCCAAATTTTAGCTATCTTCATTTTTCCATTTGATTGTATGAAGAACCAAAAAAAGAAATTTAAGAAATTAAAAATTAAAGCAACTCACCTGGGACTTCATCATTTTCTGCTCTCTTCTAAAAAGGTAGATGCCTGAAAAGGCAAAATTGGTGATCAGAAGGACATTTTCACAGATCAGACGCAGACTGCAGCTTCCACATTCACCAGTCTAGAAACAACCACCACAGAAGTCAGGTAAATGTTAGGCCAACCTGTGGGAGAAGACTGTTCGGTCTTTATAGAAAGATCAGCAAGTATCATGTGAAGGAAGTCCTCTTGTGACTACATACTATGATCACACAGAACTTGGACAAGGTTTTTTAATTGCATAGATGTGAACATATGTTTCCTGTTGATTTATTAACAACTTATTTTCCCCACTATGAACCAACAATTCCACTCTAATGTTTTCATAAGGCAATACACACACACACACACACACACACACACATACACAAAGATGAAGTTCCCCGGCAATAACAATGGCTAGTGACCAAATGAAAAACTGAGGAATGTATTCCCTTATTCCCCAGAAAGGAATCAGCAGCTGAATTCTAATAATCTCCCAAGAGCTCTCATATTTTCCTTCAACTCAGCAGACTTCCCTGCCAATCAACATTCATGGACCAAAATGTTAATTTTAAGATGTTTTCCGTTTAACTTTTTATTGCTGATTTCAACAGTATGGTTGTCTGCATATAAAAATGGCGGTACGTTGGAACCACTAATACAACGGAATATACCCTAACGTAAGAAGGTACATACCTGGGAAATCCTTCTCAGTCCCAGAAGGAGTCAGGTAGGTAAGACTTAACTGGTTCAGAGGAAGTGGGTGCTCCCATGATAGACAGACTGCTTTATATGGAGTATTCCAGGCTTTGTCAAAATAGATCTGGAAGGAAACAACCAGGAGAAATAGTCATACTTATCTCTGGGCACCCAACAGGTGTTCAATAAATGTTTCTTGAATAAAATATAAAATGATTTCAATAAACTTAGAAAGTGGTAGGACGAAAATCACACTTTTCATAATAATCCTATCTTTTTTGATTTGTTTGGTCTTGTTTCAAAACGATCATTTTTATGCGGGGCACCAGACTAAGGGCATAATGGTTGAGAAGAGATTTGACCTTTAAGGTTGCCTATGACCTGTGGAAATTTTAATGTATGTAAAAAAAAATAGGGCTGATCATCAAGACGCCCTGATCCCGTTACTGCTCCCTCCAAATCTCTGAATCCTCGGACCTAGCAATCACATACCCCACAGATCTGCCCCATGCCCACCACATCATTGACTGACACATGGATACCCTCATCATTTAGTCCACAGACTCCCTCACCAATCACTGATTCCTCAGAGTCCCCTAAATCCCTGACCCAGTCATCACCAGTCAGTCCTCATACACACCATTTCTGATCCCACAGACAACCCCGTCACTGACACACCGTTATCCAATTACTAACCTCATAGCTCACCCCATCCCTGACTCCCAAATAAGCCCAACCCTAATCTTACATACCTTCCCCACCAGTGACTTCATCAGTCTCCAATCACTGACACTCACGAACCCCTCCCGTCCCATTACCAATCCAAAAGACTCACTCATCACCACACATGTCCGCCTTCTGACCTGCAGTTCCGTTATCAGATCTAGAAACGGCCGTCACGGCTTAACCCGGGACAGCTGTCACATCCATAGCGGCGAACTCTCCCGCTTCCTGTCTGGGTGAGCAAAGCACTGGGCTCCCGGGCCTGCGCTGTTCGGTACCGGGCAGCTTTGCCCACTCCGCACCCTGGGCGGCTTTGTTCAGGAGGCAATATGGCCGCTCCCATGCGCTGTGTCTCAGTGGGAGCCGCCATCTTGAGAGGCCGTCCAGTTCCGTACAAGCAGAGGAATTCGGTTTATTGGGAGGCTGGGCTGTACCACCGCGGCAGTGAGGGGAGGGGGAAAAGATGACATAAAGGAGAATTACACAAACCAGTAACACGCAAAATTTTGCAGAGAGATTTTATAGGAGGACTGGGTAAGAAGTTTGAGTGAATGTCCTCTATTAGAAAGCTTCATTTGGTGGAAGAGGAAGAATTTGGAACAGTAAAATATTCTCATTGGCGACTTTACCTAAAAGTGTTTGTAAATGGCACAGCCCCCTACCGAGAGATTCTACTTGCTGAGAGGGGTGAAAACGCGGACTGGAGATTCCACTGTGGGAAAAAGGGGTCAGAGTGATGGAAGAGTTCACTGAGGAGCAGAGAAAGAGGACACACAGAAATAATGAACTTTACGCTAAAAACGATTATATGGAATTCTCTAGGGGAAACTACTACTACTGCAGTAACAAGTTGCAGAGGCCGACTGAAGAAAATAAAGTGAGCGGGAAGAGGAGATGAGAATCAGAGACTAGGAGAAAACAAGAATAATGGGGGCAAAGGAGAAGCTTGTGGAGACAGAGAGATGGGAAACTTAAGCGTGAAAAATGGAAGCACAGGAACAGAAGTGGGAAAC
Source organism: Eschrichtius robustus (assembly GCF_028021215.1). Classification (NCBI taxonomy): domain Eukaryota; kingdom Metazoa; phylum Chordata; class Mammalia; order Artiodactyla; family Eschrichtiidae; genus Eschrichtius; species Eschrichtius robustus. The sequence continues at coordinate 127,326,611 of NC_090825.1, forward strand.
CGGACACAACACGGGAGACTCAGAGGGAGACTGAGACAGAGAAGGAGGAGACTAAAACAACAGAAGGAAAGAAAAGAGAGGAAGAGAGTGAGGAGGTTAGACTTAAGGGGAAAAAAAATCACTTGATTAAAAAAAAAAAAGAACAAACGAAACACTTGTTATCATAAGCTTTACCTTACATCAAGCTTTTTTACTTAAAAAAAAAAGGCATACTAACAAACTGATGTTTCCTGTACATAAATAGATACAATTTTGAATCATCATAGATTTCACAAGAGCCATGATTTCTGGCTTGTGTGTAATTAAATGAGCAGCAATTTTACATTAGCAGTTTTGTTTCCCATGTCAAATAAAAACATGTCTGGATTTAGATATGAAGAGATTTTATTCAGAAAGATTATTGCAATAGGGAGAATGCACCAATCTCAGAAATCTGCAAGCATCTCACAAAATCAAACAGAAAAAGGCTTTTCTTTAATAGGGAGGTGTAAGAAGGGTTAGCAGGAACTTTCAAAAGGTGGAGGTGTGCAAATGGCAAAACCAGGGTACTTTAACAGGAAATGTTTCTAGGGTCTTCAGATTCTGAGAATAAGCTGCTGAGGGAGGATGTTCCGCATATCCTCACCCTTTAGTGTATGTTTAAACTTGGGGGCAAGCCAAAATTTAGGAGTATGAGGGGAGGAAAAAGGCCTAACATTTGGTCAAGACAAAGAAGAGGGTAAGAAATGGGCAACCAACAGCACTCCAATTTAAATTTCCACAGTTACATCAATCTTTATTGCATGTCTTGTGCTTAAGACACTGTAGTCACTCACTGTGTTATGCACTAAGGGTATAGTAATGATTAATTCAGAATCCTAAAGCAGTGATACCAGTGGAAGTTGATATGGGAAGGGATCAAATTGTGCAGAGCCATGTAGAAATTGTGAAAATGTTAGCTCTTTATCCTAAGCATGATGGGAAGCTGTCCTTATTTTAATATTTAATTTAAAAAGAAGGCAGAGAGGAGTCCTCTCTTACAATGAAAGAAATAAAAATTAAAGCCACAGTAAGATACTATTTCTCATCTATTACCTTGTTTAAAAAAAAAAGTATTTTTAGTTTGGAAATACACAGTGTTAGTAAAGTCATGGGAACCTGGAATTCTCATATATTACTCATGGGACAGAAAAATGGTATAGCCCCTATATAGAAGATTTAGCAATAGTTAACAAAACTATATGTATTCATTATCTATTGCTGTGTAACAAATTACCTGAAATTTAGCAGTCTGAAACTATATACATTGTTGTAGTTAACTGTTTCATAGTTTCTGTGATTGGAGAATGTGGGAATAGCTTAGCTGGGTGGTTCAGGTCTAGTCTGTCATGAGGTTGCAGTCAAGCTGTCAGCCAGGGCTGCAATTATTTCAAGGCTGAACTGGAGGAGGTTATGCTTCTAAACTCAATCAAGTAGCTGATGACAAGCCTCAGCATTTCAATTTCCAAGCTCAGTTGCTCACCATGGGGGGATTTCCTTTGGCTACTCTATTATCCTCATGACATGGTAGGGGTCTTCCCTCTCAAGCCTCCCTCTTAGTATGGAGGCGAGCTTCTACCCAGACCAGTGAGTCAAGGGAAAGAGAGTGAGAGAGCACACAGAAGACAGAAGCCATAGTCTTCTTATAACCTAAATTAGAAATGACATCTCATTACTTCTTTTGTATTCTATTTCCTTAAAGTGAATCACTAAGGGTGCCCACAATCAAATGAATGGGAATTGAGCTCTACCTCTTAAGGGGATTATCAAAGAGTCTAAAACCACAACACTACATGTAAGCTTTTGCCTTTTAACTCAGAAACTCCATTCCAGGAATATATCCCAAATACATCTTGGCAAAAAAAAAAAAAAAAAAGTTACTCATTGCAGTACTATTTTTAATACCAAAAGACATCAGTCAACCGAAACATCTACTAACAGGTCTAGCTGTATAAATTACAGTATACACACAAAACAGTACTATTCAGCTGTAAGAGAAAGACAGAGAGAAGTATCTCTATGTACTAATATGGAGGTAACTTCAGGATATAATGTTATATGAGGGGAAAAAAAGTAGAAAAAAAATGAAAATAGTTTGTTATTACCATTTATTTTCTAAAAATGTGAATATTTATACAGTTAATTCTACTTATTCATGGTAGCTATGTTCAATTAAGTTGCTGCAAACACAGAATTAGTGAATACTAAACCATTTCTCCAAAGGGAAATAAATCAACATAAAATAGATTATAATCTTAAATTACAACTTTGTATAATTAAGATGATAACCTTAAAAACAACTTAGGTTGGTGGATTCTATTTTCTTTTTTTTTTTTTTTAACATCTTTATTGGAGTATAATTGCTTTACAATGGTGTGTTAGTTTCTGCTTTATAACAAAGTGAATCAGTTATACATATACATATGTTCCCATATCTCTTCCCACTTGCATCTCCCTCCCTCCCACCCTCCATATCCCACCCCTCTAGGTGACCTACTAGAGAATGGACTTGAGACTATGGGGAGGGGGAAGGGTAAGATGTGACAAAGTGAGAGAGTGGCATGGACATATATACACTACCAAACGTAAAATAGATAGCTAGTGGGAAGCAACCGCATAGCACAGGGAGATCAGCTCTGTATTTTATTTATTTTACCAAAAAAACCCCAAGGTTCAGAACAGTTAAGTAATTTGCCTGAGGTCCAGTAACAAAGGCCAGAGTTAGATTCAAACCCTGTCCAACTGACTCCAGAGCTGGAGTTTCTTGCACTACACTGAATTGCCCCTCCCATCCCCGTCATCTATTCGTCTCTGTATGAGAGCTGAAACAGGAAGGCAGAGCATCCCCTTGTTTAAACTCAGCCGGGAATGTGTGCATGGGGCAACTCAAATTTTTTGCTACTCTGTGCATGTCTGCCAATGACTGAAAAAGCACTGTGAGTATCGATTTTGAGATTATAACTACATTTTAGCAAGTAGGTGAATTTGCAGATACAGAATCTGTGAATAATGAAAATCAACTGTATATGTTTACCTTAAAAATAAAAAGCAAATGATGGAAGAATAAGCCATCAAATAAAATATAATCTACAAAAGGCATTATTAGTTATCTATTGAAATGTAGCAACCTACCCCAAAACTTAGTGGCTTAAAACAACACACATCTATTGTTTCACAGTTTATGTTGGCCAGGAATCTGGACATGGATTATCTGAGTCCTCTGCTTCGGGGTCTTCTACAAATCTATAATCAAGGTATCGGCCCAGGCTGGGGTCTCTCTCATCTGAAGACTCAAATGGGGAGAGATTCATTTCCAAGCTCAATTACATGATTGTTGGCACAATTTAATACCTCAAGGATTGTTGGACTAAGGGCATTCATGTCCTTGCTGGTTGTTGAGAGGAAGCCACCCACAGTACTTTGCCATCCAACTTACAACTTGCTTATCTAGGGAGTCAAGAGAAGAGTCTGTAAGCAAGATGGAAGTCACAAACTTTTATAACCTTATTATCAATATATAAGTGACATCCCCTCTATGTTGCCATATGCCATTGGTTAGAAGCTGCTTACTTATGCAGAGGGTATTACAAAAGGCCATGAATATCAGGAGGTGGGAATCACTGGCAGCTACCTTAGACACTTCCTACCCCAGGGAGGAAGGAAATAAGATAGAAGGGACAGAAATCATACCTAATTTTCTTTGAATATACCATGTTCTGTTGATTTGACTTTGTAACCACAAAAAGGTTTACATAATTATAAAACAAAAGTAAATTTTATAAACCAATTCCAAACTTCTGCTTCTGACCAAAGTGAAGTAATAGGGAATGGATGGGAACTTTCACCTGAACCAATGGAAAAACCAGAGAAGTGTATGAAACAACGGCTTTAAAGGTATTAGACATCAGGCTGTGAAGGACAGTGATCCTTGAGAGATGGGAAACAAATTGAGGTGACCCCTCTGATTGCCCAGTTTACTGCCTTGAGAACACTTCTAGGTATGACACAGGACAAGAGAGTCCAGGCAGGGGCCAACAGACTTCCACAGTGGAGGAGAAAGAACTAATAGTACAGAGAGACCAAGGCAGCTATATTCACAGAGCAGAGGCCAAAGAGGAGAAAGCTGCACAGAAAGAGAGCTCCAGAAACTTGCAGAGGTTCCACTTCAAGTATTTAGGAGAGTACTGGTCAGTGCATATATGTAAGGAAAATCAGAGTCTGGGAAAAGAGACACCAGAAAGGAAGGGGGAAACAGTAACTGGAGCTCACAAAAAGCCAAGATTAATACCTGTCTCCACCAGCCAGAATGGAAAACTTTACAATTCACTGGGAAGAATAAACAGAAGGGTCTTGCCTCAGTAGTGGGAAATTATTAGCTCTATATTTAAATCTTGCTCTGGTGCCACCTAACAACTGTTTCCAAGTAACTTAACCGAACTACAGAAAAGAACCTTCAAAAATATGTATTGGAACACAGAAGTATCTATCATCCAACAAGGTAAAATTCACAATGTCTACCACTAAATCAAGAATTATCAGGCATGTATAGAAACTGGAAAATGATACTCATAATGAAGAGAAAAATCACTCAAAGAAAAAAAAACAGACCAGAATTGAAAAAGGTGTTGGAAATTCTAGAGATAGATATTAACAAGTCACTATAGATCTTGCAGTCATTAAAAGGATAATGTGAGACTATTATGAACAACTTTAGCCTCATAAATTTGGCAAGGTAGAAGAAATGGACCATTTCTTCAAACACCAAAACTCAACTAAGATGAAACAGATCACCTGCATGGTCCTATAACTATGTAAAAAGTTGATTCTTAAAGACCTCACAAAAAAGGAAAAATGGTTTCACTGGAGAATTCTACCAAAATTTAAAGAATTAACACTGATTTTACACAATCTCTTCCAGAAAATAGAAAAGAAGGGAATACTCCCCAAATCATTTTATCAGGAAATTATTACCAAAACCATACCAAGACAGTACAGTGAAAGAAAACTACAGATCAATGTCTCCCATGAACGTAGACATAAAAATCCTCAAAAAAATATTAACAAACCAAATTCAACAATCTATTATACACTATGACTAAGTGAAATGTATTCCAAGTATTCAAAGCTGGCTCAAAATAGAAAATTAACCAACAGGATACAAAGAAAAAGTAAATGATTATATCAATTGACACAGAACAGGCATTTGACAAAAATCCAATACTCATGCATGATAAAAAAAATTCTCAGCAAAATAGTAACAGAAAGGAATTTCCCTAACTTACTGAAGAGCATATACCAAACAAACAAAAAACAAAAAAATACAACCCACAGAAAATATAATACTTAATGATGAAAGACTGAATGATTCCCCTCTTAGATCAGGAACAAGACAATGATGTTTGCTCTCACCATTCTACTTCAACATAGTACTGGAAATTCTACCCACTAAACTAACACAAGAAAGCAAAATTAGAAGCATACAGATCAGAAAGGAAAGAAACAAAACTGTCCCTATACGCAAATGACATGAATGATTGTCTATGTAGGCAATCCAAAGGAATTTACCAATATTATGCCTAAAACTAAGTGAGTTCAGCAAAGTAAGAGGATACAAGATCAACACAAAAATCAATCACATTTCTCTATACTAATAATAAAAACATGCAAGCACAAATAAAAACATAATACCATTTTTAATCACTCCAAAGAAACTGAAACACTTAGACTTACACTTATCAAAACATGTAGGATCTTTAGGAAGAAAATTACAAAATATCATTAAAAGAAATCAAATAAATAGAGATATACCATGGTCACTGATATGAAGACTATAAACAGTAAAGATGTTAATTATGCCCAAATTGATCTATAGGCTTAAAGCAATTTTTCTTAAAAATGACAGCAAGTTTTTTTTTGTAGACTTAGACAAAATTATTTTAAAATTTATATGGTATTCCTTAAAAATCTAAAAATAGAGTTCCCATATGATCCAGCAATCCCACTCCTGGGCATATATCCAGAAAAGATGAAAACTCTAATTTGAAAAGATACATGCACCCCAATGTTCATAGCAGCACTATTTACAATAGCCAACACATGGAAGCAACCTAACTGTCCGTCAACAGATGAATGGATAAAGAAGATGTGGCACATATATAAAATGGAATATTACTCAGCCATAAAAAAGAATGAAATAATGCCATTTGCAGCAACAAGGATGGACCTAGAGATTATCATACTAAGTGAAGTAAGTCAGAAAGAGAAAGACAAATATCATAGGATATCACTTATATGTGGAATCTAAAAAAAGATATAAATGAACTTATTTACAAAACAGAAACAGACTCACAGACATAGAAAACAAACTTATGGTCATCAAGGGGAAAGGTGGGGAGGAATATATTAGGAGTTGGGAATAACAGATAGACACTACTATATATAAAATAGATAAACAACAAAGACCTATTGTATGGCACAGGGAACTAGATTCAATATCTTGTAAGACCCTATAATGGAAAAGAATCTGAAAAAGAATCTGAAAAAGAATACATATATATATATAAATGAATCATTTTGCTATACAACTGAAACCAACACAACACTGTATATCAACTATACTTCAATAAAAAGTTGCTTGTTTTGAAAAAAAAAAAACTTACATGGAAACCAATACAACACTGTATATCAACTATACTTCAATAAAAAGTTGCTTATTTTGAAAAAAAAAAAACTTACATGGAAAGGAACAGGCCCTAAAATAGCTAAAACAATCTTGACAATGAAGAAAAAAGTGGAAGGAATTACTCCCACAACTTCTATTAAACATTGTACTGGAGGTTCTAGTCAGTGCAATAAGGCAAAAAAGAAATTAAAACCGTCTGGTTTGGAAAGGAAAGGGCAAAACCACATTCACTTGTAGATAACATGATCTTCTGTGCAGAAAGTCCAATGTATTCTACCAAAAAATGGTACTAGAACTAATTAGTAAGCTCAGGAAGGTTGAAGTATACCAGATCAATATACAATAATTAGTTGTACTTCCATATACAACCAATAAATAACCAGAAATTAAAATTTAAAACATCTACAGTAGAATTATGAAAGGTTTGGGGGCAAATCTGACAAAAGATGTGAAACACCTGTACACTGAAAACGATAAAACAATGCTAACAGAGATGAAAGAAGACTTAAAGGAGCTACATCACATTCATGTGTCAGCTCATTATTTTTATAATGTCAAATTCTGAAAATTGATTTATAAGTTCAGTGCAATCTATTCAAAACAGCAGCAAGCTTTAGAGAAGAAACTGACAAGAAAAGAAATAAAACTGTCACTGTATGAGAAGGACAGTTTTATATTCATATGGAAAGGAAAAGGACCAAGAATCGCCAAAACAACTTTGAAAAAAAAAAAAAATTAACTTTGAGGCTTAACACTACCTGATCTCAAGGCTTATTATACACACACTGCAATAATCAAGAGAGTGTGGTATTGGTGTAAAGACAGAAAAATGTATAAATGAAACAGAATAGATAGTTCAGAAATAGATTCAACTGATAATAATAACAAAGGCAATTCTGTGGGGGAAAGAATCACCTTTTCAACAAATAGTGCTGGAATAATTGGATATCCATAATTTAAATTGAACCTTAATCCACTCTTCATACTACATACAAAAAAATTAACTCAAAATGGCTCATAGCCCTAAATATAAACTCTAAAACTATAAAACTCCTAGAATAAAATGTAGGAGAAATCCTTTGTGACCTAGGATGAGGCAAAGATTTCTTAGTTGACACCAAAAGCATGAATCATAAAATAATAAATGATAAATTGGACCTCTGGTATTCAAAAGACACAATTTAAGAGAATAAAAAGAGAACCCACTGACTAGGAGAAATTGTTTCCAAGTCATATATCTAAGAAAGAACCATCAGCCAGAATATATGAAGACCTCTAACAACGAAATTATTTAAAACTGACCAAAAGATTTAAACAGGCACTTCACTAAAGGTATACTGATGGCAAATAAGAACAGGAAAAGATGCCCAACATCATTAGTCATCAGGGAAATGCTATGGTATCATAGTGAGATACCATTAATCACTTACTAAAATGACTAAAATTTTAAAAACTAATATTACCAAATACTGGCAAGGATGTACAGAAATGAACTTTTACATGCAGCTAGTGGGAATGTAAAATGGTGCAATCCCTTTGGAAAACAGGCAATTCCTCAGGTTAAGTATTCAGTGACTATATGATCCAGCCATTCCATTCCTAATGTTTATCCAAGAGAATAAGTATTAGGCAGGTGCACATACAACATACAATATCCAATACATGTGCATGCAAACATTTGTACAGGAATGCTCATAGCAGCTTTATTTGTAAAAGCCAAAAACTAAAATTAACTCAAATGTCCATCATAGGCATCCATACGATAGAATACTAATCAGCAACAGAAAGGAATGAACTCTTGGTACACATAGAAAATCGGATTAAATTCAAAATAAGTATGCTGAGTGAAAGAAATCAGTAAAAACAAGAGTGCATACGTTATGATTCTACTTACATCAAATTCTAGAAAATGCAAATGAATATATAGTGGCAGAAAACAGGTCAGTCTTTGCCTGGGAATGAGGCAGAGAGCCAGTTGGGGAAGAGGAATTAATTTCCAAGCGATAAGAAGAAACTTTGGGGGATGACGGACATTTTCATTATCTTGACTGTGGTGACAGTTTCACTGGTGTATACATAAGCCAATGTTATCAAATATGTGCGATTTATTGTTTGTCTATTAAACCTCAATAAACCTGCTTTTAAAAAACTCTACAGCATGCTTTAAAATGCCCTACATTATCTTCCTCAATTTTTTTGACATCATAAACCACTTCCCCTCATTCATTCCACTTCAGACATTCTTGTTCTTCCTCAACTCACTTTCACTTTAGGGCTTTTGAGAATGCTCCTCTTACTAGTATACAGATTTATCACTACTCTCACCAATTACCATAGCAAATAAGAAATATTTAGATTATCTCCCCAAAATGAAAATACCTTTTTCTTCTGGTCTTCCCTTCTTTTCTCATCTTTCTTACTCCCAACTTACCCACACCTTAAAAGCTTTCTGATGTACAAAATTTTGGGTAATTCCACTCAGGTTATTACATGAGTAAAACTGTTCATTCATGCTATCATTTAGTTGTTCAGCAAATATTCAGTGAACATCTACTATGTGTCACGCACTCTTCTATAGCTTCAGCTACATCATTTTAATATAGCTAAATATTCCTGCTCCATTCAGGCTTAAATGCTACCAAAATGGATAGACAATAAACAATAAACAAGGTAAGTTACAATATGACAAAAGTACCATTTAAAAAGTGAAATAAAACAAGGAAAATTAGGAATGCTTAGGGGAGTGTTGTTGTAACACACATGGAGGTCTGCTAGTCTTAGAGAATTCTGATCTAACCAGTCATCTAAGAACTCAGACTCATAATACAGTGTAATTCTTCAGTGATAAAATACTGTATAATGATAATTAAGAGTGTATGCTCCCTAGGTCTACCAGAAGAAAGAGAATAATAAAGATTAGAGCAGAGATAAACAAAATAGACAATAAAAACCAACAGAGAAAATTAATGAAACCAAGAGTTGGTTCTTCAAAAAGATCAACAAAATTGGCAAACCTTTAACTAGATTGACTGAGAAAAAAGAGAAGAGATTCAAATAACTAAAATCAGAAATGAAAGAGGGGACATTACAACTGATTTTACAGAGCTAAAAAAGATTGTAAGAGTACTATGAACAACTGTACACCAACAAATTGAATAATCTAGATGAAACAGACAAATTCCTAGAAACTCAAAACTTACCAGTACTAAATCATGAAGAAACAGAAAATCGATAGATTTAAAACCAGTAAGAAGATTGAATAAGTAATCAAAAATCTTGCAATAAATAATCCTGACTACAACTGTTGGGGGCATTTTCCTCCACAGTAGAGGTCAAGGAGACATGAAGGTCATATTTCACCCCGTTAGAGATGAAGAGTCTGAAACGCAAAGAAAAGCAAGATCTAGACAAGCAAGACAGTCTAGAAGATCAACACAGCATAGACTGATCTTTAGGAAGCTGAAAAAACAATATGAAGAAGTCATTGTACCCAAATCAGAGAACAAGAAAAAGAAAAAGGGGGGAAAGGAAAGCAGGATAAAGAGAAGGAAGAAGAAAAGAAGCAGAAACATCTAGAGAAGATAAATATGAACAAAAGTACTTCAGAACATATGATAAGATTTATCAGCCTTGTCTCCCAAGGCAATAGAAATAAAAGAATAAACAAATGCGACCTAATCAAACTTATAAGCTTTTGCACAGCAAAGGAAACCATAAACAAAATGGAAAGAGACAACCTACAGATGGGGAGAAAATACTTGCAAATGATATGACTGACAAGGACTTAATTCCAAAATATATAAACAGCTCATACAACTCAATAACAAAAAAACAACCCAGTCAAAAAATGGGCAGAAGACCTAAACAGACATTTGTCCAAAGAAGACATACATATGGCCAACAGACACATGAAAAGATGTTCAACATTCTAATTATTAGAGAAATGCAAATCAAAATTACAATGAGGTACCACCTCACACCAATCAGAATGGCCATGATTAAAAAGTCTACAAGTAATAAATGCTGGAGAGGGTGTGGAGAAAAGGGAACCCTCTCACACCGTTGCTGGGAATGTAAATTGGTGCAGCCACTATGGAAAACAGCATGGAGGTTCCTCAAAAAACTAAAAATAGAGTTGCCATATGATCCAGCAATCCCATTCCTGGGCATATACCTAGACAAAACTATAATTCGAAGAGATACATGCACCCCTATGTTCATAGCAGCATTATTTACAATAGCCAAGACAGGGAGACAACCTAAATGTCCATTGACAGATGAATGGATAAAGAAGATGTGGTATATATATACAATGAAATACTACTCAGCCATAAAAAAGAACGAAATAATGCCATTTGCAGCAACTAGAGATTATCATACTAGGTAAAGTAAGTCAGAAAGAGAAAGACAGATACCATATGACATCACTTATATGTGGAATCTAAAATATGACACAAATGAACTTATCTATGAAACAGAAACAGACTTACAGACATAGAGAACACACTTGTGGTTGCCAAGTGGGGGTGAAGGGGTGGGGAGGGATGGAGTGGGAGTTTGGGATTAGCAGATGCAAACTATTATATATAGAATGGATAAACAACAAGGTTCTACTGTATTGCACAGGGAACTATATTCAATATCCTGTAATAAACCAAAACGGAAAAGAAAAAAAAAAAGTTTATCAGCCTTACAGACCAGAACTGACTTCAAGTTCAACCACTCCATCCTGTTCACTTTCTTTTTTTTTGGAACTTGTTAGCTTGTTTATGTCTCTCTGGGCATCATTCCCCACATGTGGGGCCCAGCTCTCTGGAACCTTCACTGGCCATCCTTTCCTCGTTTCTCCCCTGGGCACCAGGACCGCATAGGTAGATACATCCACGCGTCTCCCACATCTGTAGACGCCTCCTGCCTCTTGTGCTATTTGGCCAAACTCTGAGGCTCCCCCGGCACCTTCATCTCCGGGTCTATCCTGGTGGGGCCTTCCTCCCTGGGGTAGTAGTGCAGGGGATTGGGTCACAGTTCCTCGCCGATGATCTCAGCAATCCTGTTAGACCCTGGGCAGTTGTGGTCAGACAACCAGTTGAGGAAGTTAAGGCTGGTGGTGTCCTGCCTGCAGTTGGGGGCTCCTCATTCATAATCCCAGAACCACTGGACGGGAGTGGAACGAGACGCCCTATATCCAGCAATGCTAAGGTGATACTCCTTAACGATCATGTCATTCCAGAAGCAGGGGTTGTTCCAAAAGAAAAACATCAACCTGCAGTGGTGCCTGGGATGGCCCAGTTCCTGCACCTCCAAATTGATCATGTAGCTAAGCGTGTCTTCATCTTGGTCACTGATCATGGCCGACATCTGGGAGTGGTTCATAGTGGCTCTGGCCCAGAAGCCAGGAATGCCCTGGATGATGGCCCTTCTGCGATCAAACTGAGGATTCCGCCTCTGACTAATCTTGCGCTTGCCCTGCTGGCTTGGGCATTCAGAGTGCTCAGCTCTAACTGCAGGGCCCCCAGCGCCTCTAGCGGGGGCCAGGCCATCGTGGGTCCCGGCTCTGGCTCTTCCTGCTCCTGCTCCTGGGGCTTCCCCTCCCGCTCCTCCGCCTGCATCTCCTCCTGCTCCTCCTCTGCCACCACCTCCAACACTTGCATGATGTCCTCCACGAGCAGCCCTAACTCCTCCCGGATCCCCGCCACCTCTCCCTCCTCCAGGGCCACGCCTTGCTGCACCACCTCCACCTTGAAGATGGTGGCCTCCTTGCCCAACCCACCAGCTAGTGCCCACGCCGTACCCACCTCCCCCACTGCACCCCCCCACAACTAGGGCCCCTTCTTCCTGAGCCCCCCACTGCAGGCCCCTTCTTCCTGAGCACCCCCTCCCACAACTAGGATGACCCAGGGTCCCTGGGCAGCACCGCCTTCCCCAGACCCCGCCTCACTCACCATGTGGCCCTGGCCCTGAGCTGGGGCAGCTACGAAGGAGCGGGAGGTGGAAGCACAGCACGTGGCCCACAGAGCAGGCAGGCCCAGCGACCAGAGTCACCCTGCGCCACGGACCTCGGGGTGGGGGGCGAGGGCATCCTGTTCACTTTCTACCATGAACAGTTCACTCTATGATTCAAGTCATCTAAACAGGCCAAACAATCTTGTAGGTATAACTTCTGTGTATTCCAGAAGATTAACAAAAGAAAATGAAGACGAGGGAGAAAAGAGAGAAGAAAAAGGAGAAAATAAAGCACACCCTAAATCAATCAGAGAACAACAGTGGCCAAGAGAGAAAAGAAGATCTACAGGAGTTTCATTTCGGACACAAGATAGAGATGAAAATGAAAAAGAACAACAATCAGATACAGATGGGAGATCCAATAAGAAAGAAACTTAGATGGATTCCATTTCTAGATGTGAAACAAGTTCCATGTCATCTAGTGATTGGTATTAATTCCTTGCTGGGTTACTCTGCATCATACAGTTACTTTAAAAAAAGAAAGACTTACAGTAGCAGGCTAGAAAAGGATGACTCCCTGACTTTAAAAAGCTTTATGAACAAATTCGAACTGAAAATGAAAAGCTGAAAGCATAGCTACATGATACATATATGGAACTGACAGATCTTAAATTGCAATTGGAAAAGGCCACCCAGAGACAAGAAATATTTGCAGATAGGTCACTACTAGAAGTTGGGGAAAAAGGGGACAAAGAGCTCTAAAAAGAATATCTGAAGTGAAAGAAGAGCTCAAAATTTTACCAGATCTAAAAGCAGACAACCAGAGGCTAAAGGATGAAAATGGGGACTTGATCAGAGTCATAAGCAAACTTTCCAAATTAAATAAAAAGCAGCAAGTAATGGAATTGCACATATTTGTAATCCCATGGATCATAACTGAAAGTCACTGGAAACTTGGAAGGATCCTTGGAGGCTATCATTTTTGGATATGCTGCCAATTGCCTACTTATCTAGGATTTCTGTTTCATTTTGTTTTTCTTTTTTTTCCCTTGTATCGAGGTCATTGTTTCACGTTAATGCAGCTGCTGAGAAGTGGGGTTTTTCATTTATTTATTTTAAATAACTGAGAAAACTTGTGTACAACTCCAGTATATAAAGAAAGTGTTCAAGGCCAGATATGCCTCAGATATTTAACCAGCAAGCCTTAGTTGTACGTAAATACTTTTGTGTCAACAAAAACTTTCAGCTCCCAGAGAAGACAGTTATTCAGAATTTTTTGATCTGCCAGTTTTCAGTTTTTCAATATTTAGGTTTTTTTGCTTTACATCTAAGTTTGGGTTTGTATTTTTTCTTTATAACTCTTCATGTGGCAGACATTTCTATGTTTTCACACCTTTATCATTTACAGAAAAGAACATGTGCTCTTCTGAGATTGTTGTTAGGTTCAGGCTAATGCTGTGTTGTCCCCCAGCTGGAAATGAGTTGCTTGGAGGAACATTTTTTCTCATTGTTTGTGCAATATGCATTTATTTCTTATATGAATGCTTTAAAGTCAATTGAGATTAGATTCTTCTAAGTCCTACTTTCTGCCTTCATTGGTAAGATGTTGTTTCTGTTGTTTATTATTGTAGAATAAGAGATTAGATCCTGTAATCTTCACATTCATTTTGCAGGTACTGAGTGATACTGTATATATAAGTGTGTGTTGCTTGATTTTTAGAAAACCCCGTGGCACATTTGCCTATTTTCTTATTTCAAAAATCTGTTAACACAAGTAGGCTATTCCATAATAGTGTTAAAAACAAAATTTGCTAACAATGTGATATAAAGACTTTAAAAGGAACCCTATCTTTACAAAACTTTTCTACTGTAAAGTGCTTTTATTTTCAGTTTGCATTTGATAGTTTTCAACCACAATTTAAGCTGCATAAGATAAATGCTTCACATTTCATATAACTATATTTATCTGAGTGTTATCTAAAATTGTTGTGCTAGCCAAAGTAATGCTATGAAGTCATTTCCAGATTTAACCCATGGGTTAATGCTAAATGCATTGTTACTGCCATGGGAAGAGGCACTGACTTTGATACTACCAGCATGTCCAGACTATACATGTACCAGTGACTTTTAAAAAAAAAACCAAGTACATAATGAATATGGCTTTTATTTGGACAAATAGCTTTATATTTTAATTAAACCATGCAAAAAATATTACATCTTTCTAGCATATAACTGTCTCCTTATCCACTGAACATTTCAGACTTTTGAATAAATTATACATTGGAAAGCTTATGGTCACTAATTGCATTACTGATTGTAGTGTATATTATACAAAATGTGAATTTGTCCCCCCTCATTTTAGAAGGTCACTGTGTTCTACTGCCTATTTTAGATTATTTTGGGGTTGGGAAAGAGTGTTTTCCCAGAAGGATTTTAAGTCTTCTCTCTCGATGGGTTTTATGAAGACATGAGGTTATGTTCTTACCACCAAGCTCAGGATTCTAGATTTTTAAAGGTACAAGGATAGTTATGGGAATTTTACTTTGATTTGAACTGTATGAATAGAACATCTGAATATAGAGAATTTCCATGATCTTATGTGGGCATAAAATATACAGATAATTGAACAGTTTGAGTGACTGCACAACATTTAGGCATGAAAACAGGAATAAAATTAAGAAAACAATTTCATTTATAATAGCAAGAAAAAGAATAAAATACACGGGAATAAAGTTAATCAAGGACACAAAAGACTTGTACACTGAAAACTACAAAACATTGCTGAAAGAACTTATAGAAACACACAAACGGAAAGAAATCTCATATTCATGGACTGGAAGATTTAATACTGTTAAGATGTAAATATCATCCAAAGTGGTCTACAGATTCAATGCAATTTCCATCAAAACCCCAATAATGTTTTTTGCAGAAATAGAAAAATCCATCCTAAAATTTATATGTAACCTCAGGAAATCCTGTATAACCAAAACAATCTTCAAAAGAAAAACAATGTTGTAAGTCTAACACATCCTGATTTCAAAACTTATTACAAAGCTACTGTAATCAAAAGAGTGTGGTATTGGCCTAAGAATAGACATATAAACCAACGTAATAGAATAGAGAGGACAGAAATAAACCCTTGCGTATATGGTCAAATGATCTCAACAAAGATGCCAAGACCATTAAAAGGGGAAAGAACAGTCTTTTTCGATAAATAGCGTTGGGAAAACTGGATGGCCACAAGCAAAAGGATGAATTCATACCCTTATCTAACACCATATACAAAATTACCTCAAAATGGATCAAGGTCCTAAACAAGAGCCACCTGTCAAAGCTGCCTTTCAGAAATGAAGGGGAGATAAAGACTTTCCCAGACAGCAAAACTGAGGAGGTTCATCACCACTATACCAGCTTTACAAGAAATGCCAAAAGGAATTCTTTAAGCTGAAATGAAAGGATACTAGCTAGTAACATGAAAATATAAAACACAGTTGTAAAGGCAAGTACATAGTCAAATTCAGAATATTCTAATACTATCATACAATGGTGTATTAAACACTTAACTCCAGTAGAAAGGTTAAAAAAGATAAAAGTATTAAAAATAACTATAGCCAAAATAATTTGTTAATGGATATACAAATAAAAAGACATAAATTGTTACATTAAAAACATAAAATGAGGGGAGCAAAGGGTACTTTTGTATGCAATCAGGTTAAGTTATCATCAGCTTACAATAGAATAAGATATTTTATGTGAGCCTCATGATAATCAAAGCAAAAACCTAGAGTAGATACACAAAAGATAGAGAGGGCAATCAAAGAACACCTCTAAGGAAAATCATCAATTAACAAAGGAAGACAGCAAGAGAGGAAGAAAAGAAAAATAGAAATACAAAACAGTCAGGAAACAATAAGGTGGCATCAATAAGTCTTTGCCGATCAACAATTACTTTAAATTGATTAAATTATCCAATCAAAAGGCATAGAGTGGCTGAATAGATTAAAAAAACAACAACAAAACAAGACCTAACAATATGCTGCCTACAAGAGACTCACTTCAGCTTTAGGAACATGTATAGGTTCAAAGTTACAGAATGGGAAAAGATATTCCAAGCAAATGGAAACCAAAAGAGATCAAGCATAGCTATACTTATATTAGACAAAATATACTATAAGTTAAAAACTGAAACAGAGACAAAAAAGGTCATTATATAATGATAAAAGGGTCAATTAATCAAGATAATACAATATTATAAATATATATACACCCAACATCAGACTACCTAAATATTAGGCAAATACTAACAGGTCTGAAGGGAGAAATAAAACTACAGTAATAGTAGAGGACTTCAATACCTCACTTTCAACAATGGATAGATCATCCAGACAGAAAATCAACAAAGGAACTTGAACTATATTTTAAATCAAATGGACACATACACAACATTTCATTCAACAGCAAAGGAATATACATTTTTCCCAATGGCACACAGGACATCCTCCAGGATAAATCATAGATAGATCACAAAACAAGTCATAGCATATTTATGAAGACTGAAACCATATCAAGTATCTTTTCTGACCACAGTGGTATGAAACAAGAAATCAATAACAGAAGCAAAACTGAAAAGCTCACAAATATGTGCCCACTCTTGACACTTCTATTGAACATAATACTAGAAGTACTAGCCAGAGCAATTAGTCAAAAAAAAAAAAAAAAAAGCCATCCAAATCGAAAAGTAAAAAGTAAAAGTGTCTCTGTTTGCAGATGACATGACCTTATATACAGGCATACCTCAGAGATATTGAGGGTAAAGTTCCAGGCCACTGCAATAAAGTGAATAGCGCAATAAAGTGAGTCACACAAATGTTTTGGTTTCCTAGTACATATAAAAGCTATGTTAAAAATATACTGTAGTCTATTAAGTATGTAATAGCATTATATCTAAAAGCATGTAATACTTTAATTTAAAAATAACTTATTGCTAAATAATGCTAACCACCATTTGAGCTTTCAGCGAGTCTTACTTTTTGTTGATGGAGAGTCTTGCCTCAATGTTGATGGCTGCTGACTGACCAGTGTCGGCTGCTGGAGGTCTGGGTGACAGTGGCAATTTCTTAAAATAAGACAACAGTGAAGTTTGCCACATTAATTGACTCTTCCTTCACGTACGATTTCTCTGTAGCATGCAATGCTGTTTGATAGCATTTTACCCACAGAACTTCTTTCAAAATTGCAGTTAATCCTCTCAAACCCTGCCGCTGCTTTATCAACTAAGTTTAAGTAACATTCTAAATCCTTTGTTTTCATTTCAACAATCTTCACAACATCCTCACCAGGAGTAGATTCCATCTCAAGAAACCACTTTCTTTGCTCATTCATAAGAAGCAACTCCTCATCCGTTACAGTTTTATCATGAGATTGTAGCACCTCAGTCACATCTTCAGGCTCCACTTCTAACTGCAAGAATTACCAAAATGTGACACAGAGACAAAAAGTGAGCAAATGCTGTTGAAAAAATGGCACCAGTAGATTTGCTCAACACAGGCTTGCCACAAACCTTCAGTCTGTAAAAAACACAACATCTGCAAAACATAATAAAGTGAAGCATGATAGAGCAAAGTATGCTTGTACAGAAAACTCTAGAGACTTTACCAAAAAACTTGTTAAAATAATAAACAAATTCAGGAAAGCTGAAGCATACAAAATCAATATGCAGAAATTAGTTATTCATCTATATACAAACAATGAACTATTGGAAAGAGAAATTAAGAAAACAATCCAGGGAATTCCCTGGCAGTCCAGTGGTTAGAACTTAGTGCTTTCACTGCCGAGGGCCTGGGTTCGATCCCTGGTCAGGGAACTAAGATCCTGCAAACCACACAGCATGGCCAAAAAAAAAAAAATCCCATTTACAAAGGCATCAAAAACAATAAAATACTTAGGTATTAACTCAAACTGTAAACTGAAAACTATAAGATACCAATTTAAAAAACTGAAGAGGACACAAATAAATGAAAAGATAATCTGTGTTCATAGTTTGGAAGACTTAATATTGTTAAAATGTCTATAGTAGCAAAACAACCTGTAGTTTCAATGCACCCACTATTAAAATTCCATTGGCATTTTTCACAGACATAGAAAAAACAATCCTAGAATTCATCGGGAACCACAAAGACCCTAAATAGCCAATGCAATACTGAAAAAGAAGAACAAAGCTGGAGGCAACATATTTCCTGATGTCAAACTATATTACAAATCTATAGTAATCAACAGAATGGTACTGCTATAAAAACAGACACATAAACCAGTGGAACAGAATAGAGAGCCCAGATATAAACCCATACATATACAGTCAGCTAATCTTCATCAAGGACACACAATGGAGAAAGGATAATCTCTTCATTAAATGGTGCTGGGAAAACTGGGTATCCGCATTCAAAAGAATGAAACTAGACCCCTACCTTACACCACTCACAAAAGTTATCTCAAAATGGATTAAAGACTAAATTTACCTGAAACCATATAACTCCTAGAAGAAAACAGGGGAAAAGTTCCTTGACATTGGTCTTGGCAATGATTTTTTTTGGATATGACACCAAAAGCAGAGGAAATAAAAGCAAAATAAACAAGTGGAACTACATCAAACTAAAAAGCTTCTGACTACAAGTAACTCAATTTCGTTTCTTTTTATGGCTGAGTAATATTCCATTGTACATGTCATACAGAGTGAAGTAAGTCAGAAAGAGAAAAACTAATACCGTATGCTAACGCATATATATGGAATCTAAAAAAAAAGGTAGTAATGAACCTAATGGCAGGGCAGGAATAAAGACGCAGACATAGAGAATGGACTTGAGGACACAAGTGGCGGGGGAGGGGAAGCTGGGGTTAAGTGAGAGTTAGCACTGACACATATACACTACCAAATGTAAAATAGATAGCTAGTGGGAAGCAGCAGCATAGCACAGGAAGATCAGCTTGGTGCTCTGCAACGACCTAGAGGGGTAGGATAGGGAGGGTGGGAGGGAGGCTCAAGAGGGAGGGGATATGGGGATATATGTATGCATATGGGTGATTCACTTTGTTGTATAACAGAAACTAAGACAGCATTGTGAAGCAGTTATACTCCAATAAAGATGTATAAAAAATTTAAAAAATAAAAATAATTAGAAATCTAAATTAATTAATTAATTAAAAGGTTTCTGAAAAGAAAACGAAATAATCAACAAAATGAAAAGACAACCTATGGAAGAGGGGGAAATACTTGCAAATCACTGATCTGGTAAGAGGTTACTATCCAAAATATATAAGGAACTCATACAACTCAATAGCAAAGAAACAATCTGATTATAAAATGGGCAGAGAAATTGAATAGGCATTTTTCCAAAGAAGACATCCAAATGGTCAACAGGTATATGAAAAGGCGCTCAACATCACTAATCATCAGAAAAAAGCAAATCAAAACCATTCTAACCTCATACCTGTTAGAATGGCTATCATCAAAAAGACAGATAACATGTTGGCAACGATGCAGAGAAAGGGGAACCCTATACACTACTGGTATGAATGTAAATCAGCACAGCTATTATGGAAAACATGGAGGTTCCTAAAAAAGTCCTGCTTCTGGGCATATATATCAAAAGGAAGTGAAATCACTACTTGCAGAGATATCTACACCCCCATGTTCACTGCAGCATTAATCACAATAGTCATTTTTATAACTACATAACAGGACTTCCCTGGTGGCACAGTGGTGAATCTGCCTGCCAATGCAGGGGACACGAGTTCAAGCCGTGGTCCGGGAAGATCCCACATGCCACGGAGCAACTAAGCCCATGCGCCACAACTACTGAGCCTGCGCTCTAGAGCCCACAAGCCACAAGTACTGAGCCCGTGCGCCTAGAGCCTGTGCTCCACAACAAGAGAAGCCACCGCAACAAGAAAAGCCACCGCAACAAGAGAAGCCCCTGCACCGCAACAAAGAGTAGTCCCTGCTCACCACAACTAGAGAAAGCCCGTGCACAGCCACCAAGACCCAACGCAGCCAAAAATAAATAAATTTATTTTTAAAAACTACATATGACTATATATATATATATATATATATATATATATATATATATATATATATATATATATATATATATATATATATATAATTCAGCTATAAAAAATGAAGGAATTCCTGTACAGCACGGTGGCTATAGTTAACAATACTGCATCATATGTTTGCAAGTTGCTAACAGAGTAAATCTTGAAAGTTCTCAGCACAGGAAAAAAACCTGTAGCTGTATGAAGTGATAGATGTTAGCTAAATTTATAGTGGCAATCATTTCACAATATATGCATATCATTATGCTGTATACCTTAAACTTATACAATGTTTGTTATATGTCAGTTATATCTCAATAAAACTGGGGGAAAAAAGGAAATCCTGCCATTTGTGACAACACGGATGGACCCTGAGGGCATTACGGTAAGTAAAGTCAGACAGAGAAATATAAATACTCAATGACCCCACATATATAAAATATGGAAATGCTAAAATCATAGAAATTGAGAGTAGTTTGGTGGCTGCCAGGGGCTGAGGGCCAGGGAAAATGAGATGTTGGTCAAATGGTACACACTTCCAGTTACATAATAAATAAGTTCTGGGGATCTAATGTATAGTATGGTGACTACAGCTAACAATACTGTATCATATACTTGAAAGTTGCTGAGAGTAAATCTTAAATGATTTCACCACAAAAATAAAATGATAACTATGTGAGGTGATGAAGGTGTTGACTAACCATATTGTGGTAAATGTCACATTATAAATATACATTGCATGTATCAAATTATCACTTTGTACACCTTAAACTTACACAATGCTATGTCAACTATATCTCAGTAACTCTAGGGAGAAAAACAAATTTAGGATTATAAGGTTTTACTTAACATCTTTGATATGGTAATTTTTTATCATACACCTGAAATCTTTGGTTCCTAAAGACATTCATAACTACAGTAGTTCTCCCTTGACCACAGGGGATATGTTTCAAGACCCGCAGTGGATGCCTGAAATTGAGCTGTTTTTTCCTATACATACATCCTATGATAAAGTTGCATTTACAAATTAGGCACAATAAGACAGTAACTAATAATTAAACAATTATAACAATATACTGTAATAAGAGTTATGTGAATGTGGCCTCTCTCTCAAAATATCTTCTTGTACAAGTTTAATGCCTTTTCCATCTTAACTTAAGCACTTATCATGCATTGGGGCCATAACTTTTGAAGTCTGAGGTGTGACAGCAAAACCAGCATGAATTATTTTTCCATCTTCACAATTTCACAGATTTGTTCTTACCATAGGTCTTAGCAATCTTGGCATACAATTTTTTTCTTTCCTTACTAAGTCAAAAACTTTTACCTTTTCACTTTAAGAAAACATTTCACAGCCTCTCTTTGGCATATCTGAATTGCCAGCATCATTACTATTGTGCTTCAGGGCCATTACTAAGTAAAATAAGGGTGACTTGAACACAAGCACTGTGATACCATGACAGTTGATCTGATAAACGAAATTACTACTAAGTGACTTCACAGGCAGGATACACTGGACAAAGGGATGATTTATGTCCCAGGGAGCGGGACAGTAAGAGACTTCTTCACACTACTCAGTATGATGTGCAATTTAAAACTTACGAATTATTTACAGAATTTTCCATTTAATATTTTTAGATGGAGGTTGACAGCAGGTAACTGAAAACACAGAAAGCGAAACCGCAGATAAGGGGGGACTACTGTATTTATTTGATCCATTCCTTCATTTCTTTTTCTTCTCTCTGTATGTGTATGTATCCAATATTATTATCAATACCAGTATTATGAGTAACGGAACAGTTACTGAAAAACACCTTCTTTGCCGTTCCTTTATCCTTATGATATATCCCACCAGGGAAAAACAAACAGTTTAAAGTTCCTTGAAATTATTTCTCGGTATGGTAACCACCAATGCTATATATGTTTAGTTTCATTTTGCTAAATTTTTAGGTGTCACTTCATTTTGACTTTGTTTTGTTATTATTTATACTATTTACATGGTTCCAAAGTCAATTATACAAAACAAAGTTACATTCATGAGAGGTCTAAGGGATATCACTATCCTCTCCACCATGTTCCATCACCTTAGAGCAAAACATTTTAATTAATATTTGGGTCTTTCCTTTCAGCATTTGTACTTATATATAAGAAAATATGTGCACTTCTTCCCACCACTACCTGTCTTTCTTAGAAGACAGTGTACTGTAATTCTTCTGTGCCTTATTTAAGAACATGAATGGAGAGTATAAAAAGACGTATCTCATATGTGCACTTGTTCCCACCACTACCTGTCTTTCTTAGAAGACAGTGTACTGTAATTCTTCTGTGCCTTGTTTTATTTAAGAACATGACTGGAGAGTATAAAAAGACGTATCTTATTCCTCTTTAGAGTTGCACAGTCCCCAGTGTGCAGATATACTATATTTAAACATTTTCTATCAATAATCATTTAGGCTGTTTACTGTCTTTTTTCTGTTGTGAACAGTGCTATGATGAATGAACGTTAAGTATGTACCTCTTTTTTTTTTAAGATTTTTTTTTGATGTGGACCATTTTTAAAGTCTTTATTGAATTTGTTACAATATTGCTTCTGTTTTATGTTTTGGTTTTTTTGGCCCCAAGACATGTGAGATCTTAGCTCCCCAACCACGGATCGAAGCTGCACCCCTGCATTGGAAGGCGAAGTCTTAACCACTAGGCTGCCAGGGAAGTCCCAAGCATGCATCTCTTAATATTTCCCCAACATATCTTTAGAAGATTCCTAAAAATGTTTAGAAATTGCATATGTAATTTTGCTAGATACATCCAAGTTTATTCAAACTAATAACTTCTTTTAACACAGAAGAAATTTTAATATTAATATAAGCCATTTTATCAATCTTTTCTTCATGCACAGTGTTAAACATTTTTCCCTATCCTAAGGCTATGAAGAGTCTCCTATATAATTACCTGGAAACTTTGCCATTTTGCATTTCATATATATATTTAGATGAGTTGACCCAGAACAATTTATTAAAAAGATAATTTTTCCCCTTCTGATCACAATACCACTTTTGTCATAAAGTTACTCATATATAATTTTTTTATTCTCAGGCTCTCATTTCATTCATCTATTTTTGTCACTCTTGTGTCAATACTATATTGCCTATGTTACTATAGCTTTGTGGGAAACCTTAGTCTGATCAATTCTAATATTTGTTCTTACTGAGTGACTTGCCTATTCTTGTCCCTTAGTATTTCCATATATATATTAGAATCAACTAGATACAGATATAGGTATATCACAATTTGTATGTGTTTGCAAAATAAAATAAATGAAAAGTAATTGAGGTCTCTTTAACATAGCATGAGTTAGATCACCAGACACAAAGGAAGTGAAATGGACAGAGGAGAGGACAGGAAAGCTGAGATCAGAAGCAGTGTGTTTAAATGCAAATCAAATTTAAATGTGTACACATTGGAATTAGTAGCCTATTTCAAGAGAAGAGAGAGGGATAAACAGGATAAATATTAGCTAAGAATATGCTGTCTGCCAGGATTTCACATACAGATGAGCAAACAGACACTGAGGGTTAAAAAGGTCTTCATAGATGTCACACAATCTATTAATAAGGGAACAAGGGTTAAAACTCATGGCCATCTGACTTTAGAAACAATGTCTTTCCACCACACCAAGCTCCTAGAGGGGTGGGGTAAAAGGGAGAAATGAGCAAGCAGTGTCAATTCCAAGGTCCTGGGTCCATCCACAGACACAAATCAACTTATACTATCAAAATTAAAAAAGACCACATTTATTGAACCTTTTCAACCCATCTTTCCATCATTCTATAAGAAGAATTTTACATATACCTTTAGGTTCTGATGGTCAAGTCCCCTCCCCTTAGTGCAGTTTCTAGGTCTTGGCATTTTTTTTTTTTTTTAATTAATTTATTTATTTATTTATTTTTGGCTGTGTTGGGTCTTCGTTTCTGTGCAAGGGCTTTCTCCAGTTGCGGCAAGCGGGGGGGGCCACTCTTCATCACGGTGCGCGGGCCTCTCACTATCGCGGCCTCTTTTGTTGCGGAGCACAGGCTCCAGACGCGCAGGCTCAGTAATTGTGGCTCACGGGCCTAGTCGCTCCGCGGCATGTGGGATCTTCCCAGACCCGGGCTCGAACCCGTGTCCCCTGCATTAGCAGGCAGATTCTCAACCACTGCGCCACCAGGGAAGCCCAGTCTTGGCATTTTTTGACTCACGCTTTCTTCATGTCCTCTTTGGGGAATTACTGCATGGCCGTAATTACGAGAGGCTAACATTAACAGTATTACCACATGCCTAACTCTTATTATGTAGTATAATCAGGAACATGTAACTTCAAAATAGACTATATGTAATTTGTTCTGTTATGCTAAACATTCAGTTCCAAATCTTAAAAATTTAACATGCCAGAGTGAAAATTTATATAAACAAAACTTTTTTATTGTCTTTCATTATCTTTGATAAAAAAATTAAATACATTAGAAATATGATTTCACTTGTAAAATAGTACCAACAAAGATGCCTAGAAACACATTAAATCTGTGAGTTTTGTGGTACTTGTTAAGGCTTGAACAGATACTGAAGGCTTTTCTATGCTTAGTCCATTCTTATCATTTCACCACTATATGAATTCTCTGATGTACAGTGAGTTGTGATTTCTGGATGAAGGCTTTTCCACATACAGCACATTGATAAGGTTTCTCCCCAGTATGAATTCTCCGATGTACAACAAGGTCTGACTTCTGGGAAAAGGCTTTTCCACATTCAACACATATATAAGGTTTCTCTCCTGTATGAATCCGCTGATGCCCTGGGAGGTGAGACTTTTGGGAGAAGGCTTTCCCACATTCAGTACAAACATAAGGTTTTTCTCCTGTGTGAATCCTCTGATGTCCAATGAGATGTGACTGCTGACAGAAAGCTTTTCCACATTCACTGCATTTATAGGGTTTTTCTCCAGTATGCGTTCTCTGATGTATAACGAGCTGTGACTTCCGGGAGAAGGTCTTCCCACATGCAGTACATTCATAAGGTTTCTCCCCAGTATGAATTATCTGATGTATAATGAGTTCTGACTTTCTGCTGAAGGCTTCCTCACATTGAGCACATTTGTAGGGTTTCTCCCCAGTGTGAATCCTTTTATGTATGATGAGGTGGGACTTCTCACAGAAGGCTTTCCCACATTCAGTACACTCATGGGGCTTCTCTCCAGTATGAGCTCTATGATGTATAATCAGCTGTGACTTCTGGGAGAAGGCCTTCCTACACTGATTACATTCATATGGCTTTTCACCAGTATGTATTCTCTGATGTATAATGAGGGGTGATTTCTGGGAGAAGGCTTTCCCACAGTCACTACATTCATATGGTTTTTCACCAGAATGAACTCTCTGATGGATAATGAGGGATGATTTTTGAGAGAAGGCTTTTCCACATTCAGAACATTCGTAAGGTTTCTCCCCAGTATGTGTCCTCTGATGTACAATGAGATGTGATTTCTCACTGAAGGCTTTCCCACAAGCGCTACAACCATAAGGTTTCTCTCCGGTATGAATTCTTTGATGTATAATGAGCTGTGACTTCTTGAGAAAAGATTTTCCACATTCAATACATACACAGATCTTCTCCCCAGTTTCAACATTCACATATTGAATAAGAGATTGTTTATCGCTGATGATTTTTCCACATTGACTATCTTCACAGTGTTTCACTCTATTATGAATTTTTTCATGCTTAGAATAGGAAGAACTAGGTGTTCTCCCATATCCAAAATTCTCATCTGTGTTTTTTCTTGCATAACCCCTATTACAACTGAATAGGTTTACAGTAGGTTCCAAGCTCTTTTCAAATGAATCACACTTATACAGTCTTTGTCTTGAAGTATCTAGGTCTGTGCAGTTATGAAATATTTTTCCAAATGCATTATATGTATAGTTTGACTCTTCAATAACTGTTTTGTTGTTGATGATTGTGACTTGCCTGAGAAGTCTGTCTTGATTTTCCTGATCTCTCTCCAGCTGGTCGCCTTGCCAGACCTTTAAAACGGAGTACAATGAATGATCCCTTGTGACACTTTCCAGTATGTCCTTATGAAAGTAAACATCTCCAAGTGTATCCAATTGATGTGTGTCAAGTCTAGTCTCCCTGTCTGAAAGAATAAAATTGCAGAGATAAAATCAAACAGATATAAAGATTGAGTAGAGGACAGAAGAGGTGAAACAAACGGATGATCCAGGATGGTCCATGAAGACAGAGAATTGGGAGGGCAACAGGCCATTTAAAACACAACAAAACATGTAAATTTATTGGGTGAGTAACTAAAGATGGACTCTACTTATGATAATGGTGGCATGAGGTAGTCATGGACTTCCCCTCCTCAGAAAACAAGTATAAAACTGAATAAAATAATTTTTAAAACAACCAATTCAGGGCACTGGAAAACTACCAAAGGCAGGCCACAAGGTGAAAAGTGTTTACTTGTCAAAAACTTCTACTTCATTAGGTAAGAATGGGGAGTTTGTGGCATTCTTTCCTAAGGTTTTCCTGTCTTGCACCCCTAGTTTATGGGGCGTTGAGAGATAACACAAATCCACAGGATACAGTTTTATGCTGATAGTAGAGCAGCTAGGAATTTAACAAGGAGAATTTGTAAGCAAAAGAATCATAGAAAGGTTGAGACAATGAACTCACCATACATTCCCACCTGACTGCTAAAATATTTGTGAAAAGAGACCCTAGTGAGCCCAGCAGTGATTGAAAGGCTGGGGAAACTTGCAAATTTCCTATGCTTTTAAAGTGTTCTGAGACATGCACAATCCAGGTGGCAAAGAGTAGAAGTCATACTGGCTTTAGGTGTCTAATAAACCTCTGTCCAAATCATTAGTTCACATCTATAGCTAGGCTTAATCAAACAAACAAAACTAAGCAGCGATATTAGTGATGACACTCCACAGAACAGAAAGATGTCACAGTTTAAGCCCAAGCAAGTGCCTCTAAAACAAAGCCTCTCAGAAGGAACAAAAGGATCCAAAGACGCTATAACGTATTGTCTACAATGTAGAGCTTTCAACCAAAAAATTACTAGACATATAAGGAAAAAAATATGACCTATACTAAGGAACAAAATCAGTCAATAGAAACTGACTCCAAATGGGTGCAGATGTTGGATTTAACAAAGACTTTAAAGAAGCTATTATAAACATATTCAAAAAACTAAGGGAAGATATTCTAAGGAACAAGTGAATAAACTGACAATTTCAAAAGAGGAGAGAAGAATATAAAAGAACCAGTTTGACTATAAAGAGGCAGGAAGAAGAAGTTTTGAGAGTAATGGAACTTTTCTGTATCATGATTGTGGTGGCAGTTAACTTACTCTATGCCTTTTTCAAAATTTAAAGAAAGAGTAACATTTATTTTATGTAAATTAAAAAATAAAAGAACCAAATGAAAATTCTTAAGTTGAAATGAAAATTTCACCAGATGGGCTCATTAGTGGATTTGAGACAGCAGAAGGTAAAATCAGAATCAGTAAACTTGAAGATATATCACTAAAAATTACTCAGCCCAAAGAACAAAAAGAAAAATTATTAAAAAAATACAATCTCAAGATCTGAGGAGCAGTTAGGCATTCCAGTATACGTGTAATTGGAGTTTAGAAAGGAGGGGGAAAGAGCCAAAAGAAATCTGGAGAAATGTCTTTAAAATTACCAAATTCGGTGGAAAACATTAATTTACACATACAAGAAGCTCAACAGACCACAGGAAGGATACCAAGACAACCAGCCAAATCAGAATTAAACTGCTGAAAAATAAAGGCAAAAAGAAAAATCTTCAAAGCAGCAAGGAAAAAAAAATGACACATCATGTATCAAAGAATAACAGTACTGTTGCTGAATTTTCAACACACATACACACAAAAACTGAGGTCAGGAAATACTGGAATGACACACAGTCAAAATACTAAAAGAAAGCAACCCATCAACCAAGAATTCTACATTCAATGAAACTTTAATAATGGCAAAATGAAGACATTTCCAGATAAACAAAAAAAGTTACCAACAGAACTGATCTACAAGAAATACTAAAGAAAATCTTTCTTGCTGAAGAAATAATACCAGATGATAACTCAAATCCACAAGACAACAGAAAAATTTTAAAGTATATGGGTAAATATAAAGGATTTAAATATGTGTAATTTTAAAAATATTTCCTTCTAATTTCTTCAAAAGACTTTTCAAAGCAAAAACAGTAACACTATACTGTCAAATTTATGACAAATACAAATATAACATACATGACTAAAAGAACAAAACAGCACAAGGTGGTTCAGGAGGGCAGAAAATGGAGCTATGCTAGTGCAAGTTTCTATAATTTGTGAGAGAAAAAAAAGCAGTATCAACATAAGGTGGGTTATAAGAAAATAAGTATCATATTGTAATGCCTATAGCAACATCACACACACACACACACACACACAGAACTACAACTAAAAATTAAACAGGGGAATTAAAATGGTCTATTAAGGACTTCCCTGGTGGCACAGTGGTTAAGAATCCACCTGCCAGTGCAGGGGACATGGGTTTGAGCCTGGTCTGGGAAGATCCCACATGCCGCGGAGCGACTAAGCCCATGCACCACAACTATTGAGCCTGCGCTCTACAGCCCGCGAGCCACAACTACTGAGCCCATGTGCCACAACTACTGAAGTCCGCGCGCTTAAAGCCCACGCTCCGCAACAAGAGAAGCCACCGCAATGAGAAGCCTGCATACCGCAACAAAGAGTGGACCCTGCTTTCCTCAACCAGAGAAAAGCCCGCATGTAGCAACGAAGACCCAATGCAGCCAAATAAATAAATAAATAAGTCTATTAAAAAATATTCTTTTAAGACAAAACAAGGTAACAAAATAACAGGGACCAAAAAAGAGATTAAACAAATAGAAAACAAATAGCAAAATGGCAAACATAAATCAAACCAAATCAGTAATTATAAAGATTTAGGAATGGAATAATTTTCCAATCAGAAACTGTCAGACTGGATAAAACTAATTATACATTGTCTAAAAGAGATTCACTTTCAATTCAAAAATAAATAAATAGGTTGAAAATAAAAGGATGGGAAAAAAATTTTAAGCATAAGAGATTTGTAGTAGCTATACTAAATCAGACAATAGAGATTTCAAGATAACACATATTAGAAATTAGGTATATTTCAAAACTGCAAAAGAATCAATACAGCAAGAAGATATAACAATTATAAATGTATATGTATCTAACAACAGAGCCCCACAAAACATGAACCAAAACTAACAAAAATGAAAGACAAAACAGACAAATTAGCAATTGCAGCTAGAGATTTCAACACCCCTCTCACAATGATTAATAAGACAAGTAGACAGGACTTCCCTGATGGCACAGTGGTTAAGAATCCACCTGCCAATGCAAGGGACACAGGTTCGATCGCTGGTCCGGGAAGATCCCACATGCCGCGGAGCAACTAAGCCCACACACCACAACTACTGAGCCTGTGCTCTAGAGCCCATGAGCCACAAGTACTGAGCCCACGTGCTGCAACTACTGAGCTCCGTGCGCCTAGAGCCCATGCTCAACAAGAGAAGCCACCGCAATGAGAAGCCCGCCCATCGCAACAAAGAGTAGCCCTCACTCGCCGCAACTAGAGAAAGCCTGTGCAGAGCAACAAAGACCCAGTGCAGCCAAAAATAAATTTTAAAAAATAATAATTAACAAATAAATAAAATTCAAGTCATATTTTAAATATATATATATTTTTTAAATAGTAGACAAAAAAAAATCAGTAAATATCAATGAACTTGACTTAACTGACATCTACAGATACCCCATCCAACAACAGAACACACATTCATTTCAAGAACACATTAATCAAACATCAGAATAGACTATATACTGGGCTTCAAAACAAGCTGCAATAATTTTATAAGGATGGAAATCATACAGAGTATATTTTCCAACCATACTGGAACTAAATTAGAAATAAATAAGAAAAAGAAATATCAGAAATATCCCCAAATATTTGGGAATTAATTAACATATTTGTAAATAAACTATGTGTTGAAAAGTCCAAAGAGAAATTAGAAAATAACTTGAATGAAAATGAAAACACAAAATATCAAAATTTGTGGGACACAGCTTCGTGCTTAGAGGACAAATTATATGCAGGTAATCCTCATTTTGCAAGATTTCAACAAGCATGAAATTTAGTTACTACAGTTTAGTTAAATAAGACCAGTCTGCCAACAACATAGTTCACACTTTAATGATAACAGTATGTCTAACAGCATAAAGTACAAACTTCACTGCTAGCTCTTCGGTCCATAACTCACTAAATAAATAACAGATACACATCATGATCAGTACCCAATCATTTCACTTCTTTCAAAGTCTGTTGGTGATTATTAACTTCACATCTGTTGTCCAATATATATACAGACAGCAAAGTGTATGGTTTGTTTCCTCCTTGCATCCCATTGATAAACCCACGTGACATTATCCAAATTATCCTAATCATCCAAAAATGTGTAACGGAAAGAGGGAATTGACCAACAAAGATGTAAATGCAGCAAAGAAACAACACATAACAACACTGGATGTGATTAGAAGATAGCTGACCATGTTGGCATTGCCACTATTTATGAGACTTTAGATATGCAGCCAGAGGAACTTAGTGAAGGCAAACTTATCAACATAAATTCCTGGGTTGTGATGGAAGGGATAAAAATATTTCAAAGAAAGTGATGCCAAAATTTTCACATTACTTTCGACATATTTCACAACACTGAAAGCACAAAGGAGAAAATGTTGGAAGCTGACCCAACCTTAGAAAGGAATATGACAATTCACTAAGGCACAGAGAACATGCTAACTCCTTATCATAAGTTATACAATGATAAGAAGGCAAGCACTGTTCAAACCACTCTACATAGTTTTTGAAAAGAAATAAAAGACATTTTAAATGCTTCCAATGTTTTAAATTGCAGAGTAGTAAATAAATATTAGTTTACTACATTTTCATGTCTATAAAACAGTTATAACCAACAGCAAGATAGCATTTTTTTTTCAATTTTTTTTTTTGATGTGGACCATTTTTTTTAAGTCTTTATTGAATTTGTTACAATATTGCTTCTGTTTTATGTTTTGGTTTTTTGGCCACAAGGCATGTGGGATCTTAGCTCCCCAACCAGGGATCGAACCTGCACCCCCTGCATTGGAAGGCAAAGTCTTAACCACTAGACCACCAGGGAAGTCCCCAAGATAACTTCTAATGTTTTGACAAAAAGTGTTTAAAGGTCAAAATCAATTACAATTTTTCCCGTCAATTATAAAAATTACTTGGCAAAGTTCTGGCTTCCATGGTAATTTTTATGGCCCCTTCACTACCATACAAAGTGAGGACTATCCATATTTAAATGTTCATACTAGAAAACAAAAAAGGTTTCAAATTAATGATCGCGCTTCCCTGGTGGCGCAGTGGTTGAGAATCTGCCTGCCAATGCAGGGGACACGGGTTTGAGCCCTGGTCTGGGAGGATTCCACATGCCGCGGA
Source organism: Eschrichtius robustus (assembly GCF_028021215.1). Taxonomy (NCBI): domain Eukaryota; kingdom Metazoa; phylum Chordata; class Mammalia; order Artiodactyla; family Eschrichtiidae; genus Eschrichtius; species Eschrichtius robustus. The sequence goes on from NC_090825.1 coordinate 127,358,945, forward strand.
GCAGCTGGGCCCGTGAGCCACAACTGCTGAGCCTGCGTGCCTGGAGCCTGTGCTCCGCAACAAGAGAGGCCGTGATAGTGAGAGGCCCGCACACCGCAATGAAGAGTGGCCCCCGCTCACCACAACTAGAGAAAGCCCTCGCGCAGAAGCGAAGACCCAACACAGCTAAAAATAAAATAAATAAATAAATAAATAAATTAAAAAAAAAAAAAAGAGTGGCCCCCACTTGCCACAACTAGAGAAAGCCCTCGCACAGAAACAAAGACCCAACACAGCCATAAATAAAATAAATAAATAAATTTAAAAACCCAAAGTTAAAAAAAAAAAAAATTAATGATCTAAGCTTCTACCTTAAGAAGCTAGAAAAAGAGCAAATTAAACCTAAAATAAGTAGAAGACAGGAAACAGTAAAGATCAGAGTGGAAATCAATAGAAGATAGACAAACAATAAACAAAAATAAATGAAATCAAAACCTGATTATTTGAAAAAAAATTAATGAAATTGTTATGTTTTAGCTAGTGATGAGGAAAGAAGAAAACAAAGTATCAGTGTCAGGAATGAAAGACAGAACATCTCTAAAGATCCTATAGACATAAAAGAACAAAAAGGGAATATTATGAAAAAAAAATTATACCACTAAATATGACAATTTATATGAACTGGAAAAATTCCTTGAAAAAAAACCAAACTACCAAAACTGACTCAAGAAAAAGTAAATGATCTACATAGATCCACATCAAGGAAAGAAACTTAATAAATAAAAATCTTCCCACAAAGAAATGTCCAGATCTAGACTGATAAATCCTATCACTGTAATAAACCATAACCATGAATATAACAGCTTTTCTCAGTCTGTGAGTCCTTCTAGCAAATCAGCAGACCTGAAGGTGGTCTTGCAGACCCCCAACACAACTAGCAAACCAAATCCAGCAACATATAAAAAGAATTACAGGGCTTCCCTGGTGGCGCAGTGATTGAGAATCTGCCTGCCAATGCAGGGGACACGGGTTCGAGCCCTGGTCTGAGAAGATCCCACATGCCGTGGAGCAACTAGGCCCGTGAGCCACAACTACTGAGCCTGCGCGTCTGGAGCCTGTGCTCTGCAACAAGAGAGGCCACGACAGTGAGAGGCCCGCGCACCGCGATGAAGAGTGGCCCCTGCTTGCCACAACTAGAGAAAGCCCTCGCACAGAAACGAAGACCCAACACAGCCAAAAATAAAATAAATAAATATATAAAAATTAAAAAAAAAAAAGAATTATACACCATCACCAAGTGGAACTTATCCAGAAATATAAGGTTGGTTTGCTGTCCAAAAACCTATTAATTAAAATTCATTAACACATCACATAAATAGATCATTTCAACAGATACAGAAAGAGCATTTGTCAAAACGCAACACATTTTCATGATAAAAACACTCACCAAACTGGGAATAGAAAGGAACTTCTACAACCTGGCAAAGGGCATGACAATCTACAGCTAACATACTTAATGGTAAAAGACTGGATTTGCCCCATAAGATCAGGAACAAGACAAGGATGTCCACTCTCCATTCTATTCAATATTGTACTAGAGGTTCTGGCCAGGGTAGTTAACCAAGAAAAGAAATAAAAAGCTTCCAATGTGGAAAGGGATATTTAAAACGATCTCTATTTACAGATGACAAATTTATTTATATGGAAAATCTTAAAGAATTAGCTAAAAAACTATTAGAACTAGTAAACTCTATGAGTTTGCAGGATCCCAGACCAATATTCAAAAATCAGTTGTATTTCTATGCACTTGCAATGGACAATCCAAAAATAAAGTTAATGAAACAATTTCATTTACAATAGTATCAAATAGAATAAAATACTAAGAAGTATGTTTAACAAAGATGTACACAACTTATACTCTGAAAACTATAAAACATTGCTGAAAGAAATTAAAGAGGATCTAAATAAATGGAAAAACATTTCATGTTCCAGGGATCAGAAGACTTAATACTGTTAACATGGCAATACTCCTCAAATCGATCACAAATTCAACCAATCCCTATCAGAATCTGAAGAGGTTTATTTGTAGAAACTGATACTCTGATTCTAAAATTCATACGGACCCAGAAGAGCCAAAAAAAATGCTGAAAAAGAAAAACAATGTTGGAAGAATGATACTCCCCAATTTCAAAACTTACCACAAACAACAGTAATCAAGAGAGTGTGATATTGGCATAAGAACAGATATATAGATCAACAAAATAGTATAGACAGTCCAGAAATAAACCCTTTCATTTATGGCCAATTGACCTTTGGCAAGGGTACCAAGACCATTCAATGGGAAAAGGAGAGTCTTTTCAATAAATGGTGCTGGAACAACTGGATTACCACAGGCAAAAGAATGAAGTTGGACCCTTACCCCACACCATATGCAAAAATTAACTCAAAATATCAGATCAAAGACCTAAATGTGAGAGCTAAAAGTACAAAACTCTTAGGAAAAAAACATAGGGGTAAATCTTCATGACATTGGATTTGGCAATGGATTCTTGGATATGACACCAAAGCACAAACAACAACAAAAAAATAGATAAACTATACTTCATCAAAATTAAAAACTCTTGGGACTTCCGTGGTGATGCAGTGGTTAAGAATCTGCCTGCCAATGCAGGGGACATGGGTTCGATCCCTGGTCCGGGAAGATCCCACATGCCACAGGGAAACTAAGCCCATGCACCACAACCACTGAGCCTGCGTTGTAAAGCCCACGAGCCACAACTACTGAGCCCACGTGCCACAACTACTGAGTCCACATGCTGCAACTACTGAAGCCTGGGCACCTAGAGCCTGTGCCCTGTGACGAGAGAAGCCACCGTAATGAGAAGCCTGCGCACTGCAACCAAGAGTAGCCCCCGCTCGAAGAGTAGCCCCCATTCACCGCAACTAGAGAAAGCCCGCGCTCAGCAATGAAGACCCAATGCAGCCAAAACTTTTAAAAAATTAAAAAAAGAGTTAAAAACTCTTGTGCTTCAAAGGATACAATCAAGAAAGTAAAAAGAAAACATGGGAGGAAGTATGTGCAAATCATTTATCTGATAAAAGATTTATATCAAATAAGAATTCTATACAAAGAATTATATCTATATAACAAACTTTATATAAAAGTTCTATATAGGAACTTAATATAAAGAGCTCTTATAATTCAATAATAAAAGACAAATAACTCAATTCAAAAATGGATGGGGGGCAACATAGGGATAGGGGATTAAGAGATACAAACTACTATGTATAAGATAAATAAACAACAAGGATATATTGTACAGCACAGGAAAATATAGCTATTATTTTGTAATAACTTTAAAAGGAGTATAATCCATTAAAATGTTGAATCACTATGTTGTACACTTGAAACTAAGATAATATTGTAAGTTAACTATACTTCAAAAAAAAAGGGACAAGTGATCTGAATAGACATTTCTCCAAAGAAAATACATAAATGGCCAATAAGCACATGAAAAAATGCTCAACCTAATTAGTCTTCAGGGACCGTTTTGGTTCAACATAGAGTTGCTATATTACCCAGCAATTCTACTCCTAGGTACACACCAAAGGAAAAAAAAAGATGTCTATACAAAAACTTGTACATGAATGTTAACAGTAGCATTATTCATGTAGCCAAAAGGTGGAAACAAGCCAAATATCCAACAACTGATGAATGGATTAACAAAATGTAGTATATCAATACAATGTAATATTATTCAGCCAAAAAAGGAATGAAGTACTGATACATGCTAAAATGTGGATGAACCTTGAAAACATTATGCTAAGTGAAAGAAGGCAGTCACAAAAGACCACATATTATATGAATATTTATATGAAATATCAAGAATAAGGCAAATCAATACAGACAGAAAGCAGATTAGTGATTGCTTAGGGTTGGGGAGATGGGAAGAAGGGGTGTGATAGCTAAAGGGTATAGGGTTTCTTTTAGAGGTGATAAAACTGTCTTAAAATTGACTGTGGTGACAGTTGCACAGATCTGTGAATATCCTAAAAACCACTGCTGACTTTAAATGGGTGAACTGTACGGCATATGAGTTATATCTCAAAGCTGCTTAAAAAAAATAATAACAGAAAATTTCAGGGTACAGCTAGTGAAACATAGCTGTATTCACAATATGTAACCAACTTTATATTCCACTATTCCCCAATAAATATCTTTTATTAAAGTCAAGTAAGCCTAGAAAATTTCTATCAGAAAAGCCATGTCGATTTCTAACTCCAAGGATTTGTACATGTCCTTTCCTAGAGCTTGCCCTCACCTTCCTCCTTCTGCCTAAACCACACTTCAGATATGCTTCAAAGTAGCTGGTTCATGCTTTGAAAAATGCCTTCTTAAATTATGCCACATCTCTTTAGACTATAATTTTCACTGAACCCCTGAAGCAGTAACTATATTGGACATGCAATTTTATACAGCTGTAAATCTTGATGTCTTGTCTTTCTATGTATAACCTATGTTCCTGAAAAGCATTTGCCTTCTATTGTCTTTGAATATCTTTTAGAAAGGTACTAAAGATATGATTGTTGAGTGGATCAATAAGAAATTTCTGTTCTGTACATGGCTCACTACTACTGAATTAACTAGTTGTTGAACACCTACTACATGCACAGCACAGGAGCAAGAAGGAATAGGAGTCATCAATCTGGGTGGAAATGTAAGTCTTAGTTGCCAACCAATTAAAAACAAAACAAACTGATATTTCACTTCCTTTGTCTTCCATCTGCCAGATTTTCACCTGGATAGATCCAATTTGATACGTCTCTCTTCATGATCCATGGCTCTTCTCCTTGTTCCAACTTAGATATGACACCTGGTTTGGAAACTGGATACCCTATGATAAAAATAAAATTGAGGAATTGAGTTGACTACACTGAAGAAAGAAGAAAAGGTGCAGTTTTAGGAGCCCTACAATGAAGTTGTCCAGCTGGCCCTCAGCACAGTAATGACCTTCCACTGGAGAGAAGAAAGAGAGCAAAAAGTCACAAGTAGGTCAAGAACCCACCCAACTCAGTCAAATTCCAGTGAGAGGCACTGGATTGGCTAACTCTGAGTTGTGTCGGGAAGCCATCCTTACCCACTGAGACCAGGTGGCTGTAGTTCTCCAGCATCACATCCCTGTACAGGGTCCTCTGAGCAGGGTCCAGTTGCTGCCACTCCTCCTGGGTGAAATCTATAGCCACATCCTCAAATGACACTGGACCCTGTAATAACATGCTCCTGTTCAATCTGAATTGATCATTCTCATCATTTTTACCATAGTATACAAAACTACATTCCCAGTTCTACATTATGCCTATTGAGAAAAATGATGTAAAGATCTATCTTCAGCAGAAAGAGTCAAACACAGCAAGAGAACAGGAAAGCAAAAGAGACCTAATCACAAATGGAAATTTAATCAAGGCAGCATCCACTTCAAGTACGTGGATTATTCAACAAACGGTACATTTAGACAGGAGTATAGGTCAGGACATTACCTATAGGAAGACCCCGCCAAAAAAATTTCTTTTAGTCCTAGTAGCAGGAAATATTTTCTTTTCATTGAAAATTCAACTGATTTCTCTTTGTAGAGAATGCAAATCATGTATATGATATCCTCTAACTTTCCACTGTGTCTTCTCGAAATTTATATATAATATATATATATATATGAACTATAGTTTAATAGTGGTTTCACGTGGTTTCAAAATATATAATCTGCATATTACATAGTAACTCTTTTCAAGTCTTTATTTTTTGTTCTCTGTACATTTTCCCTAATCCTAATTTTTGACTTTCTACTCTTTTCTATTTCATTGTATGGAAATCAAGTACAAAGTAAGCAAGCAACTCACCTGAGACTTGGTCATCTTCTGCTTCTCTTCCAAAAGGGAAAAGGTCTGAGGAATCAGGACTAGGAGATAGAATGGAGCCTCCTGGAGCCAGAACTGACATTCACCAGTCTAGAAACACTACCACCAGAAGTCAGGTGGATAACAGGCCACCCTGTAGAAGAAGGTCATTTGGTCCTTACGGAAGAATCCTTACCGAACCACCACGTGAAGGAAGTCCTCTTGTGATTATAATATGATCACATAGAACTTGGACAAGGTGCATTTTTAATTGGATGAATGCTGATATGTCTTCTGTTGACTTACGAACACCTTATTGTTACCCTTTGGACCAGCAATTATATTTGTTGTTCTATATGCAGAACTACCATAAGACAATAATCATGGATATATATGTAAAGATTTAACTGAAGATGGAGCAGATCCGTGGCAACAAGAATGGGAATGGCGAAGTAGAAAACTGCTTCTGTTTAGGGAATATGCATTCCCATATTCCCTAAACAGAAGCAGCCAGTAAAATCCTAAGAGCTCTTTCATATTTTCCCCTAACTTGGCAAATTCTCTTGCCAAGTCAGTATTCATGGATTAAAATTGTTGATTTTGTTAATTTTAAGATGTTTCCTGTTTAAATTTTTATTGCTGATTTTTAATAGTGCAGTTGTCCATATTAAAAAAAAATAGTTATAGGTTGGAACTACTGTTAAACATGAACATACCACAGTGCAGCAAGATAGTTACCTGGTAATCTTCTCAGTCCCAGGATGGGTCATGAAGACATGGGCTGAACTCATTTAGAGGAAGTGAGTGCTCTCATGATAGGAAGACTTTCATACAGGGTATCCCAGGCTTTGTCAAAATAAATCTGGAAGAAAACAATCAAATAGTCATGCTCATCTCTGAACGCCCAGCTCTGCAACAAGTAAACAGCAGGCATTTAATAAATGTTTGTTGAACAGAATGTAGAAGGACTGCAATAAACTGAGGAAGAGGCAGGGCTGAAATCAAATCTTACATGAGAAAGAGAAAAAGCAGCCCTTCCTATCTGAGAACTGGCCTGGCACTCACAACTCTCCTATTTAACACGAACAATTACAAGAAACACCTATATCAGACAGGCCACTCCCTGACCAGGACAGATCAAGACAAAAACAACACCTCCCTTAAATCGTACCTGAACACAGACAAAACATCAACATTCTCCAGTTCACAAAATACCAAACATCCCCCTCTCCCAACTAACATGAAGGATTGCTACTTTACCTATCACAGCTTTAGTTTCAATCTAGTCATTCTTCTCTCTAGATAAGATTTATTAAAATTCCCACTCACTGAATTACCCCACTTCCTGACAACATCCAATTCAGAGCAAGGCCCATTCCCTACACCCTCCTCAAAGTCACCTAACACAAGGCCAAATCCTATAACAAGTGCTTTCTAACACCCTCTTATCGAGACACCCTTAAGGCTCCCCACTGTGTACGTGTTCCTAACAAGATGCAAGAGCAATAAACCCAACTTATTCAACTACAGGGTGTTACTGGTAGTCTTTGGCTCGATGGAATTGACAGTAATAATTCTGTCCCTTTAGATTTGTTTGGTCTTACATTCAAAGGATGTTTTCTTCTGTGAGGATATGAATGATGGAAGGAGATGATGGCTTGAAAAAACATCTGAGGAGGGGCTTCAACTTGAGAGCAGCCTCTGACCTACACAGACTGTAAAGTGAGGCATTTCCCAGTAAACTCGGACTAAACTTTATCAGCTCTGGGCCCATTAATAACCTCTAAAAATCACTAAATCACCAGGTGCAGAAATCAGAAATCTCAAAGAGCACCTCCACCCCCCACTCCCATCACAGCACTGGCCATATAGGTCCACAAATCACTGGCCACACGGATACCCCATCAGCGCACAGGCCCGCCATCCCTGACCCACAAATATCACAGCTCTCCCTATGACTGATCCACATACATACCCAACACTCATCCTAGAGACTCCCCATCACTGACCCCACAGACCTTCAATTACTGACCCTCATGGACCCCCGCCCCAGTAACAATTTCAGTCTTCCTCAGGTCTCAAGCCATAAATCCCTTCTGACCCCCAGCTCGATTATCAGGTCCCAAAACGCCCGCCACAGCTTATCCCAGTACGGACGTCACATTCATAGCAGCGAACTCTCCCGCTTCCTATCTGGGTGAGCAAAGCACGAGGCTCCCGGGCCTGCGCTGTTCCGTACCGGGCAGTTTTGCCCGCTCCACACCCTGGGCGGCTTTGTTCAGGAGGCAATATGGCCGCCCCCATGCGCTGTGTCTCAGTGGAAGCCGCCATCTTGAGAGGCCGGCCAGTTCCGTACAAGCAGAGGAATTCGGTTTATTCGGAACCTGAGGCTGGGCTGTACCACCGCGGCAGCGAGGGGAGGGGGAAAAGATGACAAAAAGAATTATACAAATGGGTAAGGTAGAAGCTATTGCAGAGAGACTTTACAGGATTGGGGAAGAATCTGCAGTAGGACAGTACTTTACTGGAAGACTGTAACTGGTGTAAGAGGAATTTGGAATGGTGCAATCCTTTCGTAGGAGAGTCTACTGAAAAGGTCTGGTAAATGGTCCAGGAGGTTCCAGTGTGGGAGAGCGGCAAAAGTGATGGAAGACTTGGGCATCGGAGAGGGGCATGAACAGCTACTTATGCTAATTATTATAGGGAATCCTCCTGGGGGAAATTACAATTATGGTAATAAATCGCAGGGGGTGATTGAAGAAAAAAAGGAAAATTGATGGATAAACAACAAGATTCTACTGTATAGCATAGGGAACTATATTCAATATCTTGTAATAAACCATAATGGAAAAGAATAGGAAAAAGAGTATCTATGTGTGTATATATATATATATATATATATATATATATATATATATATATATATGCATAACTGAATCACTTTGCTGCTTTGCTGTAAGGCACAAACTACCACAATATTACTTCAATAAAATTATTTTTTTAAAAAAAGAAAATTGACACAGGGAAGAGGAGACTGAAACACAAAATAAAGGAGAAACTGAGGAAAAGAGAAAGGAAGCCTAAGGGACAAAAAGACATAAGGCATAAGAACAGAAAATGGAGACTAGAGGACAAAAGTGGGGAGAATGAGGGACTGAGAGTGAGAGACTGAGGACAGAGGCAAAGGAGAATGAAGGAGAAGGGGAGATTGACAGACAGAAAAAAGGAGAAATGAAAGGAGAAGACTGAGGTGGAGTGAGCCACCATAAAGTTTTGCCTGGAACTGCCCCAGGAAATCCCTCCCAGGGACTTAAAAGTCCTGCTTTGGGAGGATGGCTGGGGAAAGTTGGAGAATAAGTACAAAACCCATAACGTGGCCCCAAAAGTAAAGGTGTAAGCAACACTGTTTTCCTCTCAAGTGGAAAACACTTTTTCCCTTGGCTGTTGATGCTGGCAGTCATGATTTGCAGTTTACAAAAATGGTTTATCCACTGTTGCATCACTCCGGAGTGATACAATTTAAGTGTACAATTTAAATGCATTGCAATCATAAGCTTTAATAATTAGTCTATGGCCTTGTCTGTGGATTAACTGTGGTGCTTTGTACTGATATAGTACTAGTTTAATTTCTAACAGTGTGAATATTATGACCATGTTACCTCTCACCTTGTTGAGGTTGCCTACTGGGTGTTTAAAAACCAAAATATAGAGGACAAAAAGGCCCGGAGGCAAGCCCACCTACTGGTTGTTGCCCTTCAGTGTCAACCAGATGGCATGGGAATTTGAACTAACTACCCACGGAGATTCTTGACCTGATGAGTGATCCCCAGCCTCCACCAAGGTACAGCAAGTCAAGGAAACTAGGACCCAATCAGTGTGCCATATGTAAACAAGAGGGACACTAGAAGAGACAATGCCGTCAGTGCCCCCCAAGGCGGATGGAAATGGCAGAACCCGGCCACAACCCTCGAAGGCAGGTGGTCCAAACAGATGAAGAATAATGGGGCCAGGGGCTCCTAAGCCAGCACTCCAACTGACCCCCGAGGAGCCCCGTCTGAGACTGGACATTGGGGAAAAGTCTGTTGAATTCTTAGTCAACGCTGGTGCCACTTTCTCAGTTCTGAACACCGGATCAGGCACTCAGTCATAAGAGTTGTAAAATTATGGAAGTATCAGGGAAGGCCCAAGAACGGGCATTCATAGAGCCATTAAAATGCAAATTGGACAAACACGTCACCCATTCCTTCCTACACATTCCCAAATGTCCTATATCCCTGATAGGAAGGGATACCTTACATAAATTGGGAGTTACTATCCACCTAATGGGAGACAAACTGGAGACTGGCATTCCCCTAGACAGGTGGCACAAGATGGTAATGTTAATGGCTGAGGACAAACTTCCCTGGACAGATCTAAACAATTAGGTCAAACTGCTAAGGGATGGTCTCCTTGCCTACAGGCAGTAGTAGCTACTGCAACCCTGCTAAAGGAGGTTGAGAAGTTAATGTTTGGACAGCCAATCACCATATGAACTCCACACCAGTTTCAAGCATTAGTAAGCCCTAAGGGAACAGAATGCTATCCCCCAGGTCAATTCAAGTCCAGGCTACACTTTTGGACACCTTAGTGGTTACTATGAAAACCTGTCGTACACTGGGACTTCCCTGGTGGTCCAGTGGTTAGGAGTCAGCACTTTCACTGGGGCGCTGCGCAGCCAAAAAACAAAACAAGACAAAACAAAAAACCTGTCAAACCTGTCGTACATTAAATCCTGCCATCTTACTACCTACAGAAACAGGGCCCTTAGAACATGAGTGTATAGAAACAATAGACACAGTCTATCCCAGTTACACCAACCTAGGAATCAAGCCTCTCCCAAACGCTGAAGAGGAGTAGTTTTATGAGGGAGGAAAAAAGCCTGGTGGGATATGCAATAACCTCCCAGACCCAAGTCATAGAATGAAGAGGCCTACCCCCAGGGACTTCAGCCCAAAAGGTGAAACTGATGGCCCTCACCCAAGCCTTAGAGCTCAGGACAGGGAAGGCCTTAAATATTTATACAGATTCCTGGTATGCATATGCCACCCTACACAGACACAGGGCTATTTGGAGAGAAAGAGTTATGCTTACTGCAGAGAATAAACAAGTGGTACATGGCTTAAGCACACTGAAACTCTCAGAAGCAGTACAGATTCCAAAAAATGTGGCAATGATTCATTGCTGGGGTCACCAAAAGGAGGATGCAGAGGATAATGGGAAACAACTGCCAAAAAGGTGGCCCTAGAACCAGTAACTTGGCAACTACCCTTCATACTATGAAGGTCAGATCCATCCAATTATTCCCCAATCTACACAAAAGAAATATTAGACAAAACCCCAAAACGGGGCTTCAATAGGGATTTGGGGAGTCATGGGTGGCTAGTTAATGCCCCAAACTGTAGCTTGCCAAGCCATCAGGGAGGACCACTAAGGATCTCACTATGGGAGGGAAGTCCTAGATAATTAGCTGGTTGAGATCACGGTGACCCCAGGCATGAAAAACATAATCGGTTGGGTAGTTGAGACCTGCCCCATTGGTGCAGTAAATAACCCCAACACCAGAGCCCCCAGAGGCCCCCAGATAAGACCCATTCAAACCAGAGGGACAGACCCTGGAGAACACTGACAGATTGATTTCACTGTCACACTGAGAGTACCGGACAATTTCAGATATAAGCATTCCCCACTAGAACTGAAAGGGCAGCTGAAGTGACTAAGGCATTACTAAAAGAAATAATCCCCAGGTTTGGGCTCCCAGGATCCCTACAAAATGATAATGATCCAGCATTTGTGTCTCAAGTGACGAAGGGGATAGTGAGTGCCCTGGGCATAAAATGGACCTTCCACTCAGCCTGTCAAGAAAACTGGATTAAGGTTCTTCTGACTGCTCTGCTCTACATGTGGTTAGCCCCCGGTGTGGATAAGTTAAACTTAAATGCATCTGAACTCATGAATGGTAGATCCATTCCCCAAGCCCAAGAAGGGACACCTTAACCCCCTTGGAATGAAACAACTCAAGCTCTCCAAGTAGGAGAAACCATGAAAGCTCTCACAGAATATGGTAACCACGAGCGGCCTGCACACACTGACCTGGCCCTACATCCCTTCCAGCCAGCAGAGTGGGTGTACCTAAAAACATGGAAAACAGGCAGCCCACGAGATCAGCTCACTCCTAAGTGGAACGGACCACACTTAGTGATCCTAACCACCCATTCTGCCCTGAAGTTGCAGGGTATCACTCCGTGGGTACACCACACTCGAATGAAGAGGGCTCCTGAGCCCCAACCTCTGGAGAAATAACCCAAGACAACAGACACCATCCCCCACCCCCCCGCTCCACACTACTCTTGTGAACCTCTCTCCAACCTAAAACTTCTTTTCCGAAAAAAGGCAAAAGATAAGTAACTGTATATGCCAAGCAATAGGGATTTTAGGATAACTGGATTGCCCTAGATTATCTGTTGGCTGACCAGGGAGGGGGGGTCTGTGCACGTCAATACAACATGTTGCTTTTTACATCAGTGCAAGTGGCCTGATTGAAAAAAGTGTAGACAGACTACTAGAAAAACCAACTTGGCTAACAGAAGCCAGCCAGCCTAACCTGGCCGAACAAATTTTGGAGCAGGGTAAAACAAGCCCTCCCCAGCATCCTTGGTTTCTACGTTACCTGGGCCCCTTAAGAACCATTGTCCTCTTGCTGATATTTGGGCCATGTAGTTTAAATTGTCTGGTGTCCTTTGTCTCCAAAAGATTAGAATCTATAAAACTTCAAATGGTGGTCGCTAAGGGATACAAAGTCAGGTCTGAGGCCAGTCAACAATCAAACATATCTCAAGGCAGCAGGAGAGAAGTTGTGCTCCTCCACCTGGGGTTATGACAACACCCAAACTCGGCAGGAAGCAGTTGCAGAAGACAGAGCCTCGCCCCTCAGCACCCGTCAAGAACGAGGGGCAGGTCAAAAGAAAGAGGGGGGATTTGCCACTGGCAAAGGCCACTAGTGTCCCCTGGGGAAAATAAGATGGAATCTAAGTGATAAGGTCTAACCTCTTCTTTTGTGCTTAGTCCAGTTTCACTGGCCTGTAGAGGGCCGTGTGCAGAGGCCTTGCACCTAACCTATCGCATTAGAGCTCCCAGAGCAGAAGCGCTGTGCTGGACACCCCAGCCTGGCCTGAGGTGAGCAGAAGCCTGCGCACGACATTCAATTCAAGATGGCGGTGGCAGCAGCAGGTCGTGTGCAGACGCTGTACCCGGCACTTCAGTCTGAGGTGCGTGAGCAACACGCCTGCCCCTCACCCGGGAGATCTCCACCCCGCCCGCCACTGACAAGAACCCTATAAAGTAGCCCCGCTAATGGTCTTTCCAGGAGAACGTGTGCTCTACAGCACCAGTTTGCACGTCTCCATTCTTTGACCAAAGAATAAAGCTTTCTTTTGCTTCTGAAGTAGACCCTTCTTGGGGCCCGACTCCAAAGGGTCGGGAACACACCTTCTTAATATTGAACTCCCCTGAGGAGGAAATCTGTCTCCAAGCTTTTTCAAATTTTTCTCTTTAAATATTACCCAGACGAGTTAGCTATTGGTCACCATATGTGTGTAATCAATATAAATTTGTGTTTGTGTTCTTCGGAATTATCCCACTCAGTCAGTACTAACTTCAACCACTGTTAGCTTCAATTTGCAAGCATTTTAATGAAATCTGTAAGATGTAGTTCCCATTTTGTCGTAACTTCATACTCACAGGCCCACAACGAAAAGCCTTGGGCTCAAACTCAAATTCCAGAGTTAAGTCCTCAAATTTCTAGTGAAAGCCGAGCCTGCCGGGACAGTTCTTAAAACGGAGTAGGTACGGACGCCACCGCAAGATTCCTGGCACAGTGCGCCTGTGCCTCATCCCCCAGTGGACCTTTTGCCGGCAAGTGGGTTGGGGACCGCGGCGGGAAACGCAGTGCTGGAATTAGGTGGAACGCGCCGGGACCACACCTCACGCGCGCCTGGCCTCTCGCTGCGCATGTGCGGCACCTCAGCGCGAGCATTCTGGGAGATGTAGTTTGCAGTCGGAGGGAACACGCTTCAGCGAGTCCCGCGCGAGGCGGCTTCTTCTGCGCATGTGTGCCCTCCAAGTCCTCACGGTGGTGACTCCGCGCGGGTGTGAGTCCCGAGAGGTTAAGCCCCTCACCTGGCTGGCCTTGGTCGGGGCTGGAGGTGCGCCGTGCAGAGGAAGATGGCGTGGGTATGAAGGGGTGGGGAATAATAGGGCTCAGCCGGGCTTCGGGGTAGAGGCGTGGACCGGCGTGTGTCAAAAGCTACAGTGACCCTTCCCAGCCCGAGTCCGTGAGCCCCGGCTGGACGGGCTCCCGGGACTGCGTTCTTGCGGGTCGGGGATCGGGCGATGCGGGGGCTCTGCAAGTGTGGCGACCCGGAGCGCATCCACCGGTGGCCGGAGCGCACAAGTGGTTAACGACCGGAGCGCCCTCCGGGGTGTGAAAAGAGAACCAAGCTTTACTGAAGGTCTGAATTGTTGCCGGTGGAATGCTACCTGCTTTTCCAAAGGTGTCTAGCTTTAACCCCACAGCAACCCCGTAAGTCAGTTTTTCAAACTATGGGTTGAAACCCAGTACGGTCCTGAGTATGGGTGATGAAATCTGTTCAGTTAGTAAAGACTAGTATTTTTATTTGCCAGTACTTTTTACAAGTTGGGTTATAATTTACGTAGAATAATTTGCACGTAACTTACAGAGAATAAAAATGTAAAAATTGTTGTATACACCCATTTAACCACCACACCATCAAAATACAAAACATTTTAATCCCCCAGAAAGTTCTGAACCTTCCCAGTCAATCATTCCCCCCGTATGCTGAGAAACAACCAGTTTTCCACTTTCTACAGTTTAATTTTGCCTTTCTAGAACATCATATAAATGGAATCCTATAGTATGTACTCTTGTATGTGAACATTTAAAAAAATAAAATGCTGTAAAATATCACATATGTATCCCATGTGATAAGCATTGTTTTATGAAACTTACTATAGCTACATATGTATTTTTTTTCAATGACTATTTTTTTGAACATCTATGAGCCAAACACTGTTCCTGGTGCTGGCTATTGACTATTCAGACAAAAATCCCTGCCTTTATGAAATTTTAGTTTTAGTTAAGTAGAGATAGTCAATAAACAATAAGCATAATAAAATCAGTAAATTATGTAGTATACTAGAAGGTGATGTGTTATACACAAAGAAAAAGTAGATCAGGTTAAGGGAAATGGGAGAAGGGTTAATTTTAAATTAGGTAGACAGGGAGGCCTCCTTGGTATTTGATGAAAGTCTTGATGAAATAGTGGAAGTGTGTGCTGGCCAGAGGGAACAGCTAGCATGGACGTGAGTGTGCACACACACACACACACACCCCTACATTAACATTAGGTTGTTTTGTAAAATATATTTGTTAGCTTAATTTAAAAAGGGGTGGGTGGGTAAAGTCACTGGTACAACACAGGTATTATTTCCAATTTTACTGAGGCTCAGGAAGGTGAAGTGACTTGCTCAAGGTCAAATAGCCAGGAGGTAAATTCAAGCCCAGATATTTGTTTCCAACTCTCCTACTTTTTACAACATGTCTCCCAGCCTAAAACACAGCATTTGACTGAACTCTGCTCCTCCTCAGCTTAAACCACAGGGACCTGCACCTCAGTTCCCCTGGGGCAGATTCCATACAGACTGTTGAATGGATCTCACCATGTGGACACTATATTTCCAAGTCTATAGATGTCTTTGCCTAGATCCTTGGTCCCACTGAGAACCCAATACTGGTGCATCCTGCTTTCAAACTGTAGCCTGTCTCTATTCCTAGAGCCCTGGTTGGAGTCCACAGAGTGCATGACTAGAGGGTCAGAGAAGGGTGTACATCAACTACCACTTACATTTTGATAAATTTCTGACAACATCATTTTTGATGATTACACATTTACTTGGGGGGTATATATCTATTTGACTAACCAGTTCTTTAATTTGTTCCAACTTTAAGTATGTTAAAAAGTGCTACAACAGATATCCTTGTAGCTAAATCTTAGTGCAAATATCTGTGGTTTTCTCTCAATGAATTCTGGAGGACCCGGGGGAAATTCTCCCACAGTGGCTTCTTCAACCCAACTGTTGAGGCAGCTGTGTATGGGTTGTTTGGTCACCTGTGTCAGGGTTTATTACACCAGTGATTCTGGAATCTTCAAGTCATACCTGGTCTCACATGGCTCATTCTCTTAAACCTATCTCTGTCTTCATAGATCTCTGCCTTCACCCAAGGGTTACAGAAAATGACCAAGTCCCAGGTGAGTTAGTTTGTTTTGCTATACAGGAACAGTAGTACAGGATTGTAAAAATGACCACATGAGCTGAAATAGTTCAAAGCAATCTTAATAATCAATGAGATTTCCCCCATTGGTTACAATTATTCTGTGACCTTAAACTTTTTTGTCAAAACATTGAATCCTCTCTTGGTTATACAAGTATAGGGAAATGAAAAATAATAAAAACAAATATTTAGTACACTGTAATTTAAAACATTGAGAATTAAAGTGTTTTATTCTTCGTGAAAAAGCTTATCAAGAGCGGTTTGAACAGTGCCTTCTCATTGTATAACTTTTGACACTGAGTAAGCATTTTTTCTATGGCTTGACATATTGGCAAATTGGATCAGCTTCCATTATTTGATCCTTTGCATTTAGGACAGTCAGTTCTGGACATGTAGTGGGTACTCAGTAAATATTTGTTTAATGACTTATTATTAAATGAATGGCCTAATGGGTAATTATTTCACAAGTATAAAGTATTTCAAATATGAGTTTTGTGTCATGCACAAAATGGAACATAAATCTAGACAAACAGGCATCAAAGCACAGTGCTGGAGAAACAGAATGAGACCAGTTTAGTGTAATATCTCCAAAAACGAAGTGGGACTAAATTTTGGGAAGCATTGTCAACTAATGAACATGGTTAGAAACAAGTTGCCATGCATTTTTTTCCATTTTATGCATTATAGATCATTTTAGTTGGAATAGCAATGTGTTGTTACAGAGACCAGTAACATTCAAGGACGTGGCTGTGGATTTCACCCAGGAGGAGTGGCGGTATCTTGACCCTTCCCAGAGGGATCTGTACCAGGACGTGATGCTGGAGAACTATATCAACCTCATCTCAGTGGGTGAGGACCATTTCCCAGTGTTGATTGGTATGCGCCTGGTTGACTGCTTTTCCTTTCTCAGTTGCTCCAAATTGCCAGCCCTCTGAAATACTTTTACTAGTGTGGCTCTGTGTCTCAGTTGATGACAACTGACAATCTTTGGGGAGATATGGCTACACGTTTGTTTAAAAAACCTCTTTTTAAGGTACAAATGAGCACCTTTATCAGGCAGTCCCTGATGAAGCTGAGAGTTCAAAGGCCCTGAAGCCCAAGTAGCTAGGTCCAAATCCCTTATCATTTCTCATTGACAGGATATAAAACCATCAAGCCTGCTGTGATCCACAAATTGGAACAAGGAGAAGAACCATGGATGGTGGAGAGAGAAATCTCAAGTTGGAGATACCCAGGTGAGTTAGGTGAAGAGTTGTGTGGATGGAAGTGAATGAAATGAAGTTCACAGTTGGTTAATGAGGGCTGACATCTTTGAGAAATATGCTTCAGATTCTCTTCTTAAAGGCCTTGGACCTTTGGAAATAACTGGGGACAGTTAACTTAAGTTTCATGTCTACCTGAACACCATTTCTGTGTACCACCTTCACATATTAATGTGGTTTTTTTGCATGGCTGTTAGAGAGTTACATTTTCTCCTTAAGGTGTATTCTGCCTGTCATCCCTATCAACTTCATTTAGGACCTTGAGAAGATATTTTTCTCTTTTTTAAAATTGTGGCAAAATATAGACAACATAAAATTTACCATTTTAAGCATTTTTAAGTGTACAGTTTAGTGGTATTAAGTACATTCACATTGTTGTGAGACCATTACCACCATCCATCTCTAGAATTCTTTCATCATCACAAACTGAAACCATTAAAAAATAACTCTCTGTTCCACCTTCCCCCAGCCACTGGTACCCACTATTCTACTTTCTATAGCTATGAATTTGACTATTCTAGATACTTCATATAAGTGGAATCTTAGAATATTTGTCCTCTTGTGTCTGATTTATTTCACTTAGCATAATATCTCAAAGTTCATCTATATTGTAGCATGTGTCAGAGTGTCATTCCTTTTTATGGCTGAATAATATTCCATTGTAGTATATACCACATTTAATTTATCCATTCATCTACCAGTGAACATTTTGAGTTATTACCTTTTAGTTGTTGTGAATAATGCTTCTTTGAACATTGGTGTACAAATATCTGTTTGAGTCCCTGCTTTCAATTCTTTCAGGTATATACTCAGAAGGGAAATTGCTGGATCATGTGGTAATTCTCTATTTACATTTTTAAGGAATTCCCATGATATTTTCCACAGCTACTGCACAATTTTATTCCCACCACAATGCACAAGTGTTCCAATTTCTCCATATCCTCACCAACACTTGTTATTTTCTAGTTTTTTTAAGTAAATAGTCATCCTAATTGGTATGAAGTGGTATCTCATTATGGTTTTGATTTGCATTTCCCTAGTGATTAGTGATGTTGAGCATCTTTTCATGTGCTTATTGGCCATTTGTATATCTTCTTTGAAGAAGTGTCTATTCAAGTTCTTTGCCTATTTTATTTTATTTTAATGTATTTATTTTATTTTATTTTATTTTTGGCTGTGCTGGGTCTTTGTTGCTGTGCAGGTTTTCTTTAGTTGTGGCGAGCGGGGGCTACTCTTCCTTGCGGTGCGTGGGCTTCTCATTGCAGTGGCTTGTCTTGTTGCAGAGCACAGGCTCTAGGCGCACGGGCTTCAGTAGTTGTGGCTTGCGGGCTCTAGAGCGCAGGCTCAGTAGTTGTGGTACACGGGCTTAGTTGCTCCATGGTATGTGGGATCTTCGCAGACTAGGGCTCGAACCCGTGTCCCCTGCACTGGCAGGTGGATTCTTAGACACTGTGCCACCAGGGAAGCCCCTCTTTGCCTATTTTAAAACTGGGTTGTTTCTTTATATATTCTGGGTATTAATCCTTTACAAAATATATGATTTGCAAGTATTTTCTCACGTTCTGTGGGTTGCCTTTTCATTTTCTTAATAGTGTCCTTTGACACCCAAAAGGTTTTAATTTTGATGAAATCCAGTTTACCTATTTTTTCTTTTGTTGCCTATGCTTTTGGTGTTACATCCAAGAAATCATTGCCAAATCCAACTCCATGAGGCTTTTTTCTGTATTTTCATCTAAGTGTTTTATCATTTTTTTTTTTTTGGCCACGCTGCAGTCAAGTGGGAAATTAGTTCCCCAATCAGGGATCGAACCTGCACCCCCTGCAGTGGAAGTGCAGAGCCTTAACTACTGCACCACCAGGGAAGTCCCAAATAAGTGTTTTATCATTTTAGCTCTTTAAGTCTTTGATCCATTTTCAGTTAATTTTTGTATATGACATAAGATAAGGATACAACTTCATTCTTTTGCATGTAGGTATCCAGTTTTCCTAGCACCATTTATTGAAAAGACTGTCCTTTCCCCATTGAATGATCTTGGTACTCTCATAGAAAATCATTTAACCATATACATGAGGGTTTATTTCTGGGCTCTCTATTCTATTCCATTGGTCTATCTGTCTGTCTTTATGTCATTACCACAATGTTTTTGATCACTATGGTTTTGTAGTATGTTTTAAAATCAGGAAGTGTTAGTTATCCAACTTTGTTCTTTTTTTGGAGTGTTTGACTACTTGGAGTCCCTTGAGATTCCATGTGCATTTTAAGATGGATTTTTCTATCTCAGCTAAAAAGTCACTGGGGTTGGACCTAGATTTTTTGATCTTCATTTCTCTAGCATTCTAGCCTCCCCACCATCACCTTTGCGTTGTCATAGTGTCTTTTTTTTTTTTTTTAACATTGTATTAATTTCCTAGGGCTGCAATTTAAAAATTACCACAAACAACAGAAGTTAATTGTCTTACAGGTATGGAGGCCAGAAGTTCAAACTCAAGGAACTTCTGGCCTCATGGAGTTTGGGGCCCAGCATGGTGGTACATGAAAGCATTCTGGTTCCCCAACCTGTGAACTTTCTGAACCCCCTCCTTTAGAGTTTTTATGGAGGCTCCATTACATAGGCATGATTGATTAAATCATTGGCCACTGGTGAGTACTTCAGCCTCCAGCCCCTCTCCCCTGTCTGGAAGTTGAGGCATGGAACTGAAAGTTCCAGCCCTCTAATCACATGGTTGGCTCCACTGGCAACCAGCCCCCATCCTTAGATGCTTCCCATAAGTCACTTATTAACATAACAAAAGACACCGTTATGACTCTCATCACTTAGGAAATTACAAGAGTTTTTGGAGCTCTGTGCCAGAAACAGGGACAAAGATGAAATATATATTTCTTATTATAAATCACAGTATCACTGGGATAAAAGTTATGTGTTGAAGCCTCTGGGGTTCCAGTGGTAGACACAGATTAGAAATTTACTCACTTTCTTTCTTTAAAGAGTGATGACTTACATGTTGGGAACTGGGCCACGAAGCTCAGTAGGATTGTCAAATTCTGAGCCAAGGAGTGCCTTTATTGCTCTGGATATAGGTAGCATAATTGTAACAGTAGTCAGGTACTGTCAGAAGTTTATAAAATATCAATAGATGAAAATGAAGATTGATAGGAATTTAGATACAGGGTGAGAAATCTACTGCTTAAGATTACATTAATAGAATCCAGAAGCTTGGAAAACAGGATATAAAGCAGAAAGTGGCAAGCACATAGTTGTCTGAGGATCAGTAATAATAAATATAATAATATCTAACTAGTGAAACATTACATGCTAGGCAGTATTCTGAGTACTTAAAGCAATTGACTCGTTTAATCCTCACAAAACCCTGTAAGATAGGTGCTATTATTATCCTTTTTTATACAAGGGGAAATTGAGGCCCAAAGAGATTAACTTGACCTGTGCCACACATCTAACTAGTGATGAAACTAAGATTGTAATCAGGATTCAGAGCCCATGTGCTTAACGACAATTCATTTTCCTTCTGTGTTAGGTAGAGAGCAAGGTAGGGAGAGCATTTAAAAGTCAAGATTGATTCAGTATCTATGAACTATTGTAGAATAACATGATACACTCAGTAATCAGAATTTAGCAGTGACTCTAATCCTGAGGCAAGTTTGGCTTATCCTATGGCATATTTTCCTCTTACTGGACATAGGAATTCCTGCGCCCTCACACCTATACAAGAATGAATTACCATTATACTGGTTACAAAAGTGTTCCTGTTTACAAGTAGAATTGATGGTTTTATAAAATCAGTTTCATGCTGCTGGATGAATAGACAAGAGCTCAAAGACACTGGAAGCAAAGAGACAAGTGAAGATTAAACTACAGCAATCCAACAATGAGTTGATGAGACACTAGCTCAAATCTCTCTGTTGCTCATCCAGTCCTTCCTTTATTTCCTCTAATCACCATTTTACCCTAGTCACTTTTATTTCTCCTAGATGGGCTCCTCCCATTGACCCTGTAGCAGCTGTTCTTCTTTGTTCCTTTTTACTACTTCTTGGCATTATTTCCATTTTTCTCCCCATTTTACAAAGTCTTGTATGCATATAGTCAAATATATTTATGTTCATTGTCATAGTATCTAGTTCTTTTACTACTACTACAGTTTTTTAAAAAGTTGTGGCTTTCCTGCTAAGCTCAGGGGTATAGATTCCATTTAGCCTTGGTATTTCTTTTAGATATGGATACTGGGTCTGCAAGTAAAGATTCAATCTCACAATAGGGCAAAAAGTTATGAGTCATAATACATTAGCAGAAATATTCACCGACATATAGTTTATTATGCTTCCTTCTAGAAAAAGTCTGGCAAGTTGATGACCACATGGAGAGGCACCAAGAGAACCAAGGAACACTTTTCAGGCATGTTGCATTCATTGACCAGAAAACTGTGACGGAGGAAAAGGGTAACAATTGTAATGCACTTAAAAATAGATGTCATCTGAGCACAGCCTTTGTTTCTTCAAAACAAAGACTCCAAAGACATGACTCGTATCATAGAAGTTTTAACTATTTAGACTTATTTAGTGGTAACAGAAGATATGCAAGAAAGAATGAATGTAGTGAATGTGGAAAAGTCTTCTTCCAGAAGTCAGACCTCATTATACATAAGAGAACTCATACAGGAGAAAAGCCCTTTGTATGTACTGAGTGTGGGAAAGGCTTCAGCAAGAAATCAAATCTCGTTATACATCTGAGAAGCCATACTCTAGAGAAACCTTATGAGTGTACTGAATGTAGAAAAGCTTTCTCCCATAAATCACACCTCATTGAACATCAGAGAATTCACACTGGGGAGAAACCCTATGAGTGTAATGAGTGTGAGAAAGCATTTTTCCAAAAATCACACCTCAATATTCACCAGAGAACTCATACTGGGGAGAAACCCTATGTGTGTGATGAATGTGGGAGAGCCTTCAGCATGAAGTCACACCTCTTTGTACATCGGAGAATACACACAGGAGAGAAACCTTATGTGTGTACCAGGTGTGAGAGAGCTTTCAGTGAAGTGTCCTGCCTTATTAGACATAAGAAAATCCATACTGGGGAGAAACCTTATGAATGTAATGAGTGTAAAAAAGCCTTTTCTGAGAAGTCTGACCTCATTATACATCACAGAACTCACACAGGAGAAAAACCCTATGAATGCAATCAATGTGGGAAAGCCTTCAGACATAGCTCAGCCCTCTGTCGCCATAAGAGGACTCATAAAGAAAAAGTTTCTTAAAAGAGAAAGTAATGTGGGAATATTTTCAACTAAAAATTACAGTGACAGAAAGCCTTCATTGGAAATCAAACCTTATGTATCAAGAAGTCTTAAGAAGAAGCCTATTAATTCAACAAATTTAGAAAAGTATGTAGCTATGTTTCTGTAGAACTCATATTTCAGATGTGATGCCAAAGTATTTCTAGAAGATATTACAGAAAGTACACCTCCTTGTTAAGGATAAATGCTTACTGTGGACTACAAAGACTTTTGAAATATTAATAAGTGGGCTAGTCAAAACAAAATTAGAAAATCATATATGGACAGTATGCAAAGTATGAAAGCATTATATTCCAAACTGTTCTACATTACACTATGTACCACATAATGTAAATCATATAGGTATTGGAATTGCTTACGTGAAGCTAACAATTATGAATATGAAATAAGTATTATATATGTAGAATGCCATTACCAATTATTTTCCACATTAAATAATACTCTTTTTTTAATTATTTATCATTTTTTTAATTTTTTGGCTGTGCTGCACAGCTTGCGGGATCTTCATTCCCCAACCAGAGATTGAACCCAGGCCATGGCAGTGAAAGTGCAGAGTCCTAACCACTGGACCACCAGGGAATTCCCTATTTTTTTCTTCTTTTAACAAAGTATGAATTGTAACAAAACATAGAGCCTCCTAAATAAGAATTCTAAAGTATAAAATAAACGTTTTTCCTGTTGTTTGTTGGCATATATAAAAGACTCCTGCTACTTCTTGATCAGTGATAGAGTGTGTAAATGTATTGTTATTTATATAAAGTATATATGAGATAGATATCATATGAGAGTGAGCAAAAGAAAATAGCCATGGCCTCTTACAACACTCACTACAATTTACATAGTTGTTTTTGGTGACTAAATTACCCTCTTTTTATATACTGTTATTGTCCCCTCAGATCTATATGTTGAAGCCCTAACCCCCAGTGTCTCATAATATGACTGTATTTGGAGATGGGGCCTTTAAAGAGTAATTAAGTTAAAATGAGGCCATTAGGTGGGCCCTAATCAGTCTGACTGGTGTCCTTATAAGAAGGGATTAGGATACCAGGGATGCAGATACAGAGAGGAAAGGCCATGTGAAGAGACAGCAGGAGGGTGACCTCAGAGGAAACCAACCCTGCCTGCCCCTTGATCTTGGACTTCCAACCTCCATAACTGTGAGAAAATAGATTTCTGTTTTTTAAGCCAGCCAGTCTGTGGCATGTTTTTTTGGCAGCCCTAGCAAATTAATATACATACTATTATTCATTTTCACTGGATTACTTCATAAGTTTGAGTATACAAACTATAAGTACTACATAATCTAACAATATCATTGGGGGCTTGTTGTACTATGTACCATTTCTATCTATTTGGCATTTCCTAATTCACCTGTGATAGAATAGTAAGAAATACTTTTCATAAGGATTTTACAGTTCAGAAATATAGAGACTTTTTTCAGAGAGAAATATTCATTTTAAAAAATAAAATCCATTCAATGGTGGGGGGTAGATACCCTGTAAATTTCCATGTAAACATCCATGGCATTAGAAATCAACTTCTCCCTTATTTATTAATTTTAAATGCAACCTCATTTTTTCCTAAAGTGAGTTTTAACAGAGAATTATGTACACAGGTGAAAAACATACAAGAGGTGGTGTAAAAGCTCTCGTTCTGCAGGCAGCCAGATTCTAGATTCTAGATCTGCTTTGAGCCTTATTTTCTCTTCTGTGAATTAGAGATAACAACGCCCTAATTTGTTGGGTTATTGCAAAGATTATACAAGATAGTATATGTACGGTATTCATAAGATGTTAGCTATTTTTATGTTTTCCAAGGGTACAATTGGAACTTTCATTCTAATTAGAAAGATAGACAGGGAAACGATTCACTGTAATCAGGTCTGTGATAGAGGGAGATAGAAAGAACTTGGGGGAGGGGTGTCACATGCATCATTGTGTTTCATTCTCACAAGGATATGAGCCTGGAACCACTGCCCTACATTGCCCCTATATTAAGTCACTGATTTAGGGGTTAGTCCTAGAAGTGTATTGCCTATGTAACAGAAAATAAAATATGTGACATTGGCCTAGCACTTGGGCAGTGAGAAAACATGTCAAAGGCTGAAAAGATGATGACAAGCTGGCAAAACAATTGGTAAAATTGTCCCCTTTACATACACCTACTGTGCTAACAGCTCTAGAAGATATTAGAGAACAGAGTGTTAGTAATATTTGCTCACTGACATTAGCTGCATTTGGCAAGCTTTTATAAGAAGGAGATAAACTCAGGAAAAATTAGTGATTGACAAGCCAAAATAAAAGCAAATAGTCCAGAAATTTGGGGCCCTACAGAATTTTTTTTAATTAATTAATTAATTTATTTTTGGCTGCATTGGGTCTTCGTTGCTGTGCGCGGGCTTTCTCTACTTGTGGTGAGCGGGGGCTACTCTTCGTTGAGGTGTGCAGGCTTCTCACTGCGGTGGCTTCTCTTGTTGCGGAGCATGGGCTCTAGGCGCGTGGGCTTCAGTAGTTGTGGCACGCGGGCTCAGTAGTTGTCACTCGCGGGCTCTAGAGTGCAGGCTCAGTAGTTGTGGCACATGGGCTTAGTTGCTCTGCGGCATGTGGGATCTTCCCGGACCAGGGCTCAAACTCATGTCCCCTGCATTGGCAGGCAGATTCTTAACCACTGCACCACCAGGGAAGTCCCCCTACAGAATTTTTTTCTTTAATTATTTCTAGACTTCTAATAGTTGAGAACGATTTAAAAGGTTTTGAGAATCGACAACCTGATAAACCTTTCAGTGAAATAAAGTGACTTAGAAGAAAGATCTTGTTGAAGCCTGATATCTTCAAAGTGTCTCATCTGCCCACCCCAGCTCCATGTTACAGGAGCTCAATTTTAGTCAGCTCCAACTGGGAAGACTTGGGCTCCCGTACCCAGCCTAGCTCTTTCTTATACAGTAGCTCTACCCAAGACAAGGTAGGCCAAGAATACTGGGGCCCTGATCCACCCCCCTCCAGGCTTTATGTTTGTAGGGCAAATGTTCCACGCCAGGGGGTGACGGGGGACCAAAAGTTGAAAGGACAGCAGCCTGTTTTCCCAACTCCCACTTATAGAGCAGAGGTTCCATACTGGGAGGAGTAAATCAAAAAGACCTCGGGCTTCCATTTCTCCTCCCAAATCCCACTTGCAGGGAGGAATTTCCATGCCAAGAGGAGAAACCAAGAAGCTTCCTCAGCTCCAATGCAGTAGTGTAGACATCTGTGCAGGGAGAGAGGCAAGAGGGAGGACTGGAAGCTCCAGAGCTCCACAGAGGGACCTGACTTTATTTAGTACACAGTGTGGAGGAATGCTTGACTTCAGACATTGTTGAAAACAGAGATCTTAGCGGCAAGCAATTAGAATTCTATTCCATAAAATAAGTAGCAACAAATGAAATAGGCCACCCGAAAGTTTAACAGAGGGAACCAGAGAAATAGCTTAAAAAGTGCCCTGGAAGATCACAGTTATCCCTGTCTGGAAGGCTGTGCACACACCTAGGTTTCACACTCAGAACCAACTGGAGCAGGCACTTGAAAGGTATAGTCACTAACTGAACCTAGGCCAGACTTGAAAGAATTCTCTAAGTCACACACAGATCCATTAGCAGAGAGTGGAAGCTTTACTGGCTCAAGGGACTTAGGCGCACCTCTGACCAATCACTGGCTGAACATTACAATAATTTGGACCCAGGGGTGACTTCTAGGAAGCCAGGCTTGGGGTGGGAGATGGAGGAACTGAGCAGTAACATCAGAGACTATACACTGTGGAGGAAAATAGACTTCACAAAATTAGTCCAGGCAAGCTACTTTAAAAAACTAACAAAATAAAACAGAGCAAATTCACAAGCCCTGAAGGGGATATATCAGAACCCAAAGTTCCTAAAATATAGTATCTCAAAAACTATGAGAGATTCAAAGAAACGGAATAGTATAACCCTTGTACAGGAAAAACAGTGGCAATAGAAACTACCTTTGAGGAGGCCCAAATGTTGAACTTTTAAGGCAAACACTGCAAAAAAAGCTATTATAAATATGTTCAAAAGCTAAAGGAAACTATGTTCATGAAAGTAGCTCATGAATAGAGAATGTCAATAGATAAAATTATTTGAAAGAACCAAACGAATTCTGGAGTTAAGAAGTACAATACCTGAAATAAAGATTCACTGTAGGGGATCAACAGTAGATTTAAGTTGGCAGAAGAATGAGTGAATTTGAAAATAGATCATTAGAGATATTACGATCTGAGAACAGAGAGAAAAAAAGAATGAAGTAAATTGAACTGAGCAGACTTCTGGTTTCTTATCTGACAGAAAAATCTTAGAATTTGTCACTATCATCTTCACAACAAGAAAAAAATTCTGAACAAGTTGGAAATCAACAATTCTTCTCACTTCCTGTAGAGAATTTGGGTTACAGGACAAACTGCTTCCCTGAAAACTAGAGAAAAAGGAAGATACGGAGAGGTTACTAGGAACAAGCTCACTAGAGGAGCCAGTATAGGTAGGAACACTTAGATTGTAATTGATGAATTGCTGGAGACTCAATGTGAAGTAGACTGAGAGTTAAAAACTCTCAGAGTTCAGTCTTAGGGGGACCTCCACACTTTCATGAGTCATCTCCAGGACCCCCCCCCCACCAAGTTCTTCTGGTAACGATCAGAAAAAAGTTCCTTCCTGCTTCTGACAGAGGGAGCAGAAAAGTAACCATTTTGGAATATACCCAGAGGATTCTGTTCTTTTTAAGATAGGACTTGCATCCAAAGAAACTGTTTTCACCAGAGCCTAAGGGAAGAACTATTTTTAAGAGGGGCTTGCATCAAAAGAAACTATTTTAACTTGAGGGAAGGAAAATATTCCACTCCGCCCCTCTCTAGTCTCTGACATGGAGGAAAAGAAATATCCAACACGGGCCCCCTTTAACCTTCATGTCTCACCTGGGGGACAAGAGAAGCTAAGAACACTTGTAAAAGTCACAGCCTAAAATCACAGCCTCACTAAAAGACTGGCGCCTAATCATAGGCTTATAGAATGCTCCCCTCCCTCCACATCTTACCATCACATCAATCAAACTGTATAATAACAGTGGGTTACAGCTAAAATAACTGCAAAGCTCAGATGCTATTTGAGCAGAAGTGTTTAGAGAAAACTAAAGATAACACAGGAGACAAAAATAAGGACACTGGAGGAAATTTTACCTTTCACATCTACAGCTACAGCAAACAAAAAACTCAGCCAAACTGCTAGCCAGGTAAACATAAAATTGGTGTTGCAGAGTTGGTGTAGAAAAAAACCTGCACATTTGGCATCAGGAGTGGTGTCAGAAAAAAGATACCAGACCCTTCAAAAGTTTAAGGAGAAATGCTCTCTCAAACAAAATTTGAGGGAACTTGTTGCCAGTAGACCTGTCTTGCAAGAAAGGTTAAAATATCTTCCCAGAAAGAAGGAAAATGATACAGGTCAGAAACTCAAGATCTCGGAACTTCCCTGGTGGCACAGTGGTTAAGAATCCGCCTGCCAATGCAGAGCACACGGGTCCGATCCCTGGTCCGGGTAGATCCCACATGCCACAGAGCAACTAAGCCCGTGCGCCACAACTACTGAGCCTGCACTCTAGAGCCTGTGAGCCACAACTACTGAAGCCCGCGCACCTAGAGCCCTTGCTCCGCAACAAGAGAAGCCACCGCAATGAGAAACACGGGCACCGCAATGAAGAGTAGCCCCAGCTCGCTACAACTAGAGAAAGCCGGCGCGCAGCAATGAAGACCCAACGCAGCCAAAAATAAATTTATAAAAAGAAAAGAAAAGAAACTCAAGATCTCCATAAGAGAAGGAAGAGTGTTGGAGAAAGAATAAATTAAGGCAAAATACAATTTTTTATTTTTCTTAGTCTTATTGATCTAACTGATAAGTTTGTTCAAAATAATAATGGCAGTATATTGGTTGATTACAGCCTATGGGTAAGTGAAAGGAATAACAGCAATGTCATAGGGATGGGAGGGAGGAATTATCTTTTAATCTGTATCTTTATTTTTAAGTGAGTTTCTTGTAGACAACATGCACTGCTTGCTGGTGGGAATGTAAAATGATGCAGCCACTTTGGAAAACACTCTGCAAGTTCCTCAAATGACCAAACATAGAGTTACCATAGGACCCAGCAACTCCACTCCTACGTATATACCCAAGAGGAATGAAAACATATGTTCATGCAAAACTTTGTACACAAATGCTCAAAGCACTACTCTTCACAATAACTAAAAGGTATAAGCCACCTAAATGTCCACCAACTGATGAATGAATAAGCAAAATGTGGTATATCTATGTAATGGAATATTATTCAGCCATAAAACAGAATGAAATACACAATACAACATAGATGAAGCTTGAAAACATGCTAAGTAAATGAAGCCAGTCACAAAAGACTACATATCACATAATTCAATTTATATGAACTGTCCAGAATAGACAATTCTGCAGAGACAAAGAGTAGACTAGTGGTTGCTTAGGGTTGGAGGAGGAGATGAGGAGATAAGGGGATTATGGCTAAAGGATATCAAATGTCTTTCTGAGGTGATGAAAATGTTCTGATATTGACTGCGGAGATGGCTGCACATGTCTGTAAATATACCGAAACCATTGAATTGTATACTCTAAATGGGTGAATTGTATGGTGTGTGAACTATATCTCCATAAACCTGTTTTTAAAAGATTGAAGTATTGGGCCTATAACATATAGAGGTATAATATATTTTACAGTGCAAAGGAAGGGAGAAAGAAAGAAGTTCTAGGGGAGTAAGGATGTGACATCAGATGGTAACTTGAAACCACAGGAAGAACTGAAGAGTACCAGAAATGATAAATGTTTGGGTTTTTTTTTAAGATTATTTGTGTGTATCCTTTCTTCTCTTAGTTTCTTCAAAAGACATAAAATTAGGGACTTCCCTGGTGGTCCAGTGGTTAAGACTCGGCACTTCCACTACAGGGGGCATGGGTTCGATCCCTGGTCGGAGAACTAAGATCCCGCATGTCCCGTGGCACAGCCAGAAAGACATAAAATTATATAAAGCAACAATTATAATACTGTATTGTTGGGTTTTAACATACATAGACAAAATATATATAAAATAGTAGCACAAAAGTGGGCAGAGTGGAGCAAATTTTCTATATATCACTGGAATTAAGTTAGTATTAATCTGAAGGAAATTATGATAGAGATTGTCTAAACCCTAGAGCAATGTAACAAATAACAAATAGTTTAAAAATCAATAGATACTCAGCCCTCAAAAATGGAGAGCCTAACTTCTCAGTCCTTAAGTGTATGCTATGCCTAGCGATTTCCAAAGTGAATAGTATGGAAAGAAATGGGGAAATAGTAACTTTACAGTGGAGAAACATGGACCAACACTACCTTAGACAGATGACCAATGTCAGTATCAACACTGATAAGTCATGTTGATAGCATGAACCCTTGATATAATATGATGAAATGGTGCTTTACCTCTGTGGTCTTCCTCCCTTTGCAGTCTAAGCATGAGAAAAACATCAAGAAAATCTCAGCAGGGGGACATTCCACAAAATCCATGACCAGTACTTCTCAAAACTGTTGAGGTTATGAAAACAAGGAAAGTCAGAGAAACTGCTTCAGCCAAGAGGAGCCTAAGGAGACATGATGGCTAAATATAATGTAGTATCCTAGGTGGAATCCTGGAACAGAAATAGGACGTCAGATAAAAACTAAAGAAATCTGAATAAAGTGTGGACTTTAGTTAATAATGATGTATCACCATTGGTTCATTTATTATAACAAATATACCCTAGTAATGTAATATGTTAATAGTAGAGAAACTACTTAAAATAATGGGATCAATGGTATATAAAGTCTTGACTTTAGATCTACATGCTAGAGAATCCACAAATGGAATCACTCTCTAGAAGTTGCAAAGACAGCCCTGTAGAGTGGAACAAAAGAGGTAGGGTAGGAGGGTGCTGGGCCCCTTCCTTTTTCCTTTAACAGAAATTACTTGAGAAGCATCCTGACACCTCCCCATACACAGGACATGGTGGAAAAAGAGAGTTGGCAGGATTGGGGAGACCTAAGTGTATGAAGATTAAAGCATGATACACCTGTAGAAGATGGTATGAAGAACGGCATGAAGTCTAAGTAACACCCTGAAGGAGGGATGTCCAAAAGGGGGGTTGATGTGTCTAGGTGAGACACATGAGCAGGAAAGGTTTTCTGTGATATATTTCTGTTAGGTTAGCAGATGGAATGCACATGTGAAGGGGGAGGCAGGGGAAGCATGTGGCGGCGGGGGTGCATGAGTCTGGGATTAGAGTGATTTTAGAAACAATTTGAAGCCCGGGTCTTATCCTCTGTTCACCTGATAGAACAGAAAAATCCCTTGGGGTAGGACAAACCTAGATGAAAGACCCAGACCTCCATCTCTTTCTCTCCCGAGTGACCAGTTTTCCTTCTGGCCCTGGTCTGCTGCAGGGCAGAAATCTGCTGAGTCTTCTCCCCTCCCAGGGAGTTATACCGTCATGCAGCCTTGGCTCTTGGAAAGAGTCACCATCTTGTATTCTAATATGGGTCCCATATATTCTAATATGGGTAAGGCCATATTGACCACTCTGTTCATACTTGCATTTCTCCCCACAAAGGCATCTGAGTCTAGTGGCTAATAGACTATTTCTCTTTCTAAAAAAAGAACTTACCCAGGGTACTTTATTCATGTCCTTTCTTCTCACTGGAATTTGCCTGCCTTATGGAACACAAAGATGATTTTTGTGGTCTTCTCCTTATAAAGTAGGTCACATAGACCTACAGGTGGGCTGTATTCACTTTCTCTAAGAAGATGTCACTTGGCGTGGAATACCAGCCAGCCATGTCTGAAATTCCAGACACAAGAGAGCCCAGAGAACTGGGTGAGGCTGCCTATAACTGCGTTGACAACTAAACCACCGATGGATTAGAATTTTAAAAATCACAGCACCCTGGAAACAGAATCACAGAATTTTGGATCTGGGTGACAGAAATCTCACATAATCCAACACCTTAACAACAACAAAAAATCCTTATTTACTGATTGGAAGAAGTTTTTGCCCATGGAAATTGTTTGTTTGTCTGAACTTGAATACACAGGACAGGAATAGAAATATCTTCTTTGGTTGCTTAATGAAAAAAATAAAATAATCTTGAAACCCTGACAAACAGAAGCTATGTGGGAAAAGGAAAATTATTTGATCGTAAGAGTCAAAAGCATTTACTCTGTCAGGGTTTGAAGGTGCTGAAAGAGGAAAATTGAAGGTGAATGAGGTAGGGTAGGGAGATCAAGACACTACTTCCTTCATCTCTTCCCTTGAAATTTCCTCATAATTAAGACTTTCATTCATCTACCCTTGGATTTAACATATAAGGTATGAACTTTATTTTAACATGGAGGGGTGAATACTGCTACTTCTGAAATCAAGTTATAATCCCAGTCTAGTGGCAGCTTGCCTGCTGTATCTCATGACCTTACATAGACAATGGATACTTAAATATGACACCAAAAGCACAAGCAACAAAGTGAAAAAGTAAATAAATTGGATATTATCAAAATTTTAAAATTTTGTGCTTCAAAGGACACCATCAAGTAAGTGAATAGATATGGAAGAAAAGAATGGGAGAAAAATTTTTGCAAATTATATATGTGATAAGGGACTTGTATCTAGAGTATATAAAGAACTCCCATTGAGAAGAAAAATAACCCAATTTAAAAACGTATAAAATCTGAATAGACATTTTTCCAAAGAAGATATACAAATGACCAATAAGCACATGAAAAGATGCTGAACATCACTAGGCATCGGGAGAAAAGCAAATCAAAACCACAGTGAGATACAATCTCATACCCATGAAGATGGCTATAGTTGAAAAGATGGACAACAGTAACTGTTGGAAAGGATGTATAGACATTAGAACCCTCATACACTACATTGCTGATAGAAAGGTGAAATAGTGCAGCTGCTTTGGAAAACAGTCTGACAGTTCCTCAAAAGATTAATTCACTTCTAGATATATATCCAAGAAAAATGGAAACATATATCCACACAAAAACTTGTACATAAAACGTTTATAACAGCATTATTCATAATAGCCAAGAAGTGAATGAACTTAACTGTCCATAAACTTATGAATAGATAAATAAAATCTGGCATATCCCTCCAACAGAATATTATTTGGCTATGAAAAGTAGTAAAGCACTAATGCATACTACACCATGGATGAACCTTGAAAAATTATGCTAAGTGAAACAAACCAGTCACAAGGACCGCATGTTGCAATATTCCACTTACATGAAATGTCTAAATTAGGAAAATCCAGAGTCTAAGTATATTGGTGGTTGCCTAGGGCTGGGAGGGCTGGGAGGTATGGAGATAATGGATACAGAGTTTCTTTTGGGGGTGATGAAAATATTCTAAACTTGATCATGGTGATAGTCGCACCACAATACACTAAAATATACTAAATATGCATACTAAAACCATTGAAATGTACACTTTAAATAGGTGAATTGTATGTATGTGAATTAAATCTCAATAAAGCTGTTATATAAAAATGAAACCAAAATCTGAGTGCTGGGTGTGCTTGTTGGTATTGTAGTGTCACAGCTTCTAGGCCCTCCCAGCTGAGAGAGCAAGATACATACGTGTTTATACTAACCCATGGATATACACATACCTATAAATATCTGTATATGTACCCATCTCTATCTCCATTAAGCTAAACATGATTTCATACTGATGTCTCCAACTCTAATCCAATATCACATAGATCATTCTAGCCTTCCCCACTAGCTTAACTGTAACCTCTCACTCCTGGGTCCCACCATCTGCCATCCACTTATTTAATTGTTCAGTTGCAGTATGCATGTGTAGTAGCTTCAGGATTATTAACCTGAACCCCTGTGGAAAACAACTTTAGCAACCAGAGTACAGTACTTATGTGTAGTTTACTTGCCTTTAGTCTGTCTTCTCCACTCATATCCCAAGTTTATTATTTTCCCATCACCCCCTACGGTGAAGTTATTTCATACAGAGATTCTTTTATCAAAGTTTAAATTCCATCATGAGATCCCCCTACTGCCTAAATTATTTTTAAAAATTGATTATGTAAGGTTCAATGCTTGTGCTGCTAAGTTCTATGGGTTTTGACAATTTCATAGTGTCATGTACATCCATTATTATAGTATCATACAGAATAGTTTCACACCCTAAAAATCATCTGTGCTTCACCTATTCAACTCTCTCCTCCTCTTTCAACATCCCTGAAAACCACTGATGTTTTTACTGTCCATATAGTTTTTCCTTTTCCATTATGTCATATAAATGGGATCATACAGCATATTGCCTTTTCAGATTGGCTTCTTTCATCTAGCGATATACATTTAAGAGTCATCCATGTTTTTGTGTGGCTTGATAGCTCATTTCTTTTTGTCACTGGATAATACTCCATTGTATGGATGTGCCAGTTTTTTTTTTTTTAACTTTTAAAAAAATATTTATTTGTCTGTGCCGGGTCTTAGTTGCGGCACGCAGGATCTTCATTGCCGTGTGTGGGATCTTTAGTTGCAACATGTGGGATCTTTAGTTGCGGTATGCGGGCTCTTAGTTGCAGCATGCAGGATCTAGTTCCCTGACCAGAGGTGGAACCCAGGCCCCCCTCATTGGGAGCGCGAAGTCTTAACCGCTTGACCACCAGGGAAATCCCCAGGTGTTTTTTGTTTGTTTGTTTGTTTTTTACTTATTTTTGGCTGCGTTGGGTCTTCGTTGCGCATGGGCTTTCTCTAGTTGTGGGGGCGGGGGGGCTACTCTTCATTGCGGTGCGCGGGCTTCTCATTGCGGTGGCTTCTCTTGTTGTGGAGCACGGGCTCTAGGTGTGCGGGCTTCAGTAGTTGTGACACGTGGGCTTCAGTAGTTGTGGCTCACAGGCTCTAGAGCACAGGCTCAGTAGTTGTGGCACACGGGCTTAGTTGCTCCTTGGCATGTGGGATCTTCCCGGACCGGGGATCGAACCCATGTCCCCTGCATTGGCAGGCAGATTCTCAACCACTGCGCCACCAGGGAAGTCCCCCAGTTATTTTTAATAGACTTGATTCTTTTGAGCAATTTCAGATTCACAGCAAAATTGAGAAGAAAGTACAGTTCCCCTACACAGGCACAGCCTCCACCACTATTAATATCCTACCAGAGTGGTACATTTGTTATAATTGATGAACCTACATGAACATATCATAATCACTCAAAGTCCATAGTTTCTATTATGGTTTACTCCTGATGCTATATATTCTGTGGGTTTTTACAAATGTATAATGACATGTATCCACCATTATGGTATCATATAGAATAGTTTTACTGCCCTAAAAAATCCTCTATACTCTGCCAGTGCATCCCTCCCTCCCCCTAACCCCTGGCAACCACTGATCTTTTTTTACTGTCTCCATAGTTTTACCGTTTCCAGAATGTCATATAGTTGGAATCATACAGTATATAGCCTTTTCAGATTGGCTTCTTTCACTTAGTAGTATACACTTAAGTTCCCTCTATGTCTTTTCATGACTTGATAGGTCATTTCTTTTTAGTGCTGCATAATATTCCATTGTCTGGATATGCCATTTCTCTTCAGTTCCTTTTTTTTTTTTTTTAATCATACATAGGTATTGAATTTTGTTGAATACATTTTCTGCCTTTATAGATATGATCTCATGGTTTTTCTGATTTAGTCTGTTAATAGGATGAATTACATTGATTTATGAATGTTGGACCAGCCTTGCATTCCAGGAATGAACTCTATAAGATTTCCCTGGCTTGCAGATATTTTCTTGATTTCTCAGTGTTCTGGACAGAAGCAAAGGGCAGGAGGACATTATGTCATAAGCTCTGGAGAGTAGGCTAACTCTGCTGCTTGTACAAGTCTGTGACTTAGAACTCTGAGGTCACGCTTCCTGTTTAACGGGGAATGAGGTTCTGTTTGCAGTGAAGACACCAAGCACCTACACTTAAGCTTGCCTCATATATTCATGGCTCTATAAATGGCTGTTCTCCCTGAAGCCACTGAATGTAACTGTCAATTATGACATTCACTGGCCCTCTGGTACTACTGGAATCAGCTTTTGTCATTCAAGTTTTAAAAGCTTTCTGGACAGCTGGGAAGGTAGTATTGCTCAGTGGTTAAGAGCACAAGTCTGAGTCCCTGCATCCAATTCTTTTAGGTATACACCTAAAAGTGGAATTGCTGGATCATATGGTAATTCTGTGTTTAATTTTTTGAGGAACCACCATACTGTTTTCCACAGTGACTGATGACCTACAGTTTTAAGTTCAGATTTTTCTAATATAGTAGAAAGAAAAAGAAAACAACCAGAAGTAAAATTGACCTTCCCTCATGGAGCCAGATATACACACTTCAGTTAAAGACTAAAAGTAGTATTGTCCCTCTCACTGATATGAGAATATTACTTTTATATAATTTAAATTTTGTTTTAAATAGTGACTAACAAAAAACTTAAAATGTATAATCTTCATATGCTCTGGCTATCCACTAGGTGGCCCTTGGGTGCTGAATCTTTGAAAAACCCTGGGTAAAATGCTGAACAAATGTGTATCCAACTTATTTGCAACCTCCTCCAGGAACTTCCTCAGCCCCCTGACTCCCAGGAGGTTCTTTCTGTCCTCTGAGCTCCAAAGGTGCTCCTGGTCTCCAACACTTACCACATTTGTCCTCTTTATGCGCCAGTGCTCCCCCAGTCTAGACTGGAGCCCTGGAGGACACCCTTGCTCACTGGTCGGTGTCTCCAGCGAGGCCTGGACGGTTCTGGGATTTTGTCTAGGCTGCATGTCTGGCTGGGGCTGGGAACAAAGGGTCAGATTCAGGACTTCAGCCTGGCCAAGAACCATGGATACACAGCTCCCATCGGCCCACTTATGAGAGGCTCCCAGAACTCCAGCCCAAGATCCTTTATTCCCCTTGGCTTGCTGTTCCCACCCTCTCCTGCCTGGGCTCTCGGCATGCAGCAGGCCCAAGGAGCAGATATTTATCTGTTATCATTTGACTGTTGATGCTGCCTCTCAATGGGATCCGCACATCTGGGGTTGACTTCAGCATTAGTTTGCTGTGTATGAGCATGCATTGCATTGGAGCATGAAATATTTTTAGAATCCATGACTCAGACTACTCCCTGATTCAGGTTGGCCTGTCACAACAGGTAACTAAGGGGTTTCTTGTTTTACAGATAGTTTCCCCCACAATTAAAATTTTCGAATAGCAATAAGGTCATTGTTAACAACTCAGACATACAACTGTAGAGAAGGTGAAAAGCAAATGAATTTCACTACCCAACATAAGCACTATTAACATTTAATGTACTATCCTTTCATATGTGTGTAGACACAAAACTGTGCAAAGTTTATGTGTTTATAATTAGGGTTTTACTTAGAAGTACACCCTAGACATCTATTTCATTATACTCAAATGGCTCGATAATTTTCCCCTGTGTGCATGTATATGTAGCCAAACTCCTGTTTGAAGGCCTGGTTTTTCAGTTTTTCAGTGATATAAACAATGCTGAGATCAACCTCTGGCTCCCAGATTATTTATATTGACTGATTTTAACATGTAATTTGAATTTTTTCCACAAGGGGGAAGCAGGCTACTGTGAGAAGACAAACTAAGATTCAAAAAACAAAAACAACTAAAAAGTTCTTACTCTTTTGCTTTCAGGAAAGAAAAAAAAAAAAGGAAGAAAGAAAGTTCTTTGGCACACAGAAGCTCACCCCAACCTTGTGAAGCTGGTGATAGTATTTTCCTCATTTTATGGATACGGAAACTGGGTGATGTGTATGGATTCTTACCAACCAGTGAGTGCCAAGGTGGAATTCAAAGCTGTCTTCTGGTTCCATATAGCTGACTCTCTTTCCTTCACGGCACTTCCAAATTGACATTGGCATTCTCCTTACATTCAGTTCAGGTCTAGGCACTGTGCTGGGGACACTCTGAGACATGCAGAAATGAATCAAAGGGACTTCCCTGGTGGTGCAGTGGTTAAGAATTTGCCTGCCAATGCAGGGGACATGGGTTCAAGCCCTGGTCTAGGAAGATTCCCACATGCCATGGAGCAACTAAGCCCGTGCGCCACAACTACTGAGTCCATGTGCCACAGCTACTGAAGCCTGCGCGCTTAGAGCCCGTGCTCTGCAACAAAGAGAAGCCACCGCAATGAGAAGCCCGCGCACCGCAATGAAGAGTAGCCCCTGCTCGCCACAACTAGAGAAAGCTTGTGTGCAGCAACGAAGACCCAACGCAGCCAAAAATAAATAAATTTATTTTAAAAAAATGAGGAACTTCCCTGGTGGCGCAGTGGTTAAGAATCTGCCTGCCATTTCAGGGGACACAGTTTCGAGCCCTGGTCCAGGAAGATCCCACATGCCGTGGAGCAACTAAGCCTGTGTGCCACAACTACTGAGCCCACGTGCCACAATTACTGAAGCCCACACGCCTAGAGCCTGTGCTCCACAACAAGAAAAGCCACTGCAATGAGAAGCCCACACACCACAATGAAGAGCAGCCCCGACTCGCAGCAACTAGAGAAAAGCCCGCGTGCAGCAACGAATGCGGCCAAAAATAAATTTATTTAAAAAAAAAAGAATTAGAGGATCCCTGATCCTCAGGGGGTCATTATCAGGTGTGAGGCCAGACTTAGACATAAGAAACTGAATGACTAAATGCCCACTAGAATAAAGAGAGCCCAGGAAGACAAGAAAGTCCCTTTGATGGTGAGACCAAGCACAGCTTTATAAAAGAAGCATGATGCCAATAAGAGTTAAGGTTTATTTAGCATTTGCTCTAGGAGGCACTGTGCTAAGTGCTTTATATGCATAATCTAACTAAAAGTTCCCCATAGATCTGGAAGGTATTAATGTCCTTTTTATAGGGAAGAAAATGGATGGTTAGAGAGGTTAAGAAACTGGCTACTTGTGTCAGAACCCTGAAACCCACATCCTTAATGTGTATTTGGCAGGTCCTAGAAGGAATGGTAGACCTTCAATAGGCAGAGCTAGGAGAGAGACTTCTAGGAGAGGAAACAGAGAAACAAAGTCTTGGAGGCAAGAAATACGGGCACATTTGGGAATGCAAGGGGATCGGTGTGCCTGGAGTGTGAAAGAGGAGGGATCTGAAAAGATAAAAACTAGAGGGAGAAAACTGAGCCAGATTGGAAAAACCTGTGAAGAGCAAGCCAAGGAGATCCTACTGTGTTTTATGGTGGGGGGAACCAACCAAAGAGAATGACATCACCTGTGCTTTATGAAGATAAATTTGATGCATTGCGTAAGGGAACAAGGAGACTATTAGGGGATTGTTAAAATAATCCTGGCCAAAGGTAACCAGAGAAGAAATGAGAACCGAAAGACATTACTGAGATAAAATCCACAAGATATGGCATCTCATTAGACAATGGGGAGAGAGGAGAGAACCATGATTACGGTTTACACATTTGGGCAACTGGGAGAATGTAAGCGTGTACACCAGGAGGGGGCCATGGGGAGAGAACGTGTCTTTTCCTATATAGGATTGAGGAACCTGAGGGACTTCTGGGTAGAGATGTTCGGTGGGGAGTTAGGAGCAGGAAGCTGGTGATTTAGATGTGGTACCCGAGAATCAGAGGAAATGACAGGGAGCAGGCCAGGGAGAATCTATACTTAGGATTCAGCAGGGGATGTTCGTACCCTGATAACCTGTAATTCCACTGTCAGATTTCTGTTGTAGAGAAATAAAATCACACGTGCACAAGAAAGTGTATGAAGGATGTTCACAGCAGCATTGTTTGTAGCAGTGAAAGGTGGGGTGAGGGGAGGAGTGAGTAAATAAACCATAAAACAGCTACATTGTGCAGTGGTTAAAAATTAAGTAGTTAAAAAAATGCTAACATGGACAGATCTCCAAAACGTAGAGTGGGAGAGAAAAGCAAGCTGTAGCACAATAATAATAATGTGTAATGCTACTTATGAAAAAAGAAGAAAAGAAGCTAAACAAAAAATGTCACATATATTTTAAATAGTGTGTGGGTGTGTGTGCACACAGAGAAAATTCTGGAAGGATAAACATACTGTTAATTATGCTGGAGGAAAAGAGTTGTGACAAAAATGAAGAGCAAGAGGTGACCTAAATGGAAAGGAAATCCTAAAAAGAGGGGATATATGTATACATATAGCTGATTCACTTTGCTGTACAGCAGAAACTAACACAACATTGTAAAGCAACTATACTCCAATAAAAATTAATTTTAAAAAATGAAGAGCAAGAGGGGTGAAATGGGATTTTACCTTAGCTGCCAAGTTTCAATTTTATAAGAAGAATGCAATCATGATGACTTACGTGAATAAAAATTCTCAAAGTATTAAAAAATATATAGATTCAATGGGAATAAGAGAGAATGGAAGAGATGGGGACATATTCCAAGGCTATGGGGGGTAGGGAAATATTATTGGGAACACTGGGAGAAGTTTCTGGAAGTGCAAAGTGGAGGGGGGAATCACAACACTCACCGACTCTGCAGAGGCGACCAGCAGGATGAGCCCTGTGAGCTCAGCTAGTTTTCAACACCTTTCAATTATAGCCACAAGCTCCTGTGTCCTGGAAAGGTCACCATGTCCCACCACTAGCCTTGGAATGAGCCCGTGTTTGTTCTGCTCTTTCCTGAGTTGTAAATGTCCTATGACTTTTTCTTGTGTTTGCACATGCCCTCCCTTTCCCAGAAATTCCAGCATTCTTCGTGTTCTCATTCCAGTCCTTCAAGCTACCGGTGAAGTCCACTTCCTCCCGTTCCAATCCTAGCGAGTTCCTGCCTCATCTCTTGTCCCCCATTCAAAAATATTCCCACTCCAGGTTACTTACAAGAACACTGTGGGAGGCCTTTTATGGAATTTTTCAAGAGACACCCGGTAATAGATGTTGCTAACACTGATTGATCACAGAGAGGTGCCGGGCGTGGTGCTAAACTTCATAGAACGTATCTCATTTGATTCCTCCAGCAACCTAGTAGGTCAATACAATTATAACCCTCATTTCACAGCCGAGACTTCGTGTGTAGTGGTAAGCATGTAGGGGGTGAGTGTTAGGACAAAATCGCATAGGCGATTGAATGGGGGGCAGAGAGATGGGGGAGGTATAAGGGACTGGGTGAGGGAACAACTTCTCAGGTGCTGGACTGGGGTTCGGAGGGGTTCATTTTGCCAAGTGCCTTTATAGCCATGATTTCATTTGGTGTCACCACATTGATCTAATGATGGGGATCATTAGGGAAGATAATGAGTGAGTCAAACTTTAATTCCCTTAAAGTGGCAACCATTGGGTCAAGGGCTTTTCCGGCCTATTAACCCACCACGCTGCCTTGAGCAAGTCTGCAAGGGGGTGGAATGCAGACAGAATGGGGACTGTCTGTGGCTGCTTTTGGCACAGTTCTTTCAGGATCATCAAGTTCCTAGCAGCTGCTCCTCCCAGTCTGGAAACTCTTGGCCAGGCAGCCCCTGCTCTCCAAGCCCGCCCATTCCAGGAGATAAAGCTAAGTGGCAGAGGAGCCAGTTTCCTGGGGTTAATAAACAGGCTGTTTATAGCCAGAAGCAGTCACGGGGCAGGGACAGACAGGCTGGGAGGTCACGCTCCTCCTCAAAGTTGAGGTTTCTCATAAACATTCTCCCAGTGAGCCTTCTGGGATGCAAGGACAACTCTGGGCCCGTTGCCCTTGCTGGGGGCAGAGTGCCAAGACACCCACACCTCACTTCCTCCTCCTTTCTCCCCACTCTCCTCCTCTTTCCTTTCTCCTGTCACTCCTTTCCTATCTTCTATAATGGAAAAAGGATACATTTTCAAAATAGACATACCCCATAACTTTGGGCAGGTAATCCATCCCTCTCAGTCCCCATTTCCTCCCTTATAATATGGGGGTAATGACAGGGCCCTCCCTGCAGGAGGTATGGGAAGGTCTCTAGCACTGTGTTTGGCACACACAGTGGGTATTTAAAACACATTTGTCTGGACTTGAGGACACGGGGAGGGGGAAGGGTAAGCTGGGACGAAGTGAGAGAGTGACATGGACATATATACGCTACCAAATGTAAAACAGATAGCTAGTGGGAAGCAGCCGCATAGCACAGGGAGATCAGCTTGGTGCTTTGTGACCACCTAGAGGGGTGGGATAGGGAGGGTGGGAGGGAGGCGCAAGAGGGAGGAGATACGGGGATATATATATGTGTACGTATAGCTGATTCACTTTGTTATACAGCAGAAACTAACACACCATTGTAAAGCAATTATACTCCAATAAAGATGTTAAAAAAAACACAACACATTTGTCTTTCCCTTTTTCCCTCTCCACCCCATCCCTTCTCCCTAACTCTGGTCCCTGCCCTTTTCACTTTCTATTTTCCTGCCCCAACTCCCCCCGCCACCCCGCCCCCAGGCACTTCCGGCCCCTCTGACTGTGCTTCTGCTGTCTGGGCGGATGGGAGAGGCAGCCAGGCTTGCCACTGTAGGGCCAGCCAACCAGCCAGCCTTGGCACTTACCACAAGGCCACACCCTAGCCTCTCTGCTTTTAGTAAATAGCCCACAGGATTTGGGGGTGGAGGGAGGATGTAGAAAGGGAGAGGCTAAGATACTTTACTCTTTGGCTTATTGTTGCCCTCAACATGACTCTTCCAGTGGCTTAATGGTCAGAGATCATTGCGTAAGTTACCGTGTGACTTTGGGCAAGTCCCCTTCATTCTCTGGACTCAGCACAGCGTGGAATAAAAGTGGAGAGTATCAGGCCCTGGAGCCAGATTGTCTGAGCTGGAACCTTGTCTCCACCACTTACTAGCTTGGGTTACTAACCTCTCTATCCCCCAGTTTCCTCAGTTTTAAAATGGAATTTATATGTATTTTATAGGGTTGTTACGAGGATTAAATAAATTAGTCTGTTTAGATCAGTTAGAACAGAGCCTAGCCCATAGAAGGCACTCAGTTAATCTTAGCTATTCTGTGTAAATGGGGAGGTAGAACAGGATGGGTACGACATTATATGTCAAACATATTTCAATTATTAAAAAAAAAAAAAAAGCTTTAGTATGTAAAAAAAAAAAAAGAAGAGAACGGGTGGTGTGCACGTGGGAAGAGCAGGACATCCTCTGAGAGTATTACAAAGTCCTGAAACCGCACATTCCTGCTGTTTGTTGACCTCTGGATAAGAACAGATCAGACACTTGTACACAAGATTCTGCCTAAATAAAGACAAAGTACAAGGATTAAGGGACACTCCCAAATCTATGTCTCCCCTTTCTATTGCTCATTCATTCATTCACTCATTCATTCTTAAATAACTATTAATTAAATACCCTCTGTGTGTGCCTGGTACTTTTCTAGGGCTGGAGTTACAGCAGAGAATAAGACATAGTCTCTGACATCATGCTGCTTACATTCTAGGTACACAAAGTACTTGACTGTCCCAGAGAGACCCTAGGAAACTAGTCAAAGACTTTCAAAGCCAGATAGAGCCCTTAGAGGTTATCTGCTCCAACTTCTCATGGGGCAGAAAGGGCAGAGACGACCAGAGAGACTATAAGGACTGGTCTGAGATCACAGAGCAGTGCTGAGTTGTAGAATTGCAGATGCAGATTTGAGGGGACAATGGGACGGTCAGAGTCTGAGGGTCAGAGCCCCAGGCTCCATGCCCTCAGGGATGCTTGGTTCAGGCACCCCCTGCATGGCTAGGATACTTGGGGTCATCACTGGCATCTTTAATAATAATAACCAGGGGAACATATCACACACCCTGCACCAAATGTGTTCACAGGCATTCTCTCAGTCCACATAAAATCTCCATTTTACAAATGAGGAAAGATGCCTTACCCAAGGTGAAATAACTAGAAAGGGGCAGATCTGGGGCTTGCCTACAGGTTTCTCTGATGCCAAAGCCAGCAAGACTCTTTTATGCTTCCCAGTGCCTGGGGCTTAAACCCACAGCCCAAAACACAAGAATCTTTCATTTGTCTGACTGAGCTGGCCAAGCAGATAACACCAATGGATGAGCCTGGACCCCCAGTCATCTTTCCAACCCTGTCCACCTTGACCCACAAGCCACAGAGAGAGACCAGACCCTGTGTGAGAGAGACATGTCCTTTCTTTTGGGGGCCCTGCCTTAATGCCATCTGTCCCCACTAATTTTTTCTTTACAACTTTGAAAGATTATAATATATTCTCTGGAAAACATTCAGCAGTAGGAGAGCCCTCCCTGGGCTCTCCTACTCTCTCACAGGTCCAAAACTCGTG
Source organism: Eschrichtius robustus (assembly GCF_028021215.1). Taxonomy (NCBI): domain Eukaryota; kingdom Metazoa; phylum Chordata; class Mammalia; order Artiodactyla; family Eschrichtiidae; genus Eschrichtius; species Eschrichtius robustus. Next base: position 127,403,138 of record NC_090825.1, read on the forward strand.
GATGGATCCAGAGATCCTTGTGTTCTGGAAAGTTCCCTGGTCAGTCCTTAGGGAACACGGTGGCTACAGAGGAAGACCCTGCTCAAGCATGGTTCTTGATGCCTGGGGAATTTTGAGGGGAAGATCACTTCAAACTCAGTCACGAGGTTCCCACATTTCTTGGGCATTTGGGAGAGGAAGAGCCCTTCTCCAGGAACTTTTTGCTGCGTGCCAGGCTTGACATCTTTGAACACGACAGGTATGGTCCTGCTGTCTAGAGTTGGGGGAGAAGCAGTAGCTGGTTTTGGAAGAGGCAGAGAAGTAAGGCTTAGAGCCTGGGGTGAACCTTCAGGACCTGACTTGCCCAGACTTCATCCAGAGCCTTGACTTGGGAGGATCATGAATAGATGGAAAGTGGGAGGAGAAGTAAGGCAAGGGGTAACCTGAAAAAGAACTTCTACCTCTCAAAAACATAAAGTCTATAGTTGATATGAATTCGTCAACTTAACGTTGTATAAGAAACACCAGGAGCAGTGTAGGCAGCAGTGGGAATGTCTGGTAGAGGAGTCTAAGGACCATATACTTGGAGTCGAAGGAACTAGATCATCTCCAAGGACCCTTCTGGGCTGATAGTCTAATGAGGTTGAGAGATCAAAGCCTGAGAAGTAGGAGAAGGCCAGATTCTGACCCAGGTGCCCTAAAACGTTTTGGAGTTCAGTGTGAGGGCCAGGTTATTTCCCATGGACCACAGAGCCTTAAGGAAAAGGAACTTGATGTCCAGACCTCAGTTAGGCTTTCAGCTCCAGGGTCAGACATGATCCTTCTCCCTAGCCCATTTCTCACCCTCACCTGCACTTCACTTCCTGAAGAGACAAAACTTTCTGAGCTGCAACCCTCCCCTATGGAGGGTGGGGAGGGAGAGGCTTCTCCCTAAATAAAGGCAAAGAGCAAGGGACACTCCCAAATCTATGTCTCCCCTTTCTTTTTTTGCATTCATTCATTCATTCACTCTTAAACAACTATTAATTAAATACCCTCTATGTGTGCTTGGTTCTTTTCTAGGGCTGAAGTTACAGGAGAGAATAAGACATAGTCTCTGACATCAGGCTGTTTACATTCTAGGTGGAAGGAGAATGGGATAGACCATAAGTAGGTAGATAAATAAATGAATGAGAGCATTTAAAATTGTGGAAAGTAATAAAAGAATTACAAAACAAAATGATGGAGCGGGGAGTTTTCCTCTGTCTATTGTCCTCAAAATAAAGTCCAAGGCTGCAAAAGCCCATCTCCATCTGCCCTTATTTACCTCTCCAGCCTTACCTCTTGTCACTTTTCACCTTGAACTCTCTGCTCCAGCCATGAAAAACCTGCATATCAAAGTTGGAAGGGGCCCACTTGCCCCTTGATCTAGTGGTTCTTTTAGCCCCAAACATGATCTCTTTTTCGCTACTTCTTTCATGTCTCTCGCCCAGCTAACTCCTGCTCCTTCTCAGGTCACTAGTTACTACCACCTGGAAGCCAGCCCTGCTCCCACGAATCCAGGTGAGGTGCCTCTCTTTGTGCTGCACTTTCTCCTTCAAGAGCATCTGTCACCCTGTGTAGCCAGTTTGCTGTTGTCCCTGCACCAGACCGTGAGCTCCTGGAGGGCAGGAATCACGTCTTGTCTCCCTGAATCATAGAATCCTCAACAGTTGGCCCAGTGCACAGTACGTAGTAGATGTTTAAGAAACACCTGTTGAATTAATTAACACTTAGTTTAGTAAGTTTTAAGAGCTCATTAATATGAGGAAAAGACATGGACAAGGCATGGCTTTGGAGACAAAGAATTAATTGGAAGAAAAAAATTATAATTTCTCAGTCCTTTCTGGAGTTCATATTCTAGCATCTTTCAGCTCTAATACTCCACCAGAGCCTCCTAAAAGGCTTACAGAGCACTCAGGGCAGAAATTATTGACCCCACTTAACAGCTAGGGAAGGTCAAGCCTCAGAAAGGTGAATCTACTTTAGCAGAAGTTACCCAGACAGGCGGCAGTAGAGTGCATCTGAAAAGTTTAGGGCCCCAGAGACATCAGGCCCAACCTCTTCATCATACAGGGAATGTGGATGGGGGTGGTAACAGGCAGACTCTGAACTAAGTGTCCTGACTCATCTAAAACTCAAAATAACTGCTTGAGGGTGACAGAGATGGTAGCCACAAAGGAGGAGACAACATGATTTACCCACAGCCCACCCTCACCCTGTAACCCAACCCGACTAGGCAGATTCTCCAGGCCACCACTCCATTTGTCCTCAGGGACTCCTTCCTGGGGTCAGTTCATGAGACACTGCACAGTCAGAGACTGACTAGGATGGACAAAACCTCAGAATTCTAACTTCTTTGTTTCAGAGTTGGGGACGTCAGGGCTCAGAGAGATGGGACTAGCCTATGGCACCTACGGAGATAGGATCAGGACTCCAGACTCTCAGTCCAAAACTTTCTCAAGTATACCCTTGATATGAACCTCTGAGTTGGGGAAGGGGTGAAAATGATGTGGACCAGATCTGGCCATTTGTTATCTGCAGTCACATTGAGAGAAGTGAGGGAGGAGGGGTGATGGGCTACCCACTCCATCTGGTTGTCCTACTCTAGAGTTTATTAGTTCCCACTAGTCCTCATTGGTTTTGTGCATTATCAGTTAACCAGAGGAAGTAGAATATGGGTTGTCCACCGTTTAGTGACTGTTTATGAAGGTCATTATTGCTACTCCAGCACAGTAGTCTCCCAGCCAAACAACAACATAGAGAGGATGGAGGGCAGGAAAAATGAGGCCAGCAGAGACATAGGTAGGGCTCCCTACTACTAAGAAACGGGGAAAAGGGTACACGTTTGAGGTTCCAAGAGAAGGGAAGGGACATTTTGTCTGAAAGCTTGGAATTGTATCCAGCATAGGTGTGACCCTTGCAGATGCCTGTCTTTGCTGTGGGTCCCTGGACAAATCACTCAGCCTCTTGGAACCTCAGCTTCTCAAATGAGAGGGTTGAATGAGATAGTTTCTAGGGACTCTTCCCCTTTTTTATAATTCTCCCTCCAATGAAGTGGGCATTAGACGAAGTGAGAGTCATTAACTCCATTTCAGGGAAATTCAATAAACCTAGTATTTGCCAGGCCAGGTCCTGCTGAACTTTAATTGCAAGATCTGAGGAAAACAGTTAACATGCAAGCCTGAGATTGCTATGCTTAGAAAGATCTGCTTGCACAATTGGCCCTGGGTTGATGTTCAGCGACTTTGATTTCAGGAGGATTTCCACCATTCCCAGAACTGATAAGAGTGGCTCACTATGCCTAAACTATTTGGACAAACAATGTGGCTTGTGCTGAATTCCTGCTTTCCTTCTGGGAGTCTGGCATCTTGGTACATGCTAGGCAGAGGATGCCTACATGGCCAGCCCCCAATAAAAACTGAGCACTGAGTCTAATGGGCCTCCCTGGTGGATACTTTACATGTGTTGTCACACTTTGTTGCTAGAGGAATTAAGTACAGCCTGTGTGACTCAACTGGGAGAGGCCTCTTGGAAGCTTGTGCCTGATTTCACCCAGTCTTTGTCTCATGCACCTTTTCCCTTGGTTGATTTGTTCTGTAACCTATTGCTGTAATAAATCATAGTGTGAGTATGATTATATGCTGAGTTCTGTGAGTGATGATAGCAAATCATTGAACCGGGAGGCGGTCTTGGGGACCTCAGACAGGGGATAAGCCTAGATTTCACAGAGACAACTATAATCCTATAGCAATGTTTTATGAATATACAGCTTAAACCCAGCACGATCCAATAGAAATATGATGTCAGTTGTGTATGTAATTTAAATTTTTCTATTGGTCACATTTTACAAAGTAAAAAAAGGTGAAATTAATTTCAAGAATATAGTTTCTTTAATCCAATATATAAAAATATTAACGTTTCAACACGTAATGATATAAAAATTTATCGAGATATTTTTACTTTCTTTTTTTCTTGCTAAGTCTTCAAAAACCAGTGTGTATTTTACATTCACAGCACATCTCAGTTTGGACTAGCCACATTCCAAGTGCTCACAAGCCACACCCAGCTATTGGCTGCCATTTTGAACAGCACAGGCTTACAGATAATGACAAGGACTCTGGAAACAGGACATCTGGGTCAGAATCCTGGTTTTGCCACCTACCAGCTGCATGACCTCAAGCGCAGTGACTTAACCTATGTGTTAGTTTCTTTATCTCTAAAATGGGGATAATAATGTTAGCTACCTCATGAAGTTACAGGGATTTTTCCAAAAGTTAATAAATCTAAGGCAGTACCTGGTACATATAGGATGTTGGGTGAATGCTGGCTGCTCCTCTTATTATCCAAAAGGTTGGCCTTTGAGGTCAACTTGTCCAACTCTTTATTCCATAGATGAGGAAACTTAGGCCCAGAGTTTGGAAGGCACTGGTTTGAAAAGCAAAGGCTCTAGCCACCTCTTTTCCTGTCCCCTGGCTAGCTCTAAGACAGCACCTGCCAATTATTTAGGAAACCAGCAGCCTCAGGGCCCCACCTAGGTTCTGCAATCCTGTCTTGATTGCAAAACAGGGCCACCATTTGAGTTGGCACTGAAGTGGTGGGGCTGGGCCTCCCTTCTGCCACCGCCATCTGGACCCATCAGTTGGGCTGGCTGACTCCGTCACTGAGTCCAGTGCTTACTCAGCACCGATAGGGCTGGCTTCCATTGTTTTCACTTTTACTGCCCTTCTTATTTATTAACTCATGTTCTATCTTCCTCGAAGACGCAGAGCATCAGCACTTTTTTAAAAAGCTCCTTTTAATCATCTACAGTCCCCATCCACCCACCAAGCAGGTAGATAGGGAGCTCCCCAAATATGTCTAAAAAAGAGAGAGTGAAGAGGTACTGGGTGCCCACTTATCTGGGATGCAGTAGGGCATGTTCTCAGGCTGGAAACAAAACTGGTTTATGATTCCTCTAGAGTATCTGTCTCCACCCTTCCTTTCCTGAAACCCAAATGAAATCATCTACTCTCCTCTGACAAGCTCACACATCTCAAATCTTACTAGCAGCTGGAATCAGACCAGTTTCGTGGGCTCAAACTTGATAGCACACGCTGACCTGAAGCTCTGCTTATTCCATTTGCCAAATAGTGTTTTATTTGGCATTTGTTTATTTAATAGATAGTTACTGAGCATCTACTGTGTATTAAGCCCTCTGCAAAGTGGTGAGAATGAAGCCTTTGTGGACCTTATGATTTGTTGTAGAAAACAGACAAACAAGAAATGATGGTAAAGTACAACAAAGGCTTGACGTAGAAAATGTCAAACACTCTAGGAACTATAATAGAATAAATCAAGGGGACCTGAATAAAACTCTTTCCATGGTGTTGACATGATGTTGAAACCTGAAAATGGTAGGAGAGAACCAGTAAAAGAGAGAGAACATGGAGAGTTCCAGACAGAACTCAACAACATAGACAAGACCTGGAGGTGAGAGAGAATGGCATGTTGGAAGAACTGGACAACAGTCCAGTACAGCTGGGTAGAGAGAATAAGAGGAGTGTGGCAAAAGATGCGGAAACGGCTGGATTTGGAGGATACTGTCTGAAGCGCTAAGGAATTTGGACTTTAACCTGAGGGCAAGGGGAAACGTCCTGGTGGAGAATAACATCTTTCAAAACATAGGGTTCCTGGGAACAAATCAACCAAATGTGCTAGAAAGGCTGATGGTGAAAAGACTGGCAAGTGTTGTTTTCAACCTTGTCTTCATGATCTTTGTACTGAGGCTCAGACCTCCTTTGAAAGTAGTCTGCAACATGAAGGCCCAACCCAACGGCAGGCCATGCTCCCTCAACCTTCCAGCCCACCATCCATGAGATCAGTACTCCCGAGTCTGGTGCAGCACAGGTCTTCCTTAGACCCTTGGAACTGTAGGGCCACAGAGACCACCATGGAGAGATTGTCAAAGACTCTTGTCTAACAGATTAACCAACTGAGGCCCAGAGAAAGAAAGTAACTTGTCTGTGGCCCCACTGCAAGCCTCAGGCTCTGACTCCTTCTTATCTCCCCCAGAGAAACCAAACACCAAGGCTAGGACTAGGGTGAGGCAAGTCAGGCCCTCAGGGTGCACCATTTAAGGAGGCACTCACTCGCGAGTGCCAGCTCTGCACTTGCCTTACCCTCGTCCTGGCTCTGTTGGACACACTTCGAAGGCAGGGATTGTAACTTCCAGAAAGCTTTTTGACATCTTTCATCATGTTGACATGATGCTAGGCACATATTTTGAGGGATCCTAGATGGCTGCTGATGCTAATGAACAATGGATTTCTGACAAACTGATATGTATACAGATGTTTGTATCTTTGGTTAAATATGACCTTCAGGAGACACCAGAACAAAGTCAACAGGGCCCGAGAATGGAGTCTAGACCTGGATTCTGGTCCCCTCTCTGCCATCAGTTTGCTTTGGGAACTTGGGTAAATTGTTCCCCATCTCTAGGCTTCAGCAAAATGAGGTGGTTGAATAAATAGCATTTATTGACTACACACTCTGTGTCAGCCACTGTTCAAATGCTTCTGTGCTTTAACTCATTTAAAGAATTCCTGGCCTTCAACACTCCCTTCACTTCAACAGGCTGTGGTGTGAGGTAAGGAAGGCTTCACAGAGAGTGTGGGATTGAGACAGACCTTCCAAATTCCCACGGGGACAATACTATCTTAAATCATAGTAAAGGCATGGTATCTCAAGGCACTTCTCCATCAGAAGACAGAGAATCACCTGCCTCAGAATCACCTTTGGAACATGTCTGAAGGTGGAGCCTCAGCCTCTGCCGCTAGAGATTCTAATGCACTGATTCTGAAGAGGGACCTGGGAATCTGTATGAAAATCTTCTCAGGTGGCTGGTAGTCTGACTTGGGAAGCACTGATCCCAACGCATTCCCCTATCGGTGGAGAGAATCATACCTAGACAGCACAGACCTAGAGCTCCCTGAACTGATCATCAGCATCTTGAAGCAGAGAAACGAAGTCATGGATTGATTAATGCTGCAAATATTACGCACATGTTGTGTTCTAGGCCCTGTGCCAGCTGGTGATTATGGTCCCTACTCTCAAGGGACTCCTGGTCTAGGTCTGTCACTTATTTTTAGAAACAAGTCATCTAGCCAGAACCAGAAGGGACTTAGAGAGCATCAACCAATCCCATCATTACACAGTTGGGGAAACTGAGGCCCAGAGAGGGAAAGCAACATGTTCAAGACTACATAGGGAGCAAATGTATTTTCCGCTCTCAAACCAGCTGAGGAATCCCAATGTTCTTCCCAGGAGAGGGCTGCATTCAAAATCCTAGGGCATTCACTCTTTGCTTTTTAAGCACTAAACCTACATAGAGTAAATAAATGTTCCTGGAAGTCTCACTTCAGATCTTGCTGACATTTTAGGTCCTTAATATACCTTCAACCAGAATGGAGGCAGGAGGGAACAGGGAACACCTTGGGGGTGCCATCAACTCTTCGGCGCTTTTCAAAGCCCATTCCCCGGCTGTGCTGAGGACATTGTGCCTGCCTCTTCCAGCACTTTAGAGTCTAAAGAAGAGGGGCCCGCCTCACGGGTTCACGAGGAGCTGGCTCCCATCTCTCTGTCCAGACTTGCTTATGTCACTGTCGCCCAGGGCCTGGGGAGGGGGAGAAGCGGAGGGTAAGTTGTGTCCGCCCCTGAAATGCCAGACGCCCTGCGATTGGCTACAAGGACTCCGGCCCGGCCGCGGATTGGTCATCGCTGAGGGCTTGAAAGGTGGATGAGAGCGGACGACACCTCAGACGAACTGCGGCCCGGGATCAGACAGCGTCTCCGGCGAGTCCGAGACGCGGCCCCAGCCCACCATGGCCCGTCTCTTCCGGGCATCCTGCCTTCTCTCCCTGCTCCTGGCCGGCTTCGTTCCGCCGAGCCGAGGACAGGAGAAGTCGAAGGTGAGTGAGCCTCGGGGATGGGTGGCCGGGGGATCGAACGTGGTCCGCAGGTGTCCATCGCTCGGTGGTGAGGCACCCTTCTTCCCGGGCTCCCCCCCAAGTAGGGTGACACCTAGGTGCGAGAGACGCCCTAACTCCCGTTGCCTCCCTCTTCAGCATACCCAGGCCGTCGTCAGACTCTTCGCGGTTCCATCTGTTGGAGACCTGGGTGCCCCGGGTGGGCAGAATGAATGAGGGAGGAAGGAAGGGTCTTCTCTCCCGGTCCACACTTTCATCCCCACGGCTACCTCCGGGTCGCCTTGCTACCTCCAAGCCACCGTCTGTTTCTGAGATATTCCCCTCCAGTGGGGCCTGAAGGGGGTGGGGGGCACAGAAAATGGCCTGGAGACTCAGGGTCTGGGTTGGCTGCAGAGGTTCCCAGGGAGAATGGCAGGCAAGGTGAAAGGGAAGGAACACGCAGCTGTGTGGTCCCCGTCTAGCCCAAGCATAAATGCAGGTAGAATTCTGGGATACTGGTAGAAGACGCAGAGTGTGACAGAAGGAGCTCTGAGCTGGCAGCAGAGAATGCCCAGGATGCTGACTAGACTCCCTTTTCCTTTGTGGACCTCAGTTTCTCCACCTGTAGCAGGTGGGAGGGCAGGGCACAACGAGGCTGATGATTTCAGAGGGGATGCTTGGAGAAGCTGCAAAATCCACACGCTGTTCTCTGAAGTGTCTCCTGTTTGGGGGCAACCTCACTACCCACCACCCACTGCCCACCTTGGCCTGAGCAAACCTAGTAGTTGGAGAAAGCTGGGGACTGCCAGCTCTATAGGAGAGGCAGAATTCTCCTGAGCCTCAGTCTATCCCCAGCAGAGTGTGTGGCCCTTAGCTAGAGTGGAGATGCTGAGGCCGGGAGCAGGGGTGACCACACATGCTTATCTCTTTGGACAGTATATGCCAAAGTGGGCACTGTAGATCTCTCCTCTTCCCCAGGGTGGGGAGGCAGAAGCCAGGCATAGACCCAAAGAGAGAGATTTATGTCTCCAGCATCCCAGTACACACACACACACACACACACACACACACACACACACACACACACACAACGCTTGTATAAGCTGAAGAAGAAGCTTTGCACTTCTGTGTTTCTCAAATCTTCCAGGTCTTAATTCTAAGATCTTATGACTCCATGATTCTGTTTCCAAAATCGTTATCTACTGTTCAGGAAGCCCATTCCAAACACAAGGTTCCTTCTGTCTGTTTCTATCCCCTGTCCTGTCCTCAGCCTAAATTCCAATCAGTCTGCCCCTGCTTGGAGTCAGCCCTGAGACTGGATGGTTATGGGGCCACTTCCTCTAAGCCTCTGGCTTTGTATCCAGTCCTGTTCATAATCTCCAACTCAGAAGGTATTTTCCAGGGCAGGGATGGTACTGAATTTCAATATTGGGGTGTGGAGTAGAAGTGAGGGTAGACCGTGGGTAGGGCAGTATCTTGGAGTCAGTCGTATAACCTCAGTTTGGGGAGAAGCAGAGAAGGGAAGATGGGCCCTGCTTCAAGAAGGCTGGAGGTGAGAACATGGATCCCATGAATAATTAATTCATCATAGCCGTGTGTTCTCTGTAGAACTCTGGGGAGGAGTAGATGGATTCAGAGAAAACAGGGTGGGTATGGTCTAGAAAACTCTTAGGGTGAGGTGTGATCATATCAGATACAACCAGCTAGGACTTGCTAGCTAATGACAGTCTGGGCATGCCTATTTCTCCTCCAGGTCCTGAGAGAGCTGAAATGTCATAGCCCTGGGTTCTAGGACTCAACCACTTATCCTACCCCAACTCCAGGGCCAAGCGATGGGGCAAGGGGCAGGTGGAGAATGGGATGGACAAAGGGTGAGAGCCCCAAAGGGATGTTTGCCTCCTCCCAATTCAAAGGGAGGGGCTGGGTAACAAAGGGAATCCTCCTTTCCTTGCCGTGTCCCCTCTCCAGTCCAGTTTAAGGCTGCCCAGCCTCCCTGTCCTTCCTCTACAAAAGGACTTTGCAGAGGCTAGAGAGAATAACAACCGCTGACGTGCATGGGATCCTAGTAACCGCTGGTTTCTAGGTGACTAAACCAGGCAGAAAGAATCATGGAACCACCGGCTGACAGTCAGGGCTGAAGAGCCCTCAAGACAGCCCTGAATCTGACCCCGCCTCACAGCTGAGGAGCCAGAGCCCCAGAGAAGGGACAGGAGTCGTCACACAGAATCAGACCCAGCCAGGCCCAGAACTCAGGTCTCCTGCCCCCAGTCCAGCTCTCCTCTCACACTTTCCCACTGGTGGGGGTGGTAAGATGGGTGAGGAGAAAGACACAGGACCAGCAACCCTAGCCAGCTGGGGTCCTGGCGGGGTCCCCCCTCCAACTCTCAAGCCATCGAAACTCTCCTGTCTTGTGCAATTGTGGGAGGATAGAGGCACCCTCACTCCCTCTCCCCACCTCCACCCACAACTCCTCTGACATCCGGGTTAAGGTGCAGGGTTCTGGGACTCCATGGGCCCAGAAAAGGGGAGGGGGCTTCCGTAAGGCCTGGGCGTGTGCTCAGTGGTGAATGCAGGCCATGGCTTCCCCCACCATAGGCGCTCTCTGACCCCTCTCGGTCGGAACTCACAGCACTGGCTTCACTGGCCCAGTAGAAAGGATGGAGGCTTTGTCACACATCCCTTCTCCTGTAAACTCCCTGCCCAGTGCATCATCTTCTTCTTACTGGCTGGGGAACATCAAAGCCCTCTTCACAATAAGGTAGGAACGTCAGGGCCCTTTACCCTATCCCTTGATGGGTGGGTGGGGCGGAGGGCGGGTACAGATTTCTTTCCAAGAGGCTTGCAAGACAGTTTTGACCTGCTAGTAAATTCTCGCAGCCATTTTGGGAGGCAGGTGGTATTATCCTCTCCCGTCAGCAGATGGAGGCTCAGACTGAACGTGACTTGCCCAGGGCCACACAGCCAGCAAAGACTCAAATCTAATGAGAGGAGATTCCCACCCTGAAACTGGTTTCAGAAGCTGATCCTCCCGCTGTTTACAAGCTTCCATTATTTAGACAACCTCTTGGCTTTTTTTCTCCCCATTTCACAGTTTGTTTTCAGACCAGGGTGGAGTGGAGAGGCAGGCAGGAGGCCTTTCCTTCTGGCTGCTAGACCTCTGTGGCCAGCTAGGGTGTGTTTGTTGTGCCCTGGCTGTCTGTATTTTGAGGTGGAGCTGACCCCAGCTGGGGCCCACGAAGCCCAGGGGCTGAAGGAATGTCAAGCTTAGGTCTCAGGCCGGCCTCCAGCAGCCACCAGAAGTCACGGGGCATGGAATATTAGACTCACGTGTAGCAGGGAATTTGTACCGGAGCCAAGAAGAGAGCTTGCAGCTGTCCGGGAATGGCCGCGTGGAGGGAGTTCCAGCTCCCCTGGCTCAGCAGGCTACGGAGTCTTCAAGACAGAGGCTGCTTTTTTCACCCTCCTGGGGCCACGCCCTGCCAGCCCAGATGGCTCTCTTCACGCAGTTGGGCAGAGGTGTAACTGGCCACAACAGCAAGTCTTCCAGGATTGGTGGGAAGAGAGGACGTGAATTTGCTTCTCTAACTCCAACCACCTGGCTCTGTCTCTCTGGTCTATAATGCTAGTTTGCATTCGATTTGTTTATTGTCTTCTCACCTCTTCTCAGATGTCCAGGCCAGGACTACCCGTCCAGCTGCTAATTATGGTAGTGATGCCATGACACTCTTTCAAGAGTAGACCCAGATTTTTGTAGTCTGTACCAAAAAATGGCAGAGGTAAGATGGGGTAGAGTGGGGTAAATGCAGCATCCCGCTTGCCGGCAGTAATCCATGCCCTCCTCTCCCACTGAGAGTGACGCTGTCAAGCCATGGTGGTTGAGAACAGCTGATCCAGTTCAAGGTTCTCATTTTATAAATGAGAAAACTGAGGCCCACAGAAGAGAAAGGGCTAGTCCAAGACCACACAGGGAGTTAGTGGCGGAGCTGGTCATGGAATCCAGGTTCCCCAACTTGCAGCCCATTTAACGCTCTCTCTACTAGTTCTGGAGGCTGACCGTGGAACAGCTTGGGCAGAGGAAGGTATAATGGTCATTGTCACAGCTGCTCGCCCACAGGGAACATTGAATCTATGCCAGGCACTGGAGCTTTACCCTGACCATCCCATTTAATGCTCATGGCAGGCCTTGCCCCATTCCTGGCTACTATCCTACTTCCCTATTTTCTAACAGCGTCAGTTTTCCAGTCCCCCAGATCGGGAACCTCTGAATCACCACTGTCCATACTGCTGCTTCCTCATTTCTATTCAGTTCTTCCTTCACGATGGTCTAGTTCAGGGTCTCATCACCACTCGCCTGCATTATTGCAATAGCCTCCCCGTCTCCACCAGCCCATCCAATAACACAACACCAGCATCGGGGGAGTCTCCCTCAGAGCCTGCCCAGTGACTGTTTATAAATTGACATGTGATGCAGAAGTAATGACCAAAGTAAGTATTTCTCCAAGTTTCCACAGCACCCACCAGCTTATTAAGTGCTTTCAAAATTATTGTCTTGTACAAGGAATTAGGAGACCTCACTTCTAGTCTGGTTCTAATTCTTGGAGTGGTCTTGGGCAAGTCAAGACCACTTGGGCCAATCAGTTCCACCTCTCCCTGTTATCTTGGAAATGGTGGAGTCCAAGTTCTCTTCCAGCTGTAACCGCTCCCCGGCACTGGTCTTCTCTTCCAGATGGACTGCCATGCTGGCGTGAGCAGCACCATCTACGAGTATGGAGCCCTCGCCATTGACGGGGAGGAGTACATCCCCTTTAAGCAGTACGCTGGCAAATACATCCTCTTTGTTAACGTGGCCAGCTACTGAGGCCTGACGGGCCAGTACGTTGGTAAGAGCCCCTCTTCCCCTGCTTTATTTGGGGCTGTTTCTGCCAGTTGGGCACATTCCAATCACAGGAGCTTTCCCCGTGCAAGGGGGAAGGGGTGACGGTGATCATGAGATTCCAAACCCTGTATCTTAATCCTACTGTGTTCCATGGTTCTTTGAAAATGATTATATAAGCCTGAGGTCTGATCACCTTCAAACATGTTCTAGAAGATTCTCAGTTATCCTTCATCCCTGGGCACCTCAACTGCTCTAAAAGCAGAAGGAGGGAGGAGATTGGGTTTGTGCCTGGAGCGTCCTTTCATTGGAGTAAGAAATAATGGCTTTGTCTTGCTAAGAATTCCTCACCTGTCCTCAGCCCCATCTGCCTTAGTGCTTCTCTTGGCCCCTGGAAAGCAGGCAACTGGCCTGAGTCCCCAGAGTACGGGTGTTAGTGACAGAACCAGGTGTCGCACCCAGGTTTCATGATCCCTAGTATCCTCACTTCTTTCTCCTTAGCTGGGTCAGAGTCAAGAGCCTGAGGGAACAGGCAGGCGAAAGGCATCTGAAAGCACCCACAAGAAAATGCTTTGGGGGGTGGGGTGGGGTGTGAGAGGGAGGCAAGGGCAATCTGACCTAGAACGTTCTGCCTGGTAATCATTGGACCTTGTGGTGGGTGACTGATTACTCATTTGATGAACCATATTGCTCTCTTTTTCCCCAAACCTCCAACCTATCCAGACTGGAATCCATAGGATGGGACTTGAATCCCAGCATTGCCACACTCAGTGGATGATCTTGGGCAAGTCCCTTCCCCTGTCAGGCCTCAGTGATTTCAGCTGTACAATGGGTGAGCAGGTGGAGTGGTACACAGGAGGGAGGGCTCCTCATCAGGCTACCCCAGTCTCTGCTCTCTCTCTCCCTGGCCCAGAACTGAATGCACTACAGGAAGAACTTGCACCATTTGGTCTGGTCATTCTGGGCTTCCCCTGCAACCAATTCGGAAAACAGGAACCAGGAGAGAACTCGGAGATCCTAGCCACTCTCAGGTGAGTGCTGACTCAGTGTCCTGAGAAAGCGCCCCAGCCTAGCCTCTAGGCATCTCTTGCACCGGCCCCTATTCATGATGGATATTTATCAGCCTCCAAGAACTACTCTCCCCTTCCAGGAACCCCGTTTAGTGGAACGAGTGGAAGAGGGGCCAGGAGAGGAACAGAGACAGGGACGATGGTTGTGAGCACATGACCGGGGAGGGGGAAGGGGAGTACAGGTGGAGGGCAGGGGTTATTAAGAAGGTACCAAACTGGAAAAAGACTGTAGACCCACATTATGCCTGTGCCCATTCAATATTCACTGGCTCCCACTGCCCACTGTAGCATAAAATCCAGACTCCCAACACCCCCTCCCCTGTTCTGTCCCTTCCTCTCATTTCTGAGCCCTGTGCCCATTTCCCTGGGACCCACATAAAAACATTGCTCTTAGGCATGTCCGACCAGGTGGGGGCTTCGTCCCCAATTTCCAGCTCTTTGAGAAAGGGGATGTGAACGGGGAGAAAGAACAGAAGTTCTACACATTCCTGAAGGTGAGTACGCAGCCACCTCTCTCAGAGCCTCTCTGCCCTGCTGAGGCAGGCTCTGCTCCAGGCTGCAGCCGCTCCTGGCTCCAGCCCACAGAAAGACAAGGCCTGTGCCACCCTCCTCCGCTCCTGGGCTCTTGGGGAATTTCTTGGCACCTGATTATTATTCCAACTAGAGGGCTTTGCAAACCCTACGGTCTCATCAGCCCATTTTACAGATGGGCCCCAGAGGGACAAGATTAGGGTCTCACAATCTGCTAGAGCCAAAACTGCGTTCTGGGATTCAGTTTTCTAACTCCCAAACTGGTGCTCTTTCCTCAGTGCCAGGCTATTCTCCTTCCCCCAAGAAGTCCTGGGAAGGAGGCGGGATAAGGGTGGGAGGGGTCCCAAGCAGGGTTGACTCTATTCTCATCTCTGCTCCAGAACTCCTGTCCTCCTACCTCGGAGCTCCTGGGCTCACCGGGCCGCCTCTTCTGGGATCCCATGAAGGTCCATGACATCCGCTGGAACTTTGAGAAGTTCCTGGTGGGGCCAGATGGTGCTCCCATCATGCGCTGGCACCACCGCACCACGGTCAACACTGTCAAGATGGACATCCTGACCTACATGCGGCGCCGGGCTGCCCTGGAGGCCAAGGGGAAGTAACTGAGGCCCACCCCACCCCATGTCCACCACGCAGGGGCTGGGGAGGACTCCGTTCAGGAAGGAATCCATTTCTCCACCCACACCATACTCCCACACTAGACCCCTTACGATTACACAAGGCCTCAGCCTGACACGAACGTGTGCATACAATTGTCTGTACTGCTGTGCACATGGGTGTTTGCACGCATGCCTACAGCTGTGTGTGACCAGGTGTGTGCACACACTTATGTGTACGGCCACACGGGCTGACCTGCACGAATACCCAGGAACGTGTACCGTGTGTGTGGCGACAGCTGTGTGCCGTGGAGAGTGCCAGAGAGTAACTCCCCTCTTTCCAGTTCTCTGTTCCAATGACAACAATTCACTTCCTGCTGAGCCCAAAGAAAAAAACCAGCTCTAGATTCAACCTGGACCTCAACCCTTGGGGCCGGCACCTCCCACTGCCTCCAAACACCACCCCTGAAGTGCCCAGAAGTTTCTGGGTCTGCCACACTGCCCGACCATCCTCCTCTCCATCACACAGCCTCCCTCCTTCCTGAGGGCCCTCCCAAGCCCCCTACCCCGCCCCGCAGTGTTCCCTGAGAGTAGCCAAGGCAGATGTGAGAGCAAGGGCCATGTTCCCCGTGTCAGGGGTGGCATCTCCATGAAGGAGGGGCCCAAAGCCCTTGTGGGCGGACCTCCCTTGAGCCTGTCTGAAGGGCCAGCCCTTAGTGCATTCAGGCTGAGGCCCCTGGGCAGGGATGCCACCCCCGCTCCTTTGAGGGATGTGCCCTCTCCTCTCACCCCGACCCACTGGCATTAGACTCACCCCTGTCTGCCTAGTAAAGGCCTTTCTGCAGCAGCTGAGCCTACTGTGGTGCTTCCTCAATGGGGCCACCCTCGCCGGGGGGAAGGGAGAAGAGGAAGAGGAAGAGAAAAGGAATGAAGGGAGACCTTTGGGCCCTTGCTTTTTGGTTTCTACCTAGGCCCACTCTGCTTCCTCACTCGGCATCTGGAGTTTGTAAAACCAGCTCACGTCTACCGTCATCCCACAGTTCTCCACGGCAGCTAGGGCTCAGGTGAGGTGTGCATGTGACAGACGAAGAAACAGGCTCACAGAAGGTCCAGGCCTTGCCCAACGTCTCCTGACAAGTGAGGGGCAGGACGAGAATGTAGACCCAGGTTGCCTGACCCCCAGCCCCTGGATGACCCTCACGGAGGCTCTGAGCAGGGCCCCAGGGGCTATCTGCCAAGAGTAACGGTGATGCTCCCGGGGGTGTCTGGGAGGAATGGGGTACGGAGGGAGGGGGCCAGGAAAGCAGCACTCTGGTTGACCAGGAGGGGAACATTCATCAGGGCATAAAAGAATACCAGTCACAAAATGTTAATCTTCAACTTGGATTTATGTCCAAGATTCGTGCAAACAGCTGTCCGGGGATCAACAGCCACCCCGATCCGGGCCTCCAGCACCACAAGCCTCCAGCTGAGGGCCTGGCAGCTTCAGGCTGGGGCCCCTCAGCCGATGTGGCCGGCATGGGCTTCATCCCAGGCTGCAGTGGTGCTGGCAAGGCTGCCGTGGGCGGAAGTGGAGGGCCCAGGAGTAGAGCATCCTGTCTCTTCTGCTCCCAGAGGCAAACCCGCTCTTCCCGCAGCTCCTCAGAGGGGGAGGGGATGTGCGTGGGGCAGGTCCTGCTACTGCAGAGCTTGAAGCAAAAACTAAACACACACATGAGCTGACTGTGGTCCCCGGAGGGGCTGCTGAACCACTTCTGGGGAAGTTGTGAAAGGAAGGGGTCTTCACTGCACCCCACTTGAGATTAACATCTGCCAGCACTTTCTGCAGAGGATGGCGGGTCAAGGCCGGATGACGCCTCTCTCCGCTCAGTGGCAGAGTAGTGAGTTTTTCCCAGTCACTCCAAAGGAAAGGCCCAGATGGACGCCTTCTGGATGGAGCCTCCCGAGTCTCTAAACAGGTCAGGTTGGGGCCAGGGCTCAAGCTGGCCATCCATCTCAGCCTCCCGAGTGGCTGAGGCTCGGAGAGCCCGTGGCCTCTAGTTTTCCAGTAAGCTGAAGTCAGCTGGCTCTGCAAGACGAAGCTGGAGCCAAGGGACTGGTTTCACTGAGGTCCCTCACGGTCATTTTTGGTGGACTCTAAATAAACAAAAATTTTGAGGATTTGAAGATGAGGTGCTACAGTAGGTTTCAAAGTCCTATGGAAACCAATATAGTAAGAGTGGAAAAAACCAGTTAGGGTTGTTGGGTATTACCAAGTGCCAGGCCCTGGGCTAAGTGCCTTAGGTATATTTGTCATTCAGTCCTTGCCCAGCCCTATGAAGCAGACAGATTATTATCCCTTTATGGGGGGGAGGGAACTGGGACACAGAGAGGTTTTTAAAAACTCGCTCAAAGTCCCAGGTCTAGGAGGTGCTGGCGCCTAGTCAGTCTGGTTTCAGATCCCAGAAATGGAGTAGTTCTGGGCGAGGGGACAGTCCTGCCCACTTGGCCGCCCTCCGCCCTCATCAAAGCAGGCTCCGAGGGGCTCCACAGAACCTCTAGGGCTCCGCAGGGAAACATCAGAAAATGACCAGCCCAATACCTCCTCCTTCCAACCACGAGATCCTCCAAACCACACTCCTCTAAGTCACCCTGTAGTCTCTGCTCCCACTCCTTCTGCAGAGGGGCACTCGACCTCCTGGCACAGCTGTGACCCTTAGAAAACTCCTCTTCGTGCTGAGATGGACTTGGCCTCCCTATTGCTCCCCTTAGTTGCAGTTCTGCTCCCAGAAGCCCCACAGGCAAGGCAGTGCCTTCTGCCCCATGAGAGCCTCGCAGAAAGTGAGGGAGTGACCAAGGGCCCAGGGTGCTCTTGTGACTAGCGAACGGACCTCCAGTCCCCAACTGTTTATGGCGGACACCGTGGCCAAAGGGAGCTTTACAAAATGCAAATCTAATCTCTCATGCTGCTCTGATTTTATTTTTTATTTGTTTATTTTTTTGGCTGCACGGCAGGGCTTGTGGGTTCCCCAACCAGGGATCGAACCTGGGCCCCATGCAGTGGAAGCACAGAGTCCTAACCACTGGACCGCCAGGGAGTTCCCATGCCACTCTGATTTTAAAATGTCCAAGGGCTGCACGTCATCCTTAGGATAAAGACCAGCCCTCCTGCCGTGGCCTGCAAGGCCCTCTCGGTCAGGACCCGCCAACCTCCCTGACCTCGCCTTGCCCATCCCCCCTTCCCCACCTTGTTCCTGGCTCCAGCCACGCCAGCCTTCTCTCAATCCTCAAGTTGGCCACAGTTCTTCATCCCCTCCCACCAAGGCCTTTTTGCATTTGTCCTTTCTCTGCAAGAACACCCGTGCCTTCTGTCTCTTTACCTCGTTAATGCCACTCATTCTGAGGGTCTCAACTCAAACACCATGGCCCCCAGGCTGGGTCAGGTCCCTCTGCTGTCTGCTCTCATAGAAACCTGCTCTTCTTCCTTCAGGGCACTTGAGTGCAGTTGTATGCCCACTGGTGTGATTTTAACCATTCATTTCTGCCCGCCTCACTAGACAGTGAGGTCAGAGGGCTGGGACCATATCCGAGCTTCCCCAGAACCTCATACAGCACACAGCATTTAGACCCTAAACTGTAATGAAGGAAGGAATGGTTTCAACCCCCTCATGATGCAGTCACCATCCCTTTCTTCTCAACACTATTTCAGAAAGCTGGGCCTCCTCCTCCACCTAGATCAGAAGGTAGCAACATCGTCATCCCCAAACGGGGGTGATCCTGGCAGATAAGAAGTTATCTCCCCCCATGGAAGACAAGGCCCATTACCAGGGGATCGTGCTCACCTGGTTCCGTAGGCCTGGCCGTGGGTGAGCCCATCACTTGGGAGCTCTGACTGCGTATCCCTCCACAGGGCAGCCGCCAGGTGTATTCTGGCTGCAACAACACTGGTGCTTAGTAATCAATAAACCACACTCGAAAAGTACAGTAGCAGCTACCGTGCCGGAATAGTACTAAGTTCATATTAATCGGGTATAACTGAATCCTTACAACTACCCAGGTTGCCACCCCCATTTTACAGGTTAGCAAACTGAGGCTCAGATGGGTTAAGCAACTTGTTGAAGGTCGTCCAGTTAGGCAAGTGGCCAAGCTTTGATTTGAGTCCAGGTCTCTATAATCCTGGAGCTAATCTCTTAAGCCCCACAGTACACTCCAGTGTTTAAAGATGCATGTAAGGAACGGTCATGGGAGAGAAGCTGGATGGAAGGCAGCTGTCACCAGGTGAGAGCGGGGGGTGCCTGAGGGGGCTGTGGCAGAGGCACTGGAGAGGATGGGACAGGTGACAGCAGCTCTTTGGAGACAGAATGATAAGCAAGGGAAGAAAAAAGCAGCCCAAAAAATGGAAGAAAAGAGAAAAGGAAAGGAAACTGAAAAGGGAAAAGAGAAAGAAAAGCAAAGGGAGAGAATGCATGGTGAGGATCTGGTACCTGGTTCCATGTGGAGGTTATAAAGAAGGTCAAACCCAAACTCCAGTACCCCTGGCCTGGTGGGCGGGAGAAAGCCCTCCTTCTGGGCCCACTCCCTTACTTGGCCTCTTCTGTCCTACACCAGTGACCCTGAGCAGCCCTGGGCTGGAAGGTCCTGCCCCTGAGACAGCAGGCTGCACACCACAGTGCTGTTCAGAAGGGGCCAAGGATGCAGCTTCTGACTCCCTCACTTGACCTTGCCCTCTGGAATGTGTCTGGGTGGCCTGTGTGTGTGTCCTGGAGTGAAAGAGGGGCACAGACTCACCAGGTGGAAGAGGCGCGAGTTGGGAAGCGGGGGTGGGTGCTCCATGGCCGTGGGGGGAGGCGGGTAGCGGACCTGGGACCAGTCCTCAAAGCCACGGTGCGGCACAACGGGGGGCATGGGCGGGTAGGCGTAGGGGTAGGCCCCGAAGAGATGCTCCGGGTGGGGCTCCACGTGGTAGCGGTCTGCCGAGGTCTGCAAGAAAGGCTGACATCTGGCTCTGGCCTGTGACAGGCTGCATGGGCCGTCCCAGTGACATCCATCCCATCTCCCGTTCTCCACTTAGAATCTCAGTTCTCTGAAGGCTGGCACGTGGCCACGGAAGGCTGGCACATGCACACAGGAGTGGCACATGGGCATGGAAAACTGGTACACGGGCACAGAATATCAACTATGATAACGGTTAGTGTGTCCTGAGCACGTATGCTGTACCAAGTACTGTTATGAATGCTCCACCCACATTACCTCATTAGTTAGCTGGGCACCTGAGCAAACGATGCCCCCCCCGCCCCCCGCCCCAGTGACTGCAGCACCCTGAAGGAGGTAAAATGCAGTAAGTGCTGCTTCCTCCCTCAAGCCTCCTCACCTTTGCTTTCCTCTTCTGCTGTCTCAGGGCATCTTTCGCCCTTTCCTCATCTTTGAAGGCTTTTAGCTGAGAGAAGGAGGGAAGGAGAGAAGACTGTTAGGCTAGGTGCTTCCTGGCCAGGCCTGGATTCAGGGCCTAACCAACCGCAGGGTTGACCAGCCAATGCATGAGGCACTGCTATGGGCTGTCCTGCCTGGCCCAGCCCCGGGAAAGGGCCCTATGAGACATAGCACAGCCCAGGCTGCAGGCTGCAGGTAAGGCCTGCTCACCCATCACTGGGGGTGGTCTGAACACAGGTCAGGAGGGTTGTGTGAGCCTCACTGCTTCTGTGCTTTCGCATTAACACCTTTTAGTTACAATGCGGGAGAGAGTGGATGGCTCAGAGCTAACTCCTAAATTTGCTCTTTTAAGGCGTGAAAACTGATTGTGGAAAATCAGAGCTAGAGGTCAGAGAAGGGAAGGGCCTTTCTGAGGGCCACAGAAATGTGGCAGCAGAGCTGAAAGGAGGATCAGTGAGTGTCCTGACATCCAGTCTCACCAGGGACCCTCCAATCCCTGCCCCCTCCCCGTGAGGACAGCCAGCTGCCCCCTCCTTGGTCCAGCTCTTCTCACCTGGGCATGTGACAGGGTGACCTGGGCTTGCAGTTTCTCCACCTGCTTCTTCAGCTCTTCCTTCTCCTCATTCATGCGCTCACGGTCGCTGCGCTCCCTCTGGAAGTCCTCCTCAAAAATCTTCACCTGAAGGGGTGGGAAGGGGTGGGGAGGTGGTGAGAAAGGGATGAGGCAGGAGGGGCAGTTTGAGTGGAGACTCAGACCTGCTCGGGCCTAGAACCCCGGGCCTCCTGATGGGAGTGAGACATCAAAACTGGTTTCACCGCATCTCAAAAATCCCCATGGGGAGGGGAACAGGTGTACCTCTGGCCCCCCACCCGCAAGTTCAAACAGATAGCTCTGGGTCTGTCTATCTTATATTCTGGGCTTCAACATAGGCTTTATTTGAAAAAAGGATCCATGCCAAACAAGAAAACAACAGGTTGACAGCCATCAACCAGTCCCATCCTTTCCTTCTGCTGAGGCCCACAGAGAGGTGGAGGCCACAGAAAAAGAATATGAGTGGAGGACTGGAGTTCCAGTCTCCTGGCTCCGAGAGCAGAGGGCCTACAAACTCTCCCAAGGCTCTGGGGTGCACTGGCAAGGAAGGGACGGGGTGGGGCCCTGTCTCTGCCTCTGAAGTTTCACAACCTTACTGCAGATCAGTGAGAAGCCGACCAGGCTCAAAATGATTTAGAAGGATCGAAAGCATGGCACCAAACAGCACAGAAACACGTGAGAGAACCAAAACCTTTTCAACTTCCTTTCAATTCTCTGTGTCCCTCAAGAAGAAAGTCTGCATTTTATGCTACTGTGTCTTTAACAGGTTTCTAGTACTTAACTTCCCTTAAATAAAGGGAGAGGTGACTCAAGCTCAGAGTCTTCATCAGGCAACAGTGTCTAGCTAGAGTTCAATAACACTATTTTACCTTTTACTGTATTTATTGCTTACAGTTACTTTCTATTTATGGCAAATAATAAACAGGTTTTCCCATTTATAGTAGAAATCTGAAGTTCCCTTTTAAATATATTTATTGAATTTATTTTAAAATTTGTTTTCAAAATATTAGGTAAATAATAGCGCAGCTGGGGCACAGAAATGTTTAAGCCATGACGGTGGTAGAGGAATGACCTAGATAGGGATACACTGGTGGTGAGGATAAACCTATATCCAGACAGGGGTCCTGGCCAATGGCCAGAAAGTGGACTACAGATTACAGCTTCCACATGGTTCAAGGCCCATCCTGGGCCCTCAGGAATGCTCCAGCTCCCACTGGGCACCTCCTACCTGACCTCTTCCCCCTAGCCTCACCTGCTGTTTCAGCAGTTCATTCTGCGTGACCAGCTCCTGTTTCCTTAGCAGGCCTCCAGCTCCTTCCGGGCTCCCGAATGCTGTTGCTGGAGATGATGGGGAGGCCTGGATACTCAGTGCTTCCTCCAGGGCCTGGAATGAGGAACAGAGGAGACGGGCCCATCAGCAGAAAGCCCCTGGAAGTCAGGCCTCATTGGAAGGGTAAGGCCCCAATGAAAGGCCCCTTTCCTGATAACAATAATAATAATAATAACCACCACTATTTAATAAGTGCTATCTTATTTATGAACACTATACACATCATTTCACTGAATCCTTGCCACAGTCCTATGAAGAAAAGATTGTGACCATCATCCCCATTTTATGGATGTGAAAACTGAGGTTCAGAGACCTGAAGTGATTTGTCCAAAGTCACACAGCTAGTAAGTGGCAAAGCAGGGATTCAAAGCCAGCGTGTGCTCTTAACCAGCAGCCTAACCTGTGGTCTTTATGTAGAAGGGAGAAATCTCCTTCCCTGAGGATGAGTGGCTCAATTCTTAGCACCCAGACCTAGAAAAATACTAAGTCCTTTGGGGGAAGAAATTTCAGCCTCCTCGACAACTGCGTGCCCTGTGATTCTTCAGCTTCCGTAACCCATTCCCACCAAGCCAACCTCTCCATCCCCAGCTCTTCTGTATTAGATTAGCCTGGATTCTAATTTTGACTTAATTAATATTTTACCTTTCCAACCCTGAAAATGGGCTGACACATCACCAAATAGCATTTTGAAAATTTAAAAAGCACCTGTTTTACCATGTCCACAAGATACCTTTCCTTACGTAAACAGTGTGCTCACATTCTCTTAAAAGTTTGCCATTAACTGGTTTTCTCCTTCAACCCTGTTAACGTGTTGCGTGAGAACTCTGGAACACCTCTCGAGACTGGACACCCCCATCACCACCTGGACTTTCGCTCCTAGACAGCAGGGCCTCTGCTGGCCATGCGTCAGCACTGCTCACAGTGCCTCCCTGGACCTGGGGAGATAAAGGAAACCTTCCCCAACTTGGACTTGGGCCCCACTTGGTCTCCAAGACCTCCCCAGAAACATGAGGAAACTGCTGAGCCAAGAGTAAATTCAGGATGCTCAAGGGGCGGCTACGGCTGCACTTCACCCTCCTCCTCCGTCTGCCCCATTTTTCAGATGAGCAGGCTGAGGCCCAGGGACAGGGAGAGCCTCGCGTTAATCATCCCCACCGGTGTCTGTCCCCAGCTACGCCACAGAAACCTGGAGGGCAGCGACCCTGTCTGAGTCATCCCTACAACCAGCAGCAGGCACGACATCCTGCCTGGATTTAGACCCCCAATTCCCACAGCTCAGGACAGATCGTTCTTTTCCCAGAGAACAGGTCCCAGGGCCCCACACTCAGCATCATCAGCGCTTACCAAACACCAAAACCAAACAGAAAGGGTCACCCCCGGGGCCTAGTGAATGCAAACTCACAGCAGAGCCCGCTGTGAGCAGGAGAGCAGGCAGAAGGGAAAGGCAGGCAGACAGACAGGACAGGAGGAAATGCTGAGCACAGGCTCCACAGCAGGAAAAGCTGAGCCTTAGGAGAAAGTTTCCTTTCAAAGCCCCTCCTGTCAGCTTGTTCCTTTAGCCCCTGCACTGGAAGGCAGGCAGGGGTTATAACCTGGGACCAGAAACAGCCCGGCCCACCGCCTCTCACCGTGGCTCAGAGCAAAGGGCTCCCGCTTTACCTGGGCTCTCCCACCCCGACCCCGAGCCCCATCTCCCTGGATCCCCCTGCTCGAGGGCAGGAACCTCAGGCCAGTGATCATCCACTCCCTTCAGTGAGTTTTTCCTGAACACGGACGGGCTTGGCGCCAGGTGCTGGGGGATACGTACCCTGGTGAAGACGCACACCCCCCACAGTCAGATGGGAAGACAGGTCATCGATAAGTAATGACAAGAAAATGCCAGAAGGGGTGTGAAAGAAGCTGCCGGTACTTTAGACACACAGAATAGGGAGCTCAAAGGAGACTTGGGTTGGGAAGGCCTCACTGAGGAAGCAGTGTTAAAGCTAAACCTGAACGATGAGGGGGTAGCACTGTGTGAGCAAACAGCACGTCCAAGGGCCGCAGGGGAGCAAGCATGGGGTCGTCCCAGCCTGGCACTCAGCGTGCGGGGAGGGGAAGGCAGAGGTGGCGGAAATCACGGGGCAGCACCGAGAGCCTCAGCGCCTCCGCCCTGACCCAGGAGTCGCCCCTCCTGAGCTGAGGGTCTGAGGCACCGGCCACAGGGCGGGCACCGCGGCTGGCTCAGGGAAGCCCTGCCCGCCCAACGGACCACAGCCGAGGCGCCCACCTTGTTGAGCCGCTGAATCTCCTTCTCCTGGTACTCCCGCTGCCGGGTGAGCGGGCTCAGCTGATCCTGCAGGTATTTGACCTTCTGGCGCAGCTCCTTGGCCTCTGCTGTCAGCTGCTCCTTGTCGGTCTGCAGGGAACACAGGACTGGTAAGCAGGGAGCCTCTCCAGGAGGCCTAGACTCCCTGACTGCCCGCCCCGCCCTGCACACGGCCATGCCTCCCCTCTCGCTCTCACTCTGCTGCCCCACGATGCTCGTGCACAAGACCCCAGGCGAGGCACCCGGGTGACAGCGGTAATGTCTACATGGTCCTGTCCTCAAGGAAGGGGTGGCTCAGGTGAATGAAAGGCCCCGGGTTCTGCCACCAGCTCCTCCAACACTGAGCTGAGCCCTTGGGCACTGACCCAGCCCTCTCTGGTCTAAGCTCTCCTATCTGCCATGGGTAAGGGGTTCGTAACAGGAGTCACAAGTGGGCTTCAGGAGGTCTGTGAGCCCCCAAACCGAGCACACAATTTTGACTGTGCAACTTTCTAGAGAGAAAAGCCACAGTTTTCACCAGATTCACACAGGGGTCTTCTATGATGCACAGAAAGTGATAAGCCACTGAAAGTCTCCAAAGGACCTTTCAGCTCTTACAGCCTCTGACCCCAGAGGAGATAAGACCCTCATAGAAATAAATGCGGCATAAGGCAGAAAGGGTTCCTCCACGGAGAAACAAAGTACTACTATGAGGTTAAAAGAAAGAATACTACAGCTGAAAAGAAACCAGGCAAGGCTTCAAGGTGGAAGCACTGCTTCCAGACCTACTATGGAACAATCCAGGTTCTTCATCGCAAAGAGCCACATCTGGAATGGCCCTCAGAGAGCGTCAAGTCCTAGCCCCTTTACACGACAGGAAATGACTATCCAGAGAGGGGAGGTGACTTACCCAAGGCCACGCTGTGAGCTGGGGCTAGACTAGAGCCCAGGTCTCCTAATTCTGGTGCTCTCTGTCCCCTTGCAAGTCAAAGGGAGTGTTTGAAATAGAAGAGGGCAGCACAGTGCAGAGGAAAGACCAGGCACACCCATATTAAACTGTCTACTTCTGTGTGTTTATTTGTGATAAGAGGCCTGGAAAGATACACCAAAATGGTAACCGTGGTTACCACTGGGAAGGGGCTGGAATTGGGGGGGTGGGGGTGGTGAGGGGAGACAGTCCAGGGAAATTCTCACTGTATCTGTATCGTGTGAACATGTCAATATCCTACAAGCTAGCTGGTGAGCTGCTTTCAGCCAAAGATGGCCGAGGGCAGCCTTGGTTGGATCTTGTGGGAGTTGTTGCGGACTCCCGGCTTAAGAGGTTCCCGGGTCAGCACGGCCTCTATGGCCATGTGTCCCTAACCACAGGGCCACGCTTCTGTCTTGAAACATCCTGCCTTTCCCCCAGCTGACAGGGAAGAGTGTCAGATGCCAGGAACTTATCCCACCCACTAACGTGAGCCAGGGTCTGGCTGACAGTCCCAAGCTGTGACTGTGCACTCACCAGAAAAGACAGGCAGTGTCCTCCCTAACACACATCTCCAAGGTACGGGGCGGTCGCCAAGGCAGGCTGACCGCTAGGAGAAGGCCCCTGGGTGTCGCATACTGATGGGAAGGAACTCTGCTGGAAATGGCCATTTCTAAGCCAGGCAAAAGCAGCCCGTACCCAGTTCTCATGAAGGAGAAGGCATGGTGACAGAAATAAAATCTCCAGAGAGCCTGGGGGTCAAATGGCCTTTTCTCTTTAAGCTGCTCCAGGATCCTGAAGGGCCTTGGCCGGTGTCAGTCACACACATGACAGATCAGATGCTACTTCTTCAGGGGACCTGTTCCCGGGCCCCCCCAGAATGAATCCAGGCCCCCTTTATGCTCTCGCCCTGATCCCTGTAACTTCTCCTGTGTCGTACTTAACACAGGTCTACTCATTTGCTTCTGTAATTAGATGTCCCGCGTCTCTTCCCCCGAGGGCGGGGTTGACTGTTCACTGCTGAGTCTGTGTGCCCAGCACGGTGCCCAGGGCACGATCTGTTGAACACTGACCAGAGGAAGGACTGAAGGAAGCTCTAATGCTGGAGCCCCTCGCCCACAAAGAGCCATCACCGCTGTACACATTCACCAGCACCCAGCCTGTCAAGTGTACTAGGGCAGGCCTGCGGAATCTCTTTTACATTCTGTGCTTCCCTGTGCAGTTCCCTAGATTGTAAGATTTTAACTGAACCAAAAGCTCTTTGGTATAAAAACAAGAAAAAAATGAAAAGAATAACTAATCCAATCTCGATTTTCAGATGGGAAACTGAGGCACGGGCAAGGAAAGTGCTTTTGCCTCCAGCCACACAGCCCTTGAGTACTGGAGTCAGAGATGGAACCCGCGTCTCCTGAGTCCCACCCCTGCTTGTTTACTAGCTCCAGACTGCTGGGGAGGAGAGGGCTGGCGCCCCGGAGCCGAAGCTGTGGGACCAACCGTCACACTTGCCTCCTCCATTTCTATCTTGGACTTGGCCAGGAGGAGCTTGCGGTCAAAGTCGCGCTGCTTCTGCTCCCGCTCGGCCTCCAGGTCCGTCACCTGCTTCTGCAGGTCCGCCAGCTTCTGGCGCAGCTCAGTGATCTGAGTTCAGAGGCAGAGAAAGGGAGTGTGTGAGGGCCGGGGGTGAACATCCAAGGTTCAAGGCTGCTGCGAGGGAAGCAGCACGCAGGATGCTGGGGATGCCCGGAGAGCCCAGCTGTGAAGCAGGGCTCCAGCCTTGAGTTCCCATCACCCCCACAGTACCTTCTGCTCATACTGCTGCTTCATGGACCGGAAATGCTGGTCCCATTGCTTGTTCACTTCCAGCAGCTGCGGGGGAGAGATTGGGGTGGGCAGAAGATAAGCAGAGAACGACCAAAGAGAGCCAACTCCTCCAACACCAGCTTCGCAGGCATGTGCAGCGTGCGCGGACGGCAGCTACACACACTGCCTCGATCCTGCGCTTCTCAAAAACGTTCCTCAAAGCAAATCACCTTTATCAACCACCACATTTTACCCTTGCCGGGAAGGCAAGACTAACACCAAAACACAGAAAGAGCATACAATTTTTATTGTAGAATTATGGAACACACACCCATGTGGAGGGCAATTTGGGACTTTGTATTTAAATTTCAAATTCTCATTCTCTGTAACCAAATAATTCCACTCTGAAAAATGTAACCAAAAGAAGCACTTGCACAAGTGTGTAAAAACTATGTGTACTGTTGATCAGCTCAACAATGTTCATATTGCAAAAAAATCTAGAGGCCAACCTGAGCATCAGAAACAGGTTAAGGAAATGATAGAATAAACAGAAAATGGAGCACTGCACAGCCCTTCAGAAATTCAGGTGCCTAATACATTGCCTCCGTTCTGAGATGATACTAATTATTTGCCATAATCTTGATATAATGACAATTTGAGGAAGAAACACAATCCAACATCATTAAATTAACAATGGAAAGGGCATCCCAAGTTCAAAAACATTAAAATATGATAAAAAGTACTCAGAAGTAAAGAAACATAGGGTATGTTTTACATATAAATAAATACCCTCAAAGATATAGTTAATTTTAAGGAAAGAAAGAAAAAAAGCAATCTGCAATGTGGTATGTATGATATCATTTTTACAAACATCATACATTAGTAAGTACATAGACAAAATTGAGGAATATGCAATGAACTGGTATCAACTGTGGTCATCTCCAGGAGGTGAGATTCTCGATCTTTTTATAATGAGCATTATATAACTTCTGTAATCAGGAAAAAAAAAAAAAAAAAAAAAAACCTTACAGCAATACAAAAAGAAAACTAAAATGAATATGCATATAAACAGAAGACCAAGAGAACCTGACTCTCAAATGTGCTGGAGGACCAGGGAGGGCAGAAAGGCCCAGGGTCTGGGACAAGGACCGGGCTGTGTGGAGAGGAGGGGCTCAGAGAACAGAGAGGATGGGGCTCCCACCTCTGGTCCAGACATACTGGGGGTGGGGGACAGAGGAAGACTATGCACGAGACACAAGGAAAGAGCCTCAACTTCTGGAGACTCTCAACTGATTAGAAGCAGTGCTGCAAGCAGGTATGGGATCTCTCCTTCTGTGACAGTCCCTCCCTGAATCAGCTGCGTGGTGACAGATGAACCCCAGACTCCCCATTCCTGATGCTAAAACTTGCCCGTTATCACAGCCTCTCTCCACCGTCCAGGGTTTACCATGGGAGCCTTCCTAAACTACCCCCCGCAGCAATTTTAGGCCATACCCCAAATGCCACCTCCTCGGAGTGACTCCTGTGGGCAGGGGAACTGATCAGGAGACAAGAGCCAGGGCAAAGCAGCATCTCTCACCCATGGGCAGATGGTTCAGCAGTCACCATGGCAACGCATCACAGAGACTTGGGCCTAGCCGGAGCCAGGGGGCCAGGGAGGGTCTTTGTCCTGCTGGTCCCGGGAGTGAGGAGGGGTCTTCCCCGACCACCACCACTCCCTCCAGCCACCTACCTCCGTGCGCTGCTGCTCCAGCATCCTCACCTTCTTCTCAGCCGCACCCAAGGCTCCCACCTCTGGGACTTTACCTGCTGTCACACCAGCCTGAGGAGAAACACAGAGGGGCCTTCAGCAGAGCCTCAAATGACAACTCTCTCCCCTACTCAGTGCTCCTCTGAGGCTGCTCACCCACGAGGCCCAGCCCTCCGTCTCGTGCCTCTCTACCCTCCCACCCACCAGGACACTGCTACTTGTCCCAGCTATGACTGAGTCCCTTCGGGAAGTCCACGGAGAGCATTATTGCCCCTCCCTGACCCTCAGTGGCTCCCAGACCCTTCCCTCTCCCTCCCCCACCCACCACCTCCATGGCCACTTCTCTTCCTGCTCAGGCTCTATCTCTAAGGCACTGCCAGCTGCCCTCTCCTCCCCCACCCACCAGCCAAAAATGCTCCAGCCTGGAAGGCAAGAGTTACACATTTTTTTTAAACATTTTGTAAAATGTTTATTTTTACAATGTTTTTTAAAAGACACACAAATAAAGATTTGTGTGCATGTGTGATTAGTACACGTATTTCCTAGCTCTGACCTCTGAGAGGGCCTAAAGCAGTGTCACTCCAATAGCAGTGAGCACAGATCTTGGTTTCTAAACACCATTCTCTAACAAAAAGAAACAGGGCTCCTTGGAGAAGTGGTTAATTTCAGGTCTGGGGCAGGGAAAATATAAGGTGATTATGGAGCGACTTGTGGTGCCAGAAGGTAAGGAAGTGCTCAATCATAATAATAATAAGAAGAAGAAGAAGAAGAAGAAGAAGGGCACGTCAAATGGGCATAGGAGACAACTTGAAAGAGCTTCCTACGACCAAAGCTGGAACAATTTGAACAAGAAAACAAATGGCGATAGTGCTGGATTATAAGCCAAAGAATAAAATAAATATCCTTGAGTCCCTATTAATAGAAAAAAATAGATGAATAAATAAATAAATAGATGGGGGAGAAGAAAAATTCCAATTAGTAAATAGAGAAGGAATGAGGGAAGCACAAAATCACCATTAGAAGACTATAGCAATAATCACTGCAGGTGAGATCGGCCAGTGGATACTAAAATTAGTATAAGGAGAAACAGGACATCTGCAGTCTCAAAGTGTCTCCTCAAAAGTAAATATTTATTAACTACAAAGGGAAAATTAGTCCCTTTATTATGGAGAAAGCTGACAGACACCCCTTTAGCCAAATGATCAAGATTGAATGTAAATAGACACATCGATATCATGTACCCTTGACATGATGCAAGATGTCACTCCAGTGATCTTCTTGTCCAAATCCATAACATCAGTCTTATCATAAGAAAACATCAGAGAAACCCAAGTTGAGGGACATTCTACAAAATAACTGGCCAGTATCACTCAAAAGCCTCAAGTTCATGAAAGACAAGAACCACTGGGCGCTGTCACAGACAGAGGAAACTAAGGAGACAGGACAACTATTGCTAAATGCAATGTGGGATCCTGGATCCGATCCTGGTACAGAAAAAGGACATGAGTGAAAAACAGGTGAAATCTGAACAAAGTCTGTAGTTCAGTTAATAGTATTGTGCCAATGTTCATTTCCTGGTTTTCATCACTGAACCACGGTTAGGTGAGATGTTAAGGCGATGGGGAGAGGGACACTCTCTGGACTATTTAGCTACTCTTCTGTAAGTCTAAAATTATCTCAAAATTAAAAATTAAAAAAAAAATTTTTTTATACATAGGAAGTGTTGGGAATTCCCTGGCGGTCCAGTGGTTAGGACTCTGCGCTTCCACTGCAGGGGGTGCGGGTTCGAACCCTGGTCAGGTAACTAGGATCCCACTGCATGATGCTAGCAATTCAGAAATTGAACACCAGCTCTATCTCCAAGGCCCTGCTTGATATAGGCCAAGACCCACACCCTTTCTGGGCCTCGGTACAAAGAGATCAAACAGGATGGGCCCCAACCTCTGACATCCTGTGGGTCCGACAGCATTTGTCCTGGAGTCGTTGCCCACATTCTCTCTGTTCCTTGCCTTCCCATTCTCGTCCACACTCCCCTGTGGCTGGTTGGGGGGTGGGGGGGCGGGGGGGACGGTGCTGAGTGAACTTGTGAGGCTCAAGCGCCCCTACAGGCTGAGGTCTGTAAGTACACCATAGAGCCCGGGAGTAAGGGGAGAAGGCTGGGGGAGCCCTCCAGGGATGGTCTCACCTCCTTTAGGAAAAGTGAGAGATGGGCCTGCCTGTACTGGAGAAGGAGGAAGGGGGGTGCCGTGCTCCCGGGTGCATCCTTAACCTCCACAGAGAAGAGAGGCACCAAATCTGCCATTAAGAGTGACAGCCAATGTTCACTGTTTACCATGTGCCAAGTGCTAAACCTACTATACAGGCGTCACATCGCTGAATCCTCCAATGACCCTCTGAGGTAGGTGTCATTATCTCCATTTCACAGAGGAGGAAACTGAGGTCAGGTTATGCAACTTGTCCAAGGTGGCAGCACTGACCAGAGGTAGAGTCAGCATTCAACCCACATGCAACTCCAGGGCACAGGCTTCACCACTGCCCAGAACGCACGCCTCCGATGGGACCTCCCTCCCCGGCAGGGCAATAAGGGCATCTGGCCTTTCGAGAAGTCAGTGAGGTTAAGGGCTTTGGAAAAGTGAAGAGGCCTGCCCACACACTTCTGAGAACCCAGGGGAGATCGGGAGAGTCCACAAGTCACTTCCTCAAGAGGGCAGACAAGGCAGGCTCTGACTTGAGGGGTAAATGGAAGAAGAGAGGGGCTTCGTGGGCTGGGATTCAGAAGGCCATTCGTCAGCACGTTGCCCTCTCACACCCCACGTCTGCCTAATAACAGGTGGGTGCAGGAATCTAGATGATGTGATGTCACAGGACCTCTCCAAACCTCCTGCCATAGCTGTCTCACGGAGTAACAGTCCCAGCCCTGCCTCCCTGACATGTAGAGAGGACGTCCAAATCACATAATGAGTTTGCAAATCCCGGGTAGACTCTACATTGCCACATAGTAATAGGGAATTAAGTTATTAGGATAATTATTACTATTACACAAGTGTGGGGTTTGTTAAAGACATTGAGTCCTGCTGTACAGCCATTAAACCCCATTAAAGAGGAGAAACATGTCAGTAAAAAGTTGGGACTCAGCTCTGCAGCACAGCACAGGCCAGGCAAGGGGCCAGCCAGCTCCTAGCTGGGAACTGGATGTGAGCCAGCGCTGGGAGCTGTGGTGGGAAGGGGGCAGGTGGGCCAGCCCAGGGCATTAGCAGGCCTTGCTGCGTCAGCCCACACCCTGTTCTCTGCATGTCAGAGGCTCCCAGGTAGGAGCTTAACAGAGTTCCTTCAGGGGCTTTCTCAACCTAACACCCTAATACCACTAGGGGTATCTGAGACATTAAACTGATTTTTGGGAGCCACCCTGTAAGAAAGACTTCGACAAACTGGAATGTGTTTAGGGGATATGCCCAGACTGCACAAATGACACGACACCACCTTTATGAGAAATGACCAAAGGAACTGCAGGTATTCAGCCTGGAGAAGAGAAGGCATGCGGGAGCCAGGGGGCCAGAGTCACAGGCAGCAGGCTGAGCGTGTGTCCCAGGGAATGGGACGCTCCATGTGGCTGGCGGCAGAATAAGGGCTGAGGAGTGGAAGCTACAGGGAGGTGGACTCTCAGGACAAGCCAAGGAAACGCTGCCTAACAACTAGAACCTTCCAGCAGTGGGGCTGGCTCACTGCCTCTGGAGGCTGGGCACCAGCCACTGCAGTGCTGGGGAAGGAGTTTCTGACCACATACCTGCTGCTGTGCGGCTGCCCCCTTCTTGCCCGTGCCTTCCGTCTTTGGTGAGCCTGGCCATCTGGAGGCACCATCTTTGCCGCTGCTCATCAACAACTTCCTGAGCTCCAGGTTTTCCTCCCTGGTTGGAGGCAAAGAGAGAGGTCATATTGCTGGCCCTGGGTCGAGGATCCTGGGGACCTCAGACCTGCTACTCATCTGAGTTGCAGCTGAGACGTGGGGAGTAAGGCGAGTCCCCGAGACCTGCCCTCAGGTGTAACCACATAGGGCATCCTTACGCCACTTTGCTCGGCTTCCCTAGAAGTTTCTGATGCTCACCAACAGGGTTTCCCCAACTGTGAGACATCTGTATACCTGAGATCTTCAGGATACATCCATACTGCATTAAAGAACCCTGGATCGCACTCTCTGAGAAAATTCCACCCTTTCCAATTATCCTCAGACATCCTGTGCGGAGCATGGGGAAAGTCTCAGTTTGGTGCTGATAGGTCCTGAGTGCCTCTCTAGTGCTTGCTAGTCTCCCATGTTAACAGAGAAAGAGCAGCCTTCAGCCTCAGAGCCTTGAGCGGGCAATTCGCCAAAATTAATTAACATCCTTCCATTTTTGTTGTGTTTATTATTGGAGGTATCTTCTATTTATTCCAGGTCAGGCTGTTTTCCAGTTACTCTAGTGCAAGTTTTCATTATAATAATCTTAAGCAAAAACATGATGCAAATTAAATTCTTAAGTACATAATAAGGTAGGTGATACAGGACACAAGAAAAATGGTGATGTGGACTCAGGTATGACTGAAATATGGAAACTATTTCTTTGTATTCTATTTGCCAGCTGGTTTCCATGTGATAATAGGAAAACAGAAGTAAAATGGCTTTCCCAAGGTCACAGAGTGGGGACTTGCATCCTCGCCTTCTAATCATGGGTCTTTCCTCCAGCCTGGGTTTTTGGATCCATGGATGGAGTCATTATGGCTATAAAACTCCAACTGCTTGGCCATCCAGAAGTCAATAAATATATGCTGATTCAAAACGGCACAGTGGAGCAGTAGTCACACCTGACTCCCTCTGGACCTCACAGGCCTCTCCCTGGACCTCAGTTTCCCTCTGCAGGGTGAGGGGTTTGGCCCACATGATCTCAAAGGGCCCTTTGAGCTCTGACAGTCAAGATCAGTGCCTCTCAGGTGTGATCCTGGGTCTACCTACATCGTAATCAGAGAGGCCCACTGGAAAATGCAGATGCCTAGGTCTCACCCCAGACCCACTGAACCAGAATCTCAGCACAGGAGAGAGGCGTGGGAGTGTAAACTTGCAATGCCTTTCCTGACCCTCAGTGATTCTGATGCACAGTTAAGTCTGAGACCCAGTAGTAGCCCAGGTGAGCATACCCCTGACTGTTCTCAGGAAACAGAGCAGGTCAGGATGGTGACCAGCAGGGGGCAGCAAAGTCCAGAGCCCTCTCTCCAACAGCCAGCTAGCTGCTGTTAACAGGCGGAGGGGGTAAGTTCCCAAGGAAGGAGTGCACTTTGTACAGACCTTCTTCTGAAGCTCTCAAGGCACTTTATACACAAACACTCCCCAAGGTATTAAAAGGACCAGAGAGGAAACACCCAAGGAGAAGGACCAAGAGACCTGACATCCAAAGCAGGGCTCTGGGCACAGGCCTCAGAGCGCTCAGCCCGGAAATCAGTGCCACGCACCACCGCCCTCCTCCTGCCCATCCGACTCCTCACCCCTCCTCTGAGGAGCCTGGACTTACCGGAGCCTCTCAGCAGCCTGATCCCGCTGTTCCAGGCCCTTGTCCAGCTTGGCCTTCAGTGCCTCATTCTCCTTCCGAAGCTGCTCACACAGGGTCTGCAGGGCAGAGAGGGAGATGGGGGCAAGGTAAGGGAAGGGGTGCACCCCAAATGCAGGTTGATGCTGCGGGGCGGTGGGGGGGGAGCTATAGCCACACCAGGTCCCGACACGGTATCCCCTTTGCAATGGCCTCACCCAAGCCCTCTTGGGACAGCAGGAGCCAAGCCACAAGGCCCACCCAGGCTTCTCTCTGCATCCTCTCCCTCAGGAGCCAGCCATGAGGACGCCGGACCAAGAATCAGCCACAGCGCCTTCTGTTCCTCCAAGGCAGAGAGCACCATCCCTCCTCCTCCTTCACTGCTGTTCCCACAGCCTAGAATGCTCTTCCCCACCAGCCTTCCCCTGGCTGACTTCTACTCCTGCTTCAAGTCTTAGCCTAAACGTCACCTCCTCTGAGAAGTCCTCCCTGACTCCCACATCTCAGGTGAGTTAGGTTACGTCAATAAAAAAAATTTTTTTTTAAATAACAAGGGTTGGCAGGACCCCTTTTATGAGGCCCAGTATCAATCCTTATTTCAAAGCTGAAAAGTTGGGACTCCCCTGGTGGCGCAGTGGTTAAGAATCCGCCTGCCAGTGCAGGGGACACCGGTTCGAGCCCTGATCTGGAAGACCCCACATGCCGCGGAGCAACTAAGCCCGTGTGCCACAACGACTGAGCCTGAGCTCTAGAGCCCACGAGCCACAACTACTGAAGCCCACGCGCACACGCCTAGAGCCTGTGTTCCGCAACAAGAGAAACCACCGCAACGAAGAGTAACCCCTGCTCTCTGCAACCAGAGAAAAGCCCGCGTGCAGCAACGAAGACCCAACGCAGCCAAAAATTAATTAATTAATTAATTTAAAACAACAACAACAACAAAGCTGAAAAGTTGACACTCAAAGTGATCCCACCACAAGCAACGCACCAGGCCTCCCCAGTGCTCAGCCTTGACACTTGACATCTCTGGGCCTTGCTGATACCGGAAGGCTGTCTCCCTCGGGCTGGCCCTCCAGGCTCCAATCACTCCTCCAGCCTCCCAGTGTGGCCCCTCACCCAAGGTGGGGGTGGGAGTCCTCTGCTCCCCCCGTCTCTCCTCACACCTGTCTCCAGCCTGGACGCCCCTCCTGCTCTTGTCAACCCAGGCCCTTCCCAAAGCTGCACACAGTGGACACCCCAGCACCCCATCTGTCAACTGGGCACTCGAATGTTTGCTGACATGAGTGAGACAACAGGGCAGTGACTGGCCCAGAGGAGGGTCTAGGAGGCAGGAAGGCTTGGAGTTACAGCTCTGTCACTAAGGTGACAGACACTCAGGTCCTGAGCAGGTCTTCTCGGAGCCTCAGTTTCACCATCTGTGAATCCTTCCCTACCCGCAAGCCCTCAAGGCTCAGATCCCCTGCCCAGTATGGATGAGCCATCACCATAAAATCTTAACAGTGACCACTTTTTGAGCGCTTACTATGTTCTAGACTGTACAAGGGGCTTCATTTAATACTCAGAGCAATTCCACGAGGGAGGCATTTCCAGCCCCATGTTACTGATGGGGACAGTGAGGAACCGGGAGGATAAGTCACTTGCCCAAGGTCAGAGAGCAATAAAGAGTCTCCTGGAGCCAAGGACCCTATGGTTCCAAGGCCTGGCCTGCCCTAGGAAGGAAATCTGGCTTCGTTCCCACAGCACAGGAAGGGCTGTAAAAGGAAGCCTCCTCCACTGGGGAGGCAGGTTGGGATGGGAGTTCAGAGCATGGACTCTGGAATACGACAGATCGAGGCTCAAATCCCAGCTGCACCATCTACTAACTGGGGGACTTTAGGCAAAAAAAAAAAAATCACCTCTCAAGGGCTGTGGCCCCACCTGTGAAGTGCGGATAATGATGGTCCTGGCTCAGGGGGCAGGGGCAGTAACATACAAGGGGCCGGCCTCTGTCCCCTCCCTTTCCCCACC
Source organism: Eschrichtius robustus (assembly GCF_028021215.1). Classification (NCBI taxonomy): domain Eukaryota; kingdom Metazoa; phylum Chordata; class Mammalia; order Artiodactyla; family Eschrichtiidae; genus Eschrichtius; species Eschrichtius robustus. The sequence goes on from NC_090825.1 coordinate 127,439,842, forward strand.
TGTATGTGAAGAACAAAGGCAAGGCTGCTGCCAACCTACCACATCCACAGCCTCGAGAGTAACCCCAACCATGAAATCTGCATCACCCACACCACTATTTCCCAGCTTCCTGCGTCTTCCTCGTCCCTTCTCACAACTTCCTTACCCTGCTCACTGCCTTGAACAAGAAGCCCAAGTCGGGTCCCCATCCTCACCCTCGGAAGTCCCCGTGGTACCCTGGACTCCCCGGAAGAGCTGGAGGAAGCAGAGGGGGAGCCACACGGCAGACCCCAGGCCACCCTCCCCGGGCCCGGCCTCACCTGCAGGATGGAGGTGCGCTGCTCGTTCTTGTGCACCTTGGAAGCCAGCCGGTTGAACTCGAGGGCCATGCGGCCCAGGTGCGTGAAGAGCTGGCTGTGGTCAGGCTCCTCGGCGCACACGCTCAGGGTGGTCTCCAGGCGCTGCAGGTGCAGCATCAGGTTGCTGTCCTCGTGGGGCAGGGGGCCCAGCTCCTGGTGGGGGGAGGGGACGCGGACCGCTCTTCACCACAGTCTGAGTAGGTGCCGCCAGCCTTTCTCCCCCTGCTTCCCCATTCCTCATGACTCAGCTCCCCCCTCTGATCCCAGCTCAGCCCAGGGACATTCTCCAGTTATGCAGGTTCCCTGTCTGGGGCTGACTCACAGGGCAAGACCCGGGATTCCCGGGCCACTGGCCGGCTTACGAGTGCTGGAGCCACCTTCTTCCCACACATTGGGCCTTGCTGAGTGCCTGTGGGTAAATCACTCGTCCACAGGGACTCAGAATCCTCATCTATTACATGTACACATCCCTTTTCTTCCCTTCTACCCCACAGGGTTCTTATGCAGGTGAAATGACACATGAAAGCAGCAAGCCCAGGAAATGGGTATCACTCAATACACAGTACTGCTTCTTCAGCTCAGGAAGGCTTGACCAGCAGACATCAAAACTGTCTATTATGTCTATACGTGTGTCTTCTGGGGAGTGGTCCAAGCATTCACCAACTTTTCAGAGGACCCAAGACTCAAAACACGTTAGGAATCATAGATAGTTCAAAGAATCCCGATCTAGCAGAGAGATGAGATAGGAAGCAAACCGTGGGCAATACAGTCCAATCTCAGAATCTATCACTCCCTGTCTCTCTCTTTCTCTCTGTTTCCTCTGTCTAGAACACTCTTGGCAAAGACAGTGCCTTAGCTATGCCAACACCACGTCCAAGGATCCACAGGGGTAGCTGACGGCTGACTGCATCAAGCTCCTGCCAGGCGTCCGAGTCCCCCCCTTCCCCTGCCTGAGCCCCTACCCATCAGGCCCCACGCCTCTTCCGGCTTCATTCCTGTGGTGTCCCCTCTGTTCAGCCTTCCCAGCGCCCCCGTGTTTCAGCTGCTCTAGCAGGCCTCCCCTACCATTTATGGCAGTCACAGGCCGCCAGAACTACGGGGAGCCTCAGGGTTCGGGATTGGAAACGAAGGTTCGGGGGGAAGGAGGTTGCTCAAAGTTGCCCAGTGAGTCAGTGGCAGAGCCAGGACTGGAACTCGGGCTTCCTGACTCTCCATCTATGGCCACTTCCCTCATCTGAACTCTGCAGCAGCGGAAATGCCCTGACAGCCACAGCGTGACGTCCAGCGAGTGCCTCCATAATACTCCTAGCACCGTATTCTATCAGATGCTGCTGCTTCTTCAATTCTGCCTTCATTCCCCCACTGCCTCTTCCCACACAGGATCTGAGGTGGTGAACGGTGCTCTACTGAAGGCTGGTGAATTGTTTCATCGCCCTGGCTTCTCCGACTGGCCTACAAGCTCCCAGAAAGCAGGGAGGCTGTCTTGTCTTTGCTCAGCACAGACTAGGCACATGGTGGGGCTAAGGAGGAACCTATTAACGAGATGAAGTCCGGGGTCATAGAGTGAAATGCTTTCTGAGCAGGGGGGTCTCGCCTCCTCGGCCAGCTTCTCAGAGCCCTTGGGGATAGAACAGGACAAGGGGACAGAAGTTCCCAGGGGACAAAACACAGAACATTTCTGATACTCAGAGCAGCCCCTCATCACTGAAGGCATGCTAGTGTAAGCTGCATGACAACTTGATGGGGACACTGCACTGGGGACTGACAGACACAAGATGCAATCAGTGAACTAAAGAGCAACATTTTTTTGGCCTTGTTAATTCAATATTTTTAATTTAATTGCATTTTAACTAATTGTTTGGCTTTTAACTTAAAATTTTAACATTTTAATCAACTATTTGTAGCTTAAAAAGTCAAATTGTTTTACAAGGTTTGTAATGGAAACCAGCAGTTTCCTGTCTCACTTCCCTCCACGTCCCAGTTACCACTTCCCAAAGCCATTCACTTTACATGTAAAAAGAAACATTTGTGCCCCAAATCCTTGGTAGAATGAGGCAGTGGAGACCAAGGTATCAGTGAAGGGTTACACCACTTATTGCCTGTATAACAATCAAAAAATCTCGAAGTGAGGAAGGAGGAAGGAGGAGGAGAGGGCGGGACTTGAAGACTTTTGAAGAACGTTCCGCACCTTTCTCAGTGGTTCCCCAATAAGTCTGCCATTTTAAGAGAGAACAGGACAACATAGTTGGAATAAAGGCAGCAAGTAGGGTAAAGTAGAGAATGAGGATGCCAGGTGGACACCCCAGAACTGTAGGGGAGTGTGTGTGTGCGCGTGCGTGCGTGTGTGCGTGCGTGCGTGCATGTGTGTGTGTGTGTGTGTGTAAGTGCAAGGTTTAACCTCCTACCTGCATGCCCCAAAGGGGAGCCTGGGAGGAGCCAAGAGCCTGCACAGAAGGGCCACACCCGCCTCAAGCTGCTCTGGGTTTCTCTGACCCTTTCTACTCTACCCAGGCTACAAGCCCACAGGCCCAAAGGCTGAGTCAGAGCCTGCGGAGGTGCCCGGCGCTTGGCGGAGGCCAGCGGGGCTGGCGACGTGCCCGGGCTTTCACAATGGTCGGGTGCTCGTGTGGCTCACAGGGAAGTCACCAGCCACGGATTTGCATATGTGAGCGAGAAGCACCCCCTGGTGCTGGCCCCTTAAGCGTATCCCTAGTGACTCCGGGGTGCCCAGGAGATATAAGCGGGTCCCGTGCCTCTCACGCGGGGCCAGGTGACTGAAACAGAGAGGAGACGGGGGACATGCCCAGGGACCTGCCGTCCACTCACCATGGTATTTCTGGTGTGGCCGCCGCTCTCTGGTGAAGAATGCCCCTCGGCAGGGACCACCTCAAATTCAGAGGAGGTGCTCTGTGCAGAAAAAGGGGGTCAGGGGCTGCCTGAGAGAAAAACACCTCGCCCCTCCTCTGGGGCCCCATGGCTGAGAGTACAGTGGGGTCAGAGAATGGAAGGAGGAAACCCCTTCTCACGTCCAAGTCCTCTGGGCAGGAGGGGAGCCGGCCCAGGGTGAGCTCACGGACCACGAAGCAGGAATGAATCCCAGCAAGTCAGCCCGCAACCCACTGTGTGACTCAAGGTCACATCCCTCTGTGGCCAGTTTCCTCATCTGTAAAACAGGGATACTGGACTAGCTGACTTTAAACCGCTGGCACTTTAGGATCGTATCTTTCTTAATGGCTTTACACTTTTAAAATGTTTTCATGAACTCCATTTTTTCTCAAAGCAACCCATGGAGTGGTCAGAAGGTTATATCCCCATTGGGCAGATGAGGAAACTGAAGGCATATCATTAATAAATGCAAAAGTAGGACTGCATTCGAAGGTCTGCAAATCCAACATTCCTGCTATGGCACCAGAGCTGTCTCCTGGGCCTAGGTGTCTCTGACTAGTCACCTGGAGAACACAGACAACAGTTAGTGTGGCCACAACCATGGTGGTCCTGTGCCTGCCTTGCCAACCCAGCCCCTGAGATCCCAGGGGAGTGGACTGATATGGGATAAGTCCCAACAAGACAAACACAAATTTGGAGAGACTTTTTCAGGACACACTCAAATCCAGGGAGGCCAAGGACTCCAGTCTCCCCCACATCTCCCAGCCACTCCAAGTAGAAGGTACTGGTTGTGCCACCAGAGGATGGGCCAATCGTCCCTCTGGACCAGCAACTGGCTCTGGGATTGCTGTTAAACCTGGTCGAACAAAGGCTAATTCAGCCTTCCTTCATCCCAGGAAAGGGCAGGGATGGGAGGACCTCTGGGCTCAGGTTCTGCTGAGCCCCATGGCCACCAAGGGCCCAGCTGTGGATCTCGGCGCCACCCTAGAAAGTTTCCCTTTCACCTCTACAGTTCCTCAGCTGTCTGCATGACCTCACAAAATGTTCTTCTCTCTCTGGATCTGATCTGTGGGATGGAGACTCTAACTGATACGACTGGGACTTCCCTGGTGGTCCAGTGGTTGAGAATCCGCCTTCCAATGCAGGGGACGCGGGTTCAATCCCTGGTTGGGGAACTAAGATCCCACATGACGCAGGGCAACTGAGCCCCCGTGCGCGCGCGCGTGTGCCACCTACAGAGCCCACGCGTCACAGCTAGAGAGAAGCCCGCGCACCCCAACGAAAGAGCCCACGGGCTGCAACTAAGACCGGACGCAGCCAAAAATAAATAAATAAATAAATAAATATTTTAAAAAATTTAAAAATAAAAATAAATGATACGACCACCTGGGTCCCTTACAGTCCTAGGATACCAAGCAAAACTTCTCAAGGCAAATCTGCAGAAGACAGTTTCTGAGCCCCTGTTGAGAAGGTGAGTTCCCTGTCACATCTGCCTACTTTCTGAGCACTGTGCAGCTGATACACGCTTAACATTATGCAACCTAGCAAATGGGAGGAACTCCTTGTACATATCAGGGTCTTCCTGGTAAGATTTAACTCCGACCTTCATTTGAAAATGGGTAAACCGAGGCCCCAGAGAGATTGAGATCAACTTGCCAACATCACCCAGCAAGTCAGAACCCAGGTTTCCTGACCCCAAACCTCTCTCTTGCTGTTCTGCCAATGGGACCTTGAAATCCAGGCAACTTTCAGCCATGACTCCAAATGCAACTTACACTTGCTGGAGGTTTGGGGACTGGCTCTGGCTTGTCGCTGGGGTGTGCAGGGTCAGCGGGGGTTGCTGGGACATCTGCATCCTTTCCTGGAGAATTGAGAAAACATGGGTGAGCAGCAGGGAAAGGGGAAAAGCCCAGATGCTGCCCCCTTAAGGACAGCCTTGGCCAGGAAAGTTCTCAGACAGAGTTCCCTACACGAGTCTGGGAAAATGGGAGGTGGTCCCAGCAGGGCAAAGTAGCCTGGGAGAACGACTGGCTCTGGAATGACGGAGTAGAACCTGGGCAGAGAGACCATCTTCCCTGGATTTGCTGGGAAAATCCCAAGGTGGCCACTGCCCCTTGCTACCCTGGACCTGCCTCAATGATGACAAGGATGACAATTTACAATTAACAAAGTGTTTTTATATTTATTATCTCAGCCAATTCTCAAGACGGCTCTGTGTCCCCATTTTAAAGGTAAGAAAACTGAGGCATGGAAAGGTCACCAACTGGCCCACGGTCACACAGCTGGTAACTGCAGAACCAGGACTCAAACTTAGCTCTCCTTCTCCGAATTCCTGGGGCTCTGGCCACAGGGGGCCCCTTGAGGGGAGTTGCACGGCTCCCTCTGGGGATGGGCCCGGCACCCATCCAGGACTCAGAAAACGCTACTTAATGGACAAGTGGAAGCTGGAAACATCCATTGCCTGCAGCACAGTGGACTCTGCGAGCATCACTTTCCTCCATGTGTCCATTCAGCAAATGTAGCCAGCAGCCAAACGGAAGGCTGGCACGCTGGCCTGGGCTGAGACTGTAAGGTGGGGTTGCAGCAGGAGGCATCTGAGCCCCATGTGGGGCGGAACTTTTTCCTCCCTAGTCCCAGACTTTGTCCTGGACTTGGAGACATGCCAGAGGAATGCACGGTGATCACACACAGGACTTTAACCCTAAGTCACAGTCAACGCTTTCCTTTAATAGGTAGCATATGGACCTGACATCTGAAAGACACTGCAGCAGGCTGATAGGCAAGTCTAGTCCTTCCACAGGCCTCAGCTTCCTCACCTGTAAAATGGAAGGAGGGGGGCCAGACCAGAGAGCTTCTGACTCAGATGCCAACTCTAGTGACCCGAAGTGGCTGCCTGGAGCACGATGCCTGGCACATAGTAGCTGCTCATTAAATATTTGCTGAATAAGTTACGCTGATAAAGATCCTGAGTCCACATCCTGGGTGCAGTGGATTGTTGTGATCCATTTCTAATGTCTGCCAGGGCCTCAGGACTCCTGAGTCACCAGCTATTTTTGGACAAGGTTATTCTGAGTCCTTTCCAAATCTGACCTTCTGGGGATTCTATAGCCAGAACATGACTGGGAGAATGGCCTGCGGCCTAAGGATAAATGAAGGAGAGGTGGATTTCTGATTAAGAAGGGAGTCCAGGGCCTCCCTGGTGGTGCAGTGGCAGAGAATCTGCCTGCCACTGCGGGGGACGCGGGTTCGAGCCCTGGTCCGGGAATATCCCACACGCCGCGGAGCAACTGGAGCCTGTGCTCCGCAACAAGAGAGGCCGCGGCAGTGAGAGGCCCGCGCACCGCGATGAAGAGTGGCCTCCGCTTGCCACAACTAGAGAAAGCCCTCGCACGGAAACGAGGACCCAACACAGCCATAAATTAATTAATTAATTAATTAATTAAAAAAAAAAAAAAAAAAAAAAAAGAAGGGAGTCCACGGTTAAGGGATTAGAGAGTAAGGAGTACGGGCAAGGCAGAGGACCGCCTGGGCTCCTCTTGTACCTGTGAGCTCAGCCAGGTGGTCGAAGGAGGTCAAAGAGGGAGACGGCGGTGGGAGCAGCTCACTGTCCTTGACCAGCTCCTCTGCCTTCTGCCGCAGCCTGGACGCTTCCATCTGAGACTCTTCCAAAAGCTCCCCTGGGGAGACAATGGGGGAAGGAGGAACAAAAGGAATTACTCAGTTCAGTGTGCTCGTTCTCCCATCCCAAGCCTCTAAGCCTGCTTCTACCTGGGTTCTGGAGCTGCAGGCCCTGGGTTTCACTCCCTGCATCACCTTGTGGGCTGAGTGGGACACACGTCATTCTAGCCCACAACCAGAAACAGGCCTGATAAGGAAGAGCCCTGCAACCAGGGGAAAAGGAGCAGAGGGGAATCTAGAACAAACTCCTGGTCCCTGGCACCCTCTTCCTGCCCCACTCCCATCGCACCTGGCTGGGGACTCCACAAAGCCAGGGGCTCTTTTAGGCCCACCATCATGGTCCCGGGGGGCTACCCACAGCCTACGGCCTGCAGTCAGGGACTGCCTGAAGGGAGGAGACCCTCCATAACATCAGCCACCCCTCTGGGCCTCGTTTGCCTTCTTTTGTAAGTGGAGACAGGGAAACTCCATCCCTCCTCCCCCAATCTGCCATTCCAAGGAGAGATCTGCCAAGCAAGGAGAAAGCATTTGGAAAATCGGGAGCTGTGCTCACCCCCAAAGCCTAGGCCCGGAGAATGTTGCAGCAAGGCAAAGGAAGAGTTTTAGGAGTTTGGAGGAAAGAGAGTCCCCTCTGGATGGGGAAATCAATGAAAGCCTCTCATGGAGGAAAAGATGGCATCTAAGCTGGGTACTGACAGATTGGGACCAGTCAGTCATGTGGAGGTAAGCAGGCTTGTTCTGAGCAGTGGCGACAGGTTGAGGAAAAGCCAGGAACAGAGAAACCAAGGGGCCTCCTCCCACCTTGCTTCAAGCCAAGCTCAGCTCCCTGCTCTAACACTTGGAGACCGTACCCTGGTTGCCCTGGTGATGCCAGCTATCCCCATTTCTGGTCCTTCTGGAAGATGGGCCATTCTGTTTCCCTGTCTGCTAACTGGGCCTGCCAGCTCCCTCTCCGCCACCCCAGGCCTCCTCCTCAGTCCCTCAAGGTATTCTGAGTCTTGTCATCATGGTTCTGGGGTGCTAGGGATTCAGGGCTGGGAATACTGCCACCGTGCTACAGAAGTACACAAAGACACAGCTGTGGGGCAGGAGGGAGAGGGATGACTTGGGCAGAAGCATATGCCAGCTGGCACTGCAGGCTGCAGGGAGGAGGCTTGCAGGCAGAGTGCAGGGTCTGCTTTACCTAACATCTTTATCCCTTGCATTTTTTCCTTCAGTCTGGAATTCTCCTCCACTAGGCGCTCAAAAGCTGCGGACGCCTCGCCCAGAGGTACGCCGCCCCCAGGGTCGTAGATCCGGTATGGTCCTCTCCCTTCCATGATGGTGGCTCAGCCCCTGCCGTGGTGCCCGCCTGGCTGTAAGGACAACAGCAGTATGTCAGGGGGCTGGCCAAGCCACTGAGGCGTCCTAGTCAATCAGTGCCCCAGAAGGCAGTCACCATAACCCAGAAGAGAACACAGCACTTCAGACTGGCTGGCCACAGTACAGCAGAGCAGAACAGTCACCTCCTTTGATCTGGAAACTTTGCCCCTATTAATGCAACCTAAGAACGGCATCAGTTTCTTTTAGCAGCCTCACTGTACCACCGGTTCATCTGGAACAGCAGTCAACTGTGAGGTGCAATGTGGAGTACAAGAAAGAGCACTGGGCCTTGGAGTCAAAACACTTGAGCTCATGTCCTGTTGACAGGGTCCAGAAGAAGAGGACCCTGCATCACTGCATCCGCAGCGTCCAGCATGGTGTTAGCTATGACAGGAATGCCCAATAAACACTTATCAAATGAATAAATAGTCTAGCTATTAACTCACTGTGGGATTGTGGGCAGTCCCCTCCCCTCCCGGAGGAGGGGAAATGAAAGTCTTACACTAAATCAGTGATCTTTAAAATGAAATGCTTGTGCCCAAAGGGATAAGCAAGTCAATCCAATCCGAAGTTCCATTTATATGTGCACTATCTTTTTTAAAAGAAAGAACAAGAAGAAAACCCCCTGACTAATATTTACTACACGAATTGACACTGTCAACCTCCTCCTTCCAGTTCTAATGAACAGATGGATTTTCCATCAAAGCACCATCTACTTGTGCAGCAAGTGCTCTGCATTACTCTGTTCAATTTCACCGGCTTTATTTCATTTGAAACCACTGTGCAAAGTGATTTCAGAATCCGAGTTCTGTGACTTAGCAGAGAAACTTCTTTCTTGCATTCATTCATTCCACAATTATTTATTGAGCATCTATTCTGTGCTGGGTGCTAGTCTAGGTGCTAGGTAATTATCAGCAAACAGAAGAGACAAAAATCCTTCTTGGAGCTTACATTCTAGTAATGGAGGTAGATAAATAGATACATAGTGAGAGAGACGAACATAGTATTAGGGGTGATAAAAACATCTATGGACAAAAATTAAGCAGTAAGTTTGAGGCAGGGACTTTATAGAAGGAGGTGAGGGAACTAGCCATGCAGATATCTGGGGGAATAATATTTCAGGCAGAGAGAATAGTAAGTGCAAAGGCCCTGAGGCTGAAAAACTGATTCAGCCTCCAGCCCTACAAAGAGCTTACTAACCACGAAAGAGCTCCAAAGGCCTCCACCGGGGACTTCAGAAGGACTTGGGGCCCTGAAACCTCCCTCTCAAGATCACCACCCCCAGGGCCAAAACGAGTTCAGTCACGAGTCCTCAAAGGCCCTTTGAGCACCCACAAGTGCTCACTGCAAGAAAAGAGTAAAAAGGGACTAATAATAACAGCCACCATTCATTAACCTACTTGCCAGGCACTGCATTAAGCCCTTCAGATGCATTATCTCAAACTGCACAACAACCCTAAAATACATAGTAAGTTATCCTCACTTTATAATGGAGGCTTGGTGAGGTTAAGTAACTCAGCCAGGATTACATAGCCAGCAAGTAAGGGCCAAGATGAAAATCCAGTTCCACCTAAGAAAGCCGCGCTAATCACCTGCTATCCTCACACAGCTGCCAAGACTCAGGCCAGACGGGCAAAATGCAAGTTCAGGCCTGTTTGTAGGGTAACATGGGGCTATAAATTGGGTACCCTCTGGGCTGTTTCCCCTGCCTTGCAGCACAAGAGATAAACAAGGATTTTGCCCAGAGGGTCCACATTACCATGCGATGCCATGAGCCGGGAGGAAAAACAAAGTTCTGGTGAGTGGGACCTTTCCGCCAAAGACTAACGAAAAAGAGAATCACACACTTGAGAGGCACCCATGCCCTGCTGAGCCCCACAGAGGCAAAGGACAGCTGCCCACACACCCAACACAAAAGTCACCAGTCAGCTTAGGGGGGACTTATTTTTAACTTGAAAGGTCAATGTTACACAGCAAAGCAATAAAGCTTTGAAGTGGTCACTGAATTAAAAAACTGTGGGTAAGGCACTTGGCACAATGACTGGCATATGGCAAGGAGCTTGAAACGTTGGTAGACGTTGGGGGCGTCCTTCCTCTATGCTCTCCTTTCTCCTGTGTGCCTCTCCAGCAAGCCCTTATGCCCAGTATGGAATATATATGACTGGGGTAAGCCTATGTGCATCTGACTGAGAACCTCCTGGGGGCAGGAGCATGCTCTCCTCATCTCTGTTGCCAGCACAGGCCTGGCACTTGGGAGGTGAGCCGTGATTAAGAGCTGAATGGAGTTCACAAATGGGGAGACCAAGAGCCGGAAGGGCCGTAGCCACCTTTGGTGATAAGTGACAGCAGGTGTCCGGGTTCCTGCTCACCACTCCACACTCACCCTACATGGAACTCACAGCTGACATTATGTGATGATTTGGGAATGTTTTTACTCCACATCTGGCTTGCCCAATAGATTAGAAGCTCCGTCAGAGCAGGGGCCGAGATCACCTGGCCTACCAGGGTATCTTCAGAGTGGTCCAGAATAGAGCCCCAATAAATCTCTAATCGGAACAGAGAGACAGAAAGAGCCAGAGGAGCCCTTGACCCTACGCCTGCCTCCTGACAGGCCATGTGCAAACATCCGGAGATCCTAACCGTGATCCACGGACCAGAAGCACCTGGACAGCCATATACTTCTAGAATGGAGGCTGGTACAGCCAAAATCTCTCAGAGATGCCCAGATGTAAGGCCAAGCGACAGAGCAGGATGCAGGATACAGGAACTGAAACCCCGCCTCCACATCCTCCAAACCACGCATGCTCTCCCTCAGCACTGGGGAGCCAACAGGGAAGCGGACTCACGGGAAGCAGCGGAGGGGCAGGCAGGGCTATTCTCCTGACTCCAGCCTGGGCAGCTTGGGGGCAGGGGGAGAAACGGGCTACAGGCAGAGGGAGCCCAGACCAAACAGCCTACTGTGAGAAAGTCCTCTCTGGAGATCAGAGGAGCTGCCCAAGGGAGGGTCTGGACTTCTGGAGGAAAGAAACACAAAGAGAGGAATGGGGAATTTCCACGTCCTGCTGACCTCATGCCCAGATGGTCAGCGGCAGTTCCAGGATGACCGCCGGGCAGATGGGAACTCTCCTCCTGGTCTGTGTGGTTTTTAGGCCTTTCCTGGAGAGGGGACTCATTCCCAGGATGACAGAGCTGGACAGGAATCTCCAAGGGCAACAAGGCCAAGCCTGTTACCAGGCGCCCCAGAGCTCTCGGAATGCGAGGCTGCATCACTGTCCTGCCTCCCCGGCTGACAGCACATTTCCCCTCCGTCACAGACCGCAGGAGTGGGTGTGGACAGGGGAAGGAGGCGCTGACCACCCACACGCCTTGCGTGGGGTAGTACGGGAGCTCAGCGCCTAGGCGTCCCGGGGCATGAGCTCATCTGACCCTCCCTCATGGTGTGAGGGCAGCAGTCAGGCCCCAGAGCAGGAAGACCAAGGTCACACAAAACGTCAGGATGGAGCTGGAAGGTGCCTGCTCTCTCTCCAGTCTGCCACTGCCCCCACCCTCCATTTCTGCTCCTGTGCTGCAATCCCACTGCAAAGCAGAGGCCCCATCCACATTCTTGCCAAGTCTGGCCTAGACTCCATACCCACCTGGGCCTGGTTCCTTTAAATTTAAAGCTACAGATCAGGTGACCCACCAGCAGTGGACACCAGCCTGCCTTCCAAAAACAGAAACCGTCGGTGGGGGAGAGGCAGCCAGCTCAGACCTTCTTCCAAGACAAGATCTTGGCTCAGGGCAGGGGGGTGGGATCCCACAGCCCACCCTGAGAGGCCTGGGGGTGCCCACTGGAACCAGAAAGTCCCAATTTAGGGGCAAAAAAGGGCCCAGAGAGATGGCAGGCCAGGCAACGACCACAGAGTGAAAAGACGGAGGTGATCCTGTTGAAACCGAAGGAGCCACCAGCCCAAAAGAGGAGGAGGAGGAGGAGGAGCCAGCATGACAGGTGAGCAGCTAAGGGGATGGGGGGGTGGGAACGTGGGCCCAAATCGCAACCTCCACCCAAGAGGACGATGACGGTTGAAAAAGGCTAGATTCAGAATTCAATTTACATTCCAGCTTCTGCACTGAAATGCTTCAGCCCATCAGAAGCTGCCTTGTGATCAGCCATGTGCTGGTGCCAGAAGTAGGGGCTCCTAGGTATGAATGAATGATATGAATTTGCAGAGCCAGTAACATTTGCAAAATACCTAGAGTTTCCCAAGCACTGTTTTTCTGTCACAACAGCTTTGGAAAGAAGGCATGGCTGATGTCTGTTCGACAGATGAGGAAACTGAGGACCACTTGGGAACTTAGTCTGATCTAATGCCACTGGGCACTGGCTGCATCCTGAGGTCAGCTAGACCCTGCAGCTCTGGGGGAAGTGAAGTTCTCCCTGGACCAGAGGAAAACTCCTGAGTAGATCTCTGGTACTGGGAGTTGGGAGGTCACGGTGGCCAGCAGCCTCCTCCCCAGGCAAAGGCAGGGGCTGGCAGGGATGCTGGTGGGTGGGGGTGACAGCGTGGTGAAGGGACGGGGTCTTCAGGAGGAAGGTACAGGACAGGAAATCAGAGGTCCTGATGTCTACTCTGTTGCCTGCTCGGATGGCCATGGGCAAGCTGTCCACTCTCTGTACCTCAGTTCCCTCACAGGCACAGGGAGGAGCCTGGACCAGAGAGAAACTGGGTGATGACTTAAAACTGGCCTAAGGATCCATGGAGACCCAAGCCTTGGCTTGGGAGCCAGCCACAAGGCAAGGAAAGAGAGGGGACCCAGCACACTGGAGATAAAACAGCCTTGGAGTCAGGAAGAAAGGGCCCCAGTAGGGCGGGATCTGGGGGTAAGCAGGTGAGGCACGCAGGGTGCAAAACAGAAGGGGGCGCCCAAGTGCACGCAAGCGACCCTGAGCGGGAGCCCTCCTTACACGCTGCACCTGGGGCCTCACCTGCGCCTGCCTCCCCCTGGTCAAGCTCTGCCCACCCCTGCCCACCCCAGCAGGCTGTGTGATACTGGACCAGCCCCTCACCTTTTCTGAGCCTCAGCTGCCTCATCTGCAAAATAGGAATAATAACAGAAACCACTGCACGTCAGATTAAGGAAGTTAAATGAAATAATATATGTATAATTGGAAGGGAGTTCTCACTTTCTACTTCCCAATTGCTTATTTAACAAAGAAATGTATTCAATTCATAATAAAATTTCCTAAACAATAATAATAATAGTACCTCACTAAGTACCTGGCACTCAGTAGGTTCTTACTAAAAGGTTGAAGCAGCCCCATAACTGTGCCCAGCTGATTGGTTGTGGCATCCACTTAATTTCTGTGAACTGCAAATAATCGTTAAGCAGGGACACTGGGACAACACCATAGCTGGTGAAGCTGAAGCTACAAGAAGCCCATCGACCAAGGCGATGCTCATGAAAGATTAGGAATCATCTGAGTCTCATTTTCCTCAATTGCAAATGGGAATATCTTGCAAGTCCCCCAAGGGCTAACGGGAAGTGAGGCACCATGAAAGCACCTCGCAAACTAAAGCAAAAATCTGTCCACATCTGCACTTCGTGATGACCACCAGTCCTCCTCACCCATTTCACAATCAGGGAAACTGGGTCTCCAGGTCCAACCATCAAAGAGCAGGCGGTGCCCTCTTGATGACTGTCAGCAAAGAGACAGCACCTACTTTAGATGGTTTGTACCCAGGGAGCCCGCCCTAGCATCCTCACCAGTGAGGAGCCAAAGATTTAATCAGTCTTTCCAACGAATTCAGTAATAAAGAGGCTGCAGGCATGGGGCGTAATATGAGGAACAGGTGGGGCTCAGGAATCATAGGATCCAGTCAAGGTACACCAAGGCAGATATCTTCCATCACCCAGCCTCAGTGTTCTAAAAGGAGAGGTTAGCAACAATAGCAATAATACGACATAAGGGGGAAGACTGGACAAACTTTAAGGCCCCTTCTAGTTCTAACATTCCAGAACTTGCAATTTACTGTCATCCCTTTCTAAAACCTTCTGACCTTGAAAAGCCTGCTCTCCCCAGCTCCAATCCCTCCCCATGCCCAAGCAGATTTCCCTGCCTCATCGATCCTCCTGCAGTGCTATCAGGGGTGCTGTCGCCTCCCCAAGAGCAGGGAGAAACCCCTGGATGATGTCTGCAGCCCTTCCCCAGGTCCTGCCCTCCTCTCTGGCCGGCACCCAGGCTCTCCAGCTCAGCCTGAGAACTGTGTCCTTCAAACATGGCACACGTCTCTGTGTCCTTCTTTCCCCCCTCCCCTCCACTGACTCACCCACAGAGGGAGCCCCACTGCCCCCACTTAGCCTCCAAGACCCAGGCTCTACACTATCAGCCTAGGGACAGTGGGGAGGACGAGGGCCATCAGCTGGCTGGAAACGCTGCATAAGTCGACCAAAGAGCATCTAACTAAAGCTGGGAGAGGGCCTGACAGTTGTGTGCTACCATATGCCAGGCACTAGGCTGGCATCATTACCAACATTATTACGTCATTTTCTTCTCACCACACAGAGATAAAAATTCTTATTCCTGTTTTCCAGCAAGGAAACCAATCCTCTCGGCTAGATAGCACAATCCCTATTTTTCAGATGAGGAAGCAGACTCAGAGAGGTTAAGTCCCTTGCCTAAGGACACACAGCCTTAGTTAGTTAGTGGCAGAACAAAGAATCCAGCCTTGATCTATCAGACTCCAACATCGGTGCCCTTTCCACTGGCCTGCACTGACTGAGAGGCACAGGGCTCTGTGCCTCATGGGGAGGACACCAGTCCTGCCTGTTGTCCCACTATCTGGAACATGCCCCAGGTTCTAGGTCCCTACCTCTATGTGTAGCTAACTTTGCATCAGGTACCAGTCTGCCCTTGATTGCCAGCAGTCAACAAGGCTTAGACTCTCAGGATGAAAGGAAGCTCAGGGGAAATTCGGTCCTGTGCTTATCTGGTCCCCAGGGGAGCCAGGGGACTCTGGTTGACCATCTTTAGTGACCCAGACCAACTTCCTCCTCAAGGAGCCTCCCCTGGGCAGCCAGCATTGGCTGTAGTTAGGCTATTCCCAGTTCTGCTTCCACTGACCCTTGCTCTGCTTCCTGGGGTCCCCTAGAATAAGGAACAAGATGACCCTCTTCTCCATCTCAGCCCTGAGGAGATTTGGAACCTGCAGCATTCTCTCAAAGCAGATTAGCCCTTGTTCCCTGCATCGCCCTTTGTAGGGACTGGCTTCCAGACCCCTCCCCATCTACCCCTTCAACCCTCCACCCCCACCCTATCTGCAGCTGGCTTTGAAACTGGACACAACACTCCAGGTGTGGTTTGCCTGACCAAAGAGAGGAAGTTTCACCGCCTTGTGGACATTTGCTTTTCTTATAGCTGGCTGCCCACACTAAAGAATGTCCTTTCTCAATGACATCAACAATCACGCTTGTATGCCTGATTGGCTGAGAAGAAAGTTCTCTTGTAGAAAAGTATACTTGAGGAGGTTTCAACTATCTAAAGAGTCAGAGGTAACTGATTGGGGTAATCGCCTATTTAAGTAAGCCAGGAATCTCTGTGTCACTGTACACAGAGACTGGACAAAGATGTGCACTGCCACACACTTTGTAACAGCAAAAATGTCCTGAATGTTCATCAAGTGGGGACTAGTTTAATAAACTATGGTGCATTCATTCAATGGACTACTATACAGCCATCAAAAAGAATGGGGCAGACTGCTTTGCAATGACAGAAAGGTGCCCATAAAATATTGTTATGGGGACTTCCCTGGTGGCACAGTGGTTAAGAATCTGCCTGCCAATGCAGGGGACACGGGTTCGAGCCCTGGTTCGGGAAGAGCCCACATGCCGCAGAGCAACTGAGCCCGTGCGCCACAACTACTGAACCCCGTGCGCCTAGAGCCCATGCTCCGCGACAAGAGAAGCCACTGCAATGAGAAGCCCGCACACCACAATGAAGAGTAGCCCCCGCTCGCCACAACCAGAGAAAGCCCATGCGCAGCAACAAAGACCCAAAGCAGCCAAAAATAAATAAATAAATAAATTTATTTATATTAAAAAAAAATTGTTAAGGAAGAAACCAAAGTATAGATTTATATGTATAATAGGATACTATTTATTAAACAACACACAACTACGTGTGTATATATGTGTGTGTGTGTATATATATACGTATATGTATGAAATCTTAAATATGCATAGAAAAAGGTCTGGAAAGATCCACACCAAACTGCTGCTAGTAGACACATCTAGAGAAGGACTTGGGCTAGGGGACTGGAATCAAAAGAAACTTTTATTTTACCTACAGTTTTTTAACTCTTTACAATGGAATCTAGTCCTGTTCTATTTTTAAAATTAATTTTAAAATACAGGCAGGAGAGAAGGAGAAAAGAACACAACTTTCATTTTTTACGTTATACCTTTAGTATTGCTTGAGTTTTTGGAGTGTTTTCTCTAATGAATACATGTTATTTTGTAACACTTTTAATGGGAGAGTTTAATTTTTTGTTTGTTTGTTTTTAATTTAAGTGGCTTGACAGGGCCAGAACAATAGGAAAGAGCTATTGTTCTGGCACCAAATGAGGCTGGAGGGCTGCGGGCAGGGATGAGAGCCTCCTTATTATGAATCTGCTTCACGTGGACAGACAGGCTACAGGGACAGAATCATAAATAAGGAGGAAAAGTCCAGGGACAAGTTTTCTCGTCAAGGAATTCAGTAGATGGAGACTTGGCAACTGTAAAGGAGAGTCTCCACCTGGAACCCGCCAGAAGGGATCTGGCTTCAGGAAGGTCAGGGCTGGGCTTGAGGTGACAAAGGCGGGAAGAAAAGCACCAGACTTTGGTGCTGGAAACAAGGGCGAAGCTTCCCACCCATTGCCTGTGGGCCCTCACACGGGGCCTTATACCTGTTTTGCTGGAGGGGAAGCCGAGTCAAGACAGGTGCAGAGCTGGGCTCAAGGTGGCAAGGTTCCCAAGGGACAAAGGAGAACAGCCCCACCTGATCATCAGTCCCCAGCCCGTACTCCCCACTGCCAACAGCCCCCTAAGAAGGGCTGACAAGGCAGCCCAAGCAACCCCAGCCCGCTTTCTTTCGCCTCCTCACAGCTCCTGGGATCCACAGGTGCAAATACTCTGCGCCTAGAAGCCCAGCTTCCCTCCCAGCAGCTGTGACTCTCTTAACCTAGGAGGAGCACATCCACTATCAGCCACAGGGACAAAGGGCACTAGGCCCAACCTTGGGATAAAAGGGAAGGGAGACTCGACTGTCCTCCTGTCTACCTGACCCCAAAATGCCCAAAGCTGGTTTATCCAACAAAGGCTTTCTCCAGCCCCGTAACTCCCTCCTCCAAGGGGGAAGATGACAACTTTTGAGAATTCCCCTCGTACCAAATATGGTGAAAAGAGGGTTTAATGGGTTCAACTCCTGGTTCTGCTCCCTCACCAAATGAGCCTGAGCAGTCCTCACTCTCCTGGTTTCTTCTCCCTGTGGAAATGCTGTGAGGACCCACTGGGAACCAGAGAACAGTCTGTAGACTATCCCAACAGGAGCCACAGTGGTTAGGAAGAGAGCTTCCGGGGGCAAGACCACCCAGATAAAAGCCAGAGATGTCCTATTTTAATAGCAAAGGCTGGAAACAACCTAATGAAGAAGAAAATGAATAAAGACATCGAAGCCATTTCACACCAGGGAATGCTAATACTATACAGCTGTGCAAAACAAATAGGCCAGAGCTAGAGACACAAACAGGGATGAATCTCACAGATATAACACTAAGCGAAACAAGCAAGTTGCAGAAGAACACAGGCAGTATGATGGCATCTAAATAACATTTGAAAACAAACAAAACAATACTAAATATCGTTTACAGATGTATATGTTTATAATAATAAAATTGTAGAGAAATACAAGAGAATAAGCTCTAAATTCAGAACACTTGTTTGCTTCTGGAGGGGTGGGGAAGGAGGTGATCGGGGAGAAATTTCACGTGAACAGAAAATACGTTCCTTCTTAAGCTGGATGGGTGGATGCCCAAGTGTCTGCGTGTTACCCTCTGTGTCTGAAAGATTCCTTCGTGTTTTCTAGAAGTCAGGGCTGCCGTCCTCAGACCCCCATTCCTCTTCCCAGAGGTTGGGGGTGGGGGGTGGCAGCACCTCAGAGGCAGCAGTGGGGGTGTGGCAGGAACTGGGGTCCCTCAGACCACTGAGATGAAGCTGGCCGTGAGGAAGGCACAGAACCAGGGTGTGCTGGCCAGCTGAGAGCGTGAGAGCGGTACAGGCGTTCTCCACTGCGGGTGGAGACCAAACCAAGGGCCCCTGACTCATGGGACACCCCCACGCCTGCCCTAAAAGCACCAGCTCTGGTCTCTGAGTAGATGACTCCCTGGTGACACGACACCCCAGCCCCCACCCCCTCCCCCCCGACACACACACACACACACTCACACATCTGCCTGGGCCACCGGGTCTCTCCACCCCACAAGTGCTCAAGGACACAGGCAACAGCCTCGGGGTGGGCTCCTCGGGGAGAGGAGAGCTCAGCCCCGCCCGGGGACAGCCCCCAGACAAAGAGCCAGCCGCCCCTCAGCCCAGAGCTCCTCAGCCCAGTCATCCGTTCCTATCGGAAGAGCGACTGTCCGGGGCCGGTCACGGGGAAAAACATCAAGGACTTCCTCCTGCAAGCGGCCAGGCCAGGCCGTGGCGGCCGCCCAGGTCTGTCTCTGCGGCCCAGGGAGCCTTGCTTCCCACAGGACGAGGGGCGCTTCTCCCTGCTTCCCTGTGCCTTCCTTCTGGGCACTGTCCAGGGGGCTCCAGACACTCTCCAAAGAGGAACAGGAAGAGGAGGGGCAGGCGGGGGTGGGGGGCAGCAGCAAGAAGCCGGGAGGGTGGGCACAGAAAGGCCTGGCCCAGTGGGAAGAACTTGGCAACTGCTGGAGCCAGGGAGGGCGGCCCAGTCACTGGGCTACAGTTTTCTGGAAGAGAACGCCCTAAGACGCCTGCCACTGCAATCCCTTCATTTTGCAGCTGGGACACCAAAGCCAGCAAAGGGAGGAGGACCTGCTCAAGGCTGCAGGGACAGCGGTGACACAGAGGGGAAGCAAACCCAGTCTTCTGGTGGCCAGGTGCGTGCTCTTTTCACCACACCTCCTACTGCCCTCCCCCTCTCTCGTCCCGCTTCCCTCCCTCCAAGTGGTCAGGTGAGCAGTGAGGGGAAAAAAGAGGGATGAGAGAGGAGGTGGGCCCACAACGGGGAGCCACCTGTAACAACACTGGAAGGGGCCGCCTACAAGGCAGTTCACTCCTGACGCTGCACTGGGGGTGGTCAAGCGGAGGCTGGCTGATCACCTGCTGGGGTGCTGGGTGCTGTTGAGGAAATTCGGGCCAGATGTCCTCTGCGGCCCTCCCACACGTCTACTGCCACTATTCCAAACAGGGATGGAAAGACGGCTGAGACAAAACAAAGGATGACCCATCCAGAGAGGACACAGCATGGTCCAGAGGTGGCAGAGGACTCAAGGCAAGTTATCCCGAAGCATGAAAAATCAGACCATCTGCATCATCTCCCGCTGAAATCCCTTCAACAGCCTCCTGATCAGCATCATTAATAAGATTTAACGATGTTCGGCAGCCAGCAGCGATGGATCACTTACCCCACGCCAGCCCTGTGCTGAGTGCTTGACACACACTGTCTCATTAATTCACACCACCCTGGAAGTAGCACTTATGTCACGTAATCCTATAGAAGAGGAAGCAGACGCAGCACCCACCCAGGTGTGCTGAACCCTAAATCAGGCACACTACACCACAGGTTCTCAGAGAGCAGCTGGGCCGGCAGCGTCAGCACCGCTGCCACCAGCTGGATCAGACACGCTTGGCGGCGCGGCCCTGCAGTCTGTTTAACAAGCCACCCAGGGGATTCTCATGCACGCTTGGGTTTGCCAATGCTCTGATCACTTCCCAGTGCTGCTGACGGGGAAAAACTGACACTTCTCTGCCTGGTAGTCAAGACCATAGGGTTTTTCCTAGCCCAGCTGGTCAGCTCCCCCAGTGCAGCAGAGCCTTAGCCCAAATCCTCTTACCCTAAGTTGCAGAAGGGGCCCAGGCCCCCCTCTGCACCTCAGCATCTTGCCTGGGCCCGGCCTTGAAGTCACCTCCTTCCAGAAGCCCCCTGACCATCTGGCACCCCCAAATTGCTCCACACCCCAGTCAGACTTACTACCGGGCACTTGCTGGCACACTATGCCTTCCAGCTAGCGCTCATGGCACATTTCTGCCCAGTCCACAACGAGTTCCTGGAGGGCAGAGCCAGTACCTTATTCACCTGAGTGCCATGCCACTCCACACAACACCAGGCCGGAGGGCTGTCAGGAAGTGTTTGCTGACTATCAGAAGAAAAGAAAAATGCCTTGGGAAGCAAGTTCTGGCCCTCACCCTGACTCTGCCACTACCTCTCTGGGACAAGAGCCTTCCCATCTCTAGGACTCAGTTTTCTCATCTGTGAAATGCACCATTATTCTAGTTGCTTCTATGCTACTCATCTGCTGAACAAACCCAGCAAAGCCTTACCCCAGACACTCTTTATCTAGTATCAGGAACGCACACGTGAAGACTAAAGAGGTCCCTGCTCTCTCCCTTCTATTCTAGGAAAAGAGGAAGACAACAAACAAGCAAGCAGTAAAAATTACTGTATGCCTGACACATACAGTATCTACACACATACTTTCTCAATTGCAAATAAGCAAGATCATTTCAGGGCATGATGAATGTATTAAAAAATACATATAATAGTAATATGACAGAAAGTGAAAAAAGGGGTTACTTTGCATAGAAAGGTCAGGGAAGGCCCCTCTGAGGAGGTGACATTTGAGCTGAGACTTGACAGATAAGGAAGAACAAGCCATGAAAAGAGCTGGGGAAAGGTGTTCCAGGCAGAAGGAACAGTACATACAAAGGCCTCAGGCAAGAATAAACTTGGCCTGTCCAAGGGGAAAAAAAGCAGGTTGCTGTGGTTAAATCACAGTGAGTGCAAGAATAAAATATTACCCAGTAGTACCCAGAGAGGGGGGCAGACAACCGACCTCCTACAATTCTGAGGTGTTCAAATCAGGTCGGCCAACCCAACCCAGAACATCCGGGGCCCAAGGCACAGGCAGCACTGGGGGTTAGCGTATGAGTCAGACCCCACGGCTTCCTGGGGCCCCAAAGGCCCTGGGGTGGGAATAGGGGCAGGCAGCAACCCTCAGCATGAGTGCCATGCCATACCCACGGACACACATGGGTGGGAGAAAACAGGGTCACATAAGTATGTAGAACACAAGACACTCACGGCTGCAGCCTCCAGAAGGACATGATCAAGTGCTTCAGTGAAGTGCCAGGCCCTGATCACATTATCTTTCCAGGACACAGCCAGGATAGTGGAAAGGAGACAAGGCCCAGGGTTCAAGGCTTACTAGTCTTGGGCAAGTCTTAACCTTTTGGGGGTTCAGTTTCCTCACCTCAAAATTGAGGCTACTACTAGTGACTCTCTCTTAGGGTTGCTGAAAAGAGTAAATGAGATACTAAACATAAAGCACTGTGCCTGGCACACAGAAAGTGCTGATAAATGGAAGCTGTTATTATTACCATTATTGGTTTTTCACTGCCTCAGTTCTCTCTGCTGTAAAATAGTGATATTAATACATCATAGGATTGCTATGAGTTTGTGCTAATATTCCAGCCTCCTAACGCAATATCCATTGCCAGGAATGAAAAAAAAATTGAGAGTACTCTTTCCGAATCTTTCATCAGGTGCTGAATTCCCCTCTACCCTACCGCATTGTTTGGAAAATGAGTAAGAGCTGATTAAATTCTATTTTGACAATGCTGTGAAATAAAAATGATGCATTAGGAATCCACAGATTTCTCTGCACTGTCATTCTGCAAGGGGGTGGGGATAAACGTTGCTGATTCTTCTGCATCATCCACAAAAGTCCCCCCCCCAACCAAAACACGAAGTCTCACTCAGTTGCACAAAATTCCCACCCACAAAATTCCCATACAATTAATGAATATATAATACAATCACTTTCATGTACACACAACTTCACACACTCTTGCAGACAAATGTTCTACAGCGGAAAACTCACGCATATGTAGAAACTCCACACCCCAAATCGCTCCCCAAAATTCACTACAGCTACCCTGCAAATGCACCCAAATGTTGTCTCCGACAGTGGGCAAAATATGTTCAACAGAAACAGTATAGCACAGAGTCTGGAGTCAAACGCCAGAGTTCAAATCCTGACTTTGCAACTCTCTAACTGTATGACCCCAATCTCCAAGTGCCTCGGTTTCCTAACCGGTAAAATGTGGATAATAATAATCATACTCGTTTTGAGGATGGAAGTGACAATTAAACGAGTTTAATACATGTAAAAAGCTTAGGTCAGCACTTGGAAAGCGCCCAATAAGAGTTATTTTCCTCTTCAATACGTGTGCACACGGCTTCCAAAACTGGTCTCCCACACTATAAACAGACCCACGCCCGCACACACACCCTCCAACCCGCGGGTCCGCACACCCAGCACACAGCCCGCCTGCAGTACCCAGACACGCTTGCCCACTCAGTGCGCACGCGCGCCCACCACCCTCCGCGCAGGTCAGGGATTCCCCACTCGGCCGGACCCGGCCGCCCCTGGAGGTGACCTGCGCCCGGGGACCTCGGGCGCCGGAGCCCAGGAGCCAAGAAGCCCAGGCCACCAGTCCGGGCCTAACCTCCCCCTAGCCACGCCCGGTGGACTACCGAGGCTGGGACCGGCCCAGCCCCAGACTCCCTTCCTTTCCATACCCGCTCTGCCCGGCCGGCTTACCTGAGGGTGGGGACCCTGGGAGACCGCGCCCCGCTCTCCGCGTCCAGCCCGAGTCCAGGGACGCGGTAGAGGCCTGGGCCAGACTCTGGCCCCGCAGCACTGCACAGGATCCCGGGTCGGGGCAAGGAGACAGGGCCGGGGACTAGGAAGTGCGGGGGGCCGGGCCGCCCCACCCCCTGGGAAAGTCCCCAGCGATTGACAGGCCGCTCGCCCAATCACGCTGCGCCATCTGGGCGGGTCCGCAGCCAACGGGGTGGGACGCAGAGAGGTAAACAGCCGCCGCCGGAGCAGGCCGGTCCCTGGGTAGCCTTTGCCTCCGGCTGCAGCCTTTGCAGGTTTGGGCAGTCCCTCGGGGCCCTCCCTGCTGCGGAAACTCCGGGCGCCGGAATGAGGCTGGGGCCACCCTGAAAGCCGGAATTTCAGAGTAGAGACGAGCCGAAGAGACCACCCACCCTTTCCTTGCGCCGAGGGGCACAGGGGCCGGAGCGCGGGGAGGGGACTTGCCAAAAGGCATGTAAGCATTTGTAGCTGAGCCAGAGCTAGTGTTTGGTCTAGGGCTCCCCCGGACTTCTTACAGAGCTCACAGAAATTCTGAGGTGAAAGTACCTTTAAAGAATCTTATTGTCACAGCTGACATTTTTTGCATACTTACTGCCCCAAACTTGGTAAGCACTTTGCATGCTTTATTTATTCAATTCGGTCAGTCACCCTAGTGAGATGGTTTTTATCCCCCCCTTTTTTTCTTACCATAAATAAATTAATGTACAAGGCGCATGGAGGTTAGATGACCTCAGTAAGTGGCTGAACCAAGATTGAAACCCAAGTGAGCAAATCCGTAGCCCACTTTCTACACTGTCTACCTATATGTGGGCCAGATCATGCAAACAGGCTATGAGATTTCCCAGACCAGGAAGGAGCAGTAACTTGGTTTAAGGTTGGGAACACTTGTTTTTTTAAGCCCACCATTTTATTTAAAAGAGGGTAAATTTTAATTTCAAAAAGTGGGAAGTCCTAACCTTGGAATATAGGACAGTTCTTTAAATTGGGTTAATATAGCTTTATGAAAAACTTATTCCAAAAGATTCGTTTCACCGGAACTATTGAAAACTTAGTCATTGACAGGCCCTCATCCTCAGAAAGGATTTGGGGAATTATTTCATACAGGCCCTCATTTTACAGGAGAGCTCTGTAAATTAACTGTGACTCTGTGTGAAAACACACACACACACACACAGAGACACACACACACAGACACACACACACAACCTACCCAACTATATGCCTAATCCAAGAACTCTCCTTTCAGGCTTTGTGACATCCTGGGATGCTTTTAGTTACTTCAAAGGGGTTATCAAAGTCTCAAAACGATATTAATTCTAGTTCATTTTAATTATGAAAATAAGTACACATATTTCGAAGAGGGGGAGGGAGAGAGGGATGCGAACACCAAACAAAGCACCACTGAGTGTCACCAATCACCGGGAGATTACGATCTTGGACTGGTTCATACCGCAGCTCTCAGGCATCACCTCACCCATTTGTGCGCCGCCCCTGCCCTGTCCGGTTTTCTTCCTGCTCTTGTCTATAATTCCCAGTTTGCCTTTTCCTGGAATGCACTCTTCCTAATCCCAACCAAAGTCCTTCTCATGAACGCTGAAATTTACTTTAAAAAATGAAGAGTCTCCAACTGTTTGCATTTTGTTTCCAGATATTTCAGCTGTTTTCGTCAATGTCTGACCTTAGAGAATTAGGCAAATGGTTTCATTCCCCAAAGTGCCAGGTGACTCCTAGAGGTGGGCTTGTTGGACAATGCTCTAGTATGGCACAAAAAGGTCACACAGTCATCTTTTTGCCTGATTCCCTCCTTTTGGATAATTTTTCTTAACAATTGCAATGTGTGAGAAGATGCATCTCTTCGAAGTCATGACCACATCCACCTCTTCCATCCATTTCAGTCTGTTTGAGTTCTAAACATTCCATGTTAGGGGCCATGGGACCGTTGATCACAATCCCCTATTTGGCAGATTGGTAAACTGAGTCCTCAATGTAGTAAATAACTTACTTAAGGCCACGCACATGGAGTGATGAAACCAGGGTTGGAACCCAGGTCCTTGGCTCCCGGTCATATGTGCTCTTTCCACTGCATCATGTTGTCTTTACAGTGTCCTGATTTTTCTTACTTTCTTACAGAAACTCAACACTCATGATGAACGTAGGCTATGGACCTAACTAATGGGGTTCTAACCACTCAACCACTGCCTTCCTGGGTTAAGTCTCTGTTCCTCTCTGAAAAATGGAGATAATGATTACCTACCCCTTAGGTGATCATGAGGATAAATGAGATAATGCAAGTAAAGCCCAAAGCTTGGCACACAGTAAGCATTCAAGAAAAGATAGTGGTTTGTAGATGTGGATTGCATGCATTGAGTAGAACTTCACTGTTAAACCCAGGAATGCAACCTCCCCAGGCTCCGTCCCACCATCCACAAACTCTCTGGGACCCTAGACTCTGGGGGCTAGGCAGGGTAGGAGATGGGCCCCCTAGCCTGGCACCCCCTTCTCCCCGCAGCCCTGGAAGGAAATTTCCAAGCTGGGAAGCTGGGCCTGACACTGAGAACTGAGTGACTCAGTCAGCTGGCAACCTCTTGCTCTTCCAGAGTGAGGACAAGCACCCGTGCAAAGCCCCACCTGGCAGGAGAATCAAAAGGCCTGTGCGTTGTTTCGTTGTTTCGTTTTGTTTTGTTTTAAGGCAGGCGGTTTCCCAGTCTCCTTTCTACCACTCCCCCGCCCCCTTCCACCACCTCCACCAAGGCTGCTCCAAAGTTAACACCTAAATCCACATTTGAGGGATATGAAAAACATACCAAAAAACCCTCAACCTATAAGCGACTGAGCTCTAAATCAAGGGCCTAAAAAGGAGTGAAAGCTGCATATTAAAAACACTAGAAGATAATATTTATGGCATATTTGCTGTGTGCTAGGTCTGCACTTTCACATATCTCCCAACCAGCCTCTAAGGTCAGAACCATTATCACCCCCACTTCACAGATGAAACTGGGGCTCTGAGGCATTAGGTGACTTCCACAAGGTCTTCAGCAGCAACAGATCACTGGAACATGAAGATCCCGGCTCTTAAACCCTTCACGCTCTTGAGCATTATGCTATGGAGTCTTGCCAGCTAGCAAGGCACAGAACTCAAAATGCCAGTCCTTAAAGAGTCCTTAGAAAGGATCAAACCCAGCCTTTTTCTTATAGGGATGAAGCCACTGAGGGCCAGGGAGGGCCAGGGACTTGTCACAAGTCTTACAGCAAGTTTGGGATAGCACTTAAGTCTCCTGCTCCCGGAGCAATGCTATTTCCACACACCTCAGTCATGGGAAACAGAGCTTCTAAGACAAATGAACATGTGCCTCACTCTGATAGGTGAATTAGTGAGTCTGGGCCTTCGCTAGGGGTGATGAGCAGCTAATGAACTAAGAAAGGAGCAGTCCTGGGTCTGGGTCCCTTCCTTAGATCCAGTCCCACATCTCCATAGCCAGAGGCAATCTCAGGAATGGAAAATCCTACGATGGATTCTAGGTGCTTTTTGGTGTTGGGTGTGTGTGTGTATATGAGAGGGAGATTTCAGTGATAAATGAGAAATGCATGTCAAGCACATGGTGTTGGCTGAAATTGTATTAGGTAATCGTATTTGGGGGTAAAGAGTAAATAAATGAGCAGAGTTTATGGTCTCTGCTTCCCACCCTAAGCCCCAGAAAACATTTTTAGTTCTATCTACATCCCAAATAACTGCATGAGAGGATGGATACAATGGCGCTAAGAAATCCATAACTTTTGGGCTTCCCTGGTGGCGCAGAGGTTAAGAATCTGCCCGCCAATGCAGGGGATACGGGTTCGGGCCCTGGTCCGGGAAGATCCCACATACCGTGGAGCAACAAAGCCCGTGCGCCACAACTACTGAGCCTGCGCTCTAGAGCCCGTGAGCCACAACTACTGAGCCCGCGCCACAACTACTGAAGCCTGCACGCCTAGAGCCCATGCTCTGCAACAAGAGAAGCCACCACAATGAGAAGCCCGCACACCGCAACGAGGAGTAGCCCCACTCGCCGCAACTAGAGAAAGCCCGCGCGCAGCAACGAAGACCCAACGTAGCCAAAAATAAATAAATAAATGCAAATAAATTTATTTAAAAAAAAAATCCATAACTTTTCACATTCATTCAGCACTTTAAGGTGAATTAAACCGTTTCATATTAACAGTTTGCCCCACTTCCAAGAGGCATGTTATGCAAGGGTTAGGAGGTGGACTCTGGCGTCTGATAGACCCTGGCTTAGATCACAGTCCTGCCACTTACACCTCGCGATGACTCTCCTCCAGATTCCTCATCAATAACAAGACAGCTAAAACAGTGCCCAATGCACAGGGTAGAAAGAATGAAACGTCACAGAACCTGGCATCAGTGAGAGGCAACAATGATACTTATGATCAGCCCTATAGGGTGGGCAGGGATTATTCATCTACTCTTTCCAGTGAGGACCTCAGGGCCCAGAGCTGTGGAGGAACTTGCCCTAGACTTCACAAAGTGTTCTCGGAAACACCAGGCCTAGAAGGCATTTCTCCTTTTTCTCCAGGGTCTTTCCTGTTTTCCTCTTTTTTCATCCCAACTGTTTCCGCTGCGTCCCTGGGCTTGCCTCTTACTCTAGGCTTTCTAGGGCACCGCTGGAGGAGAGGAAAGGGCAAAGTGACAGTGGGGGAAATTCCCGCCTGTAGCAGACGTGGCCTAGCCAGGCCCCTCCCACAGTTCCTAGGAGCCCCAGGCCAGCTCCTCTCCCTCTGGCCTTCCTGTCTCCAGCTCAGAATGTCAAGTGGATCTGGGTTTGGATCCAAGTTTGCCCCTCGTCATCCTCCTGGAAATGGGAAGAGGTCAGCCGGGCTCAGCCCAGCCCCTGAATGAGGCAGACCCATGGGAACCAGAGCATTTCCTAATCCTGGGAAGCCCTGATGGTGCTGTTCAGCCTCACCCCAAGTCCTCTCCCATGCACCCTCTTCTAGGGCCCCTCCCACTTCTCCCTCCATTCTTCTCCAGCCCAGAAGCCACTGTGACAGCAACTTGGCCTCCACTCCTTGCCCCTCCTAGCCAGGGACTTCCCTGGGCTGGGCCTCTGCCCAGCTTTGGAAAATCTGGACTGACTGTGATGAAAGATGAGGCCGCATCACCACTGTCTGCCAGCCCATCACCCACTCCTAGTGCCTCGGGCTCTCTCTGTGTTAAAGGCTCAACCACAGAAAGGTCCAGCTGACCCTGGAGGAGAGCAGGTGGGAGAGCCCTCCAGACGTCCTTTCTCCCCGGTGTTAAGGAGGGCCCTAGCCTTCCACCATGTTCCCAAGGGAGGCGGGGCCAGACTCCCACCTGGTCTCTTCCTATCTAGCTTTAGACCACTGAAGTGCCCAACACATGCCCAAACACTTACCCTCAAAAACTCACAGACGCATAATCATGTAATGACCCAGACACAGACGCCCACGGACACACACACACACATAGACATGCTCACACGCTTTTGCTCACACAGTCGTACACACAGGCACCTCGGGAGACGTGACACACGCTCACAAACGTAGACACACGTTCTCACACATGCACGCACACACACCTGCCTTCACACTTGCAAACCTACCCACCCCCTTTTCTTGGGAGAAGGATAAGACAAAAACAGACCTTTCTTTTCCTTCCCTTTGGAAAAACTGGCAGCGACTAGAGAGAAAAAGACTGGCTGAGAAGGCAGAGCAAGAAGAGGAGGGCAGGAAGAGGAAATAAGAAATGGAGGGAGAGACGCAAGAGGAGAGCGAGGCCGGGCAAGGAGGTAGAGGCCCAGAGCCCAGGCCCGTGGGGGGAGAGGGAGCTGGGCCGGGGCAGCCACAGATCCCAGCTGGCAGGAAAGCGGAGGGGGGCCAGGTGGCTCGTGGCTCAGCCAGGAGGGTCTGGTGGCCCCGGCAGTCTTGCGCGGTGAGCCCTTGCCCTGTCCTGGCTCACGGCCCCCGTGCCGGGTCACTCACCTGGGGAAGGGCAGGGGAGGACGGGGTCTGTGCAGCGGGGCTGCCACCCGAGAAGGCTCCTCGGCTCACTGCGCTTCTGCAGGAAGGAGAGCTGGGCCAGGCTGACTTTTAGGCAGGAGGGGAATTCCCCACGACGGAGACGCAGGCAGCCCCGCAGACTCGACTGAGGCCCATCCCGCCCCCTGGCAGAGCACAGGGCCCTTCTTTGTCAGTTCCCCACCTGTCACTTCCCAGACGGGCTGTCGCTTGCTGTGAATTCCAGGGCAGGGAGGGGGCTCTGGGTAAGAGCCCGCCCGGAAGCCTGATGATTCTGTGGCTGGACTGAGAACTGGCCCAGGGGCAGAGGCAACCCGGCCGGCCCACCCTGCCCCAGTGTGGGGTTCTCCCGAGGACCTCGATCTCTTCCTTTGCCTAAGGTGGGGGGATTCCAGCGCCCAGGGTCCTGGCTGAAATCACCAGCCGCCCAGCGCACATCCTCTTGCCCATCCCCCCCTCCCCGTTCCTCTCCCATCTGTTTCCACTTAGTTTCTTCTCCACAGGGTAGGAAAAAGCCCACTCCTTCCCTCTGTGCCGGATCTCATTGGGATGTTGAGTGGGGCCTTAGAGACCTACCCACCAATGAGCAGCCCAGCTCTGCACTAACTCCTGAGGCTCACTTCCCCATCCTGAGCCTCAGTGATCCCCTGCTGTAAAATGGGGATAATGAGTCCTGCTTTGCCCGCCTCCTGCGATGGTAATTAAAATAAAATGATAGTTTACAGACATTCTTTGTAAACTATTGATTACTTTACAAACGTAAGGTCTCAGTTCATTATCTGCTGAAAAGATGCCTAAGGAGGAGATGGATGGGGACCATCTGGATGAGCTGGCCTTTCTCCATCATTCCCGTTTCTGGAGTTTCGTCATTCTTGCACAACATTATAGACCACTGAAGACCTAGGAGTGGACAAGTCAGACCCACTTTCTGCCCACTCAGAGCTCACAGGCTCTGGGCTGCGCTGTCCAGTACAGTAGCCATTAGCAGTCCATGGCTATTTAAATATAAATTAGTTGAAATTAATAAAATTAATAATTCAGTTCCCCAGTAGCACTAGCCACATTGCAAGTGCTCAAGAGCCACGTGTGGCTTCCACCTTAGACTGCACATGTATAGAATATTTCCATCACCACAGAAAGTTCTATTGGATAGCATTGCTCTGGGGGCTGCAGGCAAATCAATAGGTAACTACGGTCAAGTGTGGTAGAGTTGTATTCTGACAGGAGGCTCTATAGGAGCCAGGACAAGGGAGCGTCTCGTCAGGATTTGGGAACCGGGAAGTCTTCCTCAAGGAAGGGACACCTTGGCTGAGACCCGAAAGTAGCCAAGCAAGAGCGTAAGGAAGGGTGTTCTCAGCAAAGGGAATAGAATATGCAAAGAGAAGCGAGAGTACATTCAGGGAACTGAAAATTGTTCACTCTGAGT
Source organism: Eschrichtius robustus (assembly GCF_028021215.1). Lineage (NCBI taxonomy): Eukaryota > Metazoa > Chordata > Mammalia > Artiodactyla > Eschrichtiidae > Eschrichtius > Eschrichtius robustus. The sequence continues at coordinate 127,470,489 of NC_090825.1, forward strand.
GGACCATGGAGTTTGAAGCAAACAAAGGGGAAGTAACAGAGGTGGGTCTGGAGAAATACCCAGGGCCAGATATCAAGAGGCCATATCAGTCCCGGGCAGGGCATTGGGAGGTAGGGGGACAGGGGGTGACGGAGTGGGAGAGCCCACTGACTCTGATCCTCAACTGTTTCTGTGCCCTTCAGATTGGGATTGCCCGGGGAATGCTAGAGACACCTCCTGGCCCAAGAGTCTCACTTTACAGATGTGGAAGTAAAGAACAGACAGGGGAAGTGACTTTCCAAGTGAGTTAATCGAGGGACTTCCTGACTCCTAGTCCAGTGCTCTTTCCCACACCACACTCAGTCCCCCGGTTGCACAGGCTGCTTTTTAAATGTTTCGATAGCCACATGTGGCAAGCAGCTACCATACCAAACCACGCAGAAAGTCCTACAGGACTAACGACACCAGTCCCTGAGCTAGACCAGGCGCAAAGGGTGATACGCTTCCCCGCGTGTAAACTCTTCTCTCTGCAGGGAGTGAAAATATACCTTCTCACACCCATGTTGTCAGATGCTCCCATCTCTGTCCTCTGATGCCAAATTGCAAGGCCTCCCTTACTCATGTCCCCAGCAGCTCAGAAACTGGCATTTGGGATGAAGGCAGGACTCAGCATCAGGGAGAGCAACCTTGCTCCTGGCTCCCTTTGTGAAGCCCCCTGAGTCAGCCAGAGCCTTCTGTGAGATTGAGGAATGTCCCTTCCTAGAGGAAATGGAGTTTCAGATTCCTCATTAGTATAATGTGTAATTCAGCCCTGATGTTCCGGGCTTGTGCTATTTCCCCTATACACAGTAGTTTCTCTCCAGAGGCCACAATCATCATAGATCCTCTGTGAATTCACAAAACTCAGCTTAGACCGGTTCCTGCTCCTGGAGTCCTAAATGGTGGAGGGACCTTAAAGGGCTAAGGAGGCTCAAGTAGCTGGACCCACCTGAGTTGCAACCTCCAGTTAGAACACCTGGTTTGCGCACCCAGTGGGAAGATTAGCTCTGGGCTTTCCCTGCTCAAATGCTGAGAACAATCAGCTTCTCCCACCTTCTCTTCCCCTTCTTCCTTCTTCCAGCCATGGATTTCCTGAAATTGCCTTCCCTGTTCAGGCCAAGGGATAGACATCAAGGAAGAAGAGGCCCTTGGACTGGGTATAGGAAGACTTGAGTTTGAGTCCTGGCTCTGCTGTGTGGCCCTGAGCAAGTTCCTTCCCCTCTCTGGTTCTCAGCTTTGCCTTCCATAACATGAAGGAATCAGACTAGATGATCACTAAGCGACCTTCCCTTCTGACACTGTAAGGAAGTCTAAACGTTCAAAGGAAGGAGAAATCAGAGCAGGCCAAGATGGTCAGGAAATAATAACAGTAATATCTGATACTTAAGATTAACATGTACCAGGCATGGTACTAAGTGCTCTTCAATGCGTTCTTTTATGCATTCCTCATCAGAACCCTATGAGATTGGTACTGCGGATTTACAAATGAGGAAACTGAGGCTTATAGTGGTTTAAGCCAACAGCTACTAAGTGGCATAGCTGGAGTTCAAACTCAGGTAATTAATGTCTCCAGAGCTTACCTGGGGGAGATGAGACCTTTGCTGAACTTCAAAAGATGGGTGAGATTTGGATATACAGGGGGAAGCTCTCACAGGCCCACTCCTTTGCTACTTAATTATCCAGACACCCCACCACCCACCCCACCCTTAATTTCCTCTCCCACCCTGACGTCTCTGGTCCCATTGCTGATGTTGTGGGAATAGCATTGAGCCTGTCTCGTAATAGTCAATCAATATTTATTTAGCGAATGAATGGATTTGACTCTGTGGGCTTCCTGATTCATCAATTCTGTTGAAGGCTCCCCCGGTGCTATTTGAACCTAGACCAGGACTCTGGGCAGATTTCTGGATCCCACCATAGACCTGAGATATCAGACCCTCTCGGGGATAGGGCCCTAGAGATGGCACTTTAAATAACCTTTCAGGGGTGGTCTTAGTACTTAGCAGTTTGAGAAGTCCAAGCTCCCTAAGCTGGGTCTTCCAACTCCAAAGTGAGAATTACCTGCTCAGATACAGGCAGCCAAGAACTCACCGTCATGAACTAGCGGGAAGTACCAAGTATGCTAGCACCTCTCTGGGTCCCCCAAACATCAGATCTGTGACTTTTGCAAAAATGCTTTGAGTCCACAAGCATCCACTAGGTGCTAGGCCCATTGCTGTTGCTGACTCACTATGTGACCTCAGTGGAAATTTCCTCTCTCTGTCTCTCACCTTCCTCATTTGTGAAAAGCGGTCAATTCTCTTTGCCCATCTATAACCAGGGAATAGCTTTGTGCGTAGAGGTGTGCCCATTAGGATGATTTCATAAAGAATATCATAGGGGGCTTCCCTGGTGGCGCAGTGGTTGAGAGTCTGCCTGCCGGTGCGGGGGACATGGGTTCGAGCCCTGGTCTGGGAAGATCCCACATGCCGCGGAGCGACTAGGCCCGTGAGCCACAATTGCTGAGCCTGCGCGTCTGGAGCCTGTGCTCCGCAACGGGAGAGGCCGCGATAGTGGGAGGCCCGCGCACCGCGATGAAGAGTGGCCCCCACTTGCCGCAGCTAGGGGAAGCCCTCGCACAGAAACGAAGACCCAACACAGCCATAAATAAATAAAGAAAGAAAATTTAAAAAAAAAAAAAAAAGGGAAAATTCTCTTTGAAAAAAAAAAAAAAAAGAATATCATAGGTGAGGGGTTTGTCAACTTTAGTGTCCGTCAGAATCATCTGATCCATTTGGTCTTGGGTGGGGGTCTTAGATCAGCGGTTCTCAATCCAGGCAGCACATCAGAATCACCTGGGGAGCCTTGTAAAAATACAGATGCCCAGGCCCCACCCCAGAGTAATTACAGCAGAATCTCAGGGGGGGTGTGGCCTGGGATTGGTATTTAAAAAGCTCCCCAGGGCTTCCCTGGTGGCGCAGTGGTTAAGAATCCGAATCCGCTTGCCAATGCAGGGGGCATGGGTTTGAGCCCTGGTTCAGGAAGATCCCACACGCCGTGGAGCAACTATGCCCCTGCACCACAGCTACCGAGCCTGCGCTCTAGAGCCCGCGAACCACAACTACCGAGCCCACGTGCCACAACTACTGAAGCCCGCGCGCCTGGAGTCCGTGCTCTGCAGCAAGAGAAGCCACTGCAATAAGACCGCGTGCTGCAACGAAGAGTAGCCCCCGCTCGCCCCAACTAGAGAAAGCCCGCGCACAGCAGCGAAGACCCAATGCAGCCAAAAATAAATAAAAATAAAATTAATTAATTAAATTTAAAAATAAATAAATAAATAAAAACTCCCCAGGTGATTCAAAGTTGTGACCACTGCTCTCAAAGGTCTTTTCTAACAGTTGGTTCCGATGCAGGTGGTCGCAGGACCTCACTGTTTCCTTTTTTTGTACCAGGGAAGGTAGCTTCTCAGTACCAGGGTCAGAGACCAGGAGGATAACAGCTCTTAGCATCTGGAGAGCTCTATCCCTCTTCTGTGGGTCACAGGACATCATACATGGTAGATGTGAAAAGAAAAATTAAAACTCAAACCAAGTCACTACGAGGAGAGGAGGTACATATAATTCTGTCAACACCTGAAAAATGGAATTCAGGGATGCATTTTGCAAAATTGTTCTTTCCAAGGAAGCAGAAACAGGGCAGGCGGTATGTAGCAAGAGTCAAAGGAAGAAGATCCAAGGACAAATGCTGCAAGACTGCGCTGCTGAAGGAAGTGGTTTCTTAGCATATCAGCTCTGGAACAAAGCTTTGAGATTATCCAGACCAACCCCCTGGCCAGATGGAAGGAGAACCTAAGGCCCAGGGAGGGGGAGGCATGTGCCCAAGGTCGAGTTAGCTTTACAATCCAGGCTTCCAGAACACCTCCTGCCTGCTGCCCTTTACTCTGTCCCTCAAGCACGTATCACTTCTGCTTTTGTTCCAGATTCCCAGCCCACCCTCTACCCTCACACCCTCTTGGACAGCACCCAGGATCAAAGGATGGGACTAAATCTGCGAGCCTGGATCTACACCGGCCAGATGACAGGGACGAAAGCCAGCGGGAGACTGGGGGGAGCTGGAGAGGAAGGAGCAGTGTCTGATGATGCGGCCTGACCTCAGAAAGGAAGCCTGGTCACCAGGGGGAATTTCCCCGGGGTGAGGTCTCACGTCTATGCAAATATTGCACTCCAATTAACCTGGACCCCAGGATGGGAGAGAGGCAGGGGAGAGAGGGGACCCTGGGAGAGGCAGGGAATTGGGAAGGCAGGTAACAGGGCCTGAACTTCCCAGGTACCAGGCATTGTGCTAGGGTCTTTGTGTGCTTAATCTCATTTTGTTCCTGAGACGTCCTCCTAAGTAGGAAGGTTGGGAGCCTGAGACCCAGTAAGGGGAAGGTACATTTGCCCATGAGAAAGCACAGCACATTCTGACCCCGAGGGGAGAGGCCATGATGATGATGGGTCTGGTGCTGCAGCTGCTGACTAAGGTGACAGTAATGGGGCCCAAGTCTGAGAAGTCTGGCAGTTTCGTTTTAGGTTTCCATCTCACTCACCTGGGGAGTTTTATTCTGGAAACAGAGAAAAGGCATCAGGGATGCCCTGACTTCCTGTGGGCAAATCCGAGTCCTCAAGTTTTCCCAGGTTCAAGGGTAGGAGGTTGCGGGGTGGCAGCTGGCGCTGTTAACCCTTTCACCACCAGCTTCTCCTAGAACACTCCGAGAAAAGTGGAGAAGGGGCTGGAGGCTTTTGAAGGAAAATCTCTCTCTCCCTCCTGCATCTTTACATTTCACTCACCTGAGGCTCACTTCCTCCAGGAATCCTTTCCCAGGGATTCTACTCCTTTGCAAGGCTGATTTCCACCCCCTCCTCCAGGGAGCTGGTCTTGCCTCCCCAGAGCTCAAGGCAGGGTAGTTAGGCCCAAAGTCTGCCTGCCAGACAGCCTGGTTGTTTCTCCTCCTATCGAAGAACAGAACGAAGTACACACACAGGAACAGGCAGGTCACAGGTTCCTAGAGTTGTGTGCTGCACAGCAAGGCTGGGTGCCAAGAAAAGCATGAGCTCACACGTGCCCTAGCGAGTGTGTGTGAAAAGCAAGTTTGGGTGCTTGTGTGAGGCCCTTCCTGTGTGGCCAGCAGTGCATCTGTGGGCAGCGATGTCTGTCTTTCTATTTGTGACAAACCGTGTTGTGGAGGCCTAATCATATTTCTCTCTGTGGTCAAGAACGTGTGTTTCTGATTCTGGGTATACAGAGTGTGTGTCCCTGTGGCTGTGTCTGGTGGTGATTTGGAATTGTGTGTGTGTGTGTGTGTGTGTGTGTGTGTGGTAAGTAGTACTTATGGGCTTTGAGTGGATACCCGATGTGTGGGAAAGTGGAAATGGAGATCGCTGGCCCAGCACAGGCTTGGGAATCTCTGTGTCATCCCCCGCCCTCCCTGCTCTCCTATCAGGCCCTCCCATCCCCACCCATGGCTATCTCCAGGTCAAGGTCCATGGCCATCTCAGTGGGGTAGCCACTAGGGGGTTCTGGCTACAGCTGGCAGCGCTGAAGGCAGGTGGTGGGGCTAGAGGAAGGGGTGGGACCATCCCACAGAATCTGTTAACTGCTAGACACCTGGGCCTGGGGGAAGGGCCCGTTCCCAGATGGCTCTGGTTGAGGGCCTCCTCAGTCCTCACCTAGCTGAGCGGAGGGCAATGGGATGGCCCGCACCAGGGACCTTGGCCTCTTCCTGCCTTTAAAGCACTTCCTGCTGCCTCTGGGTTCCCAGGTGATGACACCTGGCTTCACCTCGGCCTCCCTCTCTTGTTTCCCACGGCAGATCAGGCAGTTTCCTTGGTTTCTTGTTCCCTCTTGTGTCTTTCTTCTCTTTTCTCCATCCCTGCTTCCCCCTACCCTGGCTCGGGTCCTCATCCCTCCATGTCAGGGGAATAACTGCAAGCCTGTCCGATGGTCTCCCAGCCGCTGGGCTGGTCTCCTCCTCCACGCAGGGCCCCAGAGATGGCTATCTAAAGGATGTCTCTGATCATACTACTCCCATCCCCAGCGCATTCAGGGGCTGGCCAGGGCCCAGAGGGTAAGCGCTGCACTCTAGCCCGGACTCTCCGTGACCTTCCCAAACGGTGTTTTCACGCTGGGTGCGGGGCCCAGGACCTCCACGAGCATACCCCACCGCCTCCAATTCCCAGCTCTGTACCTTTACTCAAGTTGTCCCTGCCTGCCACTCTCTCCCTCCTTCAGTATCTTTTACTATTGAGAGCTTCTCTGCCCATCTTTTGAGGTGCTTCTCACATGCCCTCTTTCCAGGGAGATTTTTCAGGCCTCTCTGTAGTTAATCTGTGGCCTCTGCACTTGGTACCCCTTCCTACTGCGTGTTTGGTTGAATTTTTCTTATAATCTTTCCCGACTTAGCTCTCTGAAGGTAAGGAGAACAGTTGTAGGGACTCAGTTACATCAGAGGCTCTTGAAAGAGACGCCTCCTCTCTGTCTTTCTCTGCTCTGAAATGGAATCCAGCCTATTCATTAATAACAAAGAGTTGATAATTATTGAGTCTTTGCTGTGTCCTGGACAGTGTCCCCAGAGATAGACATGCATTGCCTTAGTTCATCTTCACAACAACCCTGTGAGATAGAAACCTTGGTTGTTCCCATTTTACAGATAAGGACATCAAGGCATAGTGAGGCCAAGCAACTTATCTACTTCTCAGTGGTTGGCTGGCATTCAAATCCAGGCCGGTCTGCCTGCCTCCCTCCCTCCATAGATCTAACTAGGCTCAGTGACAGAACTAGAATTTCCCATTCGCCTAACTGTAGCTGTGAAGTGGGGAAGTCTGCCCTGGGAAACCTGAGGTCTGAGGGGAGCGGGGAGGCCCGTTAGAGCAGTGATTTACCGCTCTGGGTTCTGAAACTTGGACTGCGCAACTTGACACTTCTCCCTCCTGTTCTCAGCTCTGCCATCAGGAGGAAGAGGAGGATGTGTCATCCGAGAGAGCAGAGCCGGAATCAGGAGACCCGGGTGCTAGTTGCAGGTCTAGCCCTTGCTCACAGCACGGCCACAGTCTGCTCTGTGGGCCTCGATTTCCAAACTTGGGAAATAAGAGGGTTGGTCTGGATGATCTCTAAGACCATTTCCAGCTCAGTCAATCCATGATGTGCTGTCTTCAGGCAACTTGCGTCACCACTTGGACCCTGAGTTTCCTCGTTAGTAGAATGAGGTGCTCACCCCTGCACAGCAGCAGAGGATTATTGAGGAGGGGGATCACTCCAGTGGGATCACTCTGGCGATGGTGACTCGCAGCTCTCAGCAAAGCCGGGCACAGCAAGTTATCAGGGTGCTGTAAACAGCGAACAGTTCACACAATGTTCTCCAACAGCAGGAAATGTGATGGCAGCGATTCCCAAATAGTCGCTCTCTGCTCAGCTTAAAAGGGCAACCTCCTCCCAGCCAGCCACTTCCTTCAGACATTTCCTCCTGGTCCCAAAGACCAAGGTGGGCGCAGCCCGGTCCGGAGCTGCCGAGAAGCGTTTGCCCTGAGAGAAGAGGCACGGCCCAGGGCAGGAGGGGAGCAGTCAGGAGCTGGAGGGAAGCCAACTCTGGGCTGAAGCCCTCTCAGAGGGGAAGACTGAAGAAAGTGGAAGGACGTGCAGGGTGTTGACAGAAGCACTGGACCAGGGCCAGGACTGCACGGTTCCAGTTCTTTCTGCCGCTGAAAGGCTATGTGACCCTAAGCCTGCTGCTTCCTCTCTGTGAAGTGACAGTTGTCTGACTGGCTGAGAGGGAGGTGAGAATTTCTGAGGGCCCCTTCCACACGAGAGCATCACGACCATCCTCCTGTGCTCCCACTTTGAGACAGCAGCCGTCTGGGCTTCTGCTTTCTCTTTCCTTTTAGTTTTAATTTAGTCCCCATCACTTCTCTCCGTTGAACTTCGGCCACAGAAACAACCTCCAGTGTTGTTTAGTACAGTTTTGGAGACGGCTGGATGGGAGGGACACTTGAACATAATCTTTTAAGGATTAGGACCACAACGGTCTAAGTTTTTCTATCTTTAGCATCTTGCACATGGCATGGCACACAGGAGGCATAGTAAGCATAAGGTGCATGAGTGGATGGATGAATGAATGAATGAGGTGCCTTGGATTCAGAATAGTGGTTACTCCCTCCTCTGCCACAGCTCCAAGGAAAAAGCGGGGTTTGCTCTGCAGGTACCTGGGACTTAGCGCAACTGTTGTAGTAGCCTCCCAACTGGCCACCCTCCCTTCATAGGCTTTCCTTAAATTCATAGAGGCTTACCTTCCCGGGCCAAGAACCTCCAAAGGCTCCCCCTGGGTTATGAGATAAAATCCTGACTTACAAGGTCCTCTAATTGGATGCAAACTCCCAATTCTAATCTCATCTACCTCCCCTCAAAACGCTGAGGGTCTCCCCTCCTACTGCTGACCAATCCCAGAATGCAACATACTTTAACTGAAAACTCAAGCTAACTTAAGTGAAAACTGCATGTTGAGGGATTAGTGTCGTGTCTGGTACACGGCCAGTGCTCCATTTGAGCTATCCTTCTTCCTGCTTTCCAGGAATTCTAGAAATTCCTGGTTTCTCCACTTGTGTATTCCCCTCAGCCTCATGAGGTCTTCCCATGGCCTCAGATTCCATCACTCTTTCCTTTCCATCCCCAGACTATTTTTCCCTCGGAGTTTTTGTTTTTTTTTTTTGGCTGCCCTGTGTGGCGTGAGGGGAATCTTAGTTTCCCGATCAGGGATCAAAACCCGTGCCCCCTGCATTGGGAGCGTGGAGTCTTAACCACTGGAGCACCAAAGTCCCCCCTCGGTGCATACTTTTAAGGCGCTTCCATATTTGTCTTCTGACGCCTCTGTGGTGTGCAGCTGATGACTTTTTGAAAACAAAGCTCAAGGAAACATCTTGGGAGCCACCTCCCGGCTTCTACAATGGGGCTTGGCTCAGGGCAGGTGGTACTGGCAGCTGACTCGGAGCCAGACGGCCCCAAACTTCCACGAATCATTTCATTTACTCCACAAAGGCTGTGCCATAGGTAGGACTGGGACCTGTCTTACAAACGAGGAAACTGAGGCTCAGAGAGATAACATGCTCACGGTCAGTTAGTGGCAAAGGTCTGACTCCACAGCTCTGAACCACTGTGTTAATTTATCTTCGCTAACAGTTAAATTAAGTTGGGCAAAGAGTCAAACAAGCTCTCAGCTGACCCTCATGGGGTTTGGGCTCACAGCCTGGTGGAGGGAAGGAAGTGGGGAAGACACAAGGTAAACTGCCTGACTTTCAGACTCATTACGTCAGAGATGAAGAGAGGGCTCTTCGAGACTGTTAGGTCCAACCCCTCACTGTACAAATGGAGTCACTGAAGCCCAGTGAGGGCAGGGGCTGGTCCAAGGTCACACAAGACCAGACTCGGGACTTCCCTGGCGGTCTAGTGGTTAAGACTGTGCTTCCACTGCCAGGGGGCACGGGTTTGATCCCTTGTCGGGGAACTAAGATCCCTCATGCCATGCACAATGCAGCCAAAAAAATAAATAAATAAGAAAAAAAGAAAAAAGTAAAGACCAGACGCAGCACGTTTCCCAACGTCCCCACGCCATTCCCTGCTCAGCAACTACAATAAACACACGCTGAACTGCAGGAGAGGGCAGGTCAGCCGGGCCAGGGAGCAGAGCCCTCCAGCCAGTAGGCACCCACATGCCGTGGTGGCTAGATAACTTTAGATCTGAGTCCCACGGCAGAAGCAGAGCTGGGGGAAGGGAGATGGAGAAAGTGCAGCTGACCTCCCGTTGATCACTGATTTTCACAAAGTGGAAGCTTTCCACAGGCCTCCCCAGATCACGATCACATCTGGTGCCCCTGAAGAGTTCAAAAGAGAAGTCTGGGCTCGGATGTCGTGGATGAAGCGTGCACAGAGAAACATCCAGGTAGCAGAGGGAGGAGAGCAGACCCAAGTCCCAGACCCGGCTGCGCCAGCCTTCCCAGGCTGACCTGAGCTCAGACCCTCATTCGGGATTCCCAGGAAGGGATGGGAAGATAGAAAGTCACTCCTGGGCAGGTTAACACCTCAGCTCTAATGGCAACAATCTGGGCTGCAGGTTCTAGGTCAAAACCACAGATCCCTCTTGGAAATGTATTTATGTGTCTGTATGTCTCTTTTTATTTAAAGAGGAAAGGAAATGATTTGGAGGCACATCCTAGAATGTCAATGTTACAAAGCCAAGATCTTTTTGTCGAACTCTCTCATTTTGTAGCCAAGAACATAGAGACTCAGGGAGGGAAAGAGACTGGTGCAAGGTCATAAAGCAAGTGTGTGGCGGATACAAATTTGAACCCAGGTATTTGGACTCCTGGTTCAGTGGCCTAGCACAATAACCGGGACAGAGGCGGTGGTGAAACGGTGGGAGGACTGTCAGTTGGCCCGAAGATATTTCTTCCTCCCCCCCACCCCCAGAACTGGCACCTGCCACCACACCCCACCATGCAAAGCACACACATCACTCGCTTCACATTCAGAGGCTCAGAATGTTTTTGGCTTCGACAAAGCCCAAACCCGGGCAGGGACTGTGACAAGGGACGGAGGCTGTGAAGGCAGGAGGAGGAAGATGGGGAGCGGAGGTGGACGGGATCCACGGCTACGGTCCTTCAGCCACTCAGACGTGAGTAGGAGTGACTGTGCCGTGCCCTTACTGGCTAGTGGGAGTGGGAGCTTTTCCTAAACCCCAGTTGAAGACAAGAGCCCACCCCGGCCCCTCCCCCCACCCCTGTCCCTTCTTTAGTCTCGGAAGCTGGAGCATCAGGCTGGGTCGTGGCGGGGGATAACCACTTCTTAGCAGAGGTGCCCGCCAGCGCCGGCGGTCCTAGTCCTCGCCTCCACAGACAGCCAACAAGGCCTTCAGGAAGTGACCGGAGGTGTCGCCCTGGCAGGGATAGAGGGAGAGCAGAGTGAGTGAAACAATCCTGATGACCTCAAGGCCCCCTCCTCCCAGCTGCTGGCAGCCTGGATGTCTCCCTAGTACGTAAATGTGACCATGTCCCTTCCGTGGCTCCCCATCATCCTCAGGAAAATGTCCAAGCTCTAGGCCTGGCTTCAAGGCCTTGTGGGGTCTGACCCTCATGAAGCTCTGTGGCTTCACCTCCCCCCTTCCTTCCGGGAGCATCTTGGTCATCTTACTACCTATATACCTACCATTGCTCCACCTAGCACGCCCTCCACACTGCCCCCAAATCCTGTCTGCCATCAGATGCCCCCTCCTCTGTGAAGCGTTCCTGCCTCTATGTTGTCTCCTCCCATGGCTGCCTTGCACCCTGCTAACCCTCCCCCCACGGCCATTAACACAAGTGTTATGGCAGCGGTCCCCAAACTTTTTGGCACCGGGGACCGGTTTCGTGGAAGACAATTTTCCCACGAACCATGGTTGGGGGTGAGGGGTGGGGGATGGTTCAGCGGGAATGCGAGCGATGGGGAGCGACAGGTGAAGCTTCACTTGCTCACCCGCCACTCACCTCCTGCTGTGCGGCCCAGTTCCTAAGAGCCCGTGGAACGGTACCGATCTGCGGCCCAGGATTGGGGACCCCTGTGTTACGGGATTCCTTATTTGAACAAACATTATCGAGCACTTACTGGGTAACAGGCCCTTGCAAGAATTTATCTGACCATCATTGGATTTATGTTGTATTGTCTGGCATACGACAGGGCTATGGGGGGGAGGGAGCAGACTTTCCCCCTCTTTTTAGAGGGCTCCTGTCATTTTTATCATATTTTTTGTTTTTGTAATTTTTGATATATGATTAAAAATAATACATCAGGACTTCCCTGGTGGCGCAGTGGTTAAGAATCCGCCTGCCAATGCATGGGACACGGGTTCGAGCCCTGGTCCGGGAAGATCCCGCATGCCACGGAGCAACTAAGCCCGTGGCCACAATGACTGAGCCTGCACTCTAGAGCCCGCGAGCCACAACTACTGAGCCCACGTGCCACAACTACCGAGCCCACGTACCACAACTACTGAAGCTTGTGTGCATGGAGCCTGTGCTCCACAACAAGAGAAGCCACCACACCACAACGAAGAGTGGCCCCTGTTTGCCACAACTAGAGAAAGCCCAAGGGCAGCAACGAAGACCCAACAGAGCCAAAAGTAAATAAATAAATAAAGTTATATATAAAAAAAAGAGGAACTTTCCTCTTTAAAAAAAAAAAAAATCATTGTTGTAAACAATTCAAATCAAAGGATTATACAATAAAAGTCTCCCTCCTACCCCAACCCCTAATTTCCTAAATCAAGAGGTAGCCACTGTTGTATTTACTTGTGTGATTTTCTAGCAATGCTTTTCCATATGCATATACAAATATGTATATATGTATAATGTCCCTTTTCAGCAGAGCATTCATACTATTCTGGGCCATAATTTTTGACTTAGAGAAGATCCCAAATCAGCACACAGAGCCTCCTCATGCTTTTTCATGGCTGTACTGTACTCTATCATATGGATGCACTGTAATTTATTTAACCAGTTCTGTATGAAGGGCTTCCAATCTTTTGCTACTATAAAAGAATGCTGGCATAACTATTCCCGTACGTGTCTTTGAGAACACATGTGGCTATGTCCATAGGATAAACTCCTACAAGTAGAATTACCAAGTCCAAAGTATATGCATTTAAAAATTTTAAACTGCCAAACGACCCTTTAAAGATGTGCTACCAATTTACATCACAAGGAGACATCACCTCATACCTGTCAGAAAAGACACAGACCTACTAGAGAATGGACTTGAGGATATGGGGAGGGGGTGGGGTGAGATGGGACAGGGTGAGAGAGTGTCATGGACATATATACACTACCAAATGTAAAATAGATAACTAGTGGGAAGCAGCCGCGTAGCACAGGGAGATCAGCTCGGTGCTCTGTGACCACCTAGAGGGGTGGGATGGGGAGGGTGGGAGGGAGGGAGATGCAAGAGGGAAGAGAAATGGGAACATATTGTATATGTATAACTGATTCACTTTGTTATAAAGCAGAAGCTAACACACCATTGTAAGGCAATTATACTTCAATAAAGATGTTTAAAAAAAAAAAAAAAAAAAAGACAACAAATAACAAGTGGTGAGGATGTGGAGAAAAGAGAACCCTCGTGCACTCTTGGTGGGAATGTAAATTGGTGCAGCCACTATGGAGAACAGGATGGAAATTCCTCAAAAAATTAAAAATAGAACAAACGCCGGAGGTGAGCTGAGCCGGGGCCAAGCCGAGGCCAAGCAGTCCCGCCTCAGACACCACCCAGCTGCCCATCGCGGGTGCAACGTATGGAGCTGGAGCGAGAGCAGCGGAGGCGGTCGCTGGGCTGAGCCCCGCGGAGCTGCCTGGACGCGCAAGCAGCTGTGATCACCCGCCCCCGGCCCCGCTGAGCAAGAACTGTTCCCGGACAAGATACGAGAAATGAGTGTTGCAAGTCGAAGAATAAAGTTGTTGGGAATCCTGATGATGGTAAACGTCTTCATTTATTTGATTGTGGCAGTCTCCAAAAGCAGTAGCCAAGAAAAAAATGGAAAAGGGGAAGTAATAATACCTAAAGAAAAGTTCTGGAAGATATCTGACCCTCCCAAGGCATATTGGAACAGGGAACAAGAAAAGCTGAACAGGAGGTACAATCCCATTTTGAACATGTTAGCCAACCAGACAGGGGAGGCGTACGGATTTTCCAACGTAAGCCATCTGAATTATGGTGAACCTGACCTGAGGGTCACATCAGTAGTTTCAGGTTTCGACAGTTCGCCAGACAGATTTAAAGACTTTCTGTTGTATTTGAGATGTTGAAATAATTCACTGCTTATAGATCAACCAGATAAGTGTGCAAAGAAGCCCTTCTTATTGCTGGCGATTAAGTCCCTTACTTCACATTTCGATAGAAGGCAAGCGATTTGGGAATCTTGGGGCAAAGAAACCAATGTGGGGAACCACACAGTGGTGCGAGTCTTCTTATTGGGCCAGACCCCTGCAGAGGACAACCATCCTGACCTTTCAGATATGCTGAAATTGAGAGTGAGAAGCACCAAGACATTCTTATGTGGAATTACAGAGATACCTTCTTCAATTTATCTCTGAAAGAAGTACTCTTTCTCAGGTGGGTGAGCACTTCCTGCCCAAATGCTGAGTTCGTGTTCAAGGGTGATGATGATATTTTTGTGAACACCCGTCGTCACATCCTGAATCACTCGAATAGCTTTTCCAAGAACAAAGCCAAAGATTTGTTTATGGTTGATGTGATTCCCAATGCTGGACCTCGTCAGGATAAGAAACTGAAGTACTATGTCCCGGAAGTTCTTTACACTGGCGTCTACCCCCCTTATGCAGGGGGAGGTGGATTCCTGTACTCCGGACACCTGGCCCTGAGGCTATAAAATGTAACTGACCAGGTCCTTCTCTACCCCATCGATGACGTTTATACTGGAATGTGCCTTCAGAAACTTGGCCTCGTTCCAGAGAAACACAAAGGCTTCAGGACATTTGATATAGAAGAGAAAAACAGGAATAACATTTGTTCCTATGTAGGTTTGATGTTGGTACATAGTAGAAAACCTCAAGAGATGATTGATATTTGGTCTCGGTTGCAAAATGCTTATTTAAATTGCTAAATTATGTACAAACTAAACTTTGCATAGAAAGATGAATCTCGAATAGTTCCCAGGTTATGTTCTCTCACATTAGAGGTAATTTCTATGTAAAACCATCAAAATTGCCTTTATGAGTAGTATCCATATGAGGGTCTCTAAACCTTTCAGTGTAGTGCTTTCTGAAGAGGGAAAGCAGAAGATCCTAATTTTTATGTAGGATATGACAGGACGAATGGTTCTGACCCTTCCTGCTGGCTAGTGGTCATTGTTTTCTAACTTGTCCCCCTTGTCATCTGAAATCATGTTTCTGGAATTTGATCGTGTTATTTTTGTTTTATTTTTGTTTTGCTCTCGTATGATGATAACCCTATTTCCCATTATAATGAGTGAACTATCTGCGATTTATGTATTCATAAACCTATTGGCTACAAAGACATTGTTATATATGACTCAATGCTTTTTGTGAAATGGAATAACATTTTCATGAAATTTGGATGAATTTTTTAAATTGTCTAGAAAAATTGACTTCTTTCAAAATTTCCTGCCGCCACAACATTTCCTTGTGTTAATCTAATCAATCAATTTTGCAAAATGGGAATCACTGTGTGACATGCATCCAGTTTATCTTGTTATGGTCTTATGGTCATAATAAGGAGAAAGCTTAACTATCTTGTATTTGGTTTGCTGTGTGGTGTTGTGATAGTTCTCTCTTTTTTAGTATTTGAAAATAATGAGTATGATTCCATAATCTTCAAACTGAAGATTGAATTGACCCTGGCAACCATATTGTGTTTATGATTTTTCATTGTGAACCAGGAAAGCATATGTAACTTTTGAACTTTAAGTGAAAAGATTTAAGTGGCAGACCTTTTTATCAGTGGTTTGTCAGTTTAAAACTGCAGAATTCTATTCTTGCCATATGGTTACGTGTTGCTTATACAAAATTATTATCCTGAGTAGTGACTGCTTTCCTGTCTCAGTGCAGAAGTGCCTGTGTTTTTCTTTATTGTTCAGATCAAATACCAAAACATTTTCTTAAATATATTTTGTGTAATATTTTATTTGTATACAGTGTTGTTGATGAATTATTTAACTAGAGCATGGTATTTTAAGTAGTAAGTATAACATATGTTAGATAAAGTTAACTGCTATATTTGAATTAAAAAAAATTTTTTTGGGGGGGGAATATGAACTAGAATTCTGCCCAACTGTTGCTTATATATACTGTCTTGTAACATGCTTTCTTGAGCTATTTTTGTGTTATAGATATGAAGATTCTTACCAGATGTGATACTGGGGACTGTAAGAAGATAGAAATAAAGTCACCATATTTTTAATTGTCATGTGAAAAAAAAATTAAAAATAGAACTACCATATGACTCAGCAATTTCAATCCTGGGTATTTATCCAAAGAAAACAAAAATATTAATTAGAAAAGATATACGCATTCCTATGTTCATAGCAGCGTTATGTACAAAGCTAAGATATGGAAGCAACCCAAGTGCCCGTCAATTGATGAATGGATAAAGAAGATGTGGTATATACATACAATGGAATATTACTCAGCCTTAAAAAAAATGAAATCTTTGCCATATGTTCACTTAGAACATATGCTAAGTGAAATAAGTAAGAAAGAGAAAGAGAAATACTGTATGGTTTCACATATACTCGGAATCTAACAAACAAAGTAAATGAACAAACATAACAAAAAAAGAAACAAGAGTCATAGATACAGAGAGCAAATAGGTGGTTGCCAGAGGAGAGCTGGTAGAGGGAGGAAAGAAAAAGGTGAGGGAGATTAGAGGCACAAACTTCCAGTTGCAAAATAAATGCGTCATGGGTATGAAATGTACAGCGTGGGAAGTATAGTCAATAACTAATATCTTTGTATGGTGACACGTTGTAACAAGACTTATCATGGTGATCGTTTTGAAATGCATAGAAAAAAATCACTATGTTGTATAACAGGAACTAACCTAGTGTTGTAGGTCAATTATACTTCAAAAACAAACAAACATACAAACAAACTCATAGAAACAGAGATCAGATTTGTGTTTACCAGAGGTAAGGGGATGGGGGAGGGGCAACTGGATGAAGGCGGTCAAAAGGTACAAACTATAAGACAAATAAGTATTAGGAATGTAATGTACAACATGATAAATATAATTAACACTGCTGTATGTTATATATAAAAGTTAAGAGAGTAAACCCTAAGAGTTCTCATCACACACACAAAAAAATTTACTATTTCTTTAATTTTGCATCTATATAAGATGATGGATGTTCACTAAAGTTATTGTGATAAGCACTTCATGATGTATCTACGTCAAATCATCATGCTGTACACCTTAAACTTATTTATGCTATATGTCAATTATATCTCAATAAAACTGGAAGAAAAAAATAATAAAGACGTGCTACCAAGTTACATTTACACCAAGTCTCTATGAGACTGCCTGTGAGCTTCCTCATGGTCTTGTCAACCAAGTATAGCATCAAACTTTAAGATTTTGGTCAGTCCCCAAAATCAAAGCAATGGGCTTCATAAATGAAAAAAGTCAGATACAAAAAATCACATATTACATGATACCACTCACATGAGATAATCAGAAAAGGCAAATCTATAGAGACAGAAAGTCACTTGTAGGCTGCCTAGGGCTGGGGGTGGAAATAGGTAAACAGGTACAAGGGACACCAGTGGGGTGATGAAAATGTTCTAACACTGGATTGTGGTGAAGGCTGTACAACTCATTAACTTTACTAAAAATTACTGATGCCCTTAAACGAGTAAATATCATAAAATTTATGATATTTAAATTACACTCCAATAAAATTGCTTTTAAAAAGCCAAAAAAAAAAAAAAGCCTCTTGTTTTATTTGGAAATCTTTATAAGCCTTTGATCCATCCATCTGAAATCTATTTTGGTATAAACAGTGAGGCAGGTCTACTCTCATTTAGCAACGTCTTGGCTGTTCTAAGAGGTAACATTCTGGGAATAAAAAGGACTTCTAATCTATGTTCAAGCACCTGACACTCACCGCTCCCCCACTGACCTCTCACCCCGCCCCTCACCTCAATGGCTTGGTGGAGAGACTTGTCGTATTTCTCAATGAACTCCTGCCGGATGTTGAGCAGGTCGATCTCACTCCGGGAGACCATGATCCTGGTGAGGGTCTTCTCCTCTGTGCCAGCACCCTGGTGGAGCCAGGCAACAGGGAGAAACACAGGGCAGGAGAAGAAACGGGGTTAGGTCAGGCAGGAACTCATGGGTGTCCCTCTGCCTCTCTCCCTTTTCCCCCAAAACCAGGATGGGACATCCTGCCTCTGTCTTCCACAAGCAGTCCTGACTCAAACTCCCCTGTGCCAGGACTGGCCAGACAGAGGCAAGAACAGTCTGTATGAGTTGAATAGTGTGCCCCCCAAATTCATGTCCACCTAGAACCTTACAAGGTGATCGAATATGGATATAGGGTCTTAGCACACATAATTAGTTGAGGTTTTACTGCATTTGGGTGAGCCCTAGACCCAATGACTGGTGTCCTTACAGGAAGAGGACACATGGACATACACACAGATAAAGGCAGAGACTGGAGGGACTCATGCTTAAGCCAGGAAACACCAGGATTCCAGACGCCCACCCGAAGCTAGGAGAAAGGCATGGGAGAGTTTCTCCCTCAGGGCCTCCAAATGGAACCAGTCCTGCCAACACCTTCATTTTGGACTTCTGGCCTCTAGAATCGTGAAAGAATACATTTCTGTTGTCACTTAATTTGGGACAGCAGCCCTGGGAAACTAATACAGGGCCCAAGGAGCAGACACAGGACACAAAATATATGGGCAGCCAAGGCCCACCTCTGCTCCCCAAGGAGCTCTGAACACCAGCTGAGGAATCAGAGCCAGCACATGGCGGGGGCTCAAGAGACGGCTGTCATGTTTGTGGACAGCAGGCTGACAGGGCTCTCAGGCTCGCTCCCACCAAACTGCCTGCCCAGGCTCTGTCAGCAGCTGACACTCTACTTGCTGGGCTGAGAGGGTGGCCAGACTGGCTTGGGTTTTCAGGAAGCCAGCGCTAGTCCCAGAGCTGAGCACTTGCTTCCTTTCGTGATCGTTGGTCATAGGAGACACTGTGTCATCTGCTCGAATGTGAGCTCCAAGGGGCAGAGACTGTCCTTTTCAGCCCTGAGTCCCCAGGATAAGTTTCTCAACCTTGGCGCCTGGGACCAGATCATTCTCTGTTGCGGGGGATCTGTCCTGTACATTGTAGGATGTTTAGCAGCAACCTTGCTTTCTACCCACCAGATGCAAAAAGCAACACTCCCCAAGTTGTGACAACCAAAATGAGTCTGAACATTGTCACATGTTTCCCGGGGGAGCAACGTAAACCCTGGTTGAGAACTACTCTCCCAGAACCAGGCATGAGGCAGATGCTGATACGTATCAAATGGGTGGAAACAAACACAATTCCTGATCCAGGGGATGGCGCACATCTGTGTTTGTGGGGGCAGAAGTGCTCGAAGGGAAAGGAACAGACAAGTTAAGTTTCCTTACCTTCATAGATTTGTAAAGTTTGTCGGCAAAGAAGAGAGGCTTGTTCTTGACACTCTGAACTGGTAGGAAGAGGAAAGAGATGCAGGGAACCTGGTCAGAGGAGATGTGCCCAGACCATGTGCCGCTACTGCTGCTAGAGAAGTAGCATCTCCTCTATCTGCAACCTGGGCCCAGAATCGTTGCCAACGCCAGGGTCATATCCAGGGCCTGACACTTTCACTCCCTCGTCCTGACGCCGCCTCCTCTGTCTCATCCCTAGACCTGGCTCTCACTGGGTTGCAACTCGCTTCCTGCTAAGGTGCTTGCAGCTAACTAAGGCTAGTAGAGGACTCAAAGGGAAGAAACCACTCGTGAACCCAAGGTACAGGGCCTCAAACTTCTAAGGGCATCAGAATCAAAGAAGAACTTGTTTAAAACTCAGGTTTTGGGCTCCACCCTAGAGACCCACCAGATTCAAGGAATATTTCAAGCAGAAGTTCTCAAAGTATAGTGCCTGGAAGGCATCAACATCATCTGGGAGCTTGGTAGAAATGCACATTCTCATACCCATCCGAGATGTGCTGAATCTGCAACTCGGAAGGTGGGTGACCAACCCATCCCACTTTTCCTGGGACATTCCTGATTTTAGCACAAACCCAGATGGTTGGTCACTCCATTCTGGTGCTGCCTAATGTTTGAGAACTACTGATTGGGAGAAATACTGTGCCAAAGAATGTCTGTCAGTATAATTTAGGGCTCGGTGCCAATCCCTAGGGCTGAGTGTTGCCCACTCTTGCCCCATTGGCAGCCCCTGCTGCCCACCCACCCCTACCCCAGATACTGCCTGCCTAACAACCTCCCACACTTTCGCAAGGCCTGGGGGTCTCTAGCCCTCAGCAGCTGCTGGATTCCAAGGCTCCAGAGCTCACGGGCGCGGGAGGGTGTCTCAGACAGCTTAAGGAGGAGGAATCAGACGCCAGGACCAGAAAGCCAGAATGACTCTGGATATAAAAGTATCTCTATCACGAAGGCAGGGGGCGAGAGGCTGAAGCTGTGCATCCCAAGGGCACAGTCACGCAGGAGACAGGCCTGTACCCTCCCCTGCAGCAGGCTCGGGAACCCGTGGGAAAGATCACATTCCATACTGACCTTCCCAGGTCCTTATGTAGCTCCCTGCCACCTCCCAAACAAACCCTAAGCTCCTTGGCCTGAAAATCAAAGCTCCTGCCTGCCTCTGCTCTCTCATTGCCTCTGTTCCCCATTCTCTGAACATTCTGTGAATTCCTTTGTGCCTCTGTCCTCCTGGTAAGGAGAAGTTTGCTGTCTGCCTTCCACTACTTTACCTCCCGAGTCCACATCCCCAGTCCCCTCACCATCCCCAAGGAGCCTGCCCTGACTCTGACTCGGAGCTTGGGGCTCAGTCAGTGTGGTTAAGGAGCAGACTGGGCAGAAACTTCCATCCTCTGCAACCGACCCCGAAAACCTTCCCCAGAACCTGAAGCCCGCCATCTGTCTCAGAGGACTCCGGGGCCTGCCGTGGGATGGAATGAGGTGGAGTGGTGTGTCGGTATGCACACTTGTGCACACGCACATACACAAGGTCTAGGCGGGAGGAGAGAGGACAGAGGGAGAAACACGAGCAAAGCGAGGTCTAGACGTGTCTCCATAGACCAACCACTCTGGTGATTAATACGAGCGTGAGCTTTGGGCTCGGGCGGCCTCTGGTGTGAGTGCTGCCTCCACTACTGATATGTAACCTTTCTGAACCTCAGTGTCTCACTTCGTAAAATAAGCAGATAAAAGCACCTCATAAGGATTCAACCAAAGCTGTGTGCAACTGGCTTCACACAGTGCCTGGCAGGAAATAATAATAGAAGCTAACATTCATCCAGTGCATTCTATGTGCCAGGGGGCAATGTTTTTAAGTGTTGTATAATTAACTCATTTAAATCTGTGTACTATTATCACATCCACTTTACAGAAGAGGAAAACTGAGGCACAGGGTTTCTGTGACTTGCCAATGGATGTAACTGTACAGATAGTAAGTGGCACGGCTGGGACTCTACCCGGATTCACTATGCTATTCTGCCTCCTAGGTATTGTTCCCAGGTGGTAAAGACCCACTGAAAGTTAAATAATAACATCACAACAATAACACCTCTGCTCCATCTGTTCTAAAACACCTTTTCCTCGAATTTGAAGTCCCTGAAATCAAGATGCATCCTGTAATTGATGGCAATTATGTGAAAACCTTTCACCGACACCTCCAGGTAAGATGAAGAAAAAATGTGCATCAATACAATGCATTTTGTAGTCATAAATAAGATACTGCTAATCACTAATACTAATAAAAACAAGTTTGACCTTTGCTCGTATCTACTCATCCGTTTATACACACGGAGAAATTGAGATCCAAAAGGGGAAAGACTTTTTCAAAGGCAAGAACTCAAATTACACAGTAAGAGAGTAACCAAAGAGATCCAGGTGCTGGGAGGAGGGAAAGGTAGGTGTGTGTGTGTGTGTGTGTGTGTTTGTACACACCCAAGTCCTGCAGGACACTGCACCCCCTACCCAGCCTGGCCATCACCCTCCCAGCCACTTCCCCAGAGAGCACTGTTTCCTCATCCTGCCCTGCAACCCAGAACAAGTTCTTGTGTTATCCTGCCAATCACACATAGGCAGAGCCCAAGAAGTGGCAGTGCTTATTTTCCAGTACTAGTAGCTTAGGAAACTATACAGGCCACACTCATCCAGTGAATCGGGCCATGTTCCCTGTGCCCCCCAGCCCTTTCCCTTGGTCCCCACCAGTTACCAATGGCCACAAACACATCTCTGACATCCCCGGACATCTCCTTCTTGATGGTGTGTTCCACGTCATAGTTGGTCATCTTGATGAACTCCTGGAAGACTGGCCCCAAGAGAAGCCCCAGAGGTGGGAGGTGAGCTTTGACTCAGAGGAAGGGGGGAAGATCACCCCTCCCCAACCCACCCAGCAGCAGCAGGTATGGCTGCAGCCCAGACCTAAATGCATTGGTCAGGACTGTTGTGGAAGGGATGTTCTGACCTCAGGGCTGCCTTGAGCTCAGAGTCAAATCTCTATCAAGTCAGACACTGCCCCAGAGCTTTGGACAAGTTCCAGGAACCCAGGCATGGGTAGTAGAAGGAGCATGTGTCCTATTCACAGCTCTGCCACAAGCTTACCAAGTGACCTGGGGTGAACCCCTCCCCCTTTCTGGGCCTCCCCTTCCTCCTGGATAGCGTTTTTGTTTGTTTGTTTGTTTGCTTGTTTGCTGTGCTGAGGCACGCGGGATCTCAGTTCCCCGACCAGGGATCGAACCCATGTCCCTTGCAGTGGAAGCGTGGAGTCTTTACCACTGGACCACCAGGGAAGTCGGGATAGAGACTAATGTAAGTAATCACAATGATAACACCAAGGAAGTTACCAGGTGCTAAGTGCTTTTTGTGTATTTATTTTTTGTACCCTCACAACAGTCATGTGAGGTAGAATTAAAATCCTAAATTTATAGCTAAGGGAATTAAGGCACTGATATTCAGTAACTTGCCCAGGGTCACAGAGCTGATAAGTGGGAGATCTGAATGAAGGCATTCCAGCTCCCAAGTCCGTTCTTTTAGTCACCGTGCTAAAGCACTTTTACTGGCAAGTGCCAGGCTTATGCACATCAAGATGTCCATGTCTTAGTGGTAAGGGCACTTCATCATCACCTAATGTCAGGGCCACCACATATAGGTGTGCCCTGTGCACGTGGCAGCCTGTGTGTGTACATGGTCCTTGTGTCATTATCACCCCTCACTGCCTTGCTCTTGGCAGACGTCACCAAAGAATCATGACACAGAACCTTCGAATCCTTCTCAACACAGCATTCTAGGCAGCCACTACCAATCCACTGGAGTTGGCCTTGGAGGGAAAAGCCACCTGCCATCTCTTATCCCAGGCATCCCACGTGCTTCCCAAAGGAGGTGAAGAGAGTTGGCCCGAGGCTGAATGATGCCGTTAGCAGCAGAGCCAGGACTTGACCTGGCTCCTGGTCCCCATCGGCCACCATACTCCCTTGCTAGGGTAAGGAGTGGGTGGGTGGGCACCTGGCTCCTATTGTCAAGACTAGGGGATCTTCCGGCTGACTTGGGAAGGGGAGGGGGTCAGGCCTCACCTCTCCGGAGGTGCTGATAGCTACGCGTGCAGAGGATCGTCATGAAACGTGTCTCCAGGGAAGATCTGTCTCCACTGGTCGTGTCTGCTATTTCCTGCAGAGCCCAGGTCGGGGCGAGAATGTGAGAGGGAAGACACGAGAAAGCCTTGTTTGTTATTCACTTTCATGTCTGCCTGGGCCGAGGGCAGTTAGAAGCTGGGCTAACTCAGCCACCCAAGGAGGCTGACGTTGGCCCCTTCCTTCTTCCTCGGACTCCACATCCCCGCTTCAGTTCCCAGAGACCCCGTGGGCTCACCCAGAGAAGCTGAGCACAGAGCACTTCCACCCTGGCCTCAGGGTCACGGGACTGGGCCCAGGGGAGGGGCAAACAGGCACTAGGCATGGAGACTCAGAGTTCTCCTTCTATCTTTAAACCCCTCTGAAAGCCCCTCTGGGGAAGTGCGTCTGTGCATGTGTGCAAGGAAAAGTGGCCTAGCCAGTGTTTCCCCAGGTGGGGTAAACAGGCAAACATAGTTTTACACACTGCATATGTAGGCTTCCACAGTGATCTTCTAGCCAGCTATCAGTTCTATTTACATCGATATGAAATTTCCTTTAAAATAACTCATTTTGGGTTAAAATGAAAAGAGTCCATTTAAAGAAAACTATTCACATCTGGTGGTATGTGGCACAAATCAGGCGGACGGTGAGTGGTGAAGTTTTGGGAAACACTTGCCCGGCCCATATGTCACCCACCGGGGTTCTTTGGAGGCACTGAAGGGGAGAGAGAGAACCTGGGGGGCACGCCCCCAGATCACTGCCTGACTCTGCCCCTCAGCTCCGCCCAGAGGCACAGCCAGACTCAGACCGTTAAAATCCACGTGAAGGATAGGGCACTCACCAAGATCTCAGCAGCCACCTGAGAGCAAGGAGGAGACAGGAGAGAGAGAGGGGAAGGCAAGAGTCAGAGGGGGTCCTGGGGTGCAGGGGAGGGAGCCTGGCTCGGGGTGGCAGAGGTCCCACAGTGGGGGGCGGGGAAGGGGCTGGGAGGAGACACCTTCCCTTGACCTTTGGGCTGGAGCTCAAAATGAGGACAGGTCTGGGAATTCACGATGAAAGTGTTTACTGGAGGGGCAACAGGAGGGCACAGGACAGGACACTCTACCCCTCACGCCTGGCAACCTAGGGCGACTCCTCAGAGCCACCGAGACGTTCGACGTTCGACGTGCCCTGTTTCCTACACCTTTTACCACATTTGGAGTTGAAGGGTCCTCAGGATACCTGTCATTTACCCCCTCATGTTACAGACAGGAGACAGGAAAGCTGAGGCCTGGAGGGGACGTGCAGCCGATCAGGTGGGAAGATGCCAGCTGTTCAAGTCATCTTACAAGGGTGAATTTTCATCATCACGTTATGCTGAACACAAAATTCTGAGGTTAGGACACTATTTTGTTAGGCAAATAGCTGTGACTCGCAGGGCCTGGGAACAGAATATAGCCAGTCCTGTGTACCCCAGACTGAGTTTTGCCTTTTCTTTTTTTTCCGAAACTCTGCCAACTACTTTATTCTATTGGGCAGACTGAAATCATCCTCTTTATAAACATCTCAATAGCCTTAGGCTTTAGAAACCTTTTCATTAAATAAATTTTTAATGTCTATCAAAACTCAAAATGCACACACCGCTTGATCAAGCAACTATACGTTGCTAGGAATTTCTCTTACAAATAAACCAGCAAAAGTCTTTGGAGATATTGTTCACTGTAATAGGGAAAAACTGGAAACCATTACTAGATCACTTGTTAAACAGGCAATGGTTCATTTAGTAATGGAAATCCACGCAGCTAGTAAAAAGAATGAGACTGGTCTACAGGGCTGATAAGGAGAGAGTTTCCATTTAAATTAAGCAAAAAAGTAAAGTACAGCATGCTGTGTATAAGTGTTCCTTTTATCTAGATGAGAAAAGATAAATGTATGCTCACTCTTACATATTTACTGGGAAGTTGTGCTAGAGGGGTAGTCAAGATACTGTTGACAGTGGTTTACCTTCTTCAAGGAGAAGGACCGGGGCGGGGGAAGAGTTTTTGCATTTTGCTTTATTTTTCCTGAAATTTTATGTTTACATTTCCTCAACATGCAAATACGTTAATTTTTTTTTTTTTTTAAGTCAAATAGGAGTTATCAGAGCTACTAGGATTATGGGATGCTTCTGGTTTTTATTATCACTTTTCCATATTAAAAACAACCTGGTTGCACCTTGAGGACATTATGCTAAGTGAAATAAGCCAGTTACAAAAGGATAAATACTGTATGATTTCAAATATATGAGGTCCCTAGAGTAGTTAACTTCATGGAGACAGCAGAGTGGTGGTTGCCAGGGGCTGGGGGGAGGGGGAGTAGGTAGTTGCTGTTTAATGGGTACAGAGTTTCAGTTTTGCAAGATGAAGAGATCAGTGGATGGATGGTGGAGATAGCTGCACAACAGGGTGAATGGACTTAATGCCAATGAAGTGTACACTTCAAAAAGGTTAAGATGGTAAATTGTACGATGTGTTACGTGTATTTTACCACAGGTTTTTTAAAAAAGTTATGCTAAAAAGTCTAGTATTGCTATTAAAAAGAGGGAAATGTTTAAAAAATTAAACAAAATGGAATCTAAAGTGTCAAAGATTCTTTACTTATTCGGATGAGAGAACCCCCAGATATATTTGTTTTTTCAAAGCACTTTAAGACCATCCTATTTGTAATATGAAAAATGCAGTGGGTAACTACAATAATTTTCCAGATATTCAACACAAAAGCTTTTCCTTATTAGCTGAGCCACTTCATGCCAAAATTAATCTCCAAAAGTTAGAGTTCTCACATGACCCAGCAATTCTACTCGTAGACATACACCCAAGAGAAATGAAAACATACGTGCACATAAAAACTTGTACACAAATGTTTATGGTAGCATTATTCATAATAGCTAAAAAGTAGAAACAACCCAAATGTCTATTAGCTGATGAATGGAGGTTAAAAAAAAAAAAAAGTAATATATCCATACAATGAAATATTATTTGGCAATGGAAAGGAATAAAGTACTAATATATACTATGATATGGACAAACTGTGAAAATATTATAATAAAGTGAAAGAAAGTAGCCACAAAAGGCCATATATTGTAGGATTCCATTTATATGAAATGTCCAGAATAGGTAAATCTATATAGACAGAAAGTAGATTAGTGGTTGCCTAGGCCTGGGGGGTTGGGAGGAAATAAGAGGAACCGCAATATGTACAGGGTTTTTTTTAGGGTGATGAAATGTTCTAAAATTATTGTGGTGATGGTTGCACAAGTCTGTGAAGACACTAGCAACCACCGAATTATATTCTTTAAATAGGTCAATAGATAGTATGCAAATTATATTTCAATAAAGCTGTTATATTAAAAAATAACCTGGAGATTGAATTATCTAAAAATGGCCACAATTCTTCATTTCACTCTGGGTCTATAATAATTAGATCATTTACATGATTTACTGCTCACACTGGAACACTGAGAGTAAAGGGCAAGCTATCTGCAATACTGTGGGGCAACAGGTAAACACTGGCCATATGTCACCTGATCATAACAGACCCAGATTTCCAAGAGCTTGAGGTTGTTCTCGATGCCCAGAGCGAGAGCCTGGGAAGGAGGAGGTGTAAAACCAGCAAGCACACACCGTCAAGCACTAATGTCATTATTTTTCTGGGGGACCTTGGCTCTGCATAGGAAATGCCTTCAATTTTTGCATACATTTTCCTCCAGCATTCCCAATGCACCTCTAGAAATCTATTCTAAGGAAAAAAATCACGAATGTGATGAGAGTTGGTTACCAGGGAGAGGGCTTTTTAAAAGAAGTTTGGTAGATTCTTAAATGGAAGAGTATTTAGCCATTAAATGATGCTATTGATTTTTTAAAAATGATATGTTACCGTGTTCACAGAATACTCATTTTTAACTGTTATAAATCAGGAATCCATTTTTATAAATACATAAAAAGACAACTAGAATAATATATTCTAAAATATTAACAATAGCTATTATTAGTAGTAGGTTATGGGGTTTTGTTTCTGGTTTTGCTTGTCTATTTTCTAAAGTTTCAACAAAAGAATATGCATTACTTGAGAAACAAAATATTTCTAGCTATAAGGAAATGAGTCCACACTAAGATCAGGGTCTAGCAACTGTGAATCTGGAGAAGCAGCTGAGTTGGGCGGGGCCTGGCTCTGGCTCCCTTGGTTGACTCCACCCTGGTTCTCTCTCCCGGCTTCTCTCCTGAAAAGTGGCTGCCAGCGAGGCCCACCATTGCCCCCTGCTGGCAGCAACTAGAAGCATAGCCTCCTAGGTGGACCAGGCACCAAGCAGAATTCCCCAGAGGATGAATTTCAGGGTGATGGATGGATTTGGGGTGAGCTTTCAGGAGGAAGCCAGGTTCAAAGACCCTTAACGGCACAATGGGGCTGCTCACAGCAGTACTTAATAAATACCTGCTGAATGAGGGGATGAAATGTGGCCTCAGCAAGCCAGTCTAGGGGGCTTCCCTAGACTGGGTTCCCAGGCTAGCCCCCATAAACATATCTATAACACATTTGGAATACCTTATCTGAATGGAACCCTGCAGCTTCTGACAACTGTATTCCAAACAGGGGGCAGGAAAACTAGACACCAGCAGCTACATGGTTTGGAAGCTGCAGGGAAATTACTATACTGGGTCCTGGAGGATATTAAATGGTATTAAGTGCAGGTTTTGGAGTCAGGCAGGCCTGGCTTCAAATCACACCATGGCCACTTAGAAACTGTACCCTTGGATAGGTAAGGGGCTTCATTTTTCCTCCAGTAGGAAAACGGGGTCCTATCAAAGTACGAAATAGCCTCAGCATCATACTCAGTACACACTGTGATAGTTCTGTAGTTGTCGGGTTACAGCTACAGATTCTTCAGCTCAGATGGTGCTGTAACATGTCACACCTCTGTCGGCAGAATTCAAAACAGGGCTGGTGCCCTGACTCCCAGTCTATCAGGGCTCTTTTCAACCCACCAACTGTAAAAGAAGGGGACTGGAAACACCGGCTGTGGTATCTGTGCCCAACCCCTGGACCTGGGCCGGGCCAGAGGATGCCGGGAACAAGGCACATGTGAGTGGGGACAGTACAGATGGCCTCAACAGGGACTCCCCATCCATGGGGACCCAGAGGGCAATGGATTTGGGGTTGTCCAGCCTCCATGAGAAGCCATCTCCAGACCTCAAGCTCATCAGCCTTAGAAGCAGGGTAGCAGCAGAGCAGCCAAGAGACCCTATAGAACCCCCTGCCCCCTATTCACTCAACAACAGATATATATTGAGTACCAACCATGTGCCACTTTGGATACATCAGTGAGCAAAACAAAGACCCCAGCCCTCGATGAAGTCCCTTTCTAGGTCTCCCAGGACATTCCCTTCAACTCGGTCACATTTTATAGATAATAAACTGAGACCTTTAGCACTCAGGCCCCCTTCCCAGCAAGCTCCCAGACCAGCGCCCTCTGGGTCAGTTCCACCTGGGCCACTGATTTGCTGTGTGACTTTCAGGAGTCATTCATGCTCTCAGGGCCTCCATTTTCCAACTGTAACATGAGGGGTCTGACCTGGACAATCCATAGGTTCCTTCTAGCTCTGAGGGTCTAGGGCTCGAGCTCTACTCTTCACACAGGAAATGTCAGTAGAATCAGCACCACCCTCCCAAGCATCTCTCTGAAAGTTCTGGAAACTGTCATAGTCTCACTTCTAAGGGTGGAGAGGTGCAGGGGCCAAGAGTCTAAGTGTAGCTGGTCACACCAGCCATGTCCTGCCAGATGCCTTCCCCACTCCCAGACAGCCAGGGCCTGGCATGGACAGGTGTCAGCTGGAGTCACTGGGCAGGGGATGGGGTGGGGTGGGGTGTCTCACCTGGGCATCTTCCCGTGCCCGGTCCCGATCTTCTCCTCCCTCCTCACGGTTCCCCTGCAGCAGGACCAGTAAGAAAGTTCAGCCTCCAAACATCCACCCTCTCTGTCCCTCAGTAGCCACAGGACTTTGCTCAGCCACTCACCTCTCTGAACCCTCTCCCTCATGTGTAACATGGGGACAGTAAACCTGCCTTCATAAGGTAGGCAGTCATGAGCATTAACACAAACATTGGGAAGGCACTTAGCCCAATGCCTCACTCAGACACACTGAACTTGCCATAACTGTGCATCAGGGCCTGGCGCCTGGGTTGTGAGAATTCAAGAGATGGTAACAGAAGCTCTTGGATGATGACACAGGGAAAGGTCACCCACATGGCTTTGTCCTGTCAGCTGGGGGCCCAAAAAGCCAGGTTGAGGGCAATCAGGGAAGGCTGCCTGGAGAAGGGGGCACTAAGCCAGCTTTGAAAAGTGAACAATGGAGAAGGCATTGCACAAGTAGTAACTGCCTCAGTGGTAAGACTCTGAGGAGGCAGCAGGGGAAGACATCCTCTCTTCATCAGGAGTGGACTCCTAACTCCCTGCCCTTCCCTGCAGCAACCCTTCCCCCACTCCCAGGGACCCACAGGGCCAAGCAGGCCTGGGGCCGTGAATTCACACACCGTGGCCAGAGAGATGAGGATCCTCCTGAAATGGCCGGACGTGTCTGAGCTCAGAGCATCTTCCAGGGACTTGTGATAGTCTAAGACAGAGAAAGGAGGTGTGGGCACCTGCTGGCCAAGAAGGACATGGGATGGGGAAGGGGTCCTAGAAGTGCAGACTGAAGTCAGAGCAGTGCTGGCAGGGCGGTGGAGATGAAGGAGTTTGTAGTTGGCTCTTGGGGGCATCCAGCTACCTTCCTGTTGATTTTGACAGTGATGTGCCCATCGGTCCATCATCTCCCTCTGCTCCTGTCCCTGCTGAGGGCTCAGTGCCTCTCCCCTCTCCCATACAACGGCCTCTCTGTCTTCACTCTCTTTCCTACCTTCGCTCCTGCATGGCAGTTGCTGGACCCAAAAGCACAGCTCTGATCATGTCACTTCCCTGCTCAAAGATTCTACCATTTTAAAGCTGCTCAGAAGAGAAAATGCTTAAAATGTTTTTGACTGACACGCAAGGTTCTTCAGGATAATATGGGATCATTTGTTAAAAATTTATTAAAAATTTCAAGACGGTGACAGCAAAGCATGTAACCAGGCACGGGGCCTTCTGAATGCAGGGCCCTGTGTGACTGCACAGGCCAAACGCCCATGAAGCCACCCTCTCTCTCCAGTGGCCTGGGTGCTCCCTCTCCCACTCCCAGTCAAACCCTCTTCTACCTCCAGGCCTCTGTCCTGCTGGGACTCCGTATGGGGCACCCTTTTCCCAGACACAGGGCTGGGCACACCCAACGGGCTTATCAAAGCCTCGTGGCCTGAGAGGAGGGAGATGGGGCAGGGTTGTAGGGTGAGGCCAGGAGCTGGGGGACCTGCTCTTCCCCCCCCCGCCACCTCCCAGCGGCACTGGCCCCAGGCCTCCCACACTCACCCTCCTTATAGGCCTCATTGATGGCCCGGATTTCGGCGTTGGTCCGAGTGGCCAGGATTTCGATGAGAGCCTTTTCGTCTGTGCCGGCTCCCTAGAAGGTCAAGGCAAAGAGGATCTGAACCACAGCCCTGACCCCCGTGCAGAGGCCCGAGGGGCCCAGGTCAAAGAGACCCCTGCTGCAAGAAACCACGCAGGACGTCAACGCTCAGACCAAGCCTTCCCTAGTTTTCTTTTTACCCTCAGATGTGGCCCCCAGACCAGACCTTGGCACAATCAAGGGACCACACTAGCTTGTAAAGATTTCCAGAACCTCCCATGAGAAGTGCTTTGGACCAAAAATTTTAAAAAGAATATACAGGATATGGGTATGTGTGTGTGTATAAAAATACTTATATGCATATATATCTGAATACAAATATTTATATCTAAGTACATAAAAAGGACAGAGGACATGCATCACAGCGTAACAGTGATTGTGGTCTCCGGGTGGGTGAGGGATCACAGATGATTTTTATTTTCTTCTTTTTTGCTCTGTGTATGTTTTCCCAAGCTTTCATGGTGAACACATATTTGTCAGAAGAAAAAAAAAGTTCCGTGCTTTAAGGAAAACAACAAGCTACATTTGTTTACATTTGGATTTGATGGATGATACACGGACTGAGGCAGCTGGGGAACCCATTATTCTCAGGTCCCCACTTTGGGGGCGGGAAGGAGGCAGACAAGACTGGTTGACTGATGGATTCAAATATCTGTTAAGCAGCCATTATGTGCCAGTCACTGTGCAAGCTGCTGGGGCAATGGCTATAAAAAAAGGTAAGACGTGGGCTTCCCTGGTGGCGCAGTGGTTGAGAATCTGCCTGCCAGTGCAGGGGACACGGGTTCGAGCCCTGGTCTGGGAAGATCCCACATGCCGCGGAGCAACTAAGCCCGTGAGCCACAACTACTGAGCCTGCGCATCTGGAGTCTGTGCTCCGCAACACGAGAGGCTGCCACAGTGAGAGGCCCGCGCACCGCGATGAAGAGTGGCCCCCGCTTGCCGCAACTAGAGAAAGCCCTCGCACAGAAACGAAGACCCAACACAGCCATAAATAAATAAATAAATAAATAAATAAATAAAATTTAAAAAACAAAACAAAACACTGTCCTCCCAGAAAACTATGGAATCATCAAATGTTAGCTCTGGCCAGGTACTTTAAAAAAAAAAAAAAAAAAAAAAAAGTAAGACGTGTCTCTGTCCTGGGAGGTTACTGCCCAGTGGTCAACCGGTCCCTGGGTTCTCTGACCTGAAGGAGAGCTTCAACAGTCTCTTTATTAAAAGCTGGTGTGTGATGAGGACAGCCTTATCCTCAGAGTGTTCTGAGATCCATGGTCTAGCCCCATCCTTCTCCTAATTCCATGTTTTTAAGTCATTCATTTTTTTTGTCCAGAAATTTTAAAAGGACAATAATCTCAATTTGCTTTGCCCAGGGAATGTCTGTTCTCCTCTTAATCCTTAAGGAGCCGAAAACTCTAGTGGTTTCATGTGGTTGTCAAGTCAGGCACTCGAATCAGACAGACTTGATCCGAATTCCAGCTCTGCTACTTCCTAGTGCTATGACTTTAACCGAGTAACTTAAGCTCTGAGCCTCAGCTTCCTCATCTGTAAAATGGGGACAAAAGAGAAGCCTTGCCTTGTGGGTTGATGAGACAGGGAACTGAGCTAAGACACTGAGCCCAGGAGAGGCGTGAGAGGGGCTCTACCAAGGAGTTACACCCAACACACCTGGGCTTGGGAAGAGTGCCTGTGTCCCCCCCAGCACCCACATAGACTGGATCCCACTCCCGTGGTGCCCACACCTTACCTCCATGGCTTTCTTCAACTGCTTGGCATCATAATGGGCCGGTGGCATCATGAGCCCCAGAATCAGCCTCGCCAGGTCTCCAGAGAGCTCAGA
The DNA here is from genome assembly GCF_028021215.1 of Eschrichtius robustus. Taxonomy (NCBI): domain Eukaryota; kingdom Metazoa; phylum Chordata; class Mammalia; order Artiodactyla; family Eschrichtiidae; genus Eschrichtius; species Eschrichtius robustus. The sequence goes on from NC_090825.1 coordinate 127,503,259, forward strand.
CTTCAGGTCAGCCATCAAGTCCTGCAGAGGGCAGAGCCAAGGTCATGGCAACAACAGCACTTGCCCACATGTGACTTGGGACAGGGAGGAGACATGGAAGGAGGAGACGGGGCTCCACGTGGATGCAGGGATCGTGGGAGCCTGTGTCTGTCTTGGCTGATATTGGGTTCACTGTTTTGAGGAACCCAAAGAGGGTGGGGGAAAAAAAACCAAGCTGGAGGAAGACCCGCTTGTTCTCCTTGGAGGCAGGAGACGGGGAAGGAAAGGGGGCAGTGCCATTTCCATCCTGCGGAAACCGGTCAGCCAAAACTAGATGCCACTAACACAACTCATATCCCTGATCGAAGCTCTAAGTGGAGCCAGTCACGCACGTGTTGCTGACCACAAGGAACCCGGGGTGCAGTGGGAGGGAGAGGTGTGTGTGCAGGCAGCCCAAATCCAGTGCTGGAGACACTCCAAGAACACGTGGCCACAGGGGGTCCCACTGCCATGAAGACCCAGGTGCAGAGCTGGCTGTGACAGGCCGAGCTCCCTCCAAGGAGGAGCGTGGATGCGGGGCCCAGGGCCCAAGCTGAGGTCCTTACCCGGCCGAAGTGAGACTTGAAGGTCTGGCGGATCTGCTGCCGTTGGGCGTTGCTGCGGTGCGTGATGATGTCAATGATGGTGCCCTCATCAGTTCCTGAGTCCCCAAAGCCACAGTTCAGAGGAAGGCCTTGGCCCAGTTCCCCCATCTCCCCCAGTGATGGGCCCCATCCACCTTTGTCAGGGTAGAGGCCAGGCTAGGCAGTCTTATGCCCCCAAGTCCCTGCAGGAGCCTTGCTTCGGGCCCAAGCCACTAACTTCCCCTGGATTCCTTCTGCACTTCTTTCTGCTCTGTCACTAGCTGAGGAAAAAAAGACCCCTGGGGGAGCAGAGAGCACCAGGTTGAGAGCCAGGGCTTCTGAGTTCCAGTCCCAGCTCTGGCAATGGCTATCCCCTTGGACAAGTCCCCTCCCCTTCTGTTTCATGAAGAGCTGGAGGGGTTACTAAGGGATCCTTCCAACCTGATAACCTAAGTCCTTTTGGGGACCCTGCGTCCTTTCTCTGTAACGCTCTGAAAGCTGAACCCCAAGTCCCTCTAACCACAGCAGGTTGACTCTGGAAGGCATCAGGGTACCATTTCCTGCCCCTCAGATCAATGTCATCAACCTCAGACCTGGCACAGGACTCTGTCTTTATTTATTTATTTACTAATTTTTTAAGGACTCTATCTTTCAAGAGCATTTTTACCCCTGTCATCTTACAGTCCTAGATATGCTTGGTAGATATTATTATTCCCATGAGACAAATGAAAATGAGGTCCAGAAGGTAAAAAGACTTAGCCCAAGGTTCCCTGGGAGGTGTTGTTAGACAGATGGGGGAGAAAGGGCAATGGAAGCCAAACCCAGATGCTCTGTCCCCGCTGGCCTTCCTGAGGACAGGCCACCCATCCACAGGTGATTCTTCTCACCTGAGCCAAATGGAGGCCTGGATATGGGTAACCAGCAGGGGGTGTTCCCATGCCAGAACTGGCCTCTTGGGTTACAGGGTCCACATCCCTTATTTTATGCATGGAGATACTGAGACCCCCAGGTGGGTTACGGGACTTGCCCAAAGTCACACAGTGAGTCAGCAGCAAAGCCAGAGCAAAAACCCAGCCTTATCACCTAGTACTTTTTTCTACACCAGGGCCTGGGAGCACCTTGGTCTCTGGGAATGTTCCTTACAAACCCCCTCACTCCCCTCCTCCCTATACCATGGGAGCTGGAGGCTCCAGGGGGGTGGAGACTCAAAGCAAATAAAGTGCCCGTCATCCTGCAGACCCCAGTCTGAGGCCTCAGCTCTTGCCCCTGCCAGGCCCATTGCCACACCTGCCACCCCTGCTGCTCCAGAGGCCAACCTGGTCCCTTTCACGTGCCCCTTACCAAGTCCCTTCATGGCTTTCCGCAAGGCTTTGGCATCTGCGTCAGGGTTAAAGTCACCAGCTGGGTGCACAGTTCCTTTCACCTGCAAGAAGCAGAAAGTGACTCAGCAGGTGCCTGGAGGCCCCCCGGGGGCCAGGCCAAGAGAGGAGCATGCGAGGGAGGGGAGGCTTTCCCCATGAGCCCCAAACCAAGCAGCCTGGGGGGAAAGAGGCGGGGGTGAAGGCACAGCAGACAGACCCCTGCCCTAGAGCTGAGAGAGGGAGGAGAGAGACAGACCCAGGCCTGGGAGCAGGGCAAGTGCTGTCAGGGGAAGAGAGGCCGGGCTCCTGCCCCAGGAGTCAGCTCTGGCCCAGCTCTGCACTGGAACCCAGTCGCTCAGAACCCTGCCCTGTTGCCAAGGTCTTCTTGCCTCTTAGAGAAACGCTCTCCCTGAAAAGGCAGCTGAAATGTTCTGAAATACCAGAACAGAGTTGCCCAAATTTCAATCACTCCTGAATGACCTTCATAATGTTTTCTATATTTGTGTATGCCCTATGCTATTTCTTAATATTTTAACTTAATTCAGCTTCTTTTCTGTTTTATTTAAATGCATTCATTTTGAAGTGCATTTAAATATTCCTAAAGGGCAAGGATTTTGGTCCATTTCGTTCTTTGATATATCTCAAGAGCCTGCAGCAGTGCCTGACACAGGGGTAAGCTCTCAAAAAAAAATTTGCTCAATGAATTAATGAATGAAAATAATTTTATATCACTATCATGAATAGAAAGTTGGTGTCATGTGCCATAAACTGATAATAACCCATGAAAATAAATGTCATAAAAACAAAAAACATGTTTTCAAATACCACCAAATTTAACAAGACACCGTGGCTTGCCAGAAGCTGTGAACCTGAAGCTAGCTCTCTCAGCTCTTTGTGAAGAGGGGAAATTAGCGACTATGGCAAAGATGAGGCACCAAACTGAGACTCCTTCTTTGACATTAACAATAAGGTTGATGAAAGTGAAGTGGAGCAGCTTTCTCACTATGTGGAGTCAGGGTTATTTAATGCCATGGAGGTCCCCCTCGCCAGAAAAAAAACTCAATTCATTTCTCATATGACTTAAGATCATCTGCAATGACAGCTCTTGCCTTATAATTTGGGAAACGCTGTCCTAGAACATCAGAGCACAAGAGCCCTTGGAGGGCATCCAGACTGCCATGTCTAACAGCCTCGCCTGAGAGATGGAGACAGAGAGATGTGGGGACCTGCCGAAGGTAGCTAGCGAGCGAGTAATAGAGTCCTAGGTTCCAAATATTTTCGTAGGGGCTAAGTGCTACCAGAGTCCCTGGATGTGTTTGCCCTGAGTGCTTCTGTGAAACCCTTCCTTCTTGCCCTGTGCGGGCCCTGGGTCTGAGGATGGTCAGGATGACCAAGAATCCCGCAGTGCACCCAGGGGTGCCCATCTGTTCTCAGCTTTCATGCCTCCAAAACCCAACTGTCGGACCCAGGATGGGATAGGCCCCGCTATTGAACCAACCAGGTCTCCATCTGGCAAGGTCTGTTAGTAGTTAGTGGGGCAGAACACCTCCCAGCATGTGAGAGGTGAACGCAGGAATCAGATGCCAACACCAGAGTGCCCACCCTCCCATCCATCACTCCGCGGAGAACAGGAAGCTTCAAGACGTGAGCCTCAACGTCTCGGGTTGGCCACCAGGGGGCAGCTGGGTGCCAACCAGAGTAGCAGGAAGGTGCGAGCGGAAGAGTGGAAGCTGCGGTCAAGAGGTCAAGCAGGAGGGGGGGAGGGTCTGACCTCTACTCGGGCCACTGCACTAAGTTCCCACATCTGATAGGCCACCTGCGCTGCCTCCGGGAAGAACTTGCCAGCAGCACTGGAATGGAGGGTGTTAGGGAGAGGACAGGAGGGAAGGTCATCGTGGGCAACACTCACACACACAACACACGCTTACACACACACACACACACACACACTCATGCACACACACTTTAAGTAAATCCATCTGGCTTTCCCTTCTCTCCCGCCTGGGCCTCACCCATTCACCACAGCCCTCCCTCCACTTCTGAGAACCTTCTACCCTCTCTTGCGACCCCCCCGACCATGCTGGCTCTGAGCAGCAGCCTTCCTGGTGCCAGGCCCCATGCAGGAGATGATTTCTCTAGTCCCTCAACCTCCCCTTTCCTCTTTATAATTTGAGTGACTTCTATCCAAGTCTCCCCTCTCAGACATGTCCATGACCAGCTTAGGCCCATGCCATCTCTACCTCTCCTTCTGCTAAGCACCCCGGTTTATTAGTTGCCAGGTAAATATCTGCTGAACTGAATCGGCCCCTAAGGCGCTTAACAAAGGTAAACAGGGGGCTCTCGTATTCCCTACTTAACTGGATCGTTATAAGCCCCAGAGAAGGGAAATCAGAGTACCTGTAGTTCCTTTCCTAGCACCCAAATCTGGTCAAGTCATGCCCCAATTTCACTCCTCCAATGGCTGGCTCTCTGCTACCCTTAGGTGAGGTCCGTGTGCCAGGAAGAGGCCCCGGACCCTGCCCACCTCTCAGCCTCATCTCTCCCCAGCATGCTACAAAAGTGCGACCTCAGTTACATAAATGAACCAGGCTGTGCCTTCTCCTCTCTAGGCCCTCTCTCCACCCCAAACACTCGCCCTCCAGCCCCTGTCTTCACCTCTTCACCTTCCTCCTTGCGTCTCAGCCTCATTATCTCCAGGAGCCTCTCCGCCCTGTCTGGGATAGTGCACCCTCTGAGGGCTCTCAGAGGCTCGTATACTTCCCCATCATGTACATACACCCTGGTCTGTATGCCTTTCTAGGCCGGAGGCATCATCACTGTGCTTCCCCTCAATGCCTGCACGTGGAGAGTACTTAATACAGAGATGCTGAATAACAAGCAGTCAGAGCAGGCACCTGCATGTTTTCCATTTAACAGATGATGAAACCGAGAAGCACCTGTGAAGAAAGTAGCAGGGCCTAGACCCTCATATTCTGATTCCTGGTCCACACCCCCAGACTGATTTCCAAGTTCACAGGAGTAGTAGATGTCTCCATGTATGGGAGACCACACTCATGTGCACATACATGGACACGCAGACTTTCACCTTTGTGGTGCTCTGACCTTCGGGGAATCCCCAAGCCTATCCAATCCATCATCCATCCATCCATCCATCCATCCATCCATCCACCCATCCATCCAGATGAGGCCAAGAGAATCCTGACCGGCCACGCCTGAGGCCACGTCCTCCAGCCCTGGGCCAGGAGGTCACTTACTCATCATCTCCCCCACACAGCTTCAGCAGAGTCTTCTTGTACTCGCCAGAGGTGTCGTTCTGGGGAGAAACACAGAGAAAGGTTACCTCTCACTCAGCCCTGGGATCCTCTCAGACAAGGAGGGGAGGTTCTCCCCCAAACAGGGGGAGGCTGACCACACAGTCACAGCAGCCCTGACTCTCCTCCTGTCTGGAGGTGGCTGAGACCAGAAAGTGGTGTACTGGTGAGTATTAACAACTGGCTCTCTGGGAAAAAAAGAAAAAAAAGCCCTGATTTGTAGCATTTGCCAATTTCCGTGGTGTAAATACCTCCAATGGACAATTCCAAGCTACCGATATGCCTCTACTGAACGTGGAATTAAGAGGAGATGCCTTCCCCAGACAGCTGGCCTCAGCACACCCCTGCCACCAGATAATCCCCAGCCGCGCTCTCCCACATGAAATAGTCCATAAAACAGGGCTCCCTGAGCAAAAACATTGGGAGTGCCAAAACCAAACAAACAAATGTACATTTGATAGACACGGCATATTCTACATCCCTCTTGGAGCCTCATAATGGACAAACTATAGTGAAGGCTGTGAGAAGTTCTGAGGTAAAGAAGCTGACTTATCTTTGCTTATTCTACTTTTTCCCAAACATTTTCCATGGGACATTTTTGCACACAATGCCTATACAATTCCTATTTAGAAATACACTTTGGGGGGCTTCCCTGGTGGTGCAGTGGTTAAGAATCCGCCTGCCAATGCAGGGGACACGGGTTCGATCCCTGGTCCAGGAAGACCCCACATACCGCGGAGCAACTGAGCCCGTGCGCCACAACTACTGAGCCTGTGCTCTAGAGCCCATGAGCCACAACTACTGAAGCCCGTGCGCCTAGAGCCCGTGCTCCGCAACAAGAGAAGCCACCGCAATGAGAAGCCCGAGCACTGCAACGAAGAGTAGGCCCCGCTCACCGCAACTAGAGAAAACCCGCGCGCAGCAACAAAGACCCAACGCAGCCAAAAATCAATAAATCAATAAATAAATTTATAAAGAAAAAAAAAAAAGAAACACACTTTGGGAGCACAGCTTGAACTCAGAAAGCTTTATCCCACTCACCTGAAACAAGGAGAACCCAACCAGCTCTGCATCTGTCTCCTGTTTCCAGTCTCGTGGGCTGGACAGCCCAGAGTCATCGCCTGGCCCAGGACCAACAGGTCCCAAATAAACCCTCCTTTGTGTTCTTCAGTGCCTCCTGCTGCCTTCAGGAGGCTGACCTCTCACTGCCCTAGGGATGGAGTCCTCAATCTGGATTCAACTTCATGCTCTTCACGGCCCCGCCCTGCCTTCCTCTAAAGAGGTGCCTCATGTCTTACAAGCACCCTGGACACTTGCTCCTCTGTTGGGCTGCCTTAAATTCCCTGAAGGTGCCACAGGCTGAGGCTCCTGGAATCCCCATGAGATGCCCAGCTTTCCAGGACAGTGCCTTTCCTCTTGGGAGAGCTCCCCAGCCCTCTCTGTACCCCCGTGAGCGCCTCACCTTGATCATGCTGTACAGGGACTTTTCATATTTCGTCCGGAATATCTCCCGGATGTCAAGCATGTCCAGCTCACTGCGGGAGACCATGATGCGGATCAGGGTGTTGTCCCGAGTCCCCAGCCCCTGCAAGACAAGCGGGTTTGGGGGACGGGGAGTTGAGAGGAGGCTGGAGTGCTGACAGCCCCCAGCTCAACTGAAAATACAACTTTTTGTGATAAAATGTTAAAATTAAGAACGAAAGAAGCAAATTGCCAATCCCTCCAAAGCTCCCTGTGTGTCCCTCCTGCTTTTATCTCCTTCCTCCCCCCACCTCATGTCATTCCCATCCTTGATACCCTCATAATTTTACCTAACTTTTTAACTCTAAGCGATACGTCGTTTAGGTTTGCACATTTTGGAACTCTGTAAATACACCACTATGCATTTATTTGTCCATGCTGCTCCTGATGGACACTGGGTTGTTTCTAGTTCTTTCATAATACGGACAATACTGCTATGAACGTTATTATGAACACATCATACAGGCAAACGTCTCTGCGGGGCCCAGCTGTCCAGCTCACTCTGGCTCTGGAAGACAGAGGATGGGCTACAGGCCACTTGTCCTTGTGGGATGGCCATGCAGGGACTTTGGGCCTATGGCCTCTGGCAACAAATGACTGTGTTCATTCAGCCTGGTGCACTATGGAAATATCACCACTTTCTGTGTGTCATGTGTGTAAAGTCCTGGGAAGCACTATCCTCAGTACCCGGGTCCCAGGGATGAACATCACGAATCTTGGCAGAAAATGCCAAAGTGTTTTTCGCTTTTTTACGTACATTGTATATAAACATTCTGTTTAATAGTATTTAAAAAGCATGGGCTTCCGATTGGGATTGACATATACACACTACTATGTATAAAATAGATAACTAATAAGGACCTACTGTATAGCACAGGGAACTCTACTCAATACTCTGTAACGGCCTATATGGGAAAAGAATCTAAAAAAGAGATGTATGTATAACAGATTCACTTTGCTGTACACCTGAAACTAACACAACAGTGTAAATCAACTATACTCCAATAAAAATTAAAAAAAAAAAAAAAGAAAAAAAGCATGGGCTTCCAAGCCAGCTGGCTAGCTGGATCGGGTGCAGGCGGTCACTGCACCCTCTGATCAATCATGAGGACAGGGCAGGTACCGGGTGGGCAGGTGTGTGACCAGGCAGCACTCCAGGCTCTGGAGCTCACCTGGGACAAAGTGCCATCACGCTGTCCTGTGGTCAACGCCTTGAACACTCTCTTTGGCCGGTGGACCCCAAGGATTTGCCAGACACCCGACAGTCCTGCGGAGGCGTGCAGAGCCCCCATCCCCCTACCTCATTCACATCAACCCCACCACGCACCTTCATGGCCTTGAAGAGCCTCTCAGCAAAATACTCTGGGGTGCTCCGGATGCACTTCACTGAGAAGAGGGGGGAAGAGGTAGTTATTCTGGCTGCCTCGGAAGGACGAAGGGGTGGCCCGAGCCCTTTGTTGTTTCCATTCCTTGGGGGCCACCAAGTTCAAACCTGGGAAGAACCTGGTTCCTGATAAACCGCAGTCCTAGAGCACCCCAGACCCACCACTTTTATCACAAACCCAGGGGATAGAGAAATTGGGAAATGGGCCTGTTGTAATGTGGGGAGTGCACTGCAAGGACCCCCTTCCACTTTCTGGTCCTTCGGGGTTTCACAGGGAACTGGGTCAGATGGGGAAGCATCTGGGATGGGGCTGGGAAAGGTAGTTCCTCAACAGAAAGGTACCGGCTGAACCTCTGGATCTTGCTGGCAGAGCGCGGTAGAACCTGACTACTTTAAATAGGGTTGGTGGGGGATAGCTCTGGGCAAGATGAGGGCTGGGCCGTAGCTCTCCCCCAAGAAACACATACACACAACCTACCCCAGGCTGACATACTGACTCTTGAAATGTCTGGCTTGCAAACAATCTGGTTTTCTCCTTCCCACCTCCATACCATACAATTCCCGTGTTCCTGGGTCAGAATCCCTGAATCCCTCCAAGGCCCCGGGAATGCAACGTCAGGACGCACCCGTAGCAAGCATCAGCTTCTCAAAGTCCCCGGACAGCTCCCCTCGGATGCTGGCTTCGATCGGCTTCCCCGTGGTCTTCAGATACTCATCAAACACTGAGTCCGACAGAGAGAAAGGGGTGTCAAGAGCACCCCCATAACACTGGAAGGAATGGGGACTTCAGAAGGGGAGGCACAGTGGCCAGGACCAGAGTGCCACCATGAAGGCAGGGCTGGCACTTAGGGAGGGTCAGGGAGGTCGTGCACATCACCAGCTACCATGCAGCCTCGCTGCGTCCGCTGTGAGGGACTGTGTACACCTCCTGCTCCGACATGAAGACAGGACTGGTACTGAGACGGAGGGGCTGAACATCCTGTTAAGGCCTCTCATGAGGGCCTATACAAACCACCGTCTAATAAAATCAAGACTAGTGTTTGGGTTGTGGCCGAGGCAGCGATCACGCTCCCTTAGCAGAAAAGGAAAAGAAAGGAAATCTTGGCATAACTCCAAGGGGGCAGCTGTAGGTCTTCTCTGGAGCTTACCCAACCGAAGGTGCTGCTTGCTGCGATTTCCCAAAATGTAAATGAACTGGGCTTCATCTGTTCCCCATTTCAGTTCCCCTGCCTCGTACAGGTCCTGAAGGGGAAGAGGTGGGACTTAACTAAAAGAGGAAACCGCAGGAGACAGAACTCACCAGCCAAGCCACTCAGAACTGCTGCCAGATCCCTGAACATGCCAGTAATTGGTAGCCTCAGGACATCTGCATACACCTGTACAGCTTTCTCCCTTTCTTTCTGGGGAATCTCCTGCTCAAACTTCAGGGCCCAGATTAAACATCCCACCTGTTCTCAAAGCACTTCCTGATGTCCCTAGGCAGAGTTCTCTTTCCTCCCCTCCTTCTTCTAGGCTTCCTGTTTCTTTACAGCTTTGATCCAGTGTATATTATAATATTTATATGCCTTGCTTCCCACTATGACATGGGCTCCTCAAGAACAGGAGTTATGTCTTACATTCTCTGTATCTACTGCTGCAGTGTTACTGGCACATAGTGGGAGCTCAAAACACCTGGAATGTATGGTATATCTATAGGGAAGGTGTTTGTGTGATTAATATATGCCTGTCTCCCCAGTACTGTCTGACTTTGTTCATTTAGGATTCCCCAATGCTTGGCAGAATGCCTGGCACATAGTAAGTGTTCAATAAATATTAATTAACTGAATGAATAAATGAACAAATGATGAAAAGCTCCAAAATACATCTCACCAACTTTACATACTGTGTACCTTTGAAAGCTAACTTAAGTCCTTTCTTCAACAAAGCACTGTATAAATGATGGCTGTGAGTCAGTTATTTCTGGTATCTGATGCAAATTACTTTGCCTCCAGCCCTTCCCTGGATGCCCAACCTCTCCCCTCTCTCAGGGCTGCCTCGCTGTGCCCGGGGACCTCCACTGGTGCTGATTTACCTGGACGTCCTGCTGCACCAGGTCCTCGCTCACTACATCATCCTCCTCCCTGGTTCCCTGGGCAGAAAGACAAGGAACATGTGGTTCAAATACCAGAGCCAGGACAAAGCCTGGATGCCAGTGGTGGAGACAGGGAGGACTGGGAAAACCGTGGTGGCCCAGAGTGTCCAGGAGAAGAGACTGACAGCAGCCACTGGATCAAGACCACAGCACCTGGGAATTCCCTGGTGGTCCAGTGGATATGATCCGAGCTCTCACCGCTGAGGGCCTGGGTTCAATCCCTGGTTGAGGAACTGAAATCCCACACGCCGCGCAGGGCAGCCAAAAAAAAAAAGAAAAAGAAAAAAAACAGACCACAGCATCTATTTTGCAGCAAATCATAGGGCCCCTCCCACTGGCTTCTCCCTCATCCTTGGAGCTTGGACCAAACAGGGGAGTCCTGAGAATAACCAATGTCTTCCTAGGTGCCTCCACCCCAGAGGAAGCCTTGTAATGAGAACATCTCTGAGGATAGGACTCCTGCCACAAGCCCTGGCATGGCCCACGAGGCCATCCAACAATATCATAGGGGTCAAAAGTCTGCATATTTGCATTCTGTTAGGGGCTCCCATATCTTAACCCAAGGAATTCACCAATGAGGATTTGAGACTAGGGGCCTGAGATCTGAGCTCACAAGCTGTGAAGGCACCAAATCCTATTTGTGTTCCTGTCACTCCACCCACGCCCTATGCCCCATCAGACAGAGGGGGATACTCATAGAAGCCAGGGGCCAGCCATACTGGGCTCCTAGTTATGTGGGCAGAGGTCAAGCCTATGCTTATCTCCTGTTCCCCCTGAACTGTGCATTTCAGGATCTCAAACCCCCTGGTTCTCTTTGGGAGTCAGCCTAAGGAGACAGAGCCGGTACGCTTACAATCGGTGCTATGTAACCGCCTGCTAGATGTTAGATACTGAGGAGGCCACATCCTCGACTCCAAGATACAGGCTGGAACGCTCCTGTCCGGAACATGCGCTTTGAAAATGGGGGCAAAGGCCACGCTTTCCCACTCTTGAAGATCATCTCCTGATAATTCCGCAGCTGCTTAATACGGAATGAGGATAGTTATGGTAACAAGAGGAAGAGAACTGGGAGCAGCTGCTGTAAAACGGGGAGAGGGAGGGCAATGAAAGAAACAAAGAGGTGGCTTTATATATAAAGCTCCCTAAAAGTTTGGTCCTTGGAGCTGGACTTGAGATACCTCAATGCCTGTTCCCAAGGGGCCAGCGGTCACAGAGGTTCCCATGGGGCTAGGCAGGGAGAGGATAAGCAGCAGGGTGGGATGTGTACTCCAGACACCGCAGTCGTGCAGAATGCAGGCCTGCTGTTGCCAGAGCTTTAGATTATTCAAAAGAATCTAGAGATCTGGTTTTGGACCAAAATCTCCCTAGTTTTAAATGTTAGCAACTAACTCAAAGTGGTTTTTTTATAAAAAACGTATGTGGGGGGAAATGAACAAAGGAAAAAACCCAACTTGGGCAGGCAGAACTCAGCCATGGACACCAGTGTGCAGCATCTTTATGCTCTCTTTTTTTGTCATCCGTGGGTGGGAGGGAGTAGCAGGGCTTGGCTACGGGGGAATGCCACGCAGGCAGCTCCAGAGATGCTATGCCCCCGCTGGCGCCCCTGCTGGTGAGCTCAGGTAGGTGCAGTGGCTGGGGAAGCCATGGCAGGAGCGAGGCTGGAGAGGAGGGGGAAGGGGTATGTGTGGAGAGAGGAAGGAGGACACAGGAGCACAAGAGAGACAGGGTATGTGAAAAGAAATGCAGGTCACCTGCCTGTGCAAGCCACGGGGGACAGAATAGACCCTGGACGCTCAGATTCCACACCCAGGTGAGCCAGAGAGAAACCATCTCAAGTTTGAGGATAAGATGGGCAGAGGGGGAGGGGAGGCCACAAAACACCAAGGAGGACTTTACATGTGCAGAACCACCAAGGAGGCCCTCACGGGCCACCCTGTTTGAGAAAACAGGGAGAAGGTGCTCACAGCCCCCTGCACCCTGGCAGAGAGCTCGGGGAGGGCCCCAAGGTGGACCAACCTGCAGCAGGACCACGAGCATCTTCTGGAAGTGACCAGAGGTGTCCCCAATGATGTCAGCCTCCAGGTCTCGCTCGTAGGCTGCGGGGAAGGAACACAAGCTCTAGCCCCATCCCCAGGACACCCCACGAAACCAGGATAAAAGTCCCTGCTGCCCCTAAAATGATCAGATATTTGTTACAAATTCCCAAACCCAGTCTCCATGACAGCCATGGCAAGACCCAGGGTGTATTTTCACAGTTCTCTGTACTGACCCATGATGTGATGAGATGGAATCTGCCCACGTCTCTCTATCCCCACCTGCGCTGTCCTACCCCAGACACCATCGTCACTCACCTGGACAGTGGCTACAGCCTTCTGACTGTTCTCTCTGCTTCTCCAATCCAAAGCAACATGGGTGACTGTCTTAAAGCCCACATCCATCGTGGGCTCCTCTGTTTCCCACTGGGCTTGGAATAAACATTGTCTCTCTCTCTTGGCCTACACGGCCCTGTGTAATCCTGTCCTGCCCTCTACTGCTCTAGCCTCGCACTGGATACCAGGCTTATTCTGCTCGAGGGCCTTTGGTCTTGCCATTCCCTCTCCTGGGTCTTCTTCCCCACTCTGTGTACAACTGGATCCTTCTCGTTTCCTCCCAAGACAGGCTTCCCTGACCACCTGTCTGAAGCACGTCCTCCCCAGTTAAAGTCGCATGCTTGTTCTCTGTTTGTTTCCTTCATAACTCTTCACCACAACAAGTCATCATCATGTTTATTTGTTTACCTGTTTATTATCTGTATCCCTCGTTACCTCATTAATCTATAAGCTCTCAGGCAGGGACTATACACATGCCCACCGTCATATCCTGAGAACCTAGCACACTGCCCAGCACAGAGCAGGTACTTATTGGATGGATGGACAGAACAGAGGGAAGGAGAAAAAAAGGTGAACGGGTAGAGTCTTAGGGTCCCTACTCTTGTGATCACCTTCATTACACATCTGAAAAACCCTGAATGGCCCCTCCTGCTCTTCTCACCATCTTTGTACGCTGCCACCAGCTGGTGGATCTGCTCGTTGGTCCGCGAAGCCAAGATCTCAATGAGGCACTTCTCATCGGTACCAATGCCCTGGGAGAAGGGAAGGGGCATGTGAGTCAAGGGTTGGGATGGGAGGGCACCAGCCCCGGGATGGGAACCTGGGGTGGTCAGAGCAAGGAAACCCGCAGCACTCAGTGTGCCCCTAACACAGCTCTTAGGCACCAAGCTGGAGCTGCTGCCCTGAGACAGGGGTTCTAGAGCCACCTCTGCCTGCAGCTTGCTTTGTGATTGCTCATTAAAAAAACTTTATCTTTCTGCACCTCTCTTTTCTCATCTATAAAATGGAGATGATACTAGTTGCTCTACTGAACTCACAGGAAGAATGAGAAGGTGATAACCTCTTACCTGGCTAAGTTTATTAGTCAGAAACAAATTCATGTTTACTAGCTCATCTGAGGCAAAGATCATAGCACTTTATAAACTGTAAAGTGCTAAGTACACTCAAGGGCATTTGGTCTCTCCCTGCTTGGTGGGGAGCGACTTTCTACCTCCACTAGCCTGGGCTGCTCCTCAGATCCTGAACACACCTCCTCAGCCGCTCCTGCCATTTCCTCTCCAGCCCACTCTGATCAACCAAATCCTCTCCAGGCTCTGGGCCCAGCTCGATCCTCTCATCTTCTGTGACGCCCTCTCCAGCCACCCCGAGCCCAGGGCCTGTCCTCATGACTTCCTTTAACATGCCCTTGGCCTTTGGGTGTTGGACACAATCTGTCTCCACTTCCCTGTGTCCTGCTTCCTCGGGACTGTAAGCTGCTGGGGTGGGCGTGTGGGCCTCACACCGACACCTGTCCCTCCTCTGTCCATCTGGAGGAGACCGTGGCGCCCCCCTGGGATAGGATTTGGGCAAGCTGCCTTGAAGCAGGGCACACGTGCCGGGTGGGTGCAGGGCTCACTGAACGCTTGCTGGAGAGGTTGGACTCTCCCATTAACCACGCCCCCAACCCTCACACATGTGCAGACCCAGGCTTCATACCGAGATGGCGTCTTTAATTTCTTTGGCATCGCTATAGGCAGGTGGCCTCATGAGACCCACAATCAGTCGTTCAAACTTCCCTGTCAGCTCGTACTTCAAGTCTGCAATGAGGTCCTGGTTGCGGGGCAGAGGGAGGAGGAGATGGAAGAGCAGTTATAATGATAAGAATTACATTTAATGAGCACTTACTCTGTACAGGCACTGGGCTAAGTAATCTCACTTAATCCTCATTCGTGGAGGTACATACTATCATCAGCCTTCAGAAATGGGTTTAGAGACATCAGGTAACCTGCCCAGAGGCACGCAGCTAGCAAATGGCAGGATTCAAGTCCACAGCACTGTGCCTCTTCCCAGCCGTGTTCTGTTTACTTGTTCACTGTGTGTCTCTCCCACGGTCCGTGAGTCCATAGGGTTAACACCCTCAGGTCTTATTCACCTGTGTAGCCCTAACCCCTAACACAGTGCCCAGCGTGAAGCAGGTGCTCTAGATGTTCCAGTGGCTGAATGGTCCCTGCCTGAGAGAAGAAAAAAGGAGGGGACTTCCCTGGTGGCGCAGTGGTTAAGAATCCGCCTGCCAATGCAGGGGACACAAGTTTGATCCCTGGTCCAGGAAGATCCCACATGCCACGGAGCAACTAAGCGCCACAACTACTGAACCTGCGCTCTAGAGCCCGTGCGCCACAACTACTGAGCCCACGCGCCCACAACTACTTAAGCCCTTGCTCCGCAGCAAGAGAAGCCACCGCAATGAGACGCCCACGCACCGCAATGAAGAGTAGCCCCAGCTCGCCACAACTAGAGAAAGCACGTGCACAGCAACGAAGACCCAACGCAGCCAAAAAAAAAAGAAAAAGAAAAAGAAAAAGAAAAGGGCAGAACTGCCAGCACAGAGGCTGACCTGGAGTAAAATACTCAGGAAAGGCCCTGAACACACAGGTGAATGAAATCATTCACCCCCCCATCCCACCCGCCCTCTGGTTGCCATGGTTACCTTGCCATAGAGGGACTTGTAGTTCTGGCAGATCTCCTGCCTCTGCCTGTTGCTCCGGGAAGTAATCAGCTCCAGTATGGCCTCCTTGTCACTGCCTAGAAGAGGGGAGGCACCTGTCACCCTACCCCAACCTGCCTCCAGGAAGCCCACCAGGGCTGCTCCCTGCAAGTCCTCAGCATCAGCCTTCTGCTCGCGTGAGGCAGTGACGTTGGAGGGGGGATCTATGGGGACCTGACAAGCCACCACTGAGAGAGATCCTAGCACATGTAGTATCTGAGCTCAGAGGGCCCGTGATCTAGCTCCTCATCACACGGATAAGGAAACTGAGGCCCAGAAAGGAGCAACGACTCACCCAAGGTCTCCCAATGAGCCTGGCTTAGAAAAACCCAGGTGTCCTAACGCCCAGGACAGGGTTCTTTCAGTGACAGGGAAAAGAAAAGAGAATAATAGCAGCAAATTCAGGGTAGTGCTTACCCCCAAGGGAAAAGACAGAGTGATGCTATCAGGAGGGGGACCTACCATGAAGGTTTCAACTGTATGAGGAAGCAAGTGCTATTTCTCAAGTTGGGTGGCAGGTCTATGGGTAAAGTTTCTCCTACTCCTTAGATCTTTTTATTCGTCTGGAACAGTTCATTATAAAATTATAGTAATAAAAAGAGGAGACCAAAGAATGACCGAGTACATCTCACCATCCCACCCCACCGCCCACCCAAAGGGCTATCCTTTTGGTATGGGGACACGCTCAAGCCCAGTTGAATCCCGCTTCTCTTCCTTGGGGCCCCACTCCTGGCGGCCGAGCACCCACCGAAGCCCTTCATGGCGTTGTACAGAGTGTCGGCATCCTGGCTGGGGTCGAAGTCCGGGAAGTTGTGAATGGAGCCCCGGTACTTGGCACCCTGTGGAGAGAACAGCAGAGGGTGAGGTGCTGGCCCTGAACGGGGTTCCCAGCCCTAGCCACAGGATAAAGGTCCCCGCTGTCCCTAAAATGATCAGATATTTGTCACAAATCCCCAAACCCAGTCCCCATAATGGCCACGGCAAGACCCAGGGATGTATTTTCACAGTTCTCTGAAGAGACCCAGGACATGGTGAGATGGAATCTGCCCACTTCTCTCCATCCCCACCTGCACTGTCCTACCCCACACACCGTCGTCGCTCACCTGGAGCGTGGCTGAGCTCCTCACCCCTGAAATGGAGCGCTGGCTACAGAAAGCCCAGGCAAGGGTACGGAGGACTCTCCCTGTACCTCCTGCCACCGCCTGCCCCAAGGGTGGTGCCATTTCCCCACGGAGGAGAGCTCAGCCAAGCCCCCGGCTCTGCACCACTTTCCCAGGACCCAGGAGAGATAAAAGCCAGACTGAGTGCAGGGGGTGGGAATGATTCCTGCAAAAGTAACCAGAGCCCCACATATGTTTATGGCACTTTACGGTGTGCAAAGCCCTTTCACCTCCATGAGTGTGATTTTTTTAGTGTCTTGTAGAAGCGCTTAAGATGATCTCTATCACGGAAACAAAGAAACCAAGCCCCACAAAGGGAAGCCACTTGCTGGGGTCACAGAGAACCCACATCTCTGTCCAGTTCCCCTTTGCTCTCTAGCTCCAGAAACCTTGCAGCTGCCAGCTTCTGAGGGTGGGGTCCTGGCCCAGGGTGCGGGGCCCAGAGCCACCCTCAGAATCAACACCCAGATGAGGTGCTGCTCTTCTGGGCCCAGTAAACTGAGCCATGAACTGGCATCTGAGGACAAGCTGGCTGGGTCCTTGGGACAAAGGCGGGGAGAGGCAAAGTCAGAGAATCTTAGACATCGAAGCTGAATGCACAATGGGTTGGTTCACAGAGAAGTCAGATATGGGTCAGCCATGGGGCCCCGGAGAGCAGCGAGAGCTGGGATAGCTGCGGATCCCAGAGCCCAGGGCACTAAGCACACAGTGCAGTGACAGGGCACTTAGCCTGTGCCAGGTCCGATGCGAAGGGCTGAAGATTCAGGGAGAAAGAAGACCCGAGCCTGACTTTCATGAGCTTCTGACCCAGTGGAGGAGAGAGACTAGAACACAAATTAGCATAGAGCTCGCAATAAATACCCCATGACAGAGGCAAAGCAACTCGGGAAAACAGTGGAGGGTAATTCCAGCTGGATGAGGGAACCAGGACAGTCTTCATGGGAGGCGCGGGGTGGCTCGCATAACTGTGCCTAGAGCAGTAAGAAGTGCACGGCAGCAAATGAGCTTCCGACCACGTCCTGTGTCTCCCGGCACCTGCACTGCAGGACCTGGCCTGGCATTTGAACGCTCTGTTGGTTTATGTCAGCCGTTGCTGGCTCCTCCAAGGTATGCATGAGTGGGTGCAGGGTTGCTATTTAAAGTTCTGGCAGGGAGGATGACCAGAAAGGGACACGGCCCTCTTCCTGCCACCCGTGAATCCCCTGCAACCTGATCACACCGCTGGGCAGAGAAAGAAAGAGTAGCACACGCCAGATACCCAGACCAGAAAAGAGATACTCCCTTTAGAAAGCTCCACGCGTATCTGTCTTGCTCACTGATGTATTCCCAGCAGCTAGCTCAAGGCTTGCCACAACTAGGCACTATTTGTTTCCTAGGTGGATAGGTGTACGGGCAGATACATGACTGTGAACATACCCTGAGCAATCAAAGAAGACTTCCTGGAGGGGAAGGCTAAGCTGAGCCCTAAAGGATGAGCAACAGCTGGCCCAAGGGGTGGGGGAGGGAAGGAAAAGGCTTCATACAGAGAAACAGCATGGCAAAGGCCTGGAGCCGAGAGCACACAAGAACAGTCAGGAAAGCAAGCCCAGATTCTTCAGGGCTCTTGCGGATGCCCAAATTTGCCAAGATCGTGGGATTGTAAGTGGCCGGGAGGGAAGGAGGAGGAGAGGGGAAGGATGGAAGCGGAGCCCCCAGGAAGAAGGGAAGAGGTCCCAGCAGTAAGCTGACACCTTCTCTCCTGCTGCTGCTCCTCCTCCTCCCTCTCTTCCCTCCTCACCCAGTGCAGTGGTTGAGGCAGCATTTGGGGCAGAGGCTGCACCTGAAAGCTGAGGCAATGCCATGCTGGAGGACAGAAGTCTAACAGCTGACACAAGGCCCAATCAAAACGCTCCCTTAGAGGCGGGCTTGGCCAGCTGCAAGTCAGTCTCTCTCCCATGTGGGTCTTTGCACAACAATAATAAGTAGCCTTGCTTTGCATTTCTCTAATGATTACTGATGTTGAGCATTCTTTCATGTGTTTATTGGCAATCTGTATATCTTCTTTGGAGAAATGTCAATTTAGGTCTTCTGCCCATTTTTGGATTGGGTTGTTGGTTTTTTTGATTTTGAGCTGCATGAGCTGCTTGTAAATTTTGGAGATTAATCCTTTGTCAGTTGCTTCATTTGCAAATATTTTCTCCCATTCTGAGGGTTGTCTTTTGGTCTTGTTTATGGTTTCCTTTGCTGTGCAAAAGCTTTTAAGTTTCATCAGGTCCCATTTGTTTATTTGTGTTATTATTTCCATTTCTCTAGGAGGTGGGTCAAAAAGGATCTTGCTGTGATTTATGTCATAGAGTGTTCTGCCTATGTTTTCCTCTAAGAGTTTGATAGTGTCTGGCCTTACATTTAGGTCTTTAATCCATTTTGAGTCTATTTTTGTGTATGGTGTTAGGGAGTGTTCTAATTTCATACTTTTACATGTACCTGTCCAGTTTTCCCAGCACCACTTATTGAAGAGGTTGTCTTTTCTCCACTGTATATTCTTGCCTCCTTTATCAAAGATAAGGTGACCATATGTGCGTGGGTTTATCTCTGGGCTTTCTACCCTGTTCCATTGATCTATATTTCTGTTTTTGTGCCAGTACCATACTGTCTTGATTACTGTAGCTTTGTAGTATAGTCTGAATGAGATATCATCCCACACCGGTCAGAATGGCCATCATCAAAAAATCTAGAAACAATAAATGCTGGAGAGGGTGTGGAGAAAAGGGAACACTATTGCACTGTTGGTGGGAATGTAAATTGACACAGCCACTATGGAGAATAGTATGGAGGTTCCTTAAAAAACTAAAAATAGAACTACCATACGACCCAGCAATCCCACTACTGGGCATATACCCTGAGAAAACCATAGTTCAAAAAGAGTCATGTACCAAAATGTTCATTGCAGCTCTATTTACAATAGCCAGGACATGGAAGCAACCTAAGTGTCCATCAACAGATGAATGGATAAAGAAGATGTGGCACATATATACAGTGGACTATTACTCAGCCATAAAAAGAAACGAAATTGAGTTATTTGTACTGAGGTGGATGGACCTAGAGTCTGTCATACAGAGTGAAGTAAGTCAGAAAGAGAAAAACAAATACCGTATGATAACACATATATATGGAATCTAAGAAAAAAAAAAAAGTCATGAAAAATCTAGAGGCAAGATGGGAATAAAGACACAGACCTACTAGAGAATGGACTTGAGGATGTGGGGAGGGGGAAGGGTAAGCTGGGACAAAGTGAGGGAGTGGCATGGACATATATACACTACCAAATGTAAAATAGATAGCTAGTGGGAAGCAGCTGCATAGCACAGGGAGATCAGCTCGGTGCTTTGTGACCACCTAGAGGGGTGGGATAGGGAGGGTGGGAGGGAGGGAGACGCAAGAGGGAAGAGATATGGGAACATATGTATATGTATAACTGATTCACTTTGTTATAAAGCAGAAACTAACACACCATTGTAAAGCAATTATACTCCAATAAAGACGTTAAAAAAATAAAAATAAAAAGAATAAGTAGCCTGTCAGACTAGTTATCCCAGCACCCTGCAGGATCACAGCCATGAGGAAAGGGCGGCGCAGGGCGGCCCCAGCACTGGTCACATTTAGAGACGCAGGGACAGTCCTTCAAATCACCCAGGTTTCCCAACATTGGTCATTCTCACACCAACCTGGTGAATTTGCATCTCCAAGTGCCACCTGCACAGCTGTCCCCACTTCTCCCCCTCACCCTGACTGCCTGCCACTCCTCCGGCACACAGGTTCCCGGCCTCAAGTACCCGCGAGGGGAGGGGAGAGAAGAGGAGAAAGGACTTTCCACCCTGAAATATTCAGCAGGCCCCGATGCCAGCTGGTGAGCAGCCTGGACCCCAGGCTCCATCCAGGCTGCTGCTAGAGCAGGAGTCCCGAGGCCGCTCGGGAACCTAAGCCACATGAGTCAGAGAGGTGGCTGCCCAGCCAGGACTCCACCTGAGAGCCGCCTTGAGCGGGCCTGGCCCAAGCCTCCCCTCTGCAGCTCCTGGAGCTGCAGGCACCAACACCTGCCACTCTCGCCCTGTCCCCTAAGCGTTCTTATGCTCACCTTCACGTTCAAACCCAGAACACCCCTGTGAAATGAAGGCCACAGAGCCATGCCTCTGGGCCTTTCTATGACGCCACACTATTTCTTTATGACTTTGGGCCTCAGGGTCCCCCCTTCTGGAAGGAAAGAGGGAGAACTGGCACAGAGATCACAGTAGAAGTAACTGGGGGCGACCTGGACCAGAGAAAAGAGGGAGTGGCTTGTTCTGTGCTTGTGTGTGTGTGTGTGTGTGTGTGTACACGTGTGTGCACGCATGTGTGTGTTGGGAAGGGGTGCACAGGAGCAGAGTTGGGGTGCTAATAATTGGGAGCATTAGACACAAACTTCAGCTCAGTGGAAGGAAGACCTTTCTCACTCTTCCCTAGCACAGGCAGTACCCGACTGATTCAACGTCGATTTTTCAAAAAGTGATACACTTTCAGTAGAAACTGTACTTCGAATTGTACATTTTGACCTTTTCCTGGGCTAGCGATATGCTGTAGGGTCCTCTCTCATGATGCTGGGCAGCAAGAGCAAGCCGCAGCTCCCAGTCAGCCACGCGACCACGAGGGTGGTCATCTAATACACTGACAGCTATTCTGTACCCAGCCATTCTGGTTTTCACTTTAAGTACCGTATTCAATACATTACATGAGATATTCAACACTCTATTATGAAATAGGCTGTGTGTTAGATGATTTAGTCCAACAGTAGGCTCATAGAAGAGTTCTGAGCACAGTTAAGGTAGGTGAGGCTAAGCTCTGATGTTCAGCGGGGTAGGTGGATTTAAATGCATTTTCAACTCATGATGTTTTCAACTAACCATGGGTTTACTGGGAGGTAACCCCATTGTAGGTCAAGGAAGATCTGTATTGTCTTCAGCCCCCTTCTTCTTTCCCCCGACCCTTGCACTCCAAGCATCCAAATTGCTTTTACTGCCCTGCACACACTACGTTCTCTCCCCTCTGCCCCTCTGTTCCAGCATCCCCTCTACCTAAAACACTCTCAGCTCCCTTGTTCTTCCTCAAGTAGCTCTCTCCAGGCAGCTTTTCCTATTTCCTCAACCTGCGTGCCCCCAGAGCTCCTTTACTGTTCCCACCAGAGCATTAGCCCTGTGCATGGGGGCTCCAACTCATCCCACAGGATAAGGGACTCCCTAAGGCTCTGCCATCCTAGGACTCTCGCTTGTAGGATGTCTATGGCTGCTGGTCCATGGCGACAAGAAAGCACAGGTCAGCTAGGCAGACAGCAGGGTCTGGGAGCACTGGTCCAGGAGTCCAAAGATGTGTGCCCTAGGTCCTGGCCACCCTGGTCTCCCAGGACCTGATCTGTCCGCTTGGGTCATCCAGAACCCTGCAATTCGAATGCCTCTCAGGAAGTAACTCTGGGATGATTACTCATGGGAAATGGGTAGCAACAACAACTATGCCTTGGATCTTTGTCTATAACCACTAGCACTCTCTCCTGGTCAGAGAGGCCACTTGTGCAAAGTGTGCTCCTCAGAGGCCAACAGGGAGGCCACGGCTAAGACTTTTTTGAGTACTGATCCTACATCATATAACACACTGTGCTCTTCAAAAATTGTGAATAGACATCCTTAAGGCCCTTGTTCATTGGGTGGCAAGTCATGAAGATGGGGACAAAGTTTAGTTATCACTGAGCTCAATCACCTCATAATGGAAACTGGGGCCGCAGAGAAGGTAAGGAACTCATCCAAGAACACACAGCTCCTGTATTATGTCTGTGGCCAATAGCTCTATGATTGACATGAGGGACCAAAGGGGCCAAGTCAGGGGTCCCTTTGTTTTATTCTCCCTTTTCAACCCCACTGTTGCAGTGACCACGTCTTTTTCTCTAAGGCCAGCCAACGGGGAACACTCTTAGGCAAACCCTGGCCCAGAACAACACCTAGCTCTGACCAAGGACGGAACCTAATCCTGGCCACACACAGGAGTAAAAGCTCCGAAACACCTCAAATTCCACAGCCCAGCAAAGCACTCAGACAGCATGAAAGACTGGTGTCTCCCAAGCCAGGGAAACTTAATCCCAAATGCATGTGACAGAGAAGACCCAAATCCACCTCCAGAGCAGAGAGGACCCTCTAATGCTTTTGCCTATCCAGTATCCATCTCCCTTCCTGGGGGAACCACTCTTGGGCCAGGCAGTTCTGGTGGGACCAGCTCTACCGCCTGGTTCCACATTACCCAGGCCCAGCCAATGAAATCCAAACCCAAGACTTACCCTGGAATCGTTTGGTATAAATTATGTTGTATCCTGCACGCTACCCAGGAAGCAGAATGGAAGCCTAGAGCTGCTGATGATGGCTAGTATGAACAATTAAGGAAGAATGTGTCCAAGAATGAAGCCACCCAGAGGAGGCCCGGTTCACGGAGGCAGAATCCTGGCAATATCACGTGGGCCCCTGGATCCAGCCAGACCTGAAGCCCTGGACTTCTCAGTCATGTGAGCCAATACACCTCCTTTCTTCTTAGGATGTTGTGTGTTGTCATTGGTCACTTGCATCTGAAAGAGCTGTGACTTATAATAGGAGCAAGCACAGCCTGAGAACCTCTCCAGCTCCTTTCTAACTGAAGATACCAGGGATCTGTGCTGCAGGCCCAGTGACTCTAGGAGAAGCCCAGGCCCAGGGGAAGTACTATAGGAGGGGAAAGGCTCCTTACCTGTGCTAGTTTGGCCATGGTCTCGGGTTCTGCAGCAGAAAACACTGTGGAGAAAAAAGAAATGCCATGAGATTCCTCTGCACTGTGATTCCCTCCATTCTTTCCCCTAAATTTCCTCAGCCTCATTCCTTTCAAGGGAGAGTGTGCTCCTGCTGCTGTTTTCCTGCTGCCTCCAGCCTTTCAGGTTCAATCACACCCAAAGACCCAGCTCAGGGCCAGGCGCAGTTTTTGGAGGATAATGGATGGACTAGCCAGTGTCCAGATACTCACACCAGGATGGGAAAGACTCTTGGAACCAGGAGAACTTGAAAGAGGGAAAGGGCAGGACCACTAACCAGCACGATTCCTCCAGGCCACGCAGGGCACTTTCCCAGATGCTGTCTCACTTAATCCTCACAGCAATCCTTCCTGGAGTCAAATTCCCCTTTTTTATAGAGGAGGAAACTGAGGATGGGGGTTCAGGGAGGTTAAATAATTTGCCCAAGATCATACAGCTTAAAACTGAATTCACTATATATGAAATAAACAACAAGGACCTACTGCATAGCACAGGGAATTACATTCAATATCTTGTGAAAACATATAATGGAAAAGAATCTGAAAAAGCTGAATCACTCTGCTGTACACCTGAAACTAACACAACATTGTAAATCAACTACACTTAAATTAAAAAAAGACCCTGAATTCAACAAAGTCTAGATCCCAGGGTCCATGCCATCTGCACCACACACGTTCTCTTTCCAAGTCACCAAGAACAGTTCCAGAATTCAGGGCTTAACAGTCTGTAGATGGGCACCCTCAGGGGCTCTGGGTCACCTGTTGCAAATATCTGACAGGCTATGGTTTCTTTAGCATCTACTTCTATCAGGCACTGATCTAGGCACTGAGGATATATCAGTAAATAAAAGAGACTTTCTAAAACATGTGCTTTTCTGGAGCTTCCTCTATAATGGGGAAGAATAACAAACATATGATAAAAACTAAGGAGAAAAGATGAAGCTTGGTTGGGAGAGTGACAAGGGGTGTGATCTCAGGTGGAGTGGCCAGAGGCCTCCTGAACCACGTGGCTACCTGAAGGCAGTGAGGTCAAGGAGCTCAGTGTGGCTGATATGGCGGCAGGGAGCGGGGTGGGGACATTGGTAAGACGCGGCATCAAGGGACCAGTGCCTAAGGCCACTGTAAAGACTTGGGTTTTTCTCCGATGGGACAGATCATGGGTGAGGGTGGGGAACTGAACAAACAGGACACACGACCTCACTGAAAGGGGTGTCAGGACACAGGGTCTGCAGTGAAGGAATAAGAAACAAAGATACCTAAAAAGAAATGTATAAAGGGACGTTGCTGCTTTGGAAAGGGGAAGAGAAGGGGGAGCGGGTGGGCTACTGAGTGCTCTCTGCAGGAGGGCGGAGACGGAAGAGCCACAATCTTCTTGGGATAAGAGGAGAAGGAAGAACCAGTGCTGTCCATTGTAGTCAGGACTGCACAATTTGATCTTTTTTTTTTTTTTTTAATTTTATTTTTGGCTGTGTTGTGCCTTCGTTGCTGCACGCGGGCTTTTCTCTAGATGCGGCGAGCAGGGGCTACTCTTCATTGTGGTGCACAGGCTTCTCACTGCAGTGGCTTCTCTTGTTGCAGAGCACGGGCTCTAGCCGCACGGGCTTCAGTAGTTGTGGCACACAGGCTCAGTAGTTGTGGCTCGCGGGCTCTAGAGCACAGGCTCAGTAGTTGTGGCACACAGGCTTAGTTGCTCCACGGCATGTGGGATCTTCCCAGACCAGGGCTCGAACCCGTGTCTCCTGCATTGGTGGGTGGATTCTTAACCACTGCACCACCAGGGAAACCCAATTTGATCTTTTTCAACCATGTCTACGTATTACTTTTTAAAAGTAAAAATAACAAACTCTATCAGACTTATATCCAGTAAGAGCTACAAGGAACTGAACCAGAACAGAGGGTAGAAACAAAGGAGATGCGTAACCTCAATGTTCTCCAGTTCTTCACATACCATCACCCCTACCCCACCCCGCCAAAAAAAAAAAAAAACCTGAGGGGAAATCAGCCTCTGATCTCAGCCCATAATCCTGCTCTCACTCTGGGGCCACAGGAGACGTGTGACACAGCAGGGAGAACATAGGTTTGGAGTCAGACAGACAGACCTGGATTCAAGTCCGTTTTGTCACTTACTAGCTATGTGACCTTGGGCACATTGCTCATCTCTGAATTCAAGGTTATCTTAAGTACAGAATTGGGGCTTTCCCCTTCCTGCCTTGGAGAGTTGGAGGATGAGACCCAACTTATGTCAAGGCCAGGCAGAGATGTGTTCTCAGTAAATGGTGGCATTCAGTGTGCTAGGGGGACTTTCTGAGGACAGGGCTTTGTCATGTTTACCCATGTGTCCCCACTGCCTGAATACAAGTCCCCCAAACTACAGTCAGCAGACAGACGTGACATGATGGGCTTGGGAGTGAAGAGCAGAGGGCAGTGATCTACCTGTAACCGCGGCGAGCTGACAGCAGAACTTGCGGAAACCCTGCTGTTTCCCTGACAACCAGGGGCCCTTTGGTACAAACTTGAGCTCTCCTCAGGAAATAGAAACTCCCCCGAGGGGGAGCGGGAACCCACATCTACCCTAGGGTCTGGCCAGGAGCCAGCTCTGGGTTTCCCCAGCTCTGGGGGATGGTGTGGGTAAAAGGTGAGGGAGCTCCAAGGCCAGCAGACAAAAAGGGACTGCATGAGGCCCAGGAAGTCAGCTGAGGCCCATCACCTGCACCTCCAGCCTCGATGCATTTTCCTTTGGCCTTGTTGCTGGAAACTTCAGCTGCTGGCGGCAGCCCAGGCCCATCTGGACGGCTCAGAGGAGGGGCCTCCGAGTCTTTGGGAAAATACTCTCAGCTCCGAGAGCAGTTTATATGTGCCTCTTGTGAGTGCACGTCTTGCGTATACATGGAAAGCAAACTTCCAGAACTAGATGTTCTGACTGCAGTTCAGGGGGACCAAGCTCCCACAGCCCCTCCTCTGAGGCTTCAGGGCAGCTCTGGAGCTAATCACAGAGGCGCCATCTACCCCGGCTTTACGAGGGGCTCTGATCCCTCCCAGAGCGACCCAGACCACACTTCTCAGGTTGCCTGAATAAATGTTTTATATCCAATGTTTCAGAACCCCAGAGGGCCCTTAACAATCCATCACTTCCAAGCCCCTCACTTTCTAGGTGAAGTAAAGGCATCTCAGGGAGGATGAGTGACTTGCCAGGCCCAGACAATGGCTGACATCCCTGCATCCCACCCCCGGGTAATAACAGGGACGTTAGGAAGAGGCCGAAGGAAAAGACCCAGGTTCTGGTTCCCAGCCTGCCCCTCTGTAACCTCAAGACAAGCCAGGTTGTCTCTCTAGACCTCAGTTTCTTCATCTGCAAAATGTGGAGAGTATCACTCCCTCTCTGGGAAAACCCAGAGTGGATGTGAGAGGCTTTTGTAGGTATCAACCAGGGATTTTCACAGCAAAATCTCGAGTATCAGTCCTAGGAGAGTTCTCCCCCAAGGCCACAGGACTCCTCTCTATCCCCACCCCACCCCCAAGAGGCAAGTTTCACCATCTCGGTTGAAATAGCTTCTCAAGACTGGCAGGTATGGCCACTATACACCAGTGCCTCTCTCCTCTCAGGAACCCTGAATCTCTTTGGACCTGGATTTCCATGAAGGCTTATCATGGCAAATCATTCCAGAAACTCATTTGCCAGAAACCCACTCAAGGATAGAGCTGCCTGGTGGCCTTGTGCTGCTGTGGCCACCTCCTGCCTTAGTCCTTTAGGCTGCAAGCAATCAGGACTCGCTCCAGAAGGAACACTCTGGGGTAGAGAATACCAGGGCTGGCTCAACCACCACTGCCTAACTATAGCATTGGGGAAACCGAGAGCCAGACAGAAGGTCTTGTCCAAGTCCTGCAAAAGGACTGAGTCACAGCTCTGCTCCCCAGCAATTAGTAATTTTGTAAGTTACCTAAATATGAATCTCAATTTCCACATCTACAAGATGCATATGAAGTCCCAAACATTTACAAAGGAGTCAGGGTGGCACTGTAATAAAGAATGCTGGGCTTTGCAGTCATGGCCTGAGTTCAAATCCTGACTGCTCATGACCTTGGGTGAGTTACATCATTTCTGACTCGGTTTCTTCATCTCAGAAATGATAATCTCATAAGGTTTTTGTGAAAACTCAATGAAGTAAGGCAGGTAAAATACTTAGCATGGTCAGGTTCAGAGTAAATGTTCAATAAGTGGTAGCTTCTGTTATCACAATCACCGTTATTACAGCCGTGGTCTCCAAAGTGGGGTACTGGGCACAACGATCCATTGGGGTGCAGAATGAGAATATTACAACTTTCTAAATTGATCTTGTCCTTTCATGTTCCATTGCTGATGTCTGCTATACATATATAAAGTTAAAGATGCATATTAGGGCTGATAGAAGTACACAATCGAGAGTTTGGACTCGGGACTTCTCTGGTGGTACAGGGGTTAAGACTCTGCACTCCCAATGCAGGGGGCCCGGGTTCGATCCCTGGTCAGGGAACTAGATCCCACATGCATGCCGCAACTAAGAGTTCACATGATGCAACTAAGAAGCCCGCCTGCCGCAACCAAAAAAAAAAAACTTTGGACTCGATGGAATGAAGCAGAGGAAGGAGAAGGAAGAGGGGAGAAGAAACACCGGCATAAGAAAAAGCATTTCTGTTCTCAAAATGTAGCCTGTGGGCTTCGGTGGAATAGAGTGTACTTTTGAGAGGAGGGAGGAGATGTTGAGTATTAGGGGGTGAGATCAGGTGTGGGGGGTAAGGGCAAATTGAGAAAAATTGTATAAATAACCTGGAAGATCATGCAAAAAAAATCACCCAGACCTCTGTGCCCCAGGAGTGCCGGAGGGACTCTGCCCACTCATCTCCAACGGCCCCTCTTCGATGCAGGCCCTCTGAGCTCCGCACTCACGGCCCCTGACACCCTTCCTGATTTGTCTGCCCTCGCCTTCCTCCTCATCACCCACTACCACACCCTCTCCCCCCTAAACCAGGAATCTCTTCCACTGGCATTTTCTAACCAGCCTTCTAGCATCAAAACCAGTGCTTTTTCAATTCTGGCTTTATTAATACCACCTGGGGAGTGTTTCGAACTTACCAACACATAAGGCCACCCCCAGAGATTCAACAGGCCAGGGATGAAGCCTGGGCTTTGGTAATTTTTGAAAACTTTCCTAGGTGATTCTGCTAACTTTTCTAGGAAGCCAGGAGGGATTTCTCCCACCTCTGAACCACAGTGTGACTCTAAAACCATCTACTCGTGAGTGGCTTGGGTCAACCATTGTGGATTTATCATTCCTCAATTAGATGGAGGCTGCTTGTCTCCAAGGTATTGTGAGAAAAAAAAAATCTGTAAAAATGCACGATAATCCTTAGAGACATGCTCATTCTGTCCTATCTGATAAAGGTTCAGTGGACTTCCCTTCCCTTCCCCCACCTCTGGTGGAAAAACAAGTTTGCCTCCATTTGTACATTACTTTCAATATAGAGGCATCTGCTGATTCTCTTCTGAGCTGGTTCTAACATCTGCCTGGTCCAGTCACTGATTATTGAGTAGAATAAAATCTTTAGCACATGATCATTTTTATATCTGAGGGATGATTTTACCTTTTCTTTAAAATTATTGTATATGCTTCCTTAATGTACCCTTACTACTAAGTGTGGTTCATAAGGATTGTTGAGTGAAAGGTACTGAGTGGTTTTCATGCTTTCTTTAGTGACTCCCTTGAAAAATCACAGAATAAAAAGGAATCACCTTGCCTACTGGTTTTCAGACTCATTATACAGCCAGGAGAGGAAATAACTTGAGGGGTTAAGTAACTTGCCCAGCTCATAAAGAAAATTAGTGATTAAGCAGAGGCTCACTTTTCAAATCCTATTTATTGAGCGCCTCCTGCATGCCTATTGGCAGGAGTTGGGGGTAGAACAGACAATGAGACAGACGAATCTCCCACCCCCAGCGAAACTGACAAATTTTTGTGCAGTGATCTGATAATTTTTTTGATCCTATACACCACCAGTAACAAAAGAAAAAAAATGATCATTCATCATGATAAACAAACATATACTTTTTTAAGCATAAGATTAAAAGCATATATAATAAGAAGTCTAACAGTTTCTTCCGGCATCCCAGAAAATCATCTTAGTGTCTCCCAGGTTGTATGTACCTCACTTTGGAGGCCCCTGGCCTACAAAATCTAGACCCTTCCCTTTCCCCTTTCCTGATGGCTCCTCCCCCAGTCTGCAGGGAGACGCCAAAGAGCAGCCCCTCCGCCCTCCAGGACCTGCCTTTAATGAAGCCAGAGTAAATGCCATTCCTGGCCCTGTGCCCAGGCACACCCCCCAGCTCAGGGCACTAGGGTTTCTTAGAGAGCAGAGTCTTTCCCTCTCCTGACCCAGAATCATTGATCCTCAGGCAGGACAAGGCCCCAGGATATGATCCAGGGGCCCCGGGTTTGGAGTTGGACTGGCCTGGGTTGGAATGCTCAGGTCACTTTTGTGAGAGACAGCAAAGCATAGACTGCCTGAGATCGGAGCCTGACCTGTTATTTAGGAGCTGTGTGGCCTTGGGCACGTACTTAACCTCAAATGTAAAATGGGGGATAAAAATTATGCTCACCTCAGAGGAGTTGTGGTGAGCGTGAAAAGAATTAAGACATATCTAGTGCTTAGAAGACGCCCTGGCACACAGGACACCCTATGTAAGTCTTAATATTCTTTCTACCCTAAACTTTTGAGGGCTGAGTTTCCACATCTGCAAAATGGGCATGGTAACAGCATCTAACATAGGGTTCAGCCAAGGCCTGGTAAGTTAGAAGGGTTCAATAAATAATAGAAGTGACTATTTTACTATTATTTACAAGGACACCCGTTTTGCAGATGAGGAACCTGAGGCTCGGGTCACCTGCTTTCTCAAGCACCACACCCTTCTGTGGCACCACACCACAGTAGCACCTGGTTCTCTGGGCAGGGCACTCTACAGTTTACAAGGCACTTTTTCACATCTCCCATCTTATAATCTCATGAGGGGGCTATCAACCTCATCCTCATTTTACAGGTAGGAGATCTGAGGCTCCAAGAACCCAAGGACAGGCACTCCTCCTTAGCCAGTCTGGGGGTGGGGTGAGTGGGGAGGGTTCTCAACCCCAGGAGGAAAGGGAGTATGGCTGGATTCCAAACCAAGAAGTTTAAAAGGATGAAAGAAGGCACCCTCACCCAAGACTTCCTCTCCTCTTTTGAGAGGGAGGTAGAGGGACATGCTTGCTTGAAAATCAAGGTAGAGACCACATCCTGTGCTTTGTCCCCACCCAGGAAGCATCTTGGAGGGGTTGGGTGGGGTGAGGCTGGTGACACTACTGGACGTCCCTGGAAAATTCTAGAATGGCCATGAAGAAGAGCCAGGCAACTCCAACCCATTTTACCAGCTGGGTGCCCTGGGCACAGCTCTTGTCCCTCTAGAGAGGCAGGCACTAAGGCTCAGAGGGGTAGGCGTGTCCCCAGGGCTCCAGGTGGTAGTGGCAGGGCAGAGGCTGGGACCGGGTGTGGCTGGAGCCTGGTGGCCCAGGGCTCCCTCTGGTGCTGCAGTGCAGATGTTCCAGATGCTGGCGGCTACCCAACACTGCAGAGCTCCCCGACCCTGTCCCAGGAACAAGCCCCAAGAGGCCAGGTCCCTGACTTCCCAGGGGCAGCCCCCTCCTCTGCACATTCACATCCACAGTCTGCCCCAGCAACAGCTGTGACCCTTACCCGGAAACCACAAATATTTTCTGTATCCCAGCAGCCCGCGCCTCGGGAACAAGGAGTGGAAGGCAAAGAAAGATGGGTGAGTGACTGTCACAGCTGCATAGGGGGATAGAGGCATCTGCCCCACCCTACTCCCACAATCCTAAATCTTAGAACAGTTGAATCCTAGAACGCCAGCACTGCAAGGGGTCAGCCAGTTCAGCAGACTTTGCTACAGAATGGTAACTAAAGCACAGAGAAGGAAGGGGCTTGCCCAAGGACCCCTGGCACCTGGAACTGTGACCCAGCTTTCCACTGGCCCCTAGGCCAGTGCCCTCTGCCATGGCACAGGGCCTGCCAGCCAGAGCGGGCAGGGTCCATGGCAGCTGAAGCTGGGCAGTCATTCACCTCCAAAGGGAGGGCTAAGCAGGTCACGATATCCCATTTGGGTCAGTGGGGCGGCGGTTTAAGGTGTGCTTTGGGTAGAGGGGAGGAAGGGGAAGTGAGGGAAAAGGGTGGACCGGGGAAACCAGAGTTCTTTTACAAACCCAGGAGCGCCGTATGTCCAAATTTGGTATTGTTGGGGAAGACCCACCAGAGTTTAGAGAAAAGGAGGGGGAGGGAGGAAGCAAAGGGTGGATCCTCCCAAACGACCCCCCACCCCATCCCCTTGCACGGCCTAGCTGGGTAGGCCAGGCTTCCCAGGCCTGTAATCAAGACTTCCCAAACCTGTAATCATTCCTTGCAGCTGACAGATAAATCAATTTTCACAGCCATTGTTTCCTCTGAGAGGCTGGGTTTATCAGCTCTGGACTTGAGGAAGGAAACTGAGGCTCAGAAAGGGAAAGCTACGGATCCAAGGTCACACTGCACGTTGTTGGTGGAGCTGGGATTCCGACTCAGGGTATTTCACTCCCATGCTAGCATCTGCGGAGTCATCTGACGCCCCCAAGCTTTGGAAAGGCCGAAACTGGGCTGAGGGGGAGCAGGAAGAAGGGTGGGGCCTCTGGCCCATCACAAGGCCCCTGCAGCCCAGCTGGGAGTCTCCTTTAGAGGCGAGGAGTGGCCCCAAGAGGGCGGGAGGGTCCACTAGGGCCCTGAGGTGTGGACAGCCGGTCCCCCATCCGTCTGCACACGAAGAGCCCTGCCCCAACGACCACCATTTCAGGTGCAGCCCAGGGTCGGACTCCTCATGCCCTCAGTCTTCGGCTTCAGCTACACCCTTCCCTGCGGGTCCGTCCTCCGTCCAGCTGCCTCCAGCCCCGGGCCTTCAGAGTCGCTTCAGTCCCGCAAAGCACGGCCAGCAGCTTGCGTGGCCCCAGCCCAGGTGCCCCCCGCCCCTCCACCACACCCTCTGCAGAGCCGGCCCTCCCTTCTCCTCCCCTCCCCTCGCCTCCCCTCACCTCCCCTCGCCTCCCTTCCCTCCCCTCCTTTCTCTTCCCTTCCCTCCCGCAGCCCGCCCGCCGTCCGCCTCCGCTTCCCCGCCTGCGGCAGTGGATTTGCTCCGCTGCGCTGCCCCAGACGCGCCCTGCCCGCGACCCACTCGGGTTCCCGCGCCCTCGGGTTCCCGGGCCCCGCGGCCCCCACATCCCGCGCCCCTCCCCGGGGCCGGCGGCAGGCGTGGGTCAGCGATGACTGGGCATTTATGGCTCGCCCCCCGCACCCCTGCAGCCCGCCGGAAGGGGTGGGAGTCCACTGGAGCGATCCCATCTCCTACCTCAACCTACTCACCGCGCGGCGGAAGCCTCCTGTAGCGGACAGACAGACGAGCAGGCGGACGCGCGGACGCGGAGCTCGCTGGGTCAGAGCCCGTTAGCAGCAGCAGCCGCAGCGCAGGGGCGGGCCGGGAGGACAGTCCTCGGCTCCCGGGCCGGACACGTGGCGAGCGGGGCCCAATCGGGCTCGTCCCGCCTCCCCCCGTCCCCCCTCCCCCCCTCCCCCCCACCCCTCAAGTCATTCGCTCCTGGAATCTTAGAATGTCACCAACCGGGAGGGGCCTCGCCAGGATAAACTCCGTCTGTGCTCAGACCCCAGACCTGCGACCTGAAAAGGGGAGGAGGATTTGGCCAAGGTCACTCGGCCGTTCAGGGCTGGAAGTCAAAGCTCCCGACTCCAGTTCTGGACACTGTCGCCAAATTCCTACTGCTCACCAAAGATTTGTTGAGAAACAGAACCTTGAGGCTTGACAAAATAAAGGCCAAGCACTTAATCTGCCTGATCAGATTCTGTCCCTCCACAGCCCCATCAGGTCTGTGACATTACTTAGCCACTTTCCAGAGGAGAGCCCAGAGAAGCCCAGTTTTTAAACGAAGGTCACACAGCTAGTAAGTTGTGGAGCCGGATTCAGACCTGGTCCAGGTGACTCCAGAGGGGCGCTTGCTCTAGCTTGGCTCAGGGGAGTGCATAGTCCAGAGGAAAGGGAGACAGACCAGCGGTTATAATCCGGGGCTGTGGGGAAAACCATAGAATAATAAAAAAGTGATAAACTCTTTGGGAATCCAGAGGAAACTGAGAATGACTGTCCCCCAGGGGATTTGTAAAGATTTCCTGGAGGAGGTGATGCTGCAGTGAAATCAGTAGTACTTCCCACCCACCCACCCCTTAGAAATTCTGCCCTGATGGAAAGATGGCAACCCTGGGCTGCTGAGTCTTCATAGGCAAGACTCTTAGATGCTCTGATTTTCAATTTGCTCAACCAAAAGATAGGGATAATCAAAACTCTTTCCGAAGGCTGTCTTCAACCTCTCACTAGTTAGAGAACTCTAAGCCTTTTTAGCAAGGGGACCTAGTATGTTCTTTCATCTATTCATCCCCCCAACATTTATTGAGTACCTGCTTCATGCTGGGTACTGAGCTGGGAGACCGAAGTGAGCAAATGGGAAATGCAGCCTAGACCTGCCCGCATGGAGCTTCCATTCTTATGGAAGACAGATGGTTAGGTCTTTGTTACAATAAGGTTTAGGTGGTCGTAATCTGGAAACTATAAAGTGCTATGATGGCCACAGCAGATGGATCCCGCCTAACCTAGACCTTTGAATGAGAGTGGTGTTGTGACCAAAAGATGAATGGAATCTAGTAGGAGACTAAGAAGAAATTAAAATAGATAAATAAATAAATAAAGTAAGTAATTACCTTAAGATGAGATCTGCTGTTAGTATTCAATAGAAGTGTTATCGAACACAAGTTCATGTGTCTGAAGCAGAGTGACACCAAACAGACTGAAACATCGGAGTTGGAGCAGAGAAAGGTTTATTGCAGGGCCAAGCAAGGAAAACGGGTGGCTCATGCTCAAAATCCCCAAACTCCCCAACTGTTTGGGGGGGAAAAGTTTTTTGTTTTTTTTTTTTTTGGAAAAGTTTTTAATAGGCAAAATTTGGGGTGAGGGCTGCAAGGTGTGTCTTTCTTCTGATTGGCTGGTGGTGAGGTAACAGGGTGGTTCCAGGAATCTTGTGCTCAGGCTGAAGTTACCATCCTCCTCCTGGGTGGGGGCCTTAGTTCCTGCAGAAGAACTCAAAGATATTGTTATGAGGGACTTCCCTGGTGGTGCAGTAGTTAAGAATCCGCCTGCCAATGCAGGGGACACGGGTTTGAGCTCTGGTCCGGGAGGATCCCACATGCTGCGGAGCAACTAAACCTGTGCGCCACAACTACTGAGCCTACGCTCTGGAGCCCGCGAGCCACAACTACTGAGCCCGCATGCCTAGAGCTGGTGCTCCACAACAAGAGAGGCCACCGCAATGAGAAGCCTGCACACTGCAACAAAGAGTAGCCCCCGCTCTCCGCAACTAGAGAAAGCCCGCGAGCAGCAATGAAGACCCAAAGCAGCCAAAAAAATAAATAAATTTATTTAAAAAAAGAAAATATATTGTTATGTATATTTCTTCAGGAAGAACCAGGACCCTGACCCAAGGCTGCACTATTTCTTCACTGTTCCTCCCTTGTTTCTGCATTCCCTCCCTTCCCTGATTAGCAACTGTTTGAACCTGCTTCTAAATAAAGCCTATTTTCTACAAACAAGAAATGGGGACACAGAAAGGATTTGTACCTGGGAGCCCCACAGGGTCCTGCTTGGCTTCAGAAGCAACACCTTCTGAGATAGAATATGAGGAGGCTGGCCCCAGCAAGGATGGAGGTGAGGTCTCCTCAAGCATCATAATAGCATCTGCTATTTATTGAGCATTTTGTATGAGCCAGTCACTGTTGTAAGTGCTTTACTTGCAATGTCACATTGAATCCTCACAATTCATTAGTAAATATTTATTCAGCACTTACTGCATGCCAGGCACTATTTTAGGAGTTTTATCAGCAAACAAAATGAAGATCTCTGCCCTCATGGAATCTGCATTCCAGCAGAGGGAAGATAGACACACAGTAAGTAAACATGACAATATGCTAGAAGGTGACAAGTGGTGTGGACAATAAGAAGAAAAAGATGAAGTGTCCCAGGATGATAGGGGAAGTTGCAGTATTATGTAGGGTGTTCAGCAGAGGCCTCAATGAGAGGGTGAGATTTGAACAAAGACATGCAGGAGGTGAGGAAGGTAGCAGAGCTGATGAGAGATCTGTGGGAAGAGTGTTTTAGGCAGAGGAAACAGCTGGAACAAATGCTCCAGGGCAGGAGCAGGCCTGGAATATTGAAGGAACAGCAAGGAGGCCAGTGTGGCTGGAGTGGAGTGAGCCAGAGGGAGAGTAAGGGGGCAGGAAGGTAGTGAGGGGACAGGGATGGGCAGGGGGATGAGAAGACGTAGCTCTGAGGTCTAAAGGCAGGAACAGAGAGACGTCCCAGCTATAGAAGAGACAGAGAAATTTGCCCTTCATTTGCCTTTTGTTCCATTTGGTTCCTCAGTGGATTGGATGATACCTACCCCCGCTGGTGAGGGCAAGCCTCTGTACTCAGTCTACTGAATCAAATGCTAATCTCTTAGCTAATCAAATGCTAATCCTCACAGATACATTCAGAAATAATGTTTTACCTAGCTCTCTGGGCAGAGCAATGTGAAAGGAAAATCAAAATGGACTTGGTATTGTTAAGAAAGCTCTCTAAATATGGAGCCTGGAGGCCATTGAGGAAGTGTGACTTATGCTTGTCTTAGCCTAGTTGGAGTCTGATCTTTTGACTTATTGCTCTCCGGAACATCTATTGTCATCCAGAGCCTGGTACTCAAGGTACTTATCAGACCCTTACCCTAAAACAACTCATAATAGCCATCCCTTAAGGACAAATATTTACTTTCTTATGTCAGAGTCCAGCCTCATGGCTTTTTTTTTTTTTTTTAATACAAGTACAATTTTCCGTTACTTTTTTATTTTTTTATTTTTTGGCTGCACCACATGGCTTGCAGGATCTTAGTTCTCTGACCAGCAATTGAACCCACGCCCTTGGCAGTGAAAGTGTGGAGTCCTAACCACTGGACTACCAGGGAATTCCCAGCCTCACCGCTTTTGCCTTTATAAGCCCTGATTCTTTCTCTTCCTTGGAACACTCTTTCAGTTATACTGGAATCTGTGTCTCCCAAATTGCAGTTCTGAAGACCAAATAAACTCTCTTCTTATCTGCAGCCTTCTGCATGTCTTTGGTTGACCTGGTGTCAGACAAATGGGATAGAGAGTGACCTGCCTCCTCCCTAACTCCAGCATCACTATGATGGGAATAAGGTACCTACAAGAGTCCTTTGTGCTCTATTGTTTCTTAGGTGGTCCTGGCTCATAGTGGTAAGTTCTGTACCTGAACCTCCCACCTTGGCAGAAGTTCTACTCTATTTGGGTATCCTCTGTGCTGGCTTCTGTTTTCAGGACTTTGTTTCCCATTTTGGTCTGGTGACTAATCACTCTTAGAAAAATGGAAGATTCACTCTCTAAGGGTAAGGCTGTAGAGCAGCCCCTTTCTGGAACTCCTGTTGGATTTATGTGTAAAAACTATGTATCCTAGTCCTGCAAGTATTGATCTTACTGGACTATGATTACCTGGGGTGATTTACAATTAAATTGGCCACACTGGGTCTCACTTGAAATTTCTAAATTAGTTTATCTGCACAGTTAATTAGAAAAAGGATGTAAGACAACAAATAATGGGAAGCCTATTTCTACTGGTATTGGAAACCTCCAAACATCATAATGAACCCACGACTGCTTCCCTCAGAGAAACTCCCAATTATCTCAAAGGATTTCCACATTGGAAACACCCTCTGAGGCTCCTGAGAGCTCTTTCTTTGGCTTCCTGTGCTCCTCCCTGTTTCTCTGAATGTCTACCACAATGCTCTGCTCCCTGCTATCCATCTCTCTCTGAACTTCCTTTTTTTTTTTTTAATATTTATTTATTTATTTATTTATTTATTTATTTATTTATTTATTTATTTATTTATTTTTGGCTGTGTTGGGTCTTCGTTTCTGTGTGAGGGCTTTCCCCAGTTGCAGCAAGCGGGGGCCACTCTTCATCGCGGTGCGCGGACCTCTCACTATCGCGGCCTCTCTTATTGAGAAGCACAGGCTCCAGACACGCAGGCTCGGTGATTGTGGCTCACGGACCTAGTTGCTCACGGGCCTAGTTGCTCCGCGGCATGTGGGATCTTCCCAGACCAGGGCTCGAACCCGTGTCCCCTGCATTGGCAGGCAGATACTCAACCACTGCACCACCAGGGACCCCCCCCTTTTTTTTTAACACTGAGATTTATCCTCTGCAGAAGGCTAGCCATACTGACTTTTCTGTAATGACGGCCCCTTTTAAAACCAGATATAATGCTTCTGGATGGGTGGATCAACCTACAATGTCATTTAAGTTACATCTTACAAAACTTTGCACAACTGTAAATGCAGCTCTAGAGACAGTTCAAATTCTACCCATTCCTTTTCATGGATCCCAAAACCTCCCTTTTTATCTCAAAAGGCTTGTAACCTTTCTGGGAACTCTTACCTAGGCCATCTCCAATTTCCAAGACCGGAAGGAAAAAAAAGGAAAAGAAGCCTTTTTAAACACAAACTGCCTAAAGGACACTCTTGCCCAAATAGCCTCCTTAAAATTGCTTGTCAAGGGCAAATACAGATCTTAAAAATCTTCTCTACAAAGAAAGACTTTAGTCATCTGACTGAGTAGACAATTTATTCCAACTGTTATTTATAAATTAGTGAGTCTTTTTGTTTTTTTTTAATTGAAGTATAATTGATTTACAGTGTTGTGTTAGTTTCAGTTGCACAGCAAAGTGATTCAGTTATATATTCTTTTTCAGATTCTTTTCCTTTATAGGTTATTACAAGTTATTGAATATAGCTCCCTGTGCTGTACAGTAGGTCCTTGTTACTTATCTATTTTATTTTTAAAAATTTTTATTATTTATTTTATTTTATTATTTATTTTTGGCTGCGTTGGGTCTTCGTTGCTGTGCACGGGCTTTTCTCTAGTTGCGGAGAGCGGGGGCTGCTCTTTGTTGCGGTGCGCGGGCTTCTCATTGCGGTGGCTTCTCTTGTTGTGGAGCATGGGCTCTAGGAGCGTGGGCTCTAGGAGCGTGGGCTTCAGTAGTTGTGGCTCGTGGGCTTAGTTGCTCTGAAGCATGTGGGATCTTCCTGGACCAGGGCTGGAACCTGTGTCCTCTGCACTGGTAGGCAGATTCTTAACCACTGCACCACCAGGGAAGTCCCTATCAATTTTATATACAGTATTCTGTATCCGTTAATCCCAAACTCCTAATTTGGTAACCATAGGATTGTTCTCTATGTTTGTGAGTCTGTTTCTGTTTGGTAAATAAGTTCATTTGTATCTTTTTTAAGATTCTACAAATAAGCAATATTATACGTCTTCCTCTGTCTGATTTACTTCACTTAGTATAATAAACTCTATAAACTAGTGAGTTTTATACTTAGTAATATAATCAGTATTATACCTGATTCATGACTAAAGTTTTAAAATGAAAACTATGAGATCTTTGTGTCTATTTGTATATATATCTATGTATGCACATTATAGATAATGGTATTTTTTCTACCTTCAGATGGTGTTGCTAAAACTAATTTGTAAAAGAACTCTATTTAATTGGCTTAAAACAAAAAAGCAGTATATAAATTGAGTATACTCGCCAAAATATAACAGAAACTAAGCCAAATGTTTTTCAAGTTCACATGATCTAGGATTAATCTACAGTAAATAAAGGTAATTTAACTTTGTTGTTTTAATTAATACAGATGGGTCTTTAGAGTTATCAACATTAAGTACAATACTTTTATTGTATGTAGATTTACTAAAAGTCAAAAAAGTTCATGTTATCTCTGTTACAAAATTTGTCAGCAAGAATAATAACTTGGTATGGTAAAATTTTCTTAAGTAAATGTAAATGTGATAAGAGTTTAGGTGAACTCTTTAAGAATAATTATGTTTTATGGTATGTCTACCTAAAAATAGTTTCCTTAAATCTTTTTGAGAACTTGAAACTGTAGAGTTTTGCTAAATTAAGTTAAATGATGGAAATTTATTGAATATCTAGATCAATCCCAAATAAAAAAGATACTGAGACATTAATTACTGAACATAGGCATCCTTTAATAAAGATGTTTGGAACTATTAGTAAATATCTTTGGTGCCATGCTGAGAAAATTTTCCATGAGAAAGCACATGTTTCTAGAAATTATAAAAAGTATTTATAAGTTTGCCAATCTACAGAATACTAATGTAAAAGTTCGTAATTGCTTACTTCTTAGTTTTCACTAGAAATTAAGATTTTTAAGGGTTAAGAATTTTAATTAATATATGTAATTAAAACTACTAAAATTAATAAGGAAAACATCTTTGTATGCAAGGGATTTTTTTTTTTAAAGGTGTAAAGAATGGAAATGCATTTTGTTAAGGGAAAAGAAGGTGATTTTGTCTTAAAGCTGGTTATTTCTAAATGGGAAAGAAAACAAGGGACAAATAAAATGGATATAGAAGGTTATAAAAGGTTTATGAAAAAAAGGAATCTTGAGGAAGAATTTTTTGTCTGATCGGGACTGGCTAAAATTGGAATAAATTTAATTAAATGAATGCATTTTAATACCAAAGGTAAGCTAGTGCAAAATTTAAATTTGGTTTTTCTGTCTGTTAAAAGGACAGCTTTTTCCTATTGGTCTGCTCTTGATAATAAGAGATTATAAAAGGTAAATCTTATGCTTTGCCAAAATTACACCTTATTTTCTACATTGTCTTTATCAGGTCTTTAATTACTTAAGTAAACCTCATCTTCTCGATATTAAAAAAGCTAAGTTTTGCTCAGAACTATGTAACCTTCTATGTTTGCCTATGGAGTCTTTGTTATTTTGTTTAAATGGATAGCTAAGCATATTTTCACAGTGACCTATGATCCTGTTTGACCAAGTGTTTTGAAAACTTTTGATATTTTTGACTAACTTTCCAAAATCGGATTCTAAATGAAGTCTTTTTGACTTAGAACTAACTCTGAGATTTGAAATATTTCAGAGGGCCCCTAATATGTACCCAAGATTTGTTCTCTCTCCTTGTAAAAAGGGAGATGTTAAACTAATTAGGCTTATTTGATAGGTTACATTACATGGGAAGCATTGTTTCCTGTGCTGTGAAGAGCAGACTCAGTGGATTGTTGGAGGTACCGACCTGATAGGAATGGGCTGAGGATAACAAGAATTAGCTACTTATTCCAGGAGCTTTGCTGCAAAGGCCAGCGAAGAAATGGGGCAGTGTCTGGCAGGGGAATGGGGATCCAGAGGAGGGTTTTGGTTGGTTTGTTTTTTTAAGATTGGAGGCATCACAGCGTATTTGTGTGCTGATGGGAATGATCAGAGAGAGGGGGGCAACACAGATGATGGAGAAAGAGTGGGAACTAGTGTACAAGTGTGGGAGCTAGTTAGTATCCTTAATTCGCAGTAAAGTTAACTGAAGTTCAGAGAAATTATGACCTTTGCCCAAAGTCAGCCCAAGGGACTAAGGGCAGGAGTGAAAGCCAGATCTCCTTAACTGCAGAGCCCAGGGCCTTATTCCCTGAGCTACAGAAAAAAGTCTAATATACCCCTCATTTTTTTTGAGCTGATCATCTCATTTCTGGGAATGAGTCCTAAGAAAATAGTTTGAAATACAGGGAAAGCTTTTTTAGGCCCAACAATGTATTTTTTAACTGCAAAAAGGAAACAACCTAAACATCCAGGGGCTGGAATAGCAAATAAGCACATGTCACACAGCCTCACCGGCTGGTGGAAACAAAGCCTGGAAGGAGAGACAAACATAGGATGGCTATGATAGGAAGAGAGAGCAGGCTAAGATGACTTCATCTTTTTGGCACTGACCCAAGCCCCTTCCTCCATGGGGTGGCCCTTCCAAAAGTGTTTGTAAGAGGGACTATGGTGCTGTGATGCGTACCAGAACAAGGGACTGGGATTCCAGATGTTCTCACTTCCCTCAGCTGGGCTGTGGTTTCTGCGATTTAAGAGAGGAGTTCAAGATCTGGCTGCCAGCTGGGGAAGCTGGAAACAGTCAGATACTGCCACCTACTGGCAGTTCCCAGTTCTGCCAGCCTCCGTCCGGAGAGGATGCCCAGTGTTGGGTGTTCCCAGAGATGGGTCTCACTTTATTTTATTTTATTTAAAAATTCTTTTTATTTTTGGCTGTGCCATGCAGCTCGTGGGGTCTTAGTTCCCCGACCAGGGATTGAACAGTTTCAGGCCCTGGGCAGTGAAAGTGCGGAGTCCTAACCACTGGACCGCCAGGGAATCCCCGGGTCTCACTTTAAATTCACTGGAGAGAGACTTCCCTGGTGGCGCAGTGGTTAAGAATCTGCCTGCCAATGCAGGGGACACGGGTCCGATCCTTGGTCCGGGAAGATCCTGCATGCCGCGGAGCAACTAAGCCCGTGCGCCACAACTACTAAAGTCTGCGCCCTAGAGCCCGTGAGCCACAACTACTGAGCCCGCGTGCTGCAACTACTGAAACCCACGCACCTAGAGCCCGTGCCCTGCAACAAGAGAAGCCCCCGCAATGAGAAGCCCACGCACAGCAATGGAGACCCAATGCAGCCAAAAAAAAAAAAAAAAATTCACTGGAGGAAGGGGCCTCAGTCTGTACTGTTCACATGGCCACCAGGAAGACCCTCTTTCCTCTATCACAACTCCTCTTAAGGCCTGTTTCAGGGGAATTCCATGGCAGTCCAGTGGTTAGGGCCCTGGTTCAATCCCTGGTTGGGGAACTAAGATTCCACAAGCTGTGCTGTGCGGCCAGAAGGAAAAAAAACCAAAAAGGCCTGTTGCAATGCCTGGCATTTCTCCATAAGACTTGAGGGTTGCTTCTGTCTATGGGAGAGCACATAAAGAGTTTCACTTGGCACAAAGCAGATTATTTTCTGCTATGGGGTCTTAGCAACATGAGGACACTTAGTTTCGGGCAGGCATGTCACTTAGAGGATGAAGAGATGGAGAAGCAGTGTTCAAACGGAAGACAGGCTTAAAAATCACAGAACCACTTTTCTCATGATTTTGATTGTTTCTCTTATTATAAAATACTGGGTGTTCATTATAGGTAATCAAAAGATGAAAAAAAATTTTAAGTCATAATTTTACAATCCAAAGATGGCCTACATTATCACATCATTCTTTTTTTTTTGTTTTTTGTTTTTAATTTATTTTTGGCTGCATTGGGTCTTCGTTGCTCTGCATGGGCTTTTTCTAGTTGCGGCGAGCGGGGGCTACTCTTCGTTGTGGTGTGCGGTCTTCTCATTGCGGTGGCTTCTCTCTGTTGCAGAGCACGGGCTCTAGGTGTGCAGGCTTCAGTAGTTGTGGCACACGGGCTCAGTAGTTGTGGCTTGTGGGCTCTAGAACACAGGCTCAGTAGTTGTGGCGCATAGGCTTAGCTGCTCTGCGGCATTTGGGATCTTCCCAGACCAGGGATCGAACCTGTGTCCCCTGCATTGGCAGGTGGATTCTTAACTACTGCGCGACCAGGGAAGTCCCCATCACATCATTCTGTATTATAACAACAACAACAACAATAATAGCAACATTTATGGAGCACTTGTGCGCCACACACAAACTTTTCTTTGCAAAAAAATTGTAACATATTGCAAATATTATTTTATCTTTTTATAAATCTTTATTTTGAACATCTTTTCATGTGATTAAATATTATTATTCAAAACATTTAAAGTAGCTATATCAAATTCCTTTATATGGTAATACTATTTACCATATACCAGTAAAGTACAATTTTCTTATCTAATTGCCTATCGCTGGACGTTTAGGACGAGAGTGTACTGTGGACCTTACAGGCAGCTCATCACTCCATAGCAAAGCAGAGCTAAAAGATTCCCTTGACCCCCCCAAAGAGAGAGTTCTAGGAAGCCTGGGGTCACAGTGAAAGGGGCAGGCCTGAAAGCCACTGTAATGAGAGAAAGCTACGTAGTACAGTGCTTTAGAGCACCGTCTTTAAGTTAAAAATAAAATAAGCATAGGGACTTCCATGGTGGCGTAGTGGTTAAGAATCCGCCTGCCAATTCAGGGGACACGGGTTCGAGCCCTGGTCCGGGAAGATCCCACGTGCCGCGGAGCAACTAAGCCCATGAGCCACAACTACTGAGCCTGTGTGCCACTACTACTGAAGCCCACGTGCCTAGAACCCATGCTCCACAAAAAGAGAAGCCACAGCAATGAGAAGCCTGTGCATCACAACGAAGAGTAGCCCCCGCTCGCCGCAACTAGAGAAAGCCCATGCGCAGCAACGAAGACCCAATGCAGCCAAAAGTAAAAAACAAATAAATTTTTAAAAATAAAAATAAAATAAGCATAAAAGCCCGAGGGGTCTGGTTCCACCACATTCTAGCAGAGTGACCCTGAACCATTTAGTTTTTTACTTTTCTGAGATACTGTTTTTTCACGTTGGAATTCACTGATATAATGATATAAATCATTTAGCAGCAATTAGCACTTAGCAATGAGACAATCAATATAAGCATTGTTATTATTATTTATTAAATGGATAGAGTCCTGGTCTATTAATAATAAGAGGTGAGAGCTAATGTGCCTGGGTCATATGACCTTGCACTGTAGTTTTTGTTTTGATAGAAGGGGATGGGAAGAAATGATCTCTTAAGATTCCCTATGTTCTTGTCTGTGAAGCCTCTTAGTCTGTAACATTCTAGGACTCCATTTGCTGTTGAAGAATCTGTTTGTTTCAAGATTCTGTAATCCTGAGATTTTCTCTCTGGGATTCCAAGATCCCATGACTCACTCAAAATTCTATTGAAAGATTCCATTTGCATGAAATGAGAGCTCTTCTTCTAAGCCTGCCTGACAAGCTCTTACTATTCTTGTGGGTTTCTCCTTAAATAGCACTTCTTCAGAAATTCCTTCCCAGTTCTTCCTCCAGCGCACTTTATATACCCCTCTCCATTGCCTCTCCTGGAATCCTGTGTTTTCCCATCAAAA
Organism: Eschrichtius robustus; assembly: GCF_028021215.1. NCBI lineage: Eukaryota > Metazoa > Chordata > Mammalia > Artiodactyla > Eschrichtiidae > Eschrichtius > Eschrichtius robustus. Next base: position 127,547,810 of record NC_090825.1, read on the forward strand.
CAGGTCCCAGATGGTATTTATCTATTTATTTGTGATTTTGGTTAACGCCTGTCTTCATGTCTCCATTGCTTGGTAAAGTAGATTCTCGATACATATTTGATGAATGAAAAGTAAATGAAAGAATGAATCCTACAATTTAAAGATTTCATGAGTATTTAGTCCCAAGGTCTACCATTCCAGAAACTCCCCACCCTCCACCCCATCTGGGCTGACACCCGGGGAGGGAGTGACCTTTCCAATTCCATGATGTTGCCTGGATCATTTGTGTCCTGCCCCCCTCTGCTCCCCACCCTTCTGTCATTTGCCTCTTTGGGAGCCCTTGGATTAGAGAGAAGCCTGGGCTATGTCTCCGCTATTGAAACCAGCCTGGAGCAGATCATTCATTCATTCAGCAGATGTTTGTCTAGTGCCCACAAAGTGCCCAGCAGTGTGCTGGGGGGCTGGAACAAAGGGGGAGCAAAGCAGACCTGGTCCCAGCTTTCACAGAGCTCACGCCCTAGAGGGACAGAGATGGACATTCATGGCACAATCACACAAATTATCATAAAATTACAAACTGAGGTAAGTGCTGTAGGACGGAGAGGAATAGGGTTCTCTGAGAGTGTGTAACAGCCTGCGGTCTAGACCCAGGATCTTGGGTGGAACCCCTACGCCCATTATCTGGGACACATGGCTGCGATCCTGGTGAAATCTCTCCCCTAGGGAATGGTCAGAGAGAACTTGAGTCCAAAGTGGTGACCTGCCCAGCTCCTAGCACCTTGATTGAGAAAACTGTGCCCGTGAAGCTGGGAGCTAAACCATTACCTCTCAGAGTCCTGCCCCTCCTCGCAGGACTCGGCCACTGAAAACAGAATGCTAAAGCCCTGGAAGGCCAGAGCTCTAGGTGTCTGTCACCCTCTTGGAACAGGTGGGGAAACTGAGGCCCAAAGGGAAGAGGCTGCTCATGGTCACACAGCGAGTGGCAAAGTGAAAACCGGACCCCAAGCCCCCCAGGCTCCCCGTGCTCTGCTGCCCCCCAGCCCTCTGCACTACCTCCCTCCTCCCAAGAATGACAGTTACGTTTGTACAGGGGGATCCTGTGTCAACCAAGAGACAGGAGGGTTTCTGCCAGCTTACAAACAGCAGTTGGAATGTTGACCAAACTCTGCAGGAGAGCAAGAGCCCCAGGCTCCGTTCGGAGCGATTTGCGCTGCTGTGTTCACTTAGGTCACAAACATACATGAGTGAAAACCCATCCATGACATGCCTGTGTTGAATACCATTCTTTTCATTTCACAAACATTTTCTCGGCATAAGTGTAGTGATGTGAGCCTTGAAATGCTATCTCTTGCTCATTGTAGCATGGTTTCCTGTAGCAAAAAAAATGGAAACAACCTCTGCAACAGCCTAATTAACATGCTGTGGTAAGGGAATGGATGGTTGGTGTAGAACCAAGGCATCGGACACTATGTAGCACTTTACAAGCATAGAGGTAGCTCTACACAGGAGCCTGCAGCACGTTGTTTTGTTTAAAAAAACCGAAAAGCAAGTTTAAGAAAAATATGTACAGTGTAAAACCACGTACAGAAAAAAAAAACTCATGAATCAGTCCTGTATTCTTCTACGGATACACATGTGCTTATATAAATGCAGAAAAAAATCTGGAAAAACACACACCAAGGCAATAAATAATCTCTTAGGCAAGGGGAGGGGGGCCATGTGCTGGGAGGAGGGGCCGGTCAAATGAAACCTCATACATAATTTTTTTTTGAGAATGAATTTTATTTACATATTATTTACTTAAGTAAAACTATGTTTTAGAAATACCATACTTTATTTTTTTATTTTTAATTTATATTGGAGTATAGTTGATTTACAATGTTGTAATAGTTTCAGTTGTACAGCAAAGTGATTCAGTTATACATATACACGCATCTATTCTTTTTCAGATTCTTTTCCCATTTAGGTTATTACAAAATATTGAGCAGAGTTCCCTGTGCTGTACAGTAGGTCCTTGCTGGTTATCTATTTTATATATAGTAGTGTGTATATGTCAATCCCAAACTTCTAATTTATCCCTCTCCCCACCTTTCCCCTTTGGTAAATTTGTTTTCTAAGCCTGTGAGTCTGTTTCGGTTTTGTAAATAAGTTCATTTGTATCATTTTTTTAGATTCCACATATAAGTGATGTCATATGATATTTGTCTTTCTCTGACTTACTTCACTTAGTATGATAATCTCTAGTTCCATCCCTGTTGCTGCAAATGGCATTAAGAAATAACATCCTTTAGAGCAAGGGTTGGCAAAGTTTTCCTGCCAAGGGCAGCAGTAAATATTTTAGGATCTGTGGGCCACATGTGTGCTGTCATAAGTGCAAACACAGCCCTAGACAGTACATACAAGAATGAGTGTGGCCGTTTTCAAATATGACTTTATTTATGGACACAGAAATTTGAATTTCACATAATTTTCATGTGTCACCAAATATTTTCTTTAACCATTTAAAATGTTAAAACCAGGGATTTCCCTGGTGGCACAGTGGCTAAGACTCCACACTCGCAATGCAGGGGACCCAGGTTCAATCCCTGGTCAGGGAACTAGATCCCACATACACGCTGCAACTAAGAGTTTGCATGCTGCAACTAAGGAGCCCTGGATCCGCAACTAAGACCCAGCGCAACCAAATATCCAAATAAATATTTTTTGAAACTAAAATAAAAATGTTAAAACCATTCTTAGGTCGCAGGCTCTCTAGCAGCCAGCAGCAGGCAGATCTGGCCCTGGGGCACTGGCCAAACCCTGCTCTAAGTCCAGTTCAAGCCTCTCCCTCCTACCACACTCATTTGTTTTGTCCTCAAATATTCCTGTCCTTCAGGCCCCCTCATGACCCTCCTGTGACCTGCAGTGGTCCCTCCGGCTGCCTCCCAGCTCTACCTGTGTGCCCTTGGGGACCTCCTCTCAGGGCTACAGGGCTAGTTTTTCCTGAGCAGGGCTCTGAATGGCCCCATTCACCTTAGCAGGGGGAACCCAGAGAAAAGAATTTTGTGTGGAGTCCACTGGAGAAGCCAGAACTTTGATTTGCCTTTGAAATTAGCCCCCCTCCTCTCCCATTCCCAGGGGTCCCTCGCCACTTCCCTGATCGCACCCGGCTGGCACCGGCCATCTCTCCCGTGCAGCCCCACGGTCTCATCAGCATCTCAGCTCCAGGTGGCTCCACCATGGACCCCAGAGCCCTCTGCTTCCTGTGCCTGCTCATCTGAGTCATGTCAGGTATGGGCATCTTCTTCCATCTTGGCAGATCTTTTTCCTCCCTTGGGACTCTTGAGGACACCGCCCCCCCCCCCCCCCCCCCCGTTGTCTCTGCCTTTCCCAGGACTGCCCTGTCGACAGCAGGGGGAGGGAAGTGAGCCCTGCATCTGAGCACTCAGCTCAGCTCCTCCTCAGTCTGTGCCCCGTGGCTGGGTCCTGTCGCCTCTGTGAGCTCAGCTTCCTCACCTTATGGTGACAAGGACGGACTGTGTGTGTTATCGCCCAAGTCCTTTCCAGACCCAACAGGACTCTCTGATCTGAAAGTCAGAGGCTATCATTTTAAGTCTAGCAATCTGGGATTCATCAGTGGTACAGTGTGTGCAACTCTGAAATCTGACAGTATAAACCCTGGCTCCTGCGATCACTGGCAAGATTTAATAAAACCAAGACTCAGTTTATTCAGGAGTAGAGTGGGAATAACAGTAATCTTACAATTATAGGGTAGTTTCGACGATTAAATGATGTATATAAACATCTGTCTTGGAGCCTAGCACAAAGACAGTAACTGGTAGCAGTATTATTTTAATTTAAAGGAACCTGATTATACCAAGACTATGTAATTCTAAGAGTTTGAGTGTTTATTTCTAGATTCTTTGACTCTAAGAATCTATGATTTTGCTCACAAATATCAACAGTTGTAGGGTCCAGCAGGGGCACAGCCTGAAGGATTTCTGGCCCAGAACCTGACAGTAGGTAAATAGCCAGGGGAAGCTGAGGCCCCAGGGAGACTGTCCCTCTATCTCTCTGCTTCCAACCATCCCAGGAAGAGGTTAGGGCTGTAATAGTCTCTGCGAGAGAACAGCTGTGCTTGAAACAAGATTTAGAGAGCTGGTGTCATCCCAGACGTCCTCTTCCAGATCTGTCTGGTCATTGGCAATAGCTATTCCCACGTGGTTCTATCAGATGCCCTTTAGGGAGCCTCAGGTGGAAGGGAAGGGGCAGGCACCTTCCTGGTAAGAATGTAGCAGTTTATGAAAGGGTTGATGGTTGAGATTGGAGGGTTTATTTGAAGGAGAAGGAGTTGGAGGATGGGGGATACTGGAGGTGACGTGATCATTCATTTAGAACATGGGCACTGAGAAGGATGCTTGAGAGCTCATATAGTCCAGGAATTTAAAAACTATGCTCTGAGGAATTAATTCTATTGCCCTACTGCCTGCCTTGGGGTGAGGGCAAGAGAGGAGGGGGAGAGTAGGGATTGAAAAGCTGATTGGGTGGGTCTCAGCCCCCCATCTTCTTCAACCAGAACAATCCTATTATTATTTTTCGACATTTCAAGAGAGGGTTCTGTTATCTAGACTCTGTCTATTGATTGGTTTGTTTTTAAACTTGAAAATCTCAGTTTAGTCCAACCTCTTCATTTTATAACTGCAAAAACTGAGATCCAGGGCCAGCAAGATGAAGAATACAAAGAGGTAGCATAAGACAGGATCTCTCTAATTTGGTGACCTTGGGCAAACTCTGTCACTTATGTGATACTCATTTTTCTCATCTGTAAAACGGGGCGTGAGTGAAAGCTTCCTGGCAGGGCTTTGTAGGGTTAGGTCAGATAATGCATGGAAAGCACTCTGCACAGTGCCTGGGTTCCCAATTTTTGAGTTATGATCATTATCATCCAACCCTGAAGTCAAGCTTGACATCTTCCTTTAATTTGCTTCAGCGACTTGTTGGCTTGGTGAACCCGTGAGCTCCAAAGCTGTAGGTATCTTGTGATGGCTCCCACAGAACCCCATCTTCCATGGAAGCTCTCCGTCCTGGGAGGTAGGGCCTCTGCTATTGAAGTGTTTGCAGCCACCCTGTAATCAGGGTTTGCTGTGGGCCCTGGCAGAATCCAGCCAGGACAGCCCCAGCTCTGAGAGCTACTCTTACCCAGCCCTTGATCAGATTTCAACTCCAGACCAAAGAGGATTCCAGATCCCAGAGGTACCTCCAGCTGGCTGCTTCGACAACAGCTTCTCAATTAGGGCAATCAGAGAACCAGGGGGCATTCCTGGCCCCTCTCGTATCCTGCCCACTGACTGGCTTGCTTCTGTTTCATGGAAGGCCCCTATCCATAGACGTTTGGCTATTAGAGCATTAGCATTATATTTAGATTTAAAAAAATATACTGTGGTCTTGCAAAGATGTCCACATCCTCATACCCAGAACTTTATACGGCAGAGAAGAGTTAAGGCCGTAGATGTAGTTAAGGTTGCCCATCAACTGACCTTAAAATAGGGAGAGTATGCTGGATTATTCATTCAGGTGGGCCCAATGCAATCACAAGCGTCCTTAATGTGGAAGAAATGAAACCATGGGTTAAATCCAGTTCACCTGCCTTCACTAATCCAGGTCACGTCCTCCAAGCAGCACGTAGCCTAAACAATGTTTGCCCGAGTTATTTTCCGGGAACTTGGAATCAGCTGTGTCTAGCTCAAGCTGGGCTGGTTTGGACTGGATAGGACCACTGACCCTTCAACTGGGCATGCGCAAGTGATCTTTTGCCCCCAGAGGGCGGAAAACTCCTCAGAACGTGCGGAACGTGTAGCCTAGTTACGCCTGCGCAGAAAAGCACTGTATCACACCTTTTTCCAATCACCTTTCCCCAGGCTTCCCACACTCTCCCCGCTCCGCACGCCTCAGACCGCACTACTTCTTTATCCTTTATTCAGTAAGTACTCTGAGCCCCTCGCCTTTGGGGATGTGGATTTGAGACTTGATCTCCCTGTTCTCAAACCCCGCGTCTCAGCGTTTTGGCTGGCTGTTCGCTGAGATAACAAACCTCGTTCTGAAACAAAGGGACTCACATGAGAGAACCAGAGAGATGGCACCAGGAGGAAGACTTGGTCCAACGATGCTGGCTTTGAAGATAGAGAAAAGGGGGCCATAAGCCAAGGAATGTGGGCAGCCTCTAGAAGCCAGAAAAGGCAAGTTAAAATCTTCCAAGAGCCCCTGCTGACGCCTTGATTTTAGCCCAGTGAGACCCATTTCAGGCTTCTGACCTTCAGAACTGTAAGATAATAAATTTGGGTCATCCTAAGCCACAGAGTTTGTGGCAGTTTGTTACAGCAGCGATAGGAAATGAATAAGCTATTCATGATAACTGTTTATTGAACGTCTATCATAACCCAGGCACTGTGCTAAGTGTTTCACGCTTATCATTTAATACATATAATAGTTCTGCCAAGCAGGGGTTCTTGTTCCCATTTTCTAAATGAAGAAAAAGGGACTCAGGGAAATTATTGACCTGGCCAAGGTCACTCAGCTAGTGTGTAGCAGAGCAAAGCTTCAAAGCCCAGCACCACCGGCTCTAAAGGCCATATTGCCGTCAGTTCGCCCAGGCTTATCCCCACTTCTCTGGAGTGGCTTAGAGAATACCTCCTTAGAGAATCTTTGTTTTCAGATGCCAGACCTCAGTGTTCTAGGCCACCTCTTCAGTATGTTGAGTCCAGCTGTTCTCTTGGAGGCTTAGTTTCTCAACTTGTACAAAGGGGATAATAATGCTCGTTGGGCGCCCTTTTGGGGCTACAGCAAGGATTAAACCAGAATGTGGGTGGAAAAATTCTCTGCTCTGTTAAGTGCTCTCCATGTAAGAACTTCAGAATAAACCTCCCCCAAACTACCAAAACTTGCCCCAAACCATTGCAACTTCCTTTCCCTCCAAGGCTGGGCATGGCTCCCAGGATATATCCCTGCCAGGGACACTAGGGAAACCTTTTACACTGTAGTGAAATTACAGAAAAAAGATGTATTGGTCTCTGTCCCCCGTTCCTGGCACGAGCTTCTAAAAACCCTTGGAATTTCCTAAGTGATAGGAGCGCTGGGAGCATCTTATAATGTTTGGGTTTTGACCCCGGTTCCTGACACAGAGCTCCGAAAGCTCTTGGAATTTCCCAAGTGACAGGAGTGTCTTTTGTTCTAATGAGGTGACTCCTGGGGGCTTCTGGATGAGGGCTGGTCACCATCAAGAGCAAGCCATGACTAGAAGCTTGGAACTTTCAGCTCTACCCCCGTCCTCTGGGAAGGGGAGAGGGGCTGGAGAGTGAGTTGATGGATCATGCCAACGTGAAGACGTCTCCTCCATAAATATCCCCAAAGTATGGGGTTTGGAGAGCTTCTGGAGCTAATGGGCAAGTTCTGGGAGAGTGGGGCACCACAGGAGGGCATGGAAGCTGCAAGCCCCTTCCTACACACCTTGTCCTGTGTATCTCTTCCATCTGGGTATTTATCTGTATCCTTCGTCACATCTTTTGTTTTTTATTTTATTATTATTTTTTAACTTTTATATTGGAGTACAGTTGATTTACAATGCTGTGTTTCAGATGTACAGCAAAGTGATTCAGTTATACATATACATTTATTCTTTTTCAGATTCTTTTCCCATTTAGGTTATTACAGAATACTGAGCATAGTTCCCTGGGCTACACAGTAGGTCCTTGTTGGTTATCTATTTTAATATTTATTTATTTGGCTGCGCTGGGTCTTAGTTGCGCAAGCGGGATCTTTAGTTGAGGCGTGCAGGATCTAGTTCCCTGACCAGGGATCAAACCTGGGCTCCCTGCATTGGGAGCATAGAGTCTTAACCACTGGACCACCAGGGAAGTCCCGGTTATCTATTTTAAATATAGCAGTGTGTATATGTCAATCCCAAACTCCCAATTTATCCCCCCCTCCACCTTTCCCCTTTGGTAACCATAAGTTTGCTTTCTAAATCTGTGAGTCTGTTTTGTAAATAAGTTCATTTGTATCATTTTTTAAAAAAAATTCTGCATGTAAGGGATATCATATGATATTTGTCTTTCTCTGTCTGACTTCACCTAGTATGATAATCTCCAGGTCCATCCATGTTGCTGCAAATGGCATTATTTCATTATCTTTAATGGCTGAGTAATGGTCCATTGTATATATATACCACATCTTCTTTATCCACACCCCTGTCCATGGACACTTAGTTTGCTTCCATGTCTTGGCTATTGTAAATAGTGCTGCTATGAACATTGTGGGTACATGTATCTTTTTGGATTAGAGTTTTGTCTGGACATATGCCCAGGAGTGGCATTGCTGGATCATATGGTACCTCTATTTTTAGTTATTTAAGGAACCTCCATACTGTTCTCCATAGTGGCTGTACCAATTTATATTCCCACCAACACTGTAGGAGGATTCCCGTTTCTCCACACCCTCTCCAGCATTTATTGTTTGTAGACTTTTTGATGATGGCCATTCTGACTGGTGTGAGGTGATATCTCATTGTAATTTTGATTTGCATTTCTCTAATAATTAGTGATGTTGAGCATCTTTTCATGTGCCTCTTGGCCATCTATATGTCTTCTCTGGAGAAATGTCTATTTAGGTCTTGTGCCCATTTTTTGATTGGGTGGTTTTTTTGATATTGAGCTGCCTGAGCTGTTTGTAAATTTTGGATATTATTTCCTCTTCAGTCACATCATTTGCAAATATTTTCTCCCATTCTGTGGGCTGCCATTTCATTTTGTTGCTGGTTTCCTTTGCTGTGCAAAAGCTTTTAAGTCCCATTTGTTTGTTTTTGTTTTTATTTCCATTACTCAAGGAGACAGATCGAAAAAAGATATTCCTGTGATTTATGTCAAAGAGTGTTCTGCCTATATTTTCCTCTAAGAGTTTTATAGTGTCCAGTCTTACATTTAGGTCTTTAATCCATTTTGAGTTCATTTTTGTGTATGGTGTTAGAGAATGTTCTAATTTCATTCTTCTAAATGTAGCTGTTCAGTTTTCCCAGCCCCATTTATTGAAGAGACTGCCTTTTCTCCATTGTATAGTCTTGCCTCCTTTGTTGTAGATTAATTGACCATAGGTGCACGGGTTTATCTCTGGGCTTTCTATCCTGTTCCATTGATTTATATTTCTGTTTTTGTGCCAGTACCATACTGTTGATTACTGTAGCTTTGTAGTATAGTCTGAAGTCAGGGATCATCATATCTTTTTATAATAAGCTGGTAAGCGTGTTTCCCTCAGTTCTGTAAACCATTCTAGCAAGTTAACAAGCCCCCAGGAGGTGGTTGTGGGAACCCTGATTTGCAGCTGGTTGGTCACAAGCATAGGTGACAGCCTGGGACTTGAGTCTGGCATCTGAAGTAGGGGGGCAGGGGCAGTCTTGTGGGACTGAGCCCTTAACCTATGGGGGGGGGGGGTTGTCTGATGCTCTCTCCAGGTGGATATTGTCAGAATTGAGTTGAATTGTAGGACATGCAGCTGGTGTCCCAGAATTGTTTACGGTAAGGGTGGAAAAATCCACACATCTGGTGTCAGAAGTGTTGTGAGTGTGGTCGTAGTGTGAGAACAAAGGAGAAGCAAACAGGAGTGTAGTTTTTTCTTAACAATGGTGAAAACCAGAGGACTCAGGTTTGAAAGTGGTGGTTTGGATCCTTTATTTTGTTGTTTTGTTTCTGCCCAGTGGGTGCCTGTGTGTTGGTGATGGTGGTTCGGGGCCATAAAAAAAAGGACGATTGCTAAACTCCATTGGGACTTTTTACTATTACTGCTGCCCAGACACTGTATCAGAGTCCCCTTGCCCGATTGGCCCCTGCCATCCGCATCAGTGATGGGGTTGCCCAAGGCTTTTGCAACATGGTGGTTTAAGAAGATGCATCTGATGTCGTGTGTAAGATAGTAGAACAGAGGCAAGAAGACTAGCTGGGAGGTACTGCAACAGTTTAGATGCAATCTGATCACAGCTTTGACTGTGGTGTTAACAGTGGGGATAGAGAGAAAAGGATGAATTTGGTAACTGTTAGGAAGGAAAAGAGCCTCGGGACTTAGTATAAATTTACAACTTCCTCTGTATGAAGAGAGATTTGGGGGCTGGAGTGGCAGGCAGGCATGTGGAATGATTCCACTTCCTCTTCCACAGGGAAGATAATTAGATCAGTGGTAAAAGTTGGAGATAGTGGGTCCATATCTGAAAGGACTGTTGAGCAGCCAGAGCCACTCAGCGTCAAGATCACTGCTGGTGGAATTACCGTGGGCTCTGGAGTCAGGCTGAGCTAGGTCTGAGTTCTGGGTCTCCTACTTCCCCACATACCTTGGGAAAGTTAGCCTCCGTGAGCCTCAAGTTCCTCATCTGTAAAATCAGAATAATACTTTGCAGTCATTAAGAGGATGAAATAAGATGTATATAAAGGGCTAGTCCTGTTCCAGAAACACTGTAGGTCCATTAACGGTAGCTATTGGTATATTTAAATACCAAGCTCCCCATCATGAGACATATCTAAGCGCAGGTTAAGCTGCCTCTTTTGGAGAATGCTCTAGAAGGTTTTGAAATACTGGTGGCAGCTTGGATACGAAAATGTGTAAGGTCCCTTGCATAGCCTACCAGCAGTTCTGCTTCTAAGGAATTCGTTCTAAGGAAGCAATCTGATTGAAGGTGCATGAACAAGATGATAATTGCAAAATTGTTTATTTGGGCTAAGAATGAAAAACCCAAATACCCAAAAATAAAGATACATCACTGTCATGAAATACCATTCAAGTTATTAAAAATGTTGGTGCGCGTGTGTTTGACATGGAATGGTAATCACATACTAACGGAAAATGCAGATTATTAATATGTATTATATTCCATTTTAACAATATTTATTTAAAATATTTGCATTAAAAAGCCCTGGGAAAATATGCTTCAAATACTCATGGTGGTTATCTCTGGATGGTAAGTTTTGGGGCAAATTTAATCCTTTTTCTTGGTTTGTCTGTATTTTATAATTTTTCTCTAAAGAGTGAGAATTACTTGTGTAGTAGTAGTAAGTATAAAAAACAACAGAGCTCTGTGGTTCTGTCAACTGCTCGGGTGAGGAAAGGACAGAATGGTGGAGGCTGACCCCAGACTCACCCTTTCTTCCCTGCAGCTGAAATCCAAGAGTGTGGCAGAACTCCAAACCCCAGAAAAGAGGAGCCTCAAAGCAGCCAGCCCTGGTGAGGTGAAGGCCCCAGGAGCTCCAGGTGATAGAACCCAAATCAGACCAGAGCCACAAGTCCCTGCAGATGAAGACGCCTGTGGAGGCCGCAGCCCCAAGCCGCCCAGCTCCCTCCATCCTGACCCAGGTGTTAGGGAGGGGCTGATTCCAAAAGGTGGGGGACTCTGAGCCTGTGGGCTGGGGAGCCCCCGGAGATGCCAGCGGAAGGTGGTCTGCTGGAGGGCCCCTGTGAACCTGGAAGAGGAGGGTGAGGGATGCCTGAGGTATGGGATGGAAGAACTCCTGTGACAGCCTAAATGGATCCAGGGGTGGGTCAGACGATGTCAGGCAGTAGTTGTCAAGCACTTTGATAAGTCTTTATAGGGATTAAAATGGCCCAGAACCCACACTGGGCATTCCATTACAAGCAACTATAGGCATTTAAAAGGCACAGTAAGATGGGCTCACAGGACCCGTCAGCTGCCTAGTGGTTTTACAGAATGGGAGATAAAGCTGTCCACAGTCTTGGGATGTCAGTTGTGGAGGCAGCAAACAGTGCCTGTAGGGAAAAAGGTGGCAATGGTAAGGCCAAAAGACTGACCTATCTGTGCTGGAGGTCAGGCTGGAGACCGCCCTTCTGTCAGGCGCTCCGTCACAGGGAAGGCAGAAATAAAGGCAAAGTTGGTCCCACAGTGTTACCCACCTGAGTCCGGAAGAAAATCAGGCAAAGGTTGGGATATAAAACCGGGTTCAGAAAATTTGTCCTCCCTCAACTGAGTTTTTTTTTTTTTTTTTTTTTTTTTTGCTGCACCACACAGCATGCTGGATCTTAGTTTCCCGACCAAGGATCGAACCCATTCGCCCTGCAGTGGGAGCTTGGAGTCTTAATCACTGGACTGCCAGGGAAGTCCCTCAACTGAGTCTCTTAAAATGAGAGTTCTGTGGACTCTGTGTCTTTTGGCAGGTGGAGGCATTCAGAGGGCATTTGCTGGCCTGAACAAAGGGACACAGGAACGGAGCCAAGAAGGGCAAAGGAGTTTGGGAGATTTCGTTTGCAATGTGTGGGCAACGTCAGTGCGGGGGAAGATGGACCAATTAGAAGTTGCACTTGAGGCCAGTGGGATAGGAGAGCCGATCAAACTGTGGGTAGGGCCAATACAAATCCTGACAGCTCGATTGGGGAAGACTGGGTGGGTGGAGTGATAAAAATTGGGGAAGGGGACTGTCAGCCAAACAAACGCTGCCCACCAGGTGTCTCAAGTCATCCCCATCTCCTGCCCGCCCTGGCCCACTGCCCACCAACTGTCTTTCAGAATCAAGCCCTTCAGCCAGCACAGTCACTTGCAGCTGGTGTAATCCAAGGGCACAGAGATGGGAATACAGCTGGTGGGCTTGGCATTGCCAGGACAGCATGTGTGCAGACAGCAAGGACCTCCAGGGGAAGACCTTCATCTTCACAGGTGCCCTGGAGTCAGGGTCTCCAAGAAACTCAACTCACAAAGCCCTTCAAACCTGTCTTCAGTATTTCTCCTTAGACCCACCTATGAAATGAGAGGATTGCACTAGTGGATCTCTAAGGTCCTTCTTGTGACATTTTGGGATTCTATGGCTCGTTCCATGTAGAATGGAGGAGTCCGAGTCCAACTTTGTCCGATGGAGGAAAGAGATGACTCTTCTAGACTCAGCAGTGTCTCTCTCTTACTCAGTTCCAACCCTAGCAGTAATGATAAGCTAATCTAGAGGGTCTTGATCATGACTATCAGCGTCACCTGGGAGCCTGTTAAAAACAGATTCTTAGGCCCCACTGCCATCACCTCTGGACAGAATCTAGATGCCTAACAAGTCCTATGGGTGATTCCAATCTTCAGGAAGATTTGGGAACCAACAGCCAGTGTGTCCCAGCTATGGCTGCACATCAGGGTCACCTGGGGAGCTTTAAAACCGCTGATACCAAACCCCCGCCTCAAGCCAGGTCCCCGTGGACTTAGTCTGGGGCTGGGGCCCAGGAACCGGTTACCTTAAAGGCACCTCAGGTGACTCTACTGTGCAGCCAGGTTAAGAACCTTTGCATTTGTCTAATTCTAGAGCTTCTTCACCCAATACAGAAGCCACTCAACAGATAGGGCTATTTAAACCTAAATGAACTAAGAGCTGAAAATTCAGTTAAGTTGCACTAGCTACATTCAAAGAGCCCTATAGCCACATGTGGCTAGTGGTTACGTCTTCAACAACACAGATAGAAGTACAGAAAGTTCTATTGGTAGCACTGCTTTAGAAAGCTAGTCCCCAGTTAATTCCTACTCAGTGCACCATTATGCACCGAAGAATCTGACTTGAGATTGTGTTGCTAAAAGTACCGTGAAAGAGTTTGATGAGCATTTGCCTCCCACAGGCCTGGTGCCTCATATCCAGTATCTCATTTGCTTGTTATCAGCTCTGCAAAATAGGCCAGAGTGGGATTATTGCTCCTACTTGATGAAAAAAAAACCAAACAAGAACCAAGGCTCGGAGGAAGAAAGTGATTCGCTTAAGATCCCACAGCTAGTGGGTGGCAACATCAGGAATCAAACCAGAAATCTGGACTTCTAGTTCAGTATTTCCTGTGATATTTTTCACAAAGAAGGGCCCTTAGAGACTGAGTGGTCTGAACCCCTCATTGTACAAATGAAGACACTAAAGATCAGAGAGGGAAAGAGACTGAAGATGCACAGCAAACATGACAAAACTGAAACTAGCAGACTGGTCTTTAGCCTTCAGTGCAGGACACCATATGAGATAGCCAAGCGCATGGAGAATGGCGATGGGCAGGTAAAGTAGGATTTCAAGTCCCCACCAGGGACCTTATGCTTGTGGGTGGTGGTAGAGCATCAGGAAGCAACAAATCTGTCAAGCTCATTCTCTCTCCTTCCAGACTCAGAGGAACTCTTTGTCCTCACAGAGGATTATATGAGGTGGTGCAGCCGTAGAGCTATCAGCCAGTTCCAGTTCTCTGTCAGGTGACCAACGCCCTGGCCCAGGTGACACTGCATTGGGAGTTCCCCCCTAAGGAGTTCCCCGTGGATGAGACCGACGTCTCCTTTTCAAGTTTTATTTTTATTATTTTTTTATTGAAGTATAGTCGGTGTATAATATAAGTTACAAGTGTACAATATAGTGATTTACAATTTTTAAATGTTATACTCCATTTATAGTTATTATAAAATATTGGCTGTATTCTCTGTATTGTACAATATATCCATATAGCTTATTTAGTACATGATAATTTGTATCTCTTAATCCCTTACCCCAGTATAGTAACCCCCGCTTCCCTCTCCCCACTGGTAACCACTAGTTTGTTCTCTGTATCTGTGAGGACAGACATCTCCTTTGTTGTGAAGAGGGCTTCACCATCCACTGGCCCTGAGCTTCCTTGGCTGGCTCTCTCTTCTGCTTGGCCAGCCTGGGCGGCATGAGGCGAATCTCTACCAAGTATGTGCTGATCTGCATCAACTGTGCATGAACCTAGGGCTCTGGGTGGGCAGGGAAGGGGGAGGTTATGGGGAGAGATGCCTCCTTTGGGCACCTCAGGTTGGGGTTCTATGGATTATGAAGCTCTAAACAACCAACCAGATTTAACAGTGCTCCACATATTCAACCACCTTGTCTGACAGCCAGTCAATCAGCTTAAGCTAGCTTGCATCAGGTCAGCCTGTCTATTCACCCACCCATTCTCAAACTGTTCCACTGATCCACCCTTCTTCCAATCAACCATTCCATTCATCCATCCTCCATTAATTCATTATACCCATTCACATGGCCTCTATCAATTCAACCATCTCAACCATTTATCCTCTTATCAATTTAACTATTCCTCCTATTCATTCAACTATTCTCCCATTCTGTAGGTAGTCTTTTCATTTTGTCAGTGGTTTCCTTTGCTGTGCAAAAGCTTTTAAGTTTAATTAGGTTCCACTTGTTTATTTTTTGCTTTTATTTCTTTTGTCTTAGGAGACTGATCCAAGAAAATTGCAATGATTTATGTCAAGGAGTGTTCTGCCTATGTTCCCTTCTAGGAGTTTTATGGTTTCAGGTCTTACATTTAGGTCTTTAAAACATTTTGAGGGGTTTTTTGGGGTATATTTTTGTATATGGTTTGAGGGAATGTTCTAATCTCATTGTTTCACACGTGGCTTTCCAGTTTTCTCAGCACCGCTTCTTGGAGAGACTGTCTTTTCTCCACTGTATATTCTTGCCTCCTTTGTCATAGGTTAATTGACTGTAGATGTGTGGGTTTATTTCTGGGCTCTCTATTTTCCATTGATCTATGTGTCTGTTTTTGTGTCAAGATCATGCTGTTTGGCTACTGTAGCTTTGCAGTATAGTCTGGTGTCTGCAAGGGTTATACCTCCAGCTTTGTTCTTTTTTCTCAGGATTGCTTTGGCAATTCTGGGTCTTTTGTGGTTCCATATAAATTTTAGGATTCTTCTAGTTCTGTGAAAAATGTCCTGGGTAGTTCGGTATGGATTGCATTAAATCTGTAGATTGTTTTGGGTAGTATGGCCATTTTAATAGTATTAATTCTTCTAATCCAAGAGCATGGGGTATCTTTCCATTTCTTTGAATCATCAGTCTCCTTCATCAGTGTTTTATAGTTTGCAGAGTATAGGTTTCTCACCTCATTGGTTAAGTTTATTCCTAAGTATTAATTTTTTGATGTAATTTTAAATGGGATTTTTTTTTTTTACTTTCTCTGATATTCCATTACTAATGTATAAAAACACAACAGATTTCTGTATATTAATCTTTTATCTTGCTACCTTCGTGAACTCATTTATTCTGATAGTTTTGGGGTGAAGACATAAGGGTTCTCTAGAGTATCATGTCATCAGCAAATAGTGACAGGTTAACCTCTTCCCTTCCAATTTGGATACATTTTATTTCTTTTTCTTGTCTGACTGCTGTGGCCAGGACTTCCAATACTATGTTGAAAAGAAGTGGTGAGAGTGGACATCCTTGTCTTGTTCCTGAATTTAGTGGGAAAGCTTTCAGCTTTTCACTGTTGAGTATTATGATGGCTGTTGTTTTGTTGTAAATGGCCTTTATTTGTTGAGATATGTTCCCTCTATGTCCACTTTGACAGTTTTTATCATGAGTGGTTGTTGAATTTTGTCGAATCCTTTTTCTGTGTCTATTGAGATCATGTGAGTTTTGTCTTTTGTTAACATTGTGTATCACACTGATTTTGCATATATTGAACAAACCATCCTTTTGTGATCAATCATGGTATATGATTCTTTATTGTTGAATTCAGTTTGGTAATATTTTGAGGATTTTTGCATTTATACTCAAAGATATTGGCCTGTAATTCTCCTTTTTGGTAGTCTCTTTGTCTGGTTTTGGTATCAGGGTAATTGTGGCCTTGTAGAATGACTTTGGGAGTGTTCCCTCCTCTTCAGTCTTTTGGAATAGTTTGAGAAGGATCAGTATAAGTTCTTCTTTATGTTTGGTAGAATTCCCCAGTGAAGCCATCTGGTCCTGGACTTTTGTTTGCTGGGAGTTTTTTAAATTACAGGTTCACTACTAATGATCAGTTTGTTCTTTTTTACTTGGCCATGCCACATGGCTTGCAGGATTAGTTCCCCTACAGTGGAAGCATGGAGTCTCAACCACTAGACCACCAGGGAATTCCTGATCAGTTTGTTCTAATTGTCTGTTTCTTTTTCTTTTAATATTTTATTTATTTATTTATTTGGTTGCACTGGGTCTTAGTTGCGGCACGTGGGTTCCTTTGTTGTGGCATGCAAACTCTTAGTTCGGCATGCACACGGGATCTAGTTCCCTGACCAGGGATCGAACCTGGGCCCCCTGCACTGGGAGTGCAGAGTCTTAACCACTGTGTCACCAGGGAAGTGCCCCGTCTGTTTCTTCTTGACTCAAGTCCTGGCATGCCATTTGTTTCTAGAAATTGGTACATTTCTTCTAGGTTGTCCAATTTGTTGGTGTATAATATTCATAGTGTTCCCTAAATGATTTTTTGTATCTCTATGGTATCAGTTGTTATTTCTCCTCTTTCATTTCTTATTTTATTTGAGTCCCCTCTTTTCTTGGTGAGCCTGGCTAAAGATTTGTCAATTTTGTTTATCTTTTCAAAAAAAACCAGTTCTTGGTTTCCTTTCTATTGTTTTTTTTTTTGATCTCTGTTTCATTTCCTCTCTGATCTTTTAGTTCTTTCTTTCTACTGACTTTGGGCTTTGTTTGTTCTTTTTATTATTCTTTTAAGTTGTAGGTTAGGTTGTTTGAGATTTTTCTTGTTTCTTAAGGAAGGCATGTATCACACTATGAACTTCCCTCTTAGAACTGCTTTTGCTGTATCCCATAGATACTGGAAAGTAGTGTTTTCACTTTCGTTTGCCTTGAGGTATTTTCTGATTTCTTTTTTGCTTTCATTGCTGACATGCTGGCTTTTTTTTAGGAGCATATTGTTTAGTCCTCACATGTTTTTCCATTTCTCTTTCTGTAGTTGACTTCTAGCTTCATATTGTTGTGGTCAGAAAAGACGCTTGATATAATTATTAGCCTCTTAAATTTGTTGAGGCTTGTTTGTGACCTAGTATGTGATCTATCCTGGAGAATATTCCATGCACACTTGAAAAGAATGTATATTATGCTTTTTTTCTATGTAGTGTCCTGTGGATATCAATTAAGTCCGCCTGCTCTATTGTATCTCTTAGGATCTCTGCCTTATTGATTTTTTCTGTCTGGATGATCTGTCCATTGATGTTAGTGAGGTGTTATAGTCTCTACTATTGTATTATTGTCAGTTTGTCCCCTTATGTCTGTTAGTGTTTGCTTTATATATTTAGGTGTGCCTATATTGGGTATGTATGTTAACGAGTATAATATCCTCTTCTTGTATTGCTCCTTTTATCATTATATAATGCCCTTTGTCTTTTGTTATAGTCTTTGTTTTAAAGTCTATTTTGTCTAAGTATTGCTACCCCTGCTTTCTTGTCATTTCTGTTTGCATGAAATAGCTTTTTCTATCCCCTTGCTTTTAGTCTGTGCTTCTTTGACCCTGAAGTGAGTCTCTTGTAGGCAGCATATTAAAAGGTCTTGTTTTTATCCAATCAGCCGCCCTATGTGTTTTGATTGGAACATGTAGTCCATCGACATTTTTTCATAGATATTTATTTTAAATTTTTTTGGAGTATAGTTGATTTACAATGTTGTGTTACGTTCAGGTGCATGGCAAAGTGAATCAGTCATATATATATACCTCCACTCTTTTTTTTTTAGATTCTTTTCCCATATAGGCCATTATAGAGCATTGAGTAGATTTCCCTGTGCTATATAGCAGGTTCTTATTAGTTATCTATTTTACATATAGTACTGTGTATATGTCGATCCCAATCTCCCAATTTATCCCTCCCCCACCATCCCTAGTAACCATAAGTTTGTTTTCAACATCCATGACTTGACTTCTGTTCTGTAAATAAGTTCATTTGTACCCATTTTTTTAGATTCCACATACAAGGGATATCATATTTGTCTTTGTCTGACTTACTTCCCTCAGTATGACAATCTCTAAGTCCATCCATGTTGCTGAAAATGGAATTATTTTGTTCTTTTTTATGGCTGAGTAATATTCCATTGTATATATGTATCACATCTTCTTTATCCAGTCCTCTGCTGATGGACATTTAGTTTGCTTCCATGTCCTGGCTGTTGTAAAAGTGCTGCAATGAACATTGGGGTGCATGTATCTTCATGAACTTTGTTTTTTTCTGGGTATATGCCCAGGAGTGGGATTGCTTTGTCCTATGGTAGTTCTATTTTTAGTTTTTAAGGAACTTCCATACTATTCTCCATAGTGGCAGTACCAATCCACTGACATTTAAAGTAATTATTGAGAGGTATGTGCTTATTACCACTTTATTCCTTGTTTTCCAGTTGTTTTTGTAGTTCTTTGTTCATTTCTTCTTTTTGTTTCTCCCATTGTGGTTTGTTTGTTTGTTTGTTTATTTATTTAGGCCAAACCACATGGTTTGTGGGATCTTAGTTTCCCTTGGCAGTGAAAGCACAGAGTTCTAACCACTGGACCACCAGGGAATTCCCTCATTGTGGTTTAATTTTCTTTTGTAGTATGCTTGAGTTCCTTTCTTCTTGGTTTGTGTATCTATTATAGATTTTTGATTTGTGGTTACCATGATCTAGTTTAAATTGATAATCATTTAAGTTCAAACACATTCAAAAAGATCTATATTTTTACTACCCCTCCCCACATTTTGCTCTTGATGTCATATTTTACATCTTAATCCTTAACTATTTACTGTTTATTTTAGTTGTAGTTGCTTAAAACTTTTTTTTGATCTAAGTACTGGCTTATTTAAGTGATCTTCAATCTTTATATTTGCTTTTCTTATTGGGATTTTCCCTTTCCTGCAGAGTCTTACTACTTTTCCATTTAGTGAAGACCCTTCAACATTTCTTTTAGGGTAGGTTTAGTATTGATTAATTCTTTTAGTTTTTGCTTGTCTGAGAAATTCTTAGTTTCTCCTTCTATCCTAAATGATAATCTTATTGGGTAGAGTATCCTAGGTTGCAGGGTTTTCCCTTTTAGGACTTTGAATATGTCATGCCACTCCCTTCTGGCTTGCAAAGTTTCTGCAGAGAAAGCAGCTGATAGCCTTATGGAGTTCCTTTGTATATGACTCTTTGTTTTTCCTCTTGCTGCCTTTAGAATTCTCTTTAACTTTTGCTGTTTTGATTATGATATGTCTTGGTGTGGGTCTGTTTGGTTTCATCTTGTTTGGGACTCTCTGTTCTTTCTGTACCTGGATATCTGTTTTTTTTAGGCTTGGGAAGTTTTCAGGCATAATTTCTTCAAATATATTTTTGATCCCCTTCTCTCCCTTCTTCTTCTCTGGAACCCCTGTAACGTGGATGTTAGCACATTTTATATTATCCCGTAGATCTTGCGTATTTCTTCCTTCCTTGCTCCCTCCCTCCCTTCCTTCCTTTCTCTTTCTTTCTCTCTCCCTCCCCCCTCTCTTTCTCTCTTTCTCTCTTTCCTCCTTCCTTCCTTCCTTCCTTTCTCTCTCTCTCTCTCTCTCTTTCTTTCTTTCTTTCTTTCTTTCTTTCTTTCTTTCTTTCTTTCTTTCTTTCTTTCTTTCTTTCTTTCTTTCTTTCTTTCTTTCTTTCTTTCTTCTTGCTTATCTTTCTGCCTGCTGTTCTGATTAGGTGATTTGCATTATTCTGTCTTCCAGATCACTGAGGCATTCTATGTCATTTAGTCTGCTATTCATTGCTTTTAGATTGCTTTTAATCTCAGAGACTGAATTACCTATTTTTGATTGGGTCTTTATAGTTTCTAGTTCCTTATTAAAATGATCTGTGCTTAGATCAATTCTCTTAACTCAGTTCGCATTTTTATTACCAACTTTTTGAACTCGTTGTCTGGTAGTCTGATTTATCTGTTTCATTATTTTTTCAAGCGTTTTCTCTTGCTCTTTAAATTGGGAGTAGTTCCTCTGCCTTTTCATTTTATGTAACTTTCTCTATGAATTTAGGTGAAACAGTTACTTCCCGTGGTCTCGAAGTGGTGTTTTTATCTGGGAGCATCCCTATGTAGACTGTGTGCGCCAGTGTCTTCAGGGTGAGGGCTGGATTTGATGTGGACACCAGCCACGTCTTTCCTCAGGGCGTGGTAACCACTATCACCTTGAGAAGGGGTGTGATTGGCATTGGAGAAGCCAGAGCCTGCACAGGGTGTGAGGTGGGACTCTCTGTCTGCTCAGTGGTGCTCGTAGGCCTGTTGGGTGGGGCCCGCTCCCAAGTTGATGGATTGGATGACTTGAGGGTCAGGCTCAAGCCGGCTCTGTTGCCTTAAATAAGTGTGTTTTCCTCCTCCCTGCACTGGGGCCTTTGCCCCAAAGGAGGGCGACGCTGAAACAAGTGGGGCTCCCGTGCTTACGGGGGTCTGATGCACTGCCTGTGTAGGTGGCTGCTGCTCCGTTCAGACGCAGCCCATGGTCGCGTCGCTCCCCGCTGTGTTCGTCTGTCCCGGATCTAGTGCAGGGCTGTGGTATGGGGTGGGTGGAGCTGGAGCGTTCACTAGGCTGCTACTGGGGATGGTGGCCTTGTGGTGGCGGGAACTGAAGTGGCTGCACAGCCCACAGTCTGGGCTGCTCCTGTGGTGCTGTTTAAGTAAGCGCCAGCAATGGCCACTGCTGCCCCACCTGGACCACACCCCAGGCCCCCAGGTCGCCTCTGCATCCCTAGATAGTCTTTTCCCAGGTCCGGGCTTTCCTAGATCCAGTGCCAGGCCGTGGTGTGGAGTGAGTGGGGCCGGGGTGTTCGCTCAGCTCAGGTTGGGGATTGCGGCGAGGCGGTTGCTGCTAGGGCAGACCTCTCCGCCCTGTCTGCTGGCAGGCTGGTAGCCCTGTACTCCTCACGAGTGGAGTCCTGGCTTTGCCAGCATTTCTGTCTGTCCCACTGGTTCTCCAAGCAGCCAAGAGGGCTTGCCTCCTCCGTGTAGGACCCCAGGACTGGGACACCCAGTATGTGGCTCAACCTACTCACTCCCCAGGGCGAGTATCCACCCATCTGATATACCTCTTAGTCCCCTCCCAGGCTCACAGGTGCTGACCCAATGCTTTTCTTCCCATCCTACCCGATTCTGCAGGAATCTTTTCGTAGCCTTGGTTACACAGGAACTCTTCCAGTTTCCAGTTAGTATTCTGAGAGACTTGTTGCACACGTAGATGTATTTTTGATGTGTTTGTGGGAGGGAGGTGAGCTCCATGTCCTCTTGCTCAGCCATCTTGTTCAGGCTCTGACCCAGACCCTCATTCCAACCATCCTAACAATAATTCAACATATGTGTCCCCATTTCTCTCCCCTTCTCTCCATGGCAGACCCTTCTTTCTCCCCCGAACCCGCCGTCCAAGCTTCAGCAACATTGGTACGACTGGGAGAGAACTTCAGTGTGATCTGCACAGTTCTGAGTGAGCCAGAGGTGGCTGTGGACTTGAGTTGGGAATATCCAGGGCAGAAGGTAAGAGGAGGCAGTGTGTATGTGGTGGTGGTGTATCAGGGCAGGGGTGTGGGAGTGAAGGCTGGAGATGAGGGCCAGGAGCCAGAGGGGAGACAGGGCTTGACTGGGAATTTGAGCAACCTGCATTCTAGTCCCAACTCTGACACTGCTTCTCTGAGTGACCCTGGGGAAGTCACTTCCTTTTCTGGGCCTCAGTTTCCTCATTTGTCAAGTACTTATCAGCTTATTGTATAAAAATATATAATTTGTTTTAATTTGTCCAACAATTATTGAGCACCCACCACGGAGCAGACACTGAACTAGGTGCTGGGACTACAATGATGAATTAAAGAGAAAGATGGCTCCCCCCTCTTCACAAGCTTACAGTCTAAATGGGGAGGAAGAAGTGGGAGATGAACAAACACGATCATCTACACAATACTAAGTGCTCCATCGAGGATACAATAAGGTAATGTGAGAGGGTCTACTGAGATAGTGGTCAGGGAGGCTTCTGAGGTGACACTCAAGCTGAGACCAAAGTGGCCCAAATCCCATGAAAATGAGTCTTGAACAAATGCTCACGCCCTGTGGCTGGGTGTGTATGTGACAGGAAATGGACCAAATGCATTAGTAACTGTTTCCTGACCATCCCATGTGGGCCCAGACCTTCCCCAGGTGGTGGTGGTGTTCTTTTCTCTCAAAGAACTTAACCCATAACCTCAAACATCTAAAGAAGAATTGTGCTAAGCAGTAGGCTACCAGCCGTGTGGACTTCAGGAATTCTTAAAAGAGCTTCCTGGAGGGACTGGAATTTGAGGTGCAAAGACTTGAAGGTGAGCCCCCAAGAGGCCTTAGCAAGTAGAGAGAGTGAGGTATCATTCTCCCACTTGTCAAAAGTGGAAACTTGAGACCCAACAAAGGGAAAAGAACACCCCGATGGCTGGGAGACACTGGCTTTGCTAGGCCAGCGTTTCCACAGGCATGTTCCTTGGAATGGCAGAAAACCAAAAAAATCATACCACCCCCTCCTCCAAAAAAAAGCGTCCTTAGGAAAACACTGCCTCTTAAAAAGCATTTGCCTTGGAGATTTAAAACATACAGGGACACGTGTTAGACTCAGTGGTCTGACTCTCCTCAGTTTTACTTTGCTTGACTATTTACCAAACAATTTTGCCCACTTCTGCAGAGGGAACACCCCTTAACATCCCCACAGAAGCAGAGTGCAATAAAACCCACACCGGAAAGTGCCGAGTTACCTCCTGCTTCTCCTTGAGTCGGGGAGGAGATCCCAGCTTCCCTCCAGGGACTTGAACAGCTTATTTTTCCACAGAGAACCTGGCCTTTCAGGTGCTCTAATACTGAGGTGTGACCTTGGCCAAGTTGCTCCTCCTTTCCCTGAAGGGGTACATTGTGCCTCTTACCTGCCCACTGTGCCCCAGTCAGAGATGGCACCTGGGGCAGCTGATGGACAGGTATTTTTGTCCCTGCAGCTGGGTCCACCCCCCGATGTCAGTGAGCAGGCCCATGGCGATGTGGACAGGTACGCCAGGAAAGCCAGGTAGGATGCGGGGAACACCCTATATGTGGAAGAGACCTGGGCCGGGGACGCTGGCATTGACACCTGCCAGGCCATGAACCTTCAGGGCCCAGGGACAGCTACCACCCGTGTCCTTGTGTTCCCCCGCTCCCTGGCAGCCAGGTGTAGAGCAATAGGTAGAAGCAGGGGTAGGTAATCGTATGAACCTTGGTGGTTTTGATGCCAAGGAGGTGCCCCTTGCAGAGCAGAAAGAACCTTCACGTTCACCCCCTACACTCTGCCAGCCCATCACTGCTTTCACCTCTTGTTTCAGCCTCACGGCCTCACTCCAAGCCTCGCCCTATTCTGACAGCCAGCCTTTAAGCCAGCCTTTACACCAAGCCCAGGCCCCATACCAAGCCTGGGCAAAGCCAGGGCCTGTGGGGCCCCAGTACCTGAGGAGGAGCCCAGAACTGCTGGTGAGTCCCCCCAGGCCCCAGGACTTACTTCTCAAGGATCCCTGCCCCTAGCAGAGGCCTTGAGTAAGGACCCACCTCCGCCCTCTCCCAGAAAAACAGAGGCCAAATCAATGCAGTATCGCATGTTTTTTTACTTTCCATAGCTTGCCTGCCCCAGGGTGAGGGTAGGACCACAGTTCACCTCCTCACAACCACCACGGGCTACATGAGGGAAACCCCACTTCCCACGACCTGCCCCTTCTCCAGCCCTCAACTCTCTCAATTAGAACGATGTTTTCCAAAGTGCATTCTGCAGCCTGAAGTGCTCAGGTTGGGGGAGAAACTTGGCCAAAGATGTCTAGGAGATGCTGGACACTTTGCTTCCTCCTTGGGAGTTTGCAGTGCATGTTAGCATATTAAAGGCTCTGAGAAATCCTGCAGTTTGCAGAGCTGTTTAACTGGAGTGAACCTAGAGTTTCCCAAATTACTTGGCTACCCATTCTTTTCTTGGTTGTGACCATTAACGTCCAATGAACTAGCCTATCCTAGTCAGGCTTTGGGAAAAGTTACAGGAAGGAGTATGTGTGTGATTCACTCCAGAGCTGTCCCCAAGGCTCCTGGATAACCTGTTTGCCCAGGGCTGGAGAAACAGAGTCACATCCGAACCCCTAGAACTAGAAATGGCTGAAGCCCAGATCTGGGGCAAGGAAGAAGGCAGTCTGGGATGATGGAGGAAACCCCAGTTCCTGTGAGTTGACTTTTCCTACGTGATGGTCCGGGGGGCTGGGGGACCCCAGGCAAGGCCCATTGGCTCCTGTGATCTCAGTTTGCTCTCTGCTAAAGCTGGGTAAGAACCTGCTTTGAGGATCTTTTGCAGACCAAGGAGGGCGGTGTGTATGAAAGCATTTAACTAAAATGCTTGTACAGGGGCGGGATTGTTACTGTTTCCAGAAGACCAACACTTCCTGAGAAGAATCTTGAATCCACAGACAGTCAGGACTGGACAGGCCTGCCAGGGTTAGTTATTCGAGCCACCCCTTTGCACTGACGGGGAGGCTGAGGGCCAGGATCCGTGGGCCTGGGGTCAGGGGTGGTAGAAGGAATTAAGTGGAGAGCAGGAATGAAAGAGAGGACTGGTAAGGGTGGGGGGCAGTCAGAGCAAGGAGGAGAAAGACCAAGTCTCAGACATGACCTCCCAGAGCCTGGGGAGGAAGAAAAAGTACGATAAGGTGAAACCTGGATGCCAGATGAGACCCTAGTCCTGGCTCTGCGGGTCCCACTCCCCACCTTGGTTTCCTCATCAGTACAGGAATGAGGTTCCAGCTTGGCTGTCGAGGGTACTTAGATCCACTAGGTGGCCCCCGTGTCCCGATGGCACTGAGGCTGAGGGACCGGGAGTGCCGGGCAGTGAGCCTTGCCCGGTCCAGGAGGAGCAGCTCTGCCGGTAACCCCTAGACTGACCGGACTCTGGGCCTGGGACCGGTGCCACGCCCGATCCAGTGCCCCCCTCCCAGCCACTCACCCTCCCCAGTTTGATTCACAGCATGTGGCCCCTGTCCTCCCCTGCCCCCCAGCCCCTAGTCTAAACTTCAGACAAGCCTAGAATGGGACACTAGGGCCGTCTGTTCAGTTCCCCCAACTGTTTCAGAGGCTGAGAA
Source organism: Eschrichtius robustus (assembly GCF_028021215.1). NCBI lineage: Eukaryota > Metazoa > Chordata > Mammalia > Artiodactyla > Eschrichtiidae > Eschrichtius > Eschrichtius robustus. Next base: position 127,573,651 of record NC_090825.1, read on the forward strand.
AAGGCCGGGCTGGGAGTGGGGCTTGGGGGGTGGCTGCGGGAAGTGAGCTAGCTTCAAAGCTGACAAGTTACGACCGGGGGTTGTCCCCTCTTGGTCAGATGACCAATGTGGCATGGCTGCCCCTGGGGAAAGCCTCAGAACTCCCCGATCTGAACAGACAGAAGGGGAGGGAGGAAAGGGCTCCTCTTGCTTGTTCCCCGCGCCAACTTGAGGGGCCTCCGAAGCCCCGTGGGTGAGTCTACATGGCCCAAGCCCCCAGGGCTGACCGGGCACACATCCTGGCTCCCCATCTCACTCCCACCCTGGTCCCCTCCTAGGGACAAGAGGCCCCTGCTGTTTTCTCTGCCAAGTCCTCGAGAGAGAGCTGTGACCACAGCATCCCGGCGGTCCAGGCCCTATGTGGCGAGGAAGGAGACCTCAGTGGGGGTGAGAGAGGCCAGCGGGAAGGCGGGGGAGGAGTCGGCCCCGAGGACCCGGTACAGCAGCTCCTCCTTCTCCTGCTGGAGCTGCCGGCGTAACTGCGACTCCTTCTCCAGGGCCTCTCGGGCGAGAAGCAGGTCCTCAGAGAGCTGCCTGTGGACACAGACAGAGCCCGGGGTTGCCGGCGGGGAACCGCCCCTCGGGGTCTCCATCGACCGCAGCGACCAGCCCACTTCTCCAGGAAGCCTGCCCCGGGGGCCCTCCTCCCCGTCTGCCTGTCCGCAAAAGGCAACTCCAGCTGTTGACCAAGGAGCGTGGCCCTCACAGGCAGACAGCTCTGGGTTCAGATCTGCTCCACCACTGAGACGCGTAACTCTGGACAAGGTATTCACTCTTGGTGAATTTGTAAAATGGGAATGATAACAGGACTGGCTCTTAGAGTAATTACGAGGATTAGATGAGATAATGTGTAGTCAGCAAATTACATCTGACACATGATCTTAGTTCTCATTTACTGATCCCTTACAACTGATTCATTCATTCATTTGGCCTCTTGAACCCTAAGCTTCCTGTTCCTCCTTCCTGGATTGGGCTTTCCCATGGAGCCCACTTAGCCAGGATGGAGACAAACAGATATTAATCAGCCCTGTGACTTCTGTTTCCAGGCAGAGCCGGTCCCTTGGGATTTCCCTTTGCTGACCCCCCCAAGCAAAGAGGAGCCGCATTCCCCAGACAGGCCTGGGGCATGGGGCTCACGTCAATCCATTCCCAGGGCCTCTTGGAGACTCTCCCAACTGGAAGTTCACAAAAAAAGCGGTGGGGATGGGAGGAGGGGGGTGGGAGCAGCTACCTGGACACAGCCACCTGGTTGCGGCCTCGGGCGTGGAGGTCCTCGTTCTCCTGCTGCAGGGTGGTGATCTTCTCCTCCAACAGCAGGTTTTTTTCTTTCTGTGACAGATAAGAGCGAGCTCAGAAAGCCACCAACCTCACTCGACACAATGTGTGCTGTCACCTCCCTCTTATCTGTGGTCACTGAAAACACTGATTAACTTGAGACCAAATGTCACATTTCGTGAAGCAATAAGATTACTTGGAACAATACAGTTTGGAACACTACAGCTCAGGCGTGAACACAGGACTGCCAACTTTTCACTTTGCCAGATGAGTATTAGAAAAAGAAGAGAGCCACTACTATTTAAAATCTCCATCAGTTCACAAGAGAAAGAGTATTTTGGTTCTCCAAAAGTCAGAAGTATCTAATGTACAAAAATGTAAGTGTATCTGTTATGCTATTCCACAGAAATGGTTGAAAAAAATTTATAGGGAAGCTCTGAGATGGTCCGATTTAAAATTTAGGTTGTGCGCCACACAAGAGGACAGGGAACTTCTTCCAGGACAACGTAACATAATCCATTTGGATTCAACCCTAGGTGGGAACCTAGGCCTCCCCTGCCCCCCTAGAAGGCCTCCCTTCTCCTGGAGACAAAGCCACCTGTGTCCCCAGTGCCCACCACTGCCCAGGCCTGTCTTTGCTGACTCTGGCTTTCCATATCTGTCTGACTTTTTTTTTTTTTTTCAGCCTTGACTTCTTCCTCAGCCCCTGCCCGACCTGTGACATCTGCCAGCCCCTCCTGATTATCCAGGCTACCTGCCCAGTGTCACCCAAGTGACAGCAACATGAGCAGTCAAGAAAAGTATAGGACCCGGATGACAAGGAGGCACTGTTGGACCCAGACCAGCCTCAGCGGCTCAAGGGCCAGCACAGGTGGCAGGTCACAGCTGGTATGGACCAGGCTGGGCCCTCCTCAAAGTACCTTCCCTGGGCACACTTGACAGAGGAAATGCCCAGAAAGCAGAAGCATGAGCTGCCCCCCCTACCATCCCCCACCAGCCACTGCCAGCCACGGACCACTGTCTCCATGAGGATCAGCCGCTTGTCTAGCTCGTGGATTCGCTCGTTCTTCATCTCGATGACAAAGTGTAAGCTCTCCAGCTCCTGCTCCCAGAACTGGCTGGGGCTCCCGTACTCCTAGACAGGAACACAGAGTGATCTCAGCAGACCATCCGGCAGAGGGGGCAGCAGGGCACAGGCTACCTCCCTCCTACCCACTCTGCCCCCAACTCTGACTTTCACAAGTCACCTCCCTCTCTTGGCCCATGGAAAATGCTTAATGTGCTTTATCTTACTCTATTCAGTAGTGCATGTTGTGCTCACACCATCACAGATGAGGAAACCGTGGTTCACAGAGATCAAGTCGCTTGTGCTAAGTGGCAGGTTTGCTCTTTGCACCTAGTTCTGAGTCCAGAGCTTGAGCACTTGACCATCCCATATGCCTCTCTCTGAACTTTACCTTCCCCCTCAGTGACATGGGGACACTGTTTCTTCCAGACCCTTGTGGAGGTAAGAGTGTCAGGTCTGAGCTCTGTCCTTGAAGAGGGACTGGGCTTTCCTGTTGCCCAGACCTGGACCTCCCTGGAGATTGAAGGAGAAGCTGCGGGTGAACTGCTGCCTACCTGGATGTGCTTCTTGTAGTCTTGGCTCAGGATGGACTCCTCTACCCTCTTCATCTTCGCCTGGAAGGCCTCCAGCTGTGCGGTCAGTCTGTCAGTGGTCTCCTGGAGAAGGGCGTGGGATGGAGATGATGAAACCCTGGCCCATAAGTCTGGAGATGGACTTCTCCACCCCACAGGGAGGGGTCAGTATTGGGTTCTTCAGTCTGCTGTTGCTCTACCCAACAATGCAGGCTCTAGCTACTTCAACCACTGCTCGAAACACACAGCCCCACCTCTCCATACCCTTGGGGACGATGTCAGGGTATTCAAGGCCGGTGGTAGTCTGGCATTCAAAATACATGCAAACCAGGCTCAGTGTCCTTGCCCTTTCTCTTCTCTCACTGCTCCCTCTACACGCCTTCTCCTGCAGCCAACATCACATCACTCTTCCAGCTGCCAGGTGCATTCCTGTCTCCATACTGCTCCCCTGCCAGGGATTTCTTCCACCCGAACCTTGCCCATTGCCTTTAGGATAGTGCACCCCCTTACTATGGCTCACAGACTCCCACCGTTTGGTCCTTGCCTCCCTCTCTGGCCTCAGCTATCTCCCACTTATACTCTATACCCAGTCATCTTGGACTTGTTTCAGTTCCACAGGTACTCTATATTTTTTCCCTTTCCTCCATGCCTTTAAACACTTTTTTTTTTTTTTCCTACCTAAGGCACTCTTCCTACCCTTCTTCATCTGAAAAATTCTAACCCACCCTCAGATTCCAGCTTAGATCTCACTCCCTCTAGGAAACCCCTGACCAGCCAGATTGGGTCGGACACCTCCTTTCCTGCTTCCACAGGTCCCTGTGCATCCACCCATCGCTCTAATCACACTGTGGCACCAGGCCCACGAAGTCTCCAAGATGCTCCCAATGGTCCTTGAAAAACAGGCCAACCCTTATCTCAGACCAAGTCCTCCTGAGCTAATATAATAGTGTGGTGGCCACATCACAGAGACTGACATGGCCCAACCCGTCTCACCTGCAGGGCCGCCTTGGCCTCCTGGAAGGAGTGGGTAAGGGCTTCTTTATCCTGCTCATGGGAGGCCTGGAGGACTGGAGGGAAAGGAGACCACTGTGAGCTCAGATCCCTGACACTTCACCCTAAAGCTGTCCGGCAGGCCCCATGAGCTTCAGAGAGCCCAGGTGACCCCCTGGGATCATGGGGGCCAGGAGTCTGAGAATGCTTTTATTCCTCCTCCTATCTCATGGGCTTGGGGCTGTACCAGAACTATAGTAGATATTTAATAGAAGCTCATGGAGGGGGAAACAAATGAGATCCTGGGAAGAACTGTGAACCCTACCAGATTGTGGGTGCCACCCATAACCTGGCTGAGGGGAAGATCCAAAGATCTGCGGCAGGCTGTTAATCTCAGGCCACAGCATGCTGTGGAAAATGCACAGGGCCAATGTTCTATAAGTTGGGTTAGCCAAATCACAAAATCATTGACTCATTAGTTGTCAAACTATGGCACAAAACTACAGTAAGTACATTAGATTTGGGGCCAGGAAATCTACCTGGTCCTAATTCTGCTTCCTTAAAGCTGAGAAACCTGGAGGAGATCACTTGAAATACCTAAAGTTCCTGTTGACTCAATTGTGAAATGGGTCAAAATAAGCCTGGCCTAGTTGTCTCTAAGGGGTGAGAAAAGGACATGCAAGGGCTCTCCAGGCTGGGCAGTGCTGTGCAGAGCTGGACTTATCACTCTCCAAATTCACAGAGTTTATTTTTCATCCTGCCTCCTCTACAAAGTTCCTTTTGGAAAATTCCAACCTTGTCTTGGCTGAAAGAAGATAAGAGGGAAATGACTAGTCACTGGGTGGGATGGGAAATAGGACAGACAACAGGAAAGTGTAGTACAGCCAAAGGCCCAGGTATATAAGGGGCCTGTGTCACAGTGGGCGGTGACACAAGGAAAAGAATGTTCAGTAACATAAATGTGATAGAGCTGTCAAAAATTGGTAAGATCAGCTACATAAAAACCACAGGCTTAATTTTTATAAATTATGGGCTTAATTAATTGGCCTATCAAGACAGGTTTGTTTCCAGGTAAGATGGAGGAGGCACACTCCATGCAGTCTACTGAATTTAGCTATAAAACCAGGACAGAATGAATGGAACAACTATTTTCAGACTTTGAAAAGTAAATGGTAGCAGGCAGACTGGGCAAGAAGATCAGAATTCAAAGTACCACTCAACCAGTACATTTAATTTAAACAAGACCCAGAATCTGATGTATTCAAACATCCAAAATATCCAGAATGCAATACAAAATTGCTCAGCATACAAATCCAAAATTCCTCAGCTTGCACTTCTAAATACTCAGCATCCAAAAAGTGGGAAAAATCTCAATTCTCCTGAGAAATGACATTCAACAGATGCCAACAGTGAGGTGCCACAGATGTTGGAATTATTAAGGGACTTTAAGGAAGCCACTATACAAATGCTCTGAAATAAGGGTGAACACTCTTCAAAAGAATGGAAAACTAGAAAGTGTAACCAAACATTAAAAGTAGGAGGGAATTTTAGAACAAAAAAATGAAGTAAAAAACTCACTTGGTGGGCTCAATAGAAGAACAGAGATGACATAAAAAAGAGCTGGTGAACTTCTGAAGATCAATAGAAATTACCCAATCTGAAAGAAAGTGAAAAAATATTGGAAAAAAATGGACAGAGCCTCAGGGACCCAAAAGATAATCCCAGATATCTGACATTTGAGTCAAAGACTCAGAAAGGATGCAGCGCAGAAAAACTATAGGAAGGAATGGTTGAATGCTTCCCAAATTTGGCAAAACATAATCCTACAGATTCAAGATGCTCACTGAACATCAAAGTAAACCCAACGAAATCCACACTCAGATGTATCATTTTTAAAAACTAATAATCAGCCATAAAAAGAAACGAAATTGAGTTATTTGTAGCAAGGTGGGTGGACCTAGACACTGTCATACAGAGTGAAGTAAGTCAAAAAGAGAAAAACAAATACCGTATGCTAACACATATATATGGAATCTAAAAAAAAAAGTTATGAAGAGCCTAGGGGCAGGACAGGAATAAAGACTCAGACTTAGACAATGGACTTGAGGAGGGGGAGGGGGAAGGGGAAGGTAGGACAAAGTGAGAGAGCGGCATAGACATATATACACTACCAAATGTAAAATAGGTAGCTAGTGGGAAGCAGCCGCATAGCACAGGGAGATCTGCTCAGTACTTTGTGTCTGCCTAGAGGGGTGGAATAGGGAGGGTGGGAGGGAGACGCAAGAGGGAGGGGATATGGGGATGTATGTATATGTATAGCTGATTCACTTTGTCATAAAGCAGAAACTAACACACCATTGTAAAGCAATTATACTACAATAAAGATGTTAAAAAAAAAAACTAATAAAAAATCTGGAACAGAAAGAAAAATGGTGCGTTACATAGAGGAAATAAGTTTGAATGAGTTATGGATTTCTCATTAGAAAGCTTGGAGACTAGAAGGCATAAGAACATTTTAAAACTGCTGAAATAAAAGAACTGTAAATCAAGAATACTATCTTCAGTAAAAATATCCTTCAGGAAAGAAGGTGAAATGAAGACATTCTAGATGAAGAAACACTAAAAATTCATCACCAATAGACCTGCTCTAAAAGAATTGCTCAAGGAAATTCTTTAAATAGAAGGCAAATGGTACCAGAGGGCAACTTGAAACTTCAGGAATTTAGGAAGAACAACAGAACTGGTAAACACCTGGGTAAATGTAATAGACTATTCTTTTTCCTTTGAGCTCTTTAAAATATGATGGTTAAAAGCAAAAATTATAACATTGTCTGACGGGGTATTCAGTGTATGTAGATGTAATACATAAGATTAAGTATAACAAAAAGGGGAGATGATAGACCTATATGATGATAAGGTTTGTACATTCCACTTGAACTGGTAAGATATTAATTCTAAGTAGACTGTTACGCATATTGTAATTCTTAGAGCAATCACTAATACGTACATACACATACATATATACATACACAAAGAGATATAGTAAAAGAGAATAGGTAAGTTAAAAAGGAATACTAAAAAATGTTCAGATACTCCAAAAGAAAGCAGGGAAGGGAAAATAGAGGATAAAAAACAGAACAGGGGCTTCCCTGGTGGCGCAGTGGTTGAGAATCTGCCTGCCAATGCAGGGGGCACGGGTTCGAGCCCTGGTCTGGGAAGATCCCACATGCTGTGGAGCAACTGGGCCCGTGAGCCACAATTGCTGAGCCTGCGCATCTGGAGCCTGTGCTCCGCAACAAGAGAGGCCGCGATAGTGAGAGGCCCGCGCACCGCGATGAGGAGTGGCCCCCGCTTGCCACAACTGGGGAAAGCCCTCGCACAGAAACGAAGACCCAACACAGCCATAAATAAAATAAAAATAAATAAACATAGAACAAAAAACCTGTTTAAAAAAAAAAAAAGAAACAGAAGACAAATACCAAAACGACAGACCTAAATTCAACCATATCAATAACAACATTAAACTGCCTAAACACTCCAAATAAAAGAAACCCCAACTAGGTGCTATTGACATGATATAACACCTACTTTTTTTGTTTGTTTTTGGCCGTGCCGTGAGGCTCCCAGGATCTTAGTTCCCCGACCAGGGATCAAACCCATGCCCTCGGCAGTGAAAGCGCAGAGTTGTAACCATTGGACCACCAGGGTCCCTACAAAACCTACGTTAAATATGTCATAGGTAGGGTAAAAGTAAGAGTGGAAAAGCAACATTTAAGAATAAGGAAGATTCTCGGGACTTCCCTGGTGGCGCAGTGGTTAAGAATCCACCTCCCACTGCAGGGGATGTGGGTTCGATCCCTGGTCAGGGAACTAGATCCCACATGCATGCCGCAACTAAGGAGCCTGCGAGCTGCAACGAAGGAGCTGGTGAGCCGCAACTAAGGAGCCCTCCTGCTGCGACTAAGACCTGGCACAACCAAAAAATAAATAAAATTAAAAAAAAAAAAAAGAATAAGGAAGATTCTCAGGGATGAAGACATACACTACATCATGATAAAGGGGGTCCATTCTCCAGGAAGACATAACAAACCTTAAATACTTATACATGAACAGTCGTTCTTCAAATTACATGAAGCAAAAACTGACAGAACTGAAAGGAGAAATAGACAAATACACAATTACAGTTGAAGATGTCAACACTCCTCAGTATTCGATAGAAAAGTTAGACAGACAGTAAGAATATAGAACTGAACAATACTGTCAATGACTTGTTTTAATTGATTCATTTATAAAATACTCAATACACATTCTTTCCAAGTGCACATGAAACATTCACAAGATGGACCATATCCTGAATCATAAAACAAGCTGTAAAATATTATAAAAGAAATGAAATATAAACTGTGTTCTCTGACCATAATGGAATCAAACTGGAAATCAGTAACAAAAAGAGAACTGGAAAATGTCCAAACACTTGGAAGGAAATACACTTCTAAATATTCAGTGAGCCAAAGAGGAAGTCTCAAGGTAATCTCCCTTGAAGACATTTTGAACTGAACAAAAATAAAAATATAAAACATCAATTTGTAGGATGCAGATAATGCAGTGCTGAGGGGGAAATTTATAGCACCAAGTGCTTATGTTAGAAAAGGAGATAGGTCTCAAACCAATAAACTTCTAGTTTAAGAAACTAGAAAAAAGAGCTAACTAGATACAAAGCAAGCAAGCAGGAGGAAGGAAATAAGAAGTCAGTGAGATTGAAAATAGAAAAATAGGAAAAAAAAAAATCAATGGAACCGAAAGCTGATTCTTGGAAAGGATTAATAAAATTGATAAACCTCAAGCAAGACTGACAGAGAAAAAAAATTAAATGCACAGATTGCCAATTACAGAAACTTAAGGGGATAGCATTATAGATATAGAAGATATTTAAAACAATATTAAGGGACCACTATGAACAATTCCTATGCACATAAACTTGACAACTTAGATAAAGAGTACCAATTCCTGAAAAACTACAAACTTCCAAAACTCATCCAAGAAAAAATACATAACCTGGACATTCCTTTAACTATTGAAGTTAAATCTGTACTTAAATACTTTCTGGAAAGGAAATGTCCAAGCCCATCTTTTCTTGTGTTTATCTGCTGTCTGTATATCCTCTTTGGTCAAGTATCTGTTTAAATCTTTAGGTTTCTCTGACAAATTCTACTGAATATTTTTAAATGATATAGTACCAACTCTATACAATCTCTTTTAGAGATAGAAGAGGAAGGGGCATTTCCCAACTCATTCCACGAGGCAAGCTTTACCCTGATACTAAAACCAGACAGATGGTACAAGAAAAAACTACAGACCAGTAGCCCTTATGAACATAGACACAAACATCTTCAGTAAAATATTAGCAAATCAAATTCAGCAATATATAAGAAGACCAAGTGGGGTTTTGTAACACAAGTCCAAAATTTGAAAAATCAATGCAATCTGCCATGTTGACAGTATAAAGAAGAAAAATCACATGATTATACGGATCACAGACCTAAATGTAAAACTTAAAATCATATAACTTTTGGAAGAAAACATAGAAGATCTTTGTTACCTAGAGTTCAGCAAAGAGTTCTTAGATATGACACCAAAAGCATAATTGATAAAAGAAAAAATAACTTGGAATTTATCAACGTTAAAAGCTTTGCTTTGTGAAAGCCATTAAGAGAATGAAAAAGAAAAACAAAACAAAACAAAACCAAAACACCCACACAGACTAGGAGAAAATATTTGCAAATACAGAGGACTTGTATCCAAAATATATACAGGTCTCTCAAAACTCTACAGTAAGAACAAACAAGCTAATTAAAATGGGCAAAGGATTTCAACAGACATTTTACCAAAGAGGTTATACAGACAGCAAATAAACACAAGAAGAGATGTTCAACATGATTAGTCATTACTGAAATGCAAATTACACCCACAGTGAGTCATCACTGCTTATTGATTAGAACAGCAAAAAATAAAAAGTATTGACAAGTGTTGGTGAAAAGCAACAGTGGAACTCATCCATCGCTGATGGGAATGTAAAATGATGGTCCCTTAGGAAAGCAGTTTAGTCATTTCTCATAAAGCTGAACATACATTTATCATATCCATTTCACTCCTAGGTGTTTACCCAAGAAACTTAAGAACACACAGAGACCTGTACACAAATGTTTAGAAGAGCTCTGTTCATAATTGCCTCAAGGTGGAAACGACCTGTCCCCCTCGGGACAAGGGGATGAGTGAACACTAGATCACAACTCAGCCATGAAAAAGAAGGTACTATTGATACACCCAGCCACTTGGATGACTCTCAAAGGCATCATGATGAGGGAAAGAAGACAATGTTAAAAATTATATTGTATTATTTTGTTTCTCTAACAGTCTCAAAGAGACAAAACCATAGTGGTGGAGGACAGACCAGTGGTTGCCAGGGGTTGGGGTGGGAGAGGATGTGAATACAAACGGGCAGCCTGAGAGGGTGTTTTGGGGGTGATGGAACTGTTCTGTATTGGATTATGGTGATGGTTGTACGAATCTACACATGTGTTAAAGTTTATGAAACTGTATATCAGAAAGTCAATTTTAATGTATAATAATTAAAAAATAAAAACAAAAATAGAAAATAAAAGAGAGCAAGGTTATCAAATGTGAAAAACCACCACTAGCCTCTCCCAGTTATACTTCCCCCATGCTGTGCTTTTAGTCATTCATTTAATACACACTTAGGCAACACCTAATAGGTGCCAAGCAATTTTAAAGTAACTACGAAAGAATTCTGACTGATGGGAAGAACTCAAGACAGGCAGTCCCTTCCCCTCTGGGGTTTTTACAGTAGGAAAATTTTCTTATCAATATATTTACAATGCTAAAATTAATATCAAAGCAATGCTCTGCTTGGAGAAGAAAGCTGTTTTCCCATAATAGCCTTGAGAGGGAGGGAAGGAAGATTTTAGAGATACAGATACTGAAAGGAGATTCAAGGTAGGTTTTAGAGATATAGAAAGTGAACTAAGGTCCAGTGACAGACCCAGTTTCACGGGGTGTATTAGTATTAAAATGCAACCCTTCAAATTCCCAGGGCAAGGCCTTCAATTCTATTTCAAAATTGCGCTAATGTTGCAATATGTTTCAAGATTCTTAAAATTGTTCAGACCTCTGTTCTAATTATTCCATTTCTGGCAATCTAAGGATATAATGTAAAATGTGGGCACATCTTTACGCAAAACACGTTTAGTGCAGTGTTACTTACAATAGTTAAATCTATATGTCTAGACTCACAGGAAATAAGGAAAACCATGTATGCAGTGGTCTAGATTTTACATTTTAGTAGCAGAATTACTTGGAAACATGTTTGATACAATGTTAAATAAAAAGAACAAGATATAAAATTTTACATATAAAATAATCTTAACCGTGTTGTAAAAAAGATAAATAATTCTGAGGGAAAGTCATACAAATACTGATGATTAAAGAGAAATTGGTATAACATTTTCAAGGTCAATTTCAATAGCATCAAAAATCTAGATAACCTTCCCCAAAGAAGCTATACAAATGGCCAACATGCACATGAAAAGATGCTCAGCAAAATTAGTCATTAGGGAAATGCAAATCAAAACCATCATGAGATACTACTTTGCACTCACTAGGATGGCAATAATAATAATAGCAACAACGACGGAACCTAACAAGTGTTGGCAAGGATGTGGTGCAATTGGAACCCTTGTGCATTGCTGTTGGAACTGAAAAGTGGTGCAGCCACTGTGGAAAACAGTTTGGTGGTTTCTCAAAAAGTTAAGCATAGAATTAGCATGTGACCCAGCAGTTCTACTCCTAAGCGTACACCCAGGGGAACTGAAAGCAGGTGTTCAAGCAGGTGCTTGTACTGGTGGCACTGGTTCACAGCCCAGGTATCCACCAACTGATGAATGGATAAGACAGTATGGGGTGCCCAGGCAATGGAATATTATTCAGCCACAAAAAGGAATGGAGTAATTTTTAAAATGGGGGGAGTAAAAGGAATGGAGTGCAAACGCACACTGTGGCATGGATGAGCCTTGGAAATGTTATGCTGGGTGAAGGAAGCCAGATGTAGGGGTTGTATGATTCCATTTACTTGAGTGTCCGCAGTGGCAAAGCCATGAGACTCAGAGCAGATTGGTAGTTGCTGGGGGGTTGGAAGGGTGAGGGTGGAGTTTGGGAGTGACTGCTTAGTGGGTATGGGGTTTGCCTTTAGGACAAGAGAGTTCTGGAAGTGGACAGTGGTGATGGTTGCAGGGCACTGTGAATGGAGTAAATGTCACTAATGGTAAATCTTATGTGTATTTTACCAAAATAAAAGATATACGTATATAAACTTTGCCATACCAACCCTACTAGGATGTTATTCTAATGATAAAATCATGAGTGTGGCAAAGATTTTACAAAATGAGGTTCACTGTGTAAGTATCACTGCTATTACAAACAATAGCAAAAGTTTGAAACTGCTGAAATGCCTAACCAAAGGGGCTCAGTTAAATGAACAAGGGTACACACTGGAATGCTATGTAGTTACTAAAACTGTGCTACAGGAGTTTAATGACAAGATGTTAATACAGTTCAAGGTGAAAAAATCAATTTATCTCCTCCCCCCAAAGTGTGTGTGTGCATAGATATATATTCTAGGTAAATACACACAAAAGAAGTAAAAGGGGGCTTCCCTGGTGGCGCAGTGGTTAAGAATCCGCCTGCCAATGCAGGGGACACGGGTTCAAGCCCTGGTCCGGGAAGATCCCACATGCCGTGGAGCAACTAAACCTGTGCGCCACAACTACTGAGCCTGTGCTCTAGAGCCCGCGAGCCACAACTACTGAGCCCTCGTGCCACAACTACTGAAGCCCGCGCACCTAGAGCCCGTGCTCTGCAACAAGAGAAGCCACCGCAATGAGAAGCCTGCACACCACAACGAAGAGTAGCCCCTGCTCGCTGCAACTAGAGAAGGCCCGCGCGCAGCAACGAAGACCCAACGCAGCCAAAAAAATAATAATAATAAATAAAATAAATATTAAGAAAAAAAAAAAGAAGTAAAAGGGATCTATATCAGAGGGGTAGCAGTGATTAGTTCTGGGTGGAATTACACACAATTTTAATTTTCTCAGTAATAAAATAATAAATACTAATAAATACTTGCTAAGTATCTTGTGAACTATCAGGGACTGTTCTAGATTCCTTCATCTATCTATCTAACTATAAATTAACTATTAACTATTAACTATAAATTAAATTGTTTGATTCTCATAAAGACCCTATGAACAAGGGTTAACTAACTTCTTTAAGGTTACACAGCTGGTAAATGGTGAAGCTGGGATTCAAACCCAGAGACCATTTGCAGAGTCTGAGATCCAACCATTATGCTGTAAGATCTTTTTGTTTAATCCATACATTCTAAATTTTCTATGGTGAGCACATCACATGTAAAAGGAAAGAAAGTTACGTGAAAAAAATAATCAACCTAACCATAAATTGTAAGAGCCGTCATCATTGTGGGGAAGGAAAACAGATATTTTAAAATTCTCCTATTTGTCAAGGTTTTCCAAATTTCCTGTAATGAATACGAATTGCTTTTAAAATGGAAAGGAAAAACACCTCTCAACTAAGGTAAAACAAAGGATGGGGTCAGATTTTACATGCCTGGAAGGACAAGTCGAAGGACCCTGCAAACTCTAGCCCTGAAGTGACCAACTGCTTATGGACCAGAGGTGGGAGGGAGGGGACAGTGGGAGTCCCGTGTGAGCTCAGCGGGTGGAACAGGAGTCCGTTCCACACCCTCCCAAGTGCATCTTGTCCTTACCTCTCAGGGCCTCCGCATGCTCTGCCTCCAGGACTCTTCGCTGTTCAGTCAGTTTCTCTCCAAGCTCTAGTTCCCTCTCCTTCTCCACCTGGGGGCGGAGGGTCCGGAGCAGGATGAGATTGAGTAGGTTCAGGGCAGCCTCGCTTATTCACTCACCGACACTGCAGCCTTTTGGAGGTTGGTGATCAGAGTCCTACCCGCTGATCTGAGTGATGGGAATGACATGTGCCCAGAGAGGGCACAAGGCCTCCAGGACACAGCAGGTGTGGCTGACTTTGCCCTCTTTAGGGCTTATAACGGGGCTCCCAGAGATTTACCAGGTGGAAAGGGGTTTTGGAATCTTCTAATCCTGATGCCACTGAAGGCAGGGAACCCTTTATTATGTTAGTGTTTCCCCACCTTTCATTGCATAGAATGAATATAATGAATTATAGGCCAGCAGTTACAAATATTTGTTCAACAGATAAAGGACTCTCTTCCTGGCAAAACAAGTAAGAGATACTTACACCAACAATGAAACCAAAAGATGGCCTCACTCTGGGAGTTAACATGGTTAGCAGAGCAGGAGGAAAAGAGATGGGCTGGGACTTACCTTCTGTGCCCATTTCTTCTTGTCCTCTTCGTGCTGCTGGAGAATTCTGGTGACAGACTTCTGGTGCTGCTCGGCCTCCTCAGATGCACAGAGATGGGCAGCTGTGGCTGTAGGTGAGGGAGGAAAAAAAAATCACAGAGCAGAGGTTGGGGCCGGGCCCAGCAGGGAGGGTGTATGAGCCTCAAGCTAAGGGGTGGGGAGCCTGTCTCCTCCTCAAGAATGGTCTCAGTTGGGGGAGGGGATCAACCTCCAGAGGCAGCCCCTTCAATCTCCCTGGCTTTGGAGACCCTCCTTCATGAAGTGCAGGAGCCAGGGGTCTCGTTTTGCCCCTGGGATCTATAGCAGAGCCGGTAACTCACGGGACACGTTCAGCCCATAAAGGTGCTATTTGCTCTACCCCAGGGGTCCCCAACCCCCGGGATCTAATGCCCGATGATCTGAGATGGAGCTGATGTAATAATAATAGAAATAAAGTGCACAATAAAAGTAATGTGCTTGAGTCATCCCGAAACCATCCCTCCCCCACCCAAGCCCCAATTCTTGGAAAAATTCTCTTCCACGAAAACGGTCCCTGGTACCAAAAAGGTTGGGGACCGCTGCTCTACCCAATATCTAAATTAAAAACAAATAGTGGCTGATGCTTAATAACTGGGCAGATTTTACTTAGTACGACAGATTTCCAACTTATCTTGAAAAAGCCAAAGAAGTGGCGATGTGTGCCTTAGTGTCAAACAGGAGCTGGGCTGAGGGGCAGCTGCCTTCCCCTCCGTCCAGGATGTGGCTCTGCCGTTTGCCACTGTCCTTACCTCTCCTCACAGAGGACGCGTGTAAGGGGCCACTTGGTCACACACTTTACCTGCTGGGCCCTGTGTCTGAGTGTGTGACCCCTCACCTTCAGCATCCCCCGAAGCGGGGGGCAGAGAGGCTGCTGTGAACAGTGAGAAGACGCAAACAGGGAAACCCCAAAACAGCCCTGGTGATGCCACTCTGAGTCCAACAGGCTCTGGGTCTCACCTAAGGCAAGGACCCACCCTCTCGGAGCCTCAATTACCCAATACGTTAAATCAGGATAATGATAATACCTACCTCATGGGGCTATTGAGATGATTAAGTCAGAAAACAATGGCGATAAAAATAACAACAGCAGGTAAAGAATAAAGAGAGCTTACCATGCTCAGAAACATGCCCAGCTCTGTTCCAAGTATCTCACAGGTATTACTCACTGAATCTTCACAACCACCCAGAGTGGTGGGCACTATGATTATCCCCATGTCACAGACGAGGGAACTGAGGGACAAAGAAACCATGTAATCTGCCCAAGATTACCCAGTTCACAATCGGGATAAAGGACAGCAAACATTCTGAACTACCACCTTGTTCTACCAGCTTATGCATAAAAAGCAGTTAAGTGTACAATAGCCAACACATGAAAGCAACCTAAGTGTTCATCAACATATGAATGGATAAAGTAGATGCAGTATATACATCTAAAGGAGTATTACTCAGCCATAAAAAAGAATGAAATTCTGCCATTTGCAACAACATGGATGGACCTAGAGGGTATTATGCTTAGTGCACTAACTCAGAGAAAGACCAATACTGTATGTTACCACTTGTATGTAGAATCTAAAAAACACAACATATGAATGAATTTTAAAAAGCACTAAGTGTATTGCCAGGCATTTGGAGGTACTCAATAAGTACTCTTCTTCATTGTTCACTAAATGTTCTCTAAATATTCCTCGGTGCTCATGACAAGCATTGGAGGCTAATACTAGCATTGTTAGCATTATTATAAATGTAGTAGTAATAGGGACTTCCCTGGTGGCACAGTGGTTAAAAATCCTCCTGCCAATGCAGGGGACACGGGTTCGATCCCTGGTCCGGGAAGATCCCACATGCCGCGGAGCAACTAAGCCCGTGTGCGCCACAACTACTGAGCCCGCATGCCACAACTACTGAAGCCTGCGCGCGCCTAGAGCCCGTGCTCTGCAACAAGAGAGGCCATTGCAATGAGAAGCCAGCTCACTGCAACGAAGAGTAGCCCCCGCTCGTCGCAACTAGAGAGAGCCCACGAGCAGCAACGAAGACCTAACGCAGCCATAAATAAATAAATAAAAGTAAATGTAGTAGTAATATTACTACAGAACTTCATAGGCCAGGTTGGGTACAAGATATGACGAGAAATGTGAGGAAAGAGGCTGTGGTCAGTCCATCAGATAGGAAGTCTGAGGTCATGATCAGCTCTCATAAATCATTTGGCTCGGGGTCCCAAACGTTGGTCAGCAGTACCAGACTGGCCCCAACTGGGGAGAAGCTTATTAAAAAGATTTATCATCACTAACAATGCAGAGTCTTCAGCCCCACTCCCAGAGATCCTTATTTAGTGGTCTGTGGTGAGGCCCCAGAATCTGTACTTTTGAAAATCCCCCCCCAGGTAATTCTTATGTACATTCAGATTGGAGAACCTCTGAATTCTGACCCAGTTGCTTATCTGGTACTTGAACTTCATCTACAATATCCCTGACAGCCTCCAGGTGGTAATGAAACACTTTCAGAGATGGAGAGCTCGTCCTATTACGAAGTATCTCTGATGATGTTAAACCAACAACCGCACAAAAAATCCTTTGAGACTGAACTGAATTCTGCCAGCCTGTTTCTGCTACATTGAGGCCCTAGTACTGATCTCTGGGTCACTGAACAAGCCTCATCTTTCTTCTCCATGAGGGCACTTCAGTCACTTGGAGAGAACTGTTGTGTTTTATTGCAACATCCTCTGTTCCTTTAACTGTTCCTTCAAGACATGGTTTCCAGATTCCTCACCAGCCTCATCTTTCTCCACTGTACTCTCTCCACTTTTTCTGGATTCCTCTGAAAATGTATTTTCCAGAAATAAACTCAGCACTCCAGGTGTGGTATCAATAGTCGGGAACAGGGAAGAACTATCACCTCCCTGATTTTAGACATGATACTGCTATTAATGTAACCTAAGTAAAATCTTGTGAGATAATTAAATAGCCATATCATGTCTGTTGATTATAAAGTAGGAAATCTCATAGATGTCAGGGAGGCCATTTATAGGGCTGCCTACTCACCTGTGTCACCATTGAGGGGACCCAGTTCCTGCAGCTCTGGTTTGGGAGGCTGATCTGGTCCTTGGCACCTCTGGAAGAAATGAGACAACAAAGAGGATGAAGGAAGAAGGTAGGAGGTCAATGTGAGGATGGATGCTATGCTAAGATTCTTCTAAAGGCAAGACAGGAATTTCAGTCGTGCCAAACCCGGCTCTATGCCCAGTTCACTTAGGCTTCCTTCCTCACCATCCCAAGGCAGCACTCCCTCTGTGGGGAAGGGGTTCTCAGAGCAGAATTTCTCATCTTGGCCAGGGAAACCCTCTGCGGGGAGTTTGATGCTGGTTGGTCTCTCCTTAGATTCTTGTGATTTGGCTAGGGCACCAACCATGGGCCCCTCTCTGCCCTTATCTTTCTTCTCTAGGGACTTGGCCAGACCTTCTGCTATTACCCTCACCCCAGTTATGGCCTTTAGGTGTCCTAAAACTTCCTAACCCCCAGTTCAGAGACAATTCCCCTTCCCTCTCAGGGCCTGTGGCTACCACAACTTCCAGCCAAGTTCCCTGTATTGAAAGCAGAGCATCAAAGTTCAAGCCATGTTTTACTATGCTTCTTCTCTGCTAGAAGGGCTGTTTCCCCAACTATAAGGAGACAGCAGTACTTAACGTGACAGATGGGGGTGAGATACTGCAGCCAGGATGTACCAGGCACTATGCTGTCTTATCTATACAATCTCAGGTAATCTTCAGAAGGACCCTGGGAAATACGAATGCCCCCCAATTTGAAGATGAGAAGGCTGAGGCAGGTGAGGAGTTAATCAAGGTAAATCAGGGGACAACTGGCAGAGCCAAGTATTTGAGCCCTACCTAGTGGGCACTTTAACCAACCTTGGCCAGTGTGGGTCGAATCTGATCAAAGGAGAGAAATGAGGCAAAAGGGCCTTCTGTACCACAAGGCAGTGGCTCCCAGATTTCAGTTTTCATAAATAATATTTTGAAATAGGAGAATTGATATGGGTTGAAAAGAAAGGATGCTGACAAAAATTATTTGCAGACTATCACTATCATTTCATAAAATAGAAGACATTTTAACCTTCCAAAGTATATTAAGGAAAGCTCAAGATAGTTCTTCCAGGAAAGGGGAAGTAACATCTTACTCAACGTTGCACACACATTCACACCTTTAATTTTCTCATTTCACCCCAGAGAGGTGAAAAGTTGGTCAAAGTCTGGCACTGGCCACTGGACCAGGATCTGGGGTAGAAAAAAAATTTAAGCCATTTTGTATACTTTTCAAAATGCTCTAGGATGTTAGCTAGACTTATTGTGATCATCTCACAATGTATACGAATATTGAATCCTTAGGTTGTACACCTGAAATTAATATGTTACTTCTCAATTATACCTTGAAAAAGTGTTCTGATTAAAAAAAAAAGATATTCTAGGCCCCATTTTATTTTTATTAATTATTTATTTTTGCCTGCATTGGGTCTTCGTTGCTGCACGCGGGCTTTCTCTAGTTGCGGTGAGCGGGGGCTACTCTTCGTTGCGGTGTGCGGGCTTCTCATTGCGGTGGCTTCTCTTGCTGCAGAGCACGGGCTCTAGGCACACGGGCTTCAGTAGTTGTGGCCCGCGGGGTCTAGAGGGCAGGCTCAGTAGTTGTGGCACACGGACTCAGTTGCTCCGCAGCATGTGGGATCTTCCCAGACCGGGGCTCGAACCCGTGACCTCTGCATTGGCAGGCGGATTCTTAACCACTGCACCACCAGGGAAGTCCCTAGGCCCCCATTTTAAAAAACACTTCAATAAGTCAGCCTGTGAAAAGGCTATGAAAGCATTCAATTGTGAATTATCATTGTAAAGGAAAAGCTTTACTTTTTCCTGTGATAATAGATTAATAAAATAAAAATTATTAACAATTTCCTGAACTTGAGAATGAATGAAATGCTGCTAGAAAGCATACTTCCGGTTGAGGAGGGAAGAGGAGGGAAGAGGAGGGAAGAGAAGGGAAGGCTTCTAGAACATTCTACTCCTGCCCCTGGCACAGGGCCTGGCACAGGGCCTGGTGCAGCGTGAAACCCTGGCAAACTGAGCAAGGCACAGTGCTTCCCCCAGGCCTTGGTCCCCACATCTGCTCAGTGGCTGGCACGCCTATCACCCTCCCTCCACCCACCCTGTGAAGTCCCTGCCCTCCTGCCCAGGGGACAGGGGACGCCTGGCCCAGGCACAAGCTGTCAACACAGGATTCTGGGGAAATGACAGGAGCCAGCCTCTCCACCCTGGGCTGGAGGAAGGAGGGAGATAAACACCAACGGTTGTCTTGTCCCTGTTGCCACCACTGGTTACACTAATCTGCTCAACGTTTTTATGAGAGTGAGATTTCCAGAATTCCAGTCTTGGCTTTTCCACAAATTTGGACAAGTCTCCTTCCTCCTCTGGGCTCCTACTTCCTCCTCTGTGAAGTGGAGGTGAGGAAGTCTTAGTTTCACCCAACGATGCCCGTGGCGTTCAAACTCTGAGCGTCTGATTTCAGCTCCTCTCAACCGCACTGAGAGGCAAGGGTTATTACAAGGGAGGAAACTGGAGCTGGGGAGGTAAGACACTGTCTAACGGGACCTTGATGTCAAAATCAGCATAAGAACAAGGTCTCAGAACAGTAGAGACTGGAACAGTATCATTAAGGACTGTGGGAGTCTAAAATCACCCAGATCTGGGGCTTCCCTGGTGGCGCAGTGGTTGAGAATCTGCCTGCCAATGCAGGGGACACGGGTTCGAGCCCTGGTCTGGGAAGATCCCACATGCCGCGGAGCAACTAGGCCCGTGAGCCACAATTACTGAGCCTGCGCGTCTGGAGCCTGTGCTCCGCAACAAGAGAGGCCGCGATGGTGAGAGGCCCGCGCACCGCGATGAAGAGTGGCCCCCGCTTGCCGCAACTGGGGAAAGCCCTCGCACTGAAACGAAGACCCAACACAGCAATCAATCAATCAATCAATCAATCAATCAATCAATAAAGTAAAATCACCCAGATCTGGATTCAAATACTAAATCCAACACTGTGTGACTACATGGCCTCTCCAAGCCTTGGTTTCCTCAGGAGGTTATTTTAAGGATTAGATGAGATAAGGCACCTATAACATCTGGCATATTCTAAGATCTCAAACATGGCACTATGAAAGTTATCACGTTATGTTTGAAAAGCATGGCAACAGCAAAGACGCACAGTGCTTTCCTAGATCTTCTAGGCTGCCACTGGCCTCAGGTTGCCTGAAAAAAGTTCATAAAGCTCATGAGAAACTGTCTTCTCCCAAATAACCACCACAGAAGGTGAAAAACTCTTCTCCACTAACAGCTTCCAGACCTTAGGCAGGACATGGCCTTGTGCTTGAGTCTCCAGATCCTGACGGCACCCCTGCCTCCAGGATAACTACTCCAGAATGACATGCAAGACTCATAATCTGTCCTCACTCTACTGTTCTCCTCTACATTTTCTTAATATTTAAATATTGGTAAACATCTTTTTCCAAATATAGTGGTAATAAATAATACATATTTATTCATTATTGGAATATTATATATACTTTCTTACATCTTACTTTTTCAAATATGAGCATTTACTACATGGCATTAAATATTCTATAAATATATTAATTTTAATGACTTGAGTATGACATCCTTACGGGTGAATTTAATCATTTAATCAATAATCCACAGTTGAATATTTTTTTAATCCATACAACCTCCACTGGTTTTAAATCATTAATATTACTCAATATCTAATTGAGTGTTTCATTTTCTAAATACTTTGCAAGAATATGTTGACCGCAAAGAATTTGCTTTTTAAAAAAAATAATGCCTTCATGTATCTCCTTCCACTCTCTAACATTTCTATGAAGCTCCCACTTTGAGTAGCTTTCTGATATTTGTGATCTAACTGTAAAATGTTATTCCCTCCCACATGTGAATAAACATAAATCCAGATGTGAAAAAAAAATCCACATCGTTTTTTTTCACATTGAGGGAAAAAAAGTTGAGGGACTTCCCTGGTGGTCCAGTGGTTAAGACTCCACGCTCCCAATGCAGGGGGCACAGGTTCGATCCCTGGTTGGGGAACTAAGATCCCACATGCCGCACGGCACAGCCAAAAAAAAAAAAATCCACTGTTGAATATTTACATTATTTCCATTTTTTAATTTCCAAATCATGCTTTAGAGAACATACTGATTTATAAAATTTTTCACACACCTAAAATTACTGGCTCTGCCTGTGCTCCGCAACAAGAGAAGCCACCGCAATGAGAAGCCCGCGCACCACAACGAAGAGTAGCCCCCGCTCGCCACAACTAGAGAAAAGCCCGCGCGCAGCAATGAAGACCCAACGCAGCCAAAAATAAATAAAATTTTTAAAAAACAGAAATATAAGATTATAAAACAGAAATATAAGATTAAAAAAAAATAATAAAATAAAATTACTGGCTCTACTTTCCAGAAAGTTTTATCAATTAACTCACCCACTAATAGCACACAGAAGGCCAGTTTCACTGCAACCTTGTCTACATGGACTAGTGTCTTTTTTTTTTTTTTTTTAATTAAAAAAATTTTTTTTCATGTTGACCAAATTGCTAGGCCAAAACCAAACCAAAACAACCTACTGTGCTCCTGGCCCCAAGATGCACAACCGTGTGTTCAAGACCATCCCAGCATGACACATGGTCAAGAATTTCTCAGGCCTCCAGGCCCAGCTCATATATCATTTCCACTTGGTCTCTCCCCAGGGCTGAGTTAGCTCCTGTCAGCGCTACGCTCCAGGGCCTGTTCAGACACCTATGTGAGTAGCTACCCAGTTATCTGTACTTCTGCTAGTCCAAGGGGCTCCTTGAGGACAGGGACCATTTTTGAAATCGACTTTGGATTTGCCCCAGTATCTGTTATGATGCCCAGAACAATATTTCTAGGAATTTGCAGGCCTAATAGAGGGTCTCCTGTATTAGAACCACCTGAAGTCCTTGCTTAACATAGCTCCCGGGCCCAGTTCTAGACCTACAGCATCCGAGGGTGGTGTGTGTGTGTGCTGGGAAGCTCCGATCTACCAACCCATCCAGGTGATTTTGAGGCTCCCCAAAGCCTGAGGACACACAGCCCAGAGCTGAGCAGGAATCGATAAGCAACTGCTGCATGGAAAATTCCCACGGTGGGGCCTTGGCTGCTTCCTCCTCAGAGGTCATGGAGCAGAGTTCACCCTGCAGTGGGAGAGGACAGGAGCTGGGAGGGGGCCACAAAAATTTTCCCTTCCAAAAGCAGAGTGGGGCCGGCCTCAGACTGGGAGGGGCATCCGGCCTGAGCTCTGGAAGAGGGATGGCAGCTTCCTGTGTCAATGGAAACTTGGGCGAAGAAAGCTATGAGGTGGCAGCTAGCAGCACAGGATGGAGGGAGAACCCAGCACTGGGGGAGAGGCCAGGAGACCCAGGTTCCAGCTTCACTGTGTGACATGAGGGAAGTGCTGTCGCCTCTCTGGACCTATCTGTGATGGGTCAGGGCTGGAACAGACGTTCTCCTCCGTCCTTCTGGGCTCCAGGGCAGCCCTTCAACTAAGAGGGCTGGAGACAGGGCCCCTCCATCTTGGTGACATGCACCGTTCTGGGGCCCAGCTCCTTGCTGTCAAGCAGACCAGAGCTCTGCTCTGGGTTCAACCAGAAGCAAACCTGGTCCGCGGTAGAACACGGCTCCGAAAACAGACAGGGTCCAGGCAGAGCGGGAGGACAGGGCCCAGAGACGTGAGGAAGCCAGGCAAGCTCGGACTGGGCCTGGCGAGACCCTCTCGAATATGCTTGCATTTTGGAGGGGAAATTGACCAAATGGAAGGTGTCCAAGAGGAGCTGACAGGATGTGGTAGGAGATTCAAACCAAGTGACAGGAGGGACTGTTAATAGTTGATCAGCCTCGAGAATAGGCAAAAAGCAAAAACAAAAAGAAAAAACTCTGGACTCCATCTTCAAATCTCTGCAGGACTGCCATGAGGTAGAAGCTGCTAGTGTGCGGTCCACAGCCTTGAAGGGCAAGATGGTGTCCAAGGACTAGAAGTTTCAAGTGCAATATGAAGAATCTCAGAACTGTCCCAAATAGAGATAGGCTGCCTTATTGGAGGGTGGGGTGGTGGTAGTGAGCTCCCTGTCACTGGTAGCATACAAGAAGAGGCAAACTTCATTTTGCAGGTTGGACTGACTGAGTGATCTCAGAGGGCCCTCAACTCTAACCGTCAATAATTCTATAAAATATCCCTGATGTTCAACAAGTAAAGACCTCCAGTAAGCATCAAGTGTTTAACTAGTGCAGGCGGTACGTAAAACCCACCAACATTAACAGAGTCCCAGGGGGCTCTGTTGAGTATTATTCAGGTTGCAGTACTTTGGGGTGAATTTTCATAGTCTCATACTAAAGTGTCCAGGATAGACTCACTTCCCTCAAATTCCGAGCCTCATCAGGAAAGAATGAGGAAGGCAGAAGCAACTTGGATAGAAACTTCCCAGCTATTCCTTCCCTTGGGAATCCCACTAGGATGGAAGCCAAGCCCTGAGGCTGGCTCGGCCTTTCCTGAAGACACTTGGTCTAACCTTGCTTTAGGGACCATCACTCCATCTTCTTCATGGGCCTTCAGGCATTGTGTATTTCTGATTGAATGGTGTGATTTATGGCCTCATTATTCCTGCTTAGCTTCGAGAATTTAGTAATCAAAGGACCCTTAAGAGTTCACCAAGCTCCTCTGCCATCCCCATAAACCACAGCCCTGGCTTCCCTTGGCCACATAGTTCTGTCACACCCACCTTGGCTGAGGAAGGCTTACTGGGACCCAGAAGACAGGGATGGAAGGGCCCCTGGAGACAGTTTATTCCAATCCTCACCTCCTATTTCCAGATGGAAAAACTGAGGCCCAGAGGGGTGGTGAGCAGTGCTTGTCAGAGGCCACAAAGCAGGGAGCAGAGCCCTAAAGGGAATCCAGACTCGAGGCGGAGCCCCTTCCGCGTCCTTCGTGCCAGATTGATCCAAGTAGCCGAACGTTTAGGGGATTCTGAGCCTCAAGGGACTCATGTCACAACCCTCTGCAGTATCAGAGCTGCCTTTCCGGTGTCAGAGCTCAGCGTGGGTGGGGCCCCTGGCACCACTGGTTTCGGGATCTGAACAACCACAGCAGAGCCCATTGGCTGAGGGTAGAGGCAGGAAGGAGGTGGCGGCGGAGGCCTGTGGAGGCAGAGGCCCAAGGGGCCCCTCCAGGACTTCGGGTGGAGGAGAGGCAGGACCTAAATGTTCAGGGCTGTTGAGAAATGTTAGCATTCACATCCAAACTACAGAGGCTCGGATGTAAGAACACCCTAACCACAGGCCTCAGCTTCCCCATCTCTAAGATGGGCAGAAGTATTTTGCCAAAGCAATGCCTGAATGTGATTTCATTTTCACGCAGCCAGGGAGGGACACCAAAGATTTACTTCAACGTGTTCATTTTACACATGACGGCGTCAGCATCAGCCAGTGCCTGCCTGGGGACATGCCGACGTGACCACGCAACCGAATGAAAGGAAGGAGCACCAGCCAGTACCTCTCAGCTGTGTCAGGAGGCCCTGCCTATTCTCTGAATACCTGCAATGCCCCTAGAACACCCCAAGTCAGGGGCGGATGTGGCCTCCATCCCTCCCATCTGACCAGCTGACGAAAGAGATCTCAGGGGAGGACAGAACCACTTCCCTCCCATGCATCTGCTGAGCCCACCCATGGCAGACAGTGAGCGCAGGGCCCAACCCCTCATTCACAGATGGAGAGGCTGAGGCCTAGGAAAGGGTTTCCAGTATACCATATCCCCTTCCCTCCTCCCTAGAGCCCACCTTTTCCTGTCCTGTATCAGCCTCCCAGGGGGTCTGCAAGCTCTGCTCGCCTGAGAGGGCCCGGAGCTGGCAGAAGCACTCGGTACCATTTCCAGCATTTGGGTCAGCCCGCCAGGCAGAAGGACCCTGAAGGAGTGGGACAGAAAACGGTGTCAGTGGCCACAGCGGGGGAAGAGACGGGCTGAGGGCATAGATACACGGCTGGATATCCACCTGTCTCACCAACCCAATGGCAAACTCCCCAGTCAGAGTCTAGAGTCAGGCCCCTAACTTGCTACTTGCTTGCTGTGTGACCTTGGGGAAGCACCCTCCCCTCTCTGGGCTTCTGTTTCCTCCTCTCTATGGCATGGAGCCGGGCAATGGGATACATCAGGGCCCTTCTGGTTTGGGTATGCTGTGGATGCAAAGGAAGGGGCAGAGTGAGGTCATCCCGACACCTCATCCTCTATCAGTCCTGTCACGCTCGCTGGCTCCAGGCACGGCAGAGCTGGCAGTTGGACACACGCAGCTGTCAGCCCCTGCATGGAGAGGGCTTCTCTGCAGGACAAGGAAGGAGGGGCCCTTGCTCAGGAGGGTCTGCGGGGTGTCCTGAACCCTTCATACCACCCTCTGTTCTTGAGCAGCTCCTGTGGAGAGGATGTAAAACGGGGGGCTGGAGTGCCTGGAGCAGAAGATGACAGAGCCCAGCAGCCACCTCGCAAGGTACACGCGGCAAGCACCCCCACCCTGCCATAGCACGGCCAGCAGAGACCAGCACCCATTAGCGAGGACCGTGGCTCCTCCAGGGTGCTCAGGGCGGGGTCACTTGTAACAGGGAAACGCTGGAAACCAGGTTCATATCCACAACAGGGCACCAGCTCAATACACTAAGGTATATAACACTAGGCAATGGCACTCATATGTTTAAAAAAACAAAGTAGGAATTTACCAACAAGAGTGGAAAGCCATTAGGTAGAATATCAATAGGCAAAATACACTATTTCTACTGTACGTAAATGCACAGGAAAAACTACCTAGAAAAGCACACACTGATGGCAGTCAGTCATCATCTCTAGAGAAAGGACTAGAATTATTGCCGTCAAGGAGGGGGAGCTTCAGTTTTGCCTAAATTCTTAGAATTTTTCAAACAATAGTGTATTCAGGTTTGACTTGTGTACAATGAACGAAAACAGGCAGAATAAATACCTCTCTTGGAACCTAAAAGCAGCCATGGCGATCATTTTACAGGTGGGGAGATCAAGGCCCGGGGAGAGAACCAGCTGAGATCACACAGCAAGTTAGTGAAAGAGGCAGGAGTGAGACCCACTCTTGACCCCCGGCCCAGCGCGCTTTCCTCTGCAGATGCTGCAGCTGGTGTCCAACAGCACTTGGGCCTTGTCTAAGCACCTCCTTGTTTGCAGTGTTCCGTACCCTTCTGCCAAGCCATGGTTCCAAAGGGGAGGCACTGGGTTCTTCCTGCCCAATTCTACTGGTGGCAAGGTGCGGGAGGGGTGAGAGAGGGTGGGGAGTAATTAACCTTAAAATATATATATGTTTCCTAGGGTTGCTGTAACAAATCACCACGACGCTGGTGACTTAAAACAACAGAAATTTATTCTCTTCCAGTTCTGAAGGCTAGAAGTCCCAAACCAAGGTATCAGGTGGGTTGGGTCCTTCTGGAAGCTCTGAGGGAGTTTCTGTTCCATCCCTCTCTCCTAGCTTCCAGTGGTCGTCAGCAATCCTTGGCGTTCCTTGGCTTGTAGCTGCATCACTCCAATCTCTGCTTCTGTCATCACATGGCCTTCTCCCCGTGTATCTGTGTCCAAAGTTCCCTCTTCTTACAAGGACACCAGTCCTTGGATTAGGGCCCACCATCATCCAGTATGACCTCATCTTGACTGATTACATATGCAAAAACCCTGTTTCAAATAAGGTCATACTCATAGGTTCTGGGTGTACATGAGTTTGGGTAGGGACACTAATCAACCCATTAAAGGGACTTCCCTGGCGGTCCAGTGGTTAAGACTCCGTGCTTCCACTGTAGGGGGCACGGGCTTGATCCCTGGTCAGGGAACTACGATCCCGCATGCCGCGTGGCACGGCCACAAATAAACAAACATAAAAAAATCCATTACAGATAACTTTTCTGATGTCAGAGCTGTTTTCTCAAGGAGAGGACAGGGGGTAGGGTTGCACGGGGTGGTGGAGAAATGACAAGGTTTGTTGTACACTCTGAAAAAGAACTTCACTGCTGGGGAGGAAGGAAAACTGGAAGTAGGTCAGTTTGTACATCACTTATCTGGGGGGAAAGCATGGGTGTGGGATGGATGTATTGTGAGGCATTTGGCCTAGATGTTCTGGAAGATTCAGATTTGAAAATAAAGTGACACAAGATAAATGATTTTTAAGGATTCACATTTACCTGGTGAGAGAAGTCGATGGCTTGTCTTTGGGTGATGGATAGATTTAGATCTATCTATGCTAAAGATAGATGGAATTTCTCATTTTCTCTCTCTCCTTCTCTCTGCCTGGGCCGGGGCCCCGGGAGCTCCCCCTGCACCCACCTGCAGGTCCTGCTCCCTTCCTGGCCCAGACCCTGGTCGACCAGTCATCCGGGATGGCTCACAGGGCTCTGAGGGTAGAGGACACTTAGAGAACAAAGTGCAGGCCTTGAGGATGGAAACCCAAGTGCACCCCGAGATGTCAGAGCCAGGATTCAGGCCATGCATCAGACTCTTCCTTTTATGGGGGCTACCCAACTTTTTCCAAGTTTGGTTTTTGAACATGAACGCTC
The DNA here is from genome assembly GCF_028021215.1 of Eschrichtius robustus. NCBI lineage: Eukaryota > Metazoa > Chordata > Mammalia > Artiodactyla > Eschrichtiidae > Eschrichtius > Eschrichtius robustus. Next base: position 127,601,757 of record NC_090825.1, read on the forward strand.
ATGAATGTTATACTGAGGTCTCTTGGAACTCTTTTTCAGGTAGATTTCAGACTTTTGCTTACTAGCCAACCTATGAACACTGAGATGTCTGGTGGCAGCCCCTCCTACCAGGAGTGTCACCATCTTGACTTATATGGCATCCTGTTTCCGGACGAACGATTTGAAGTTTTATCTTTTCGGCCCTTTTTATAACAAAAAAATACAAGTGATGACGTGAAGCATGGGCCCCAAACTCAACACCCAACTGAGGCAGCAATGGAAGTCCTGAGGTGGCTGGGGGCATCTCAGGCTCTCAGGGACCTATGCTAGCTGATTGGGAATTCAGCTACAAAGGAACAGAATTAAAAAAACATGTACATGTGCAGAAAATGTGTTACCAAAGGTTGTGTGTCCAAGGCAAGTATTATTAGGAATTATTCTGATGGGTTTTAGGTCACAGGGCACAGATGTCTCTTTATAACATAGAAATCTGGCATTGAACCTCACAAGGTTGTCAGAGGTCATATATATGGAAGCCTGTATTGACTTTTAACTAGGATGATTTTTCCGGTGGGGGGGGGGCATCATTTTGGGGGTTGGGCAAAGCTCAGAGGCCACATACACAGCAACGTCCCCACAATGTTTGGGACAGAGGGCTCAGTGCCAGGGAAAGGCAGTTTCCTTTCATAGACCCTCTGTCCCACCCTTGGCAAAGCAAGTTCAAAGGTCAGATTTGCCCTGCTCCTACCGACCAGGTGTCAGGGGCCCTGCCTCTTGTGTACCCCATTCACCCTGACACAAGTGTCTGGCCCCCATTCACCTTCAAAACCCAGCCAAGATGACACCTCTCCCTGGAGGCCCTCCCTCCCCCAACCTCTCCCCTCTGACAAAAAGGCACAGTCTCCCGGCTTAGGATGAAAACACAAGGGTGGGTAGGAGTGGGGAGTGTAAATAACCAAGTGTCCAAACTGGTTAAATAAGCCACAGAACATCCACAGAACATTAGATGGCCATTAAAAATCACATTTTCGTGGACTATTTAACATGGGAGAATGCCCCCAACAAAATATTAAGTAACTAGAACATAATCATTTAAAATATATTCCCAGGGACTTCCCTGGCAGTCCAGTGGTTAAGAATCCACCTTCCAATGCAGGGGACGTGGGTTCGATCTCTGGTCGGGGAACTAAGATCCCACACGCCGTGGGGCAACTAAGCCCCTGCGCTACAACTACAGAGCCCACGAGCTCTGGAGCCTCGCGCCACAACTAGAGAGAAGCCCGCACGCTGCAACCAAGACCTGACGCAGCCAAAAAACAAATGCATAAATAAATATCAAATAAACAAATAAGATAAAATATTTTCCCAATTCTGCAAACATAGTCACATTCACATATACCATACATGTGGGAAAACAGCAGAAAGAATGCCGCTGAAATGTACACAGAGGCTACCTCTTCATGGTGGGATTAAAAACTACTTTAAAACTTCTTTATACTTTTCCAAATTCTGAAATTTTGCCTCAAACATTATAGTAATCACAATAATGAGATGTCTTGAGAGGAATCCTAAGTACTTCCTCGTCCGAGGCTTGCATCCTCTCTTCTATTTTTGCCACAATCGCAGCTGACCTCTGCTTGAACTACTCCGGGATGGGGAACTCACTACCCTTCTTCCTGGTGAGAAGTAGAATCTGGCTCCCTTTAGCTTCCCCTCATTGGCCACAACTCTGCCTCCTGGAACCAGAGAACAAGGCTGTGCCCTGTGCCCATGCCGCTTGACAACACTTCAGAGGTTGGAAGGCAGTGGCCAGGCTCCAGGCTTCATCTTCCTAACCCAGCAGCCTGCCAAGGACATTAATGTCCCCCTGTCTTCCGCAACCCTGTTTGCTGTCCTTGGGTACAATCCAGGCGGTGATGTCCTCACCCACATTCCGTCTTATCGAGGGTGTGCCACTTACCAGTTGGTGTATCAGGGGCTCTATTACATGCATTCTTTCACCTAATCTTAGAACCCTATGACTCAGGAGCTAACATCACACGTATTTTACAGATGAGGAAACTGAGGCACGGAAAAGCCAAGTCCCTTCCACGGTCACTTAATGGATACAAGATGGAGCCAGGACTGAAGTGGCACGTGGCCCAGAGTCGGACAGCTGAGTTAATAAATGAATATGTGGACCCAGTTCTAAAGCCCATGTCCTAAGTGTCTATGGTTTTGTTTCAGAATTAGCTGTGCCCATGCCAGTCTCTCCCATGGTGTTCACTTCTGCATCTCTGCCTCTCTCACCTGGCCTGCTACATGGAAACCCTCCTGAAGGGCTACTGACCACAGAGAACCTGTTGCGCGAGGTCTGGCTCCAGGAGCAGTGCTGAGCCAGGGTCTCTGATGCGCTGCTCAGAGCTGTGGCACCAGAGCCGAAGCCCTGGGGATACCAGGCACACATACAGGGGACTGACCATGAGGCACTAGCTGTCCCTCCCCACCTTGGGCCCAGACAGGTAACCTGTTGGGGATGGAAGGCCCCTGCGTACTCTCCATGTCACTCCTACAGGCAAGTCCATGGGCTTGCTTCCTCAGCCCCTCCCCTTTCTGTCCGGCCTTCTCCCAAATCCTCCCAGGGATGTGGCCACGTCAGCCACGGTCTCTACCAAAAAGGGTTTCGGAAGGACCACACAATGCAGGTGGTTCTTCGGTATCCACATCCAGCCTGCTAGGGATGCCCACTCATTTTTTCACCAGGATTTCAACTTTCCCCCAAAGTCCCAGTAACACTCGGCCCCAGGTCAGGCCTCTCAGTGGGATCTAGGACAGCTGGTCAGCTAAGGCCACCAGGCACTGTTGACCACGGGACTCAGCAAACCCTCAGGGCCTGGTCCCTGGAGGGACCTTGAGAAGTCCTAGTGGTCAAGCCCCTGTCCCTAGCCAGCGAAGTCCCCGCTGAGAGCGCCGGCCTCAGTCCTCACAGCTGGCCACGCGTACTCTCCACAACCAGCACTGTCACTCTGTGCTTCTCGGGCTCAGCCTCTGCTCAGACTGTCTTTTCTGCCTCGACTGGGTAACTCCTACCAAACCTTCAACACTCGGCCAAGGCGTGCCCTCATCCAAGAAGCCTTCCTGTGTCTCTCAAAGCTGGATGAGACACTTCTGCCGCACCCTGGGCTAACCCCTAGTTGGGCTCTCATGTGGCCCTCATTCACTCACTCAAATATTTATGTAGCACCTGCTCTGGGCTCTGTGCAGGGAAGTGAGCACTAGCCGGGAGAGCAGGAAACCAGGCCCCACTGCACGGCTTGGCCACCAGCTGACTACGTGACATCACTCCTCCCTTGAACCTCAGTCTCCTCCCCTATAAAGTGGGGAAGATTCGGCAGCTCAGCCTGGCTTCCAGGCTTCTGTGAGGTCGGCAGGATGTGAAAGTACTCTGTCAACTGCCACTCAGGGTGAGTCATTGTTGTCGTGACCTGAGCCTCCTGCCGTCTGAGCTCATTTTTGTACATCCCATCCTCAGAGGCCCCCTCTCCCCCGGGGGGCTGAGAGCCTACTGGGGATGAGCTTGGAAGCTCACGCCTTCTAGGGGTTGGCACCTGGATGAGAACCTGGGCAGGAGCACAGCACGAAGGCATGGAGACAGGCGTGAACTTTAAACAAAATCAGCTTATAAATCCTGCCACTCAGGGGCAGGGGCCTGGCACTGCTGGGGCAGGAAGAAAAGCCAGGCTGCTCTGAGGCAACAGGGTAAAGGCTTTAATGCCAAAGGGCTTTGGAATCAACAAGAAGCCACTGGAAGCACCGAGTAGGGGCAGACACAAAGAACACCGGGCTAGGGGACTGGATATCTGGGTTCTACTCTAAGTTGCTCTGTGACCTCAGTCAAGACCCTTCCTTCTCCAGGCTTTAACCTCCCATCTGTATGTTGGGTGCATCAGCCCGGGTGGTACCCAAGGCCCTTTCCCACAGGGATAGTCTCTGCTGACTTGACTTGCCCTTCACAGCTTGAGACAGGGGGTCCAGTTCAGGCTGTGCCAGGGACAGACAGGGACAGCTGGCGAGGCTTTCAGAAAGGCCACGAGGCAGGGGAACCCATGCTCACTGTGGTCTCCTCTTCTGGACTATGGAAGAGTCAAGGCCTGGAACGGGGTTCCTCCTCCAGTCTCCTCCCACCACTGTGTAGATGGAATTCACCCTTGGCCCACTTTGCAGACGAAGAGGTTGACACAGGTGCAGAGAACACAGATTCTCAGACTCTTAGAAATCATCCTGCTTATCGCCCTCCCTCTCCATATAGAGGGAGAAACTGAGGCCCAGAGAGTGCTAATGGCTGACTTGGGGTCACACAGGATGTTAGTGGCAGAGCTAGGATTAACACTGAGGACCGATGTCCTCCTATCACCAGTTCGTTATAAGTCTCAAGCCAGGCTCAGGTTTATGTGTTCATCATCCCATCAGCCAGCCTCTGCTTCCACTGATGGAGGCAAGCCTCAGTTTCCCTGTCGGAGCCAGGGAAGACAGGAGGGTTTCTGGGTCAGAGCTCGGTGAGGTTTTTTGAACTGGGAATAAAGGAGGAGCAAGGAAAGCGGGGGAGGCACTGTACTTGGGACAGAAACTCTTCTCCCTGGACTAGGCACAGGGCAGGAAATAGAATCATCCAGGTTGGGGACAGTACTGCATACTCAATAGGCAGAAAAGCTTGTGCTCAAGCACAGGCAAAGCATCAGACACTCAAGTTCAATGAAAAATTACTAAATAGTGTCACAGTGGCGGGGGGGGGGGGGGGCTCTTGAGGTCTCAGGGGACTGATCATCAAGTTTATAGGACCACCTATTCCCACCTGGCTGGAGGGCAGGCAGTCGTAGGAAAAAGGCTCAGGACTTGAGGGTCCTCCCTTCCCTCTCTGTGCCTCAGGTTGTCCTCTGGCTCCAGGCTCTGACCTTCTGGGCTTGTCAGAACCCAAGGGGCAGCTGGTCCCACTGCAAGAAACCCGAGTAGAGTCTCCTGGGCCCTGACCCAGCTCGGAGGCCCCTTGGGGGAGGGACAGGAAGGGAGGGAAGGGGAGCAGAAGGCGGTAAATCTCTCCCCCCCCCCCCGTTGGCCCCTCCCAGCTACCCTTAGGACAGCCCACATGCACCGGCTCCGGGGCCTGAAAAGGCTCTAAACCAGCACTTCTCAAACTTTAAAGCGTAGTGTAATCACCTGGGCATCTTGTTAAAAGGTTCTATTTTAGTAAGTCTGGGGCACAGCCAGAGATTCTGAATTTCTAACAGGTCCCAGGTGATGCTGATGATGTAAAGCCGTGGACCACTCTGCGTGCGAGTAGCGGCCCTAGAGATAATCTGCCTCTTAATGGTGGGAAAACCCAAGGCCCAGAGAGGTCAAGTCACATGTCCACGGCCACACAGCGAGCAGCCCCAGACCGAAGGAAAAGGGCACCTGCCATAGGCACTAGGCATTTCCCCAGCCCGCCAGCCGGAATCAGCTGCCCTTCCCCGGCCCTGGGGCCGTGTTTGTAAACTCGGCTGCCCCGCGCGGCTCAGCCCAGGGCCGTGGGGGAGAGAGCGCCGCCCGGCCGAGTCTTCCCCGCCTCCCTCCGCGCCGGCCTCTAGCTGTTCTCCGTCCGGCATCCCCGGCCGACCCGAGGGAACCCGGGGCGCCGAGGGTCCCCTGAGGCGGAGTGGTTCCGCACCCTCCTTCCCCTCCGAAGACAAACTTCTCCGCCGGCGCCCTTTACCTTTTTGGGGGGTTTGCAGCAGCTCAGCCTGCTGTGTCCGCAGCCCATCCTCCTCGGGGGGCTCCCGGACGCCGCCTCCCAACTCCGGGGCCCCCAGAGGAGCCTGCCGTTCTGGCCCCGCTGCCGGCTCCGCGCCCGCCGGCCGGGGCTGCCGGCGAGACCCTGAAACTGAACCTGGAAGCGCAGACTTGAGCGGGAGCTGGGGCGGCCGCGCACCGTAAATACTCGAAAAACAGGGCCTCAGCGAAGCCGGCTGGGCGCGCGGAGCCGCCGCCTGAGCAGGTGACCAGAATCTTTGTAAATGATAGAAAACTCGGGCCAGGGCCGAAAAGATCCCTACGGTCAATGGATTCCTTTCCAGACCCGCAGCAGAGAAAAGGCCAGGAAAAAAAATTAAAACAATGATTTAGTAAACACAACAGCTACCATTTATTGAGTTGTTTCTGTCCCGACTTCTTTGCACATATTATTTCGATTTCTTGCAATCTCCTTGCAACAAAGGTATTAGTTCCTCCATTTTACAGGTGAGGAAAATCAGGCTCCGAGATGTGATTTGCCTAAGCTCACAAACCTAGTAAGTATCAGAGTCCAGATAAAAATCCAGTTCTAACTCCAGAACCTAAGCTTCCAACCATTTCCCTACAAATACATAATAATGGGAAGTTTAATTGTAATGCCTCCCCACTTCTGGGTCCACAGCTCCTTCCAGCTCACAAGCACCTGTAATATTCTACTCTATCCATTTTGAATCTATGTTGCCCATCACAACAACTTTGTGAGGCAGACAGGCAGATGCAGGGAGAGTAAGAGATGTAAAATGTCAGAGTCTGGGAAAAAGAACTTTTGTTTACCCTTGTTTTGTTACTAGCTGAGGTTTCTGGGAGTGGCAATGCAGGAAAAAGACACCTAACTTTGAAAATCAGTGTGAGTGTGTGCCACTTGGAAAGATGTGCTGATGAAAGGGACTTACAGTCATGAATGGGAAAAGAATGTGAGACCACTACAGAACTTCCCCCTCCACAGAGTAAAAACCCAATTGCAGCAGGTTCAAAGAAAGGAAACTGAGGACACAGGTGATATTAGGTTCTTGGAAAGAAGAATAAGATGGTGGTTCACAAGGTGTGGCCCCCAAATCAACAGCATAAGCACTACCAGAAATCTTTGACAGAAATACAAATTCTCAGACCCCACCCAGACCTACAGATCCTAAACTCTGGAGATGGGGCTCAGCAAGCTCTAGCTTCCCAAGCCCTCCCAGTGATTCTGAGCCATGCTTATGTGTGAGAACCACTGCTGTAGGACGCGCTGAACAGGTAATGAGGAAAGAGTATCTACTTAAATTAACAATGATTATGAAACAGTGCTCATGATTTACTAAAAACCCAAACCAACAAACAAGCAAAAAACCAGAACAAAGTAAATATCCAAGAAAAGGAGCTTGGTTAAAAAAATTATGATATATCCATAAAAATAGAATATCATGTAACCTGCTAAAATACTGATGAGGATGAAGTTTTTAAATGTCATAAAATGTAACAAATTCATTCTTATTTTTAAAAAGTGTTAATAGTGATGACCTCTACATGAGGGTGAGATTTTGGATATTCATTTTCTTATGTTAAAAAAAATGAGTATACACTTCTACTATTATAATAAGAAAATTATTGTCATAATAAGAAAAAAGTTCTCTAAAAAATATGTTTTTAGGGCTTCCCTGGTGGCGCAGTGGTTAAGAATCCACCTGCCAATGCAGGGGACACGGGTTCGAGCCCTGGTCCGGGAAGATCCCACATGCTGCGGAGCAACTAAGCCTGTGCGCCACAACTACTGAGCCCGTGTGCCACAACTAGAAGCCACCGCAGTGAGAAGCCCGCACACTGCGCAGCAACGAAGACCCAATGCAACCAAAAATAAATAAATTTTTAAAAAATATGTTTTTAAACCCAGGCATGAGATTGAGACTAGTTTTTCACCATCAAGTTGGTAAGGATGTGAAATCCCAAGGAAATAGACAATGATTGTGATGAACTAGGTAGGAAAGCAATGTAAAGGACAAACAGGGCCAAAAATGTGTAGAGAGATCATAACCAGTAATGTCTTGGGTGATCCTGAACCTGTTGTTTCTCTTTTCGGAGAGTTTCCCATCTGAACATCGAAGAGTTGAACTTTCTAAAAATGATCTGGAATTTTAATGTCAGCAGTTGGAATCAATAACTTGGGCTAGTGGGTAGGAACCAGGAAGGCAAATTCTGTTCCCAGAGGCTCTGTTCTCAGGGCCTCTTGCCTCCGGCTTCTTTAAGCTTCCTGGGAGACCAGGCTCAGATTTCCTATGTTCACACAACTGGCTTTTTGGTTATGTGCTTTGAAGTTCCACCTGAGAAAAAACCCTAAGGAGTTTTTTTTTGCTTTAGGAACTTGAGTTTAAATAAGTTGCTAATGAGATTTTTGGTGGTGGTCGTGCCAGTCAGGTTAGGTAAGGTTTTGCTGCAGTGATGAAAAACATACAAATCTCAGCAACTTATGAGTGAAGCTAAGTTTTGCTCACACTACCCGTCTAGAATGGGGAGGCCGAGGGCTCTGCTTCACAGAGATATTCGACACCTTTCTAAGATTAAGATGCAGCCATCCCAACTCCATGGCTTCAGGGTTTGCCAGGCCAAGAGGAGACAGTGTATGGAGAATGGTGCATGGGGTCTTAAATTCTTCCACTCAGGAGTGACACACATTAAGTCCACTCACATTTTATTGGCTAAAGCAAGTCGCATGGTCAGGCGCAACTTCAAGGGGATGGAGAAGTGTAATGTGTGCCCAGAAGGAGAAGAGAACCAGAAATACTGGTGAACAGCAGAAATGTCTACCACAGTTAGCAATCAACAAGCAGGTACTATGACGTGCCCATTTCTTGGGCAAGTAGGGTAACTAACTCGTCCTGGTCTGCTCAGGATTTCCCCACTTTCAGCACTGAAAGTCCCATGTCTCAGGAAACTCCTCAGTCCTAGGCACACTGGGACGGTTGGTCACCCTATGGGCAAGGACAGTGAAGACTCAGTTCTTGTCTTAAATTAGTTATAATCTATTTTCTTGACATTAGACCTATACATAGGAAAAGATGGGAAACTTACAAAAACAGGTTATAAAGCAAATGTCAAGTTGCATATTCCATGCAGGAAGTATTAGCATTAAAAGGAGATAAGAGACAGTGGTGGATGGGGATGGGAAAGGAAGACTTCCTGGAGAAATACTAAAGCCAAAAGCCATTCATGGCAAAAGGAATCCTAGAATCTCAGGCTGGGATGGGATCTAATGCTTCACTTCTGTTGCTTCTAACTCAGATAAATCTCTTTTATAATTTCCCTTCTATAATTACCTTTCCTACTGTATTTGTGCAGTCTATGTTTGAATACTTCCAGTGATGGGGAAATCACTACCTATCTTTCCATATCTAGGGGGAAGAGGAGAAGCAGGAAGGAGTAATCGCAAGAGGGAGGAACAGCATGGGTCAAGTCAGGGTAGAGTGTGGAGGCTGGGGAGTTGGGGAAAAAGGAGGAATTAGTGTTGGTGACTAGGTTGTGTGTAAAGGGACAAAAGTTGAGGATGGGGTGAGCAATTTTTGGGAAAGATTGGAAAGAACAATGTGGGAATTATCTTGAACACCTTTCATATGAAAAGTACAATATACTCACACATAAAAAGTTTCGCCTAGAATTCCAGGAATTTCAGGGCTCCCTGCAGCCCACACAGTGGGGCTGTGTGTGGATCCCAGGTTAAGAACCTCTCAATGCAGTGGTCACTAAACATCATTCTAGCCCTGAAAGCTTTCTCTGTGTGGGTTCCGAATGAGCCCAATGGTTTCCCAAACATGTTGTCTGCCCGGAGTAACTTTCTTTACTATCCACCTGTGTGAGTTATCATTCTACCTGTACATCAGGAAACAACTCAAATGCCCTCTCCTTACAAAAGCCCTGCAGCACCTGTTCTACAACTCTCTTACTTGTTTGTGTGCTCTGTGAGTCCTCCCTAATGGACTACGGGTTACACAGGTCTGCCACCTCCCTCCTTATGCCACCTGGTCCTTAGTAGGTCATGGCAGAGACTTCCAGTCACCTTACTCAACTTCCATTCTTCTCTCTTCCTTAGTGATGGAATCCTGATATTCTCTGGGTCAGGGGCGTGCTACTTCCTCAGCTTCACTTGCATCAAGGGGCGCTCAGTGATATGTAAGGGGGCATTACTGGTTGGGGCTTCCAGGACAACATTTAACAGAAGAATGACTCAGCTGGGAGCAGGTCTCCCCCTTTTCTTGCCCCCGTTTTTCCTGCCTGGAATACAGACATGATGGAATACAGCCATTTTATTACCCTGAGCAAGAAGGTGGAAGGAGCCTTGATCTCTGATGAACTGATGGAGCCCCAGTCCCAGATTTGATCAACCACTTCCTAATATTTTCACATAATAGAATAAACAACAAATTTGTTTAAGCCACCGCCACTGAGATCACTGCCACTGAGATTCTGTCACTAGCAGCAGAATGCAATTTCCAACCAATTCATAGGTCACTAATTAACATTTGTTATATTGAATTTAATTAGAATAATTTACTCTTGGAGATACTGGATGTACCCCAGCTTCAGTTCTGGAGGTGGGACACGAGGCTCTGCTGAGAAAATTTTCCTGGATTTGCCAGACTCTTGATGGAAATGTTGGTTTTGACAGCTTCCTCCTGGAAATATATGTAAGAGAAGGAAATGAGAGGGGACCTAAAATTGTCGCGTTCTTAGGCTTCTATTGGAGTGTTTCTCAGGGAATGGGCAGGCTCATGTGCTTCAGAATCATCTGGATCCTTTTCCCATCTATTCAATCAGGCCCTGGAGGGCTGAGTCTGAGAAATTTTCACAATAAAATTTGAAGCTTATTGCTCCAGTTGTTGTGGTAGGTTATCTCACCAGGGAATCAAATTGTTACATTAATTATATCGAATTGTGTTGAACTGAATTAATAGGGAGGTCCTTGGAAAGGAGAATTGAGTCTGAGTAATGCTAATTAGCAAGAAGCCATCCCTGCCTATTTTCCCAGAAGATCTGTGGTTTGGGTCTTGGGGCTGCCTTGGGAGAGGCAGCAAGATTCACTTTACCACTTTCTTTATACCAAGAGTGAATTCATGCCACTGATCATTGGTTAATGCTTCCTCTGTTCGATGAAGTTTGGATGGAGGTCCTCAAGGAGCTCCTGTGGTGATGCAGATTAGGAGGGCACAGAGCATCACCTAGGGATTCCAGGGGAAATTACACATCACCTCTTTAGGCGGGCTCTAGGGTCCGGAGGCTGCTAGGAAACATTTCTTTACATCAGCGGTTCTCAGAATGTGGTCTGGGGAGTAGCAGCATTAGCATCTCTTGGGAAATGGTTAGAAATGCAAATTTTTGGGCTCCACCCCAGACGAGCTGCCTCAGAAACACTGGGTATGGGGCCCAGGAATCTGTGTTTTAGGAGTCCTCCAGGTAATTCTGATGTGTGCTTATGTTTGAGCTACTTTCAACCTGTATGTCCTCCTGTCAGCCATTTTTAAAAAATTAATTTTATATATTTATTTATGGCTGTTGGGTCTTCGTTGCTGCGCACGGGCTTTTCTCTAGTTGCGGCGAGCGGGGGCTACTCTTCGTTGTGGTGCGAGGGCTTCTCACTGCGGTGGCTTCTCTCGTTGCGGAGCACGGGCTCTAGGCCTGTGGGCTTCAGTAGTTGTGGCACGCAGGCTCAGTCGTTGTGGCTCATGGGTTTAGTTGCTCTGTGGCATGTGGGATCTTCCCGGACCAGGGATCGAACCCGTGTGCCCTGCATTCGTAGGCGGATTCTTAACCACTCTGCCACCAGGGAGGTCCCTGTCAGCCATTTTTTAATGGGCACAGAGATGAGAGATGGAGTGAGGTCCTGGGCTCAGTGAGTCTCCAGTAAGCCCCATTTTCCATGTTAGAGACATCCTTGGCTGGGCTGAGTGTCTGGTTTCCAGGCCACTCCTAACCGTGCCCTTCATGTGACACACAGAGGACTGTTCCATGGGTTCTGAGCCAGGCCCTGAGCCATCTCACATCTAGGGACTAAGGGTGAGTCCTTCCAGATAGAGTCCCCTGATGATCAGCTTTTTCATTTAAATGTAATCGGATCATGGGACTTCCCTGGTGCTCCAGTGGCTAAGGCTCCACACTCCCAATGCAGGGGGCCCGGGTTCTATCCCTGGTCAGGGAACTAGATCCACATGCCGCAACTAAGAGTTTGCATGCTGCAGCGAAGATCCCACATGCCACAACTAAGACCCAGAGCAGCCAAATAAATACATAAATATCAAAAAAAAAATGTAATTGAATGAGCAGGACTTCAACACTAGCTGGGGGCTGGGAGCTTTCCAGGCCTATATCAAGGATGCATATTGACTTGTCTGGCTGGAAGTCAGCCATCTACCTGTCCCGTCCTGTACACCTCAGGCTGTTTGTGCCTTCTGCACCTTCCCACCCAACATCATGTTCTCAGTTCCATTCGGTTCCAAACAAACTTACTGTATATTTTTAGTGCAATCCCAGTTTCCACCAGCCCATCTCATTTGAAAAATGAATATTTTTCCACCTATATCATTTGCTGTGTAATCAAAATTTAAGCAACCCTTTTTGAACAGATAACTGCCCTAAACCTCTCCTTTCTGGAAAACTGGTGTTTCCTGCCCTGATGCCACCTTCCTTGCTCCACTCCAATGGGAGAATCTTACCCACAGGGAACTAACTGGAGTGAGAGTTGGAAGATGGTGAGGCAGGGCCTGTTTTCCAAGTCAAAAATTGGAACACATGATTTAGCAAAGGAATTTGTGACATTTATATTCTTTATTGACCTGATTCTATTCATTTACTCTTTGCCAACATATTGGAATTTCTAGGACATCTAAACGGTTTATGGGGACAAGGAGGCGGAATATTTGTAAATGGGAACAGAACACATGAGAAGCATGATACAGCTCCAAGGCTTAAAACCTAACTGTCTACAAGGCTGGGTAGGTACATAAATGAGAAGAGGGCATAAGACAGGGGTGGAGTTAAACTGGGGACCACATACCCCCCTAAAAGGAGCACAAGTGGATGTGTTGCGGTGGATGGTTGTTAGAAGGAAATGAAACTCCAAGCTGGCCTGACCTTCCGATTTTTCAAGAGAAATTAGAAATCTGGGGGGTTTTTTTAATGTAAAATTTGTCTCTCTCTCTCTCTCACACACACACACACACACACACACACACACACATGCCATCATGCAAGCTAAACAAAATATTTGCAGGAGGTTACATAGCTTCTGGTTTAGGTAGACAAGTAATGTAACAAGGGGTATGGAAAATGGAAGCAAAAGGAGTAACGAACTCTATCTGGGAGGAAAGGGAAGGTCAGGCTTCCTCAGGGCTGTGATGGTTGACCTGGGCTGTGTAGATTAGGCCAGGATTCTTCTTGTCAAGAAAGTGGGGAAGTGTAACTCTGTGAGGGGATGACTGTGTTAACTTACATTATTGTGCTGATCATTTTGCAATAGATATATATACACACACATACATACTTATGTATACATATATGTATAAAATTAAAAATTAAAAAAAAAGAAAGTGGCGAGAACACGAGTGCCCAGTGCGCAGTACTGCATGGGTTTTCAGGGGGGCTCAGCCGCTCTGTGTGGCTGGAGTACTGGGTGAGATTAAGGAAGGAGGGGGACGCAGGTGGACAGGACAGCCTTGAAGGCCCTTCTTGCGCCGCATGTGGGATCTTAGTTCCCCGACCAGGGAATGAACTCATGCCCCCTGCAGTGCAAGCGCAGAGTCTTAACCACTGGACCGCCAGGGAGGTCCCTGGCCAAGACTTTCTTTTTTTTTTTTAACATCTTTATTGGAGTATAATTGCTTTACAATGGTGTGTTAGTTTCTGCTGTACAACAAGGTGAATCAGTTATACATATACATATGTTCCCATATCTCTTTCCTCTTGCGTCTCCCTCCCTCCCACCCTCCCTATCCCACCCCTCTAGCTGGTCACAAAGCACCGAGCTGATCTCCCTGTGCTATGCGGCTGCTTCCCACTAGCTATCTATTTTACATTTGGTAGTGTATATATGTCCATGCCACTCTCTCACTTTGCCCAGCTTACCCTTCCCCCTCCCCGTATCCTCAAGTCCATTCTCTAGTAGGTCTGCGTCTTTATTCCCGTCTTGCCCCTAGGTTCTTCTGACCATTTTTTGGTTTGTTTTTTAGATTCCATATATATGTGTTAGCATACGGTATTTGTTTTTCTCTTTCTGACTTACTTCACTCTGTATGACAGACTTTAGGTCCATCCACCTCACTACAAATAACTCAGTTCCGTTTCTTTTTATGGCTGAGTAATATTCCATTGTATATATGCGCCACAACTTCTTTATCCATTCATCTGTTGATAGACACTTAGGTTGCTTCCATGTCCTGGCTATTGTAAATAGAGCTGCAATGAACATTTTGGTACATGACTCTTTTTGAATTATGGTTTTCTCAGACGTTCTTACTTTATCCTGTGGGCAATGGGAGTGGCACGATCAGATTGGCGTTATTCACGGTCAGTCTGGGGACTCAGGTGGAGGGCGGACAGAAAGCTCTCTCCTGGAGCCGTCAAACATCTCCTGGAATGGTTCAGGAGGGAGCCGGGGTGCTTCCTAAAGGCACTTCGGTCCAGAAGGCCTGCAGCCCCCAGGTCCAACTCTGGCCCTGCCCCACTGGGCTCCCAGCCTGAGATAATATGGTAATGAGGCGGGTACTGCAAGGAGGCAGTGGAGCTTGGGTGCTGTGGGGTAGGCAGTGGGCAGTTTCCTTTCCTCTTGGCTGTAGCAGCCAGCAGTGCTGTGGTTACCAGGGCCTTGGGTTACAACACATGTTTGTTTTTGAAAAAACGTTGCAATACCTTTTAAATCAGCGCCTTGGACAGGATCCAAGGACAGTAGCGAGGACCAGTCTCTGTGGTGCTTCTTAAAGAAGTAGCTGCAGAGGGAGGGAGCCTCGGAACCTGGATTGCTGGGAGAGCCCGAGTTCAGGCAGGGCTTGGAAGGTGGGCAGGGTGGAAGGAGATCAGATCTCCAGGTCACCCCATTTCCACTCTTCCTTCCTTAGGGCACTTTTTTTTTTTTTAATTTTATTTATTTATTTATTTATGTTTGGCTGTGTTGGGTCTTCGTTTCTGTGCGAGGGCTTTCCCCAGTTGCGGCAAGTAGGGGCCACTCTTCATCGCTGTGTGAGGGCCTCTCACCATCGAGGCCTCTCTTGTTGCAGAGCACAGGCTCCAGACGCGCAGGCTCAGCAGTTGTGGCGCACGGGCTTAGTTGCTCCGCAGCATGTGGGATCCTCCTAGACCAGGGCTCGAACCCTGGCAGGCAGACTCCCAACCACTGCGCCACCAGGGAAGCCCCTTAGGGCACTTTTGCATCCAGAGCACTTGAAGATGATCAGTGTTCCGAGCTGTCCTGGAAAACTAGAATTAGTGGGTAGGGTAGCCCAGGAATGTGGGGTCCAGCTCCGTGGGAAGAAAGACCTTCCAACTGGTCCAAGATTCAGGGGTCTGGCTTGACAGGGAGTGAGGTCCCCATTGTGGGAGGTGTGCAAGCAGAGGCTAACATTGATAGGGCATGCTGGAGAAAGTACTGCAAGGGCCTGCTGAGGTAGGGGTCCTGAGGGAATGGATGCTCAGATCCACTGTGATTGTGAGTGGAAGGGGTATTTATTGTGGTCCCCTTTCAGAGACAGAAGTTCTTCCTCAAAGGAATCAAGATTGGCATTCAAGAGACTTTCATTCTGGTACATGTTGGTGGGAATGTAAAATGGTACATTCGCTATGGAAAACAGTATGGAGGGTTCTCAAAAAATTAAAAAATATGGTAATATGATCCAGCAGTCTCACTTCTGGGTATATAGCCAAAAGAATTGAAATCAGGATCATGAAGAGTTATCTGCACTCCCAATGTTCACTGAAACATTATTAACAAAAGCCAAGATATGGAAACACCCAAATGTCCACTGACAGATAAATGGTTGTATGAAGACAACCAAAGTTTAAAAAAAAGTTAGCCTTTAAAAAGAGAGAAATTCTGCCACTTGTGACAACGTGGCTGAACCTGGAGGACATTATGCTAAGTGAAATAAACCAGGCACAGAAGGATACTGCATGATTCCACTTGTATGAGGTATCTCAAACAGTCTCAAAGAAGCAGAGAAAGGTGGTTCTAGAGATCTGTGGTACAACATAGGGTCTGCAGTTAACAATACTAAAGTATTGTGCTCTGAAACACTTGTTAAGAGAGGGGATCTCATGTTTCGTGTTCTTACCACAAAAACGAAACCAAAAAACAAAGGGGCACAAGGAAACTTTTGGAAGTGATGGACATGTCTATTACCTTGACGGTGGTGATGGTATCAGGGGTGCATGCATATGTCCAAACTCATCCAATCATATATGTTAAATATGTACAGGTTTTTTTGTATATCATTTATACCTCAAGAAAGTTGTTTTAGAAAAGAGAGAGACTTTCATTCTGATCCTTGGCTTGCTATTGATTTGCATTTTGACCCTGGATAATTCACATACATTCACTTCTCTGGCCTCACATCTCCCCACCCTACACTTTACCCAGTGCCTGGCATGGAGTAAGCTCTAGCAAAGATTTGTTTTTTGTTTGTTTTGTTTTTCTAAATTTAATAAACTCTTACAGTATATATACAAATTTTTTTTGGCTGTACCACACAGCTTGCGGGATCTTAATTCCCTGACCAGGGACTGAACCCGGCCCCCAGCAGTGGAAGCATGGAGTCCTAACCACTGGACCGCCAGAAAATTCCCAACAAAGATTCATTGAACAAATGAATGAATGGATGAATTAGCTGGATTGGGTCCAAAGTTGGAGTGGGATCAGCAGGCCTCAGAGGCTACCTGAACCTCCTGAAATTACATTCACAACTCTGCATGTATGAGCAATTCAGTTTTTTTCTGGGTAGAGGGTCTGTAGCTTTAATCACTATTGCCATCATTTATTGAGGATTTGTTACGGCAAGCTAAGGTCTGTACATATTTTATCACATTTAATCTTCAGGAACCATGAGGGAGGTTGGAGGTGTTACTATTTCCACTGTACTAAAGTGGAAACTTGGGTTTGGGGAGTGTAAGGACTTGCTTAGGGTCATATACTGGAGTCGAACCCAGGTCCATGAGACTCCACAAAATAAGCTCTAAGCCACCGTGGTAAATTACTACAGCTTCTCAAAGGGATCTGTGACCGCAGAAGATGAAAACATCCTAGGACCCTGGAGTTCTATTTCTCTGTGGGACTGTGGGGAATGGGGAGAAAGGGGTGGAGGTCGAGGAGGAAGCCAGCCAGCCAGCCGGAGCAGGACAGCGCCCATGCCAGCAAGGGCTGCTATTTAGAGCAGCCCCAGAGCCCCCAGAAAGGATGATAAGGGGTAGGCAGGGAAGAGCAGTTGTAAGAGGAGCCCGGGGAGGGGGAGGCAGCTATCTCCTCCCCCGCCCCTGCTGCCTCCAGCTCACCCTGCCGCCTGATGTCTAAATAAGGCTTAGAGGCACATTCTAGGCAGCTAAAAATAAACTCCGGCTCCCCCTCCTGCCCTTGGGCTTTGGCGACCTCCCCAGCCCCGTCAGGGCTCCCCTGGGCAGGACCAGCTCTCGGAGCCCGCCCTTGCCGGAGCTATAGAATCTTGTGTCGCTGAGGACCCCAGGGTCCTGGTGGGAAAGCTTCCCACCGCAAGAAGACCTGGACCAGAAGTCAGGACGCCCGACTCCGACTCTTGGCTCTGCCCTAACAAAGCTGGGCAAGTCCCTTTTTTCTTTGAACCTCAGTCTCCCCATATGTCAAATGCGGGCGTTAGACGAATGATGTAAAGCGCTGGCATTTTTGAATGAATTCAGGATCCCACACTCAAAACTTCAAAGAGTGCCCACTGGGGTTCTTTTACGGTACATCTGTCGTGCAGACTCATGCCGTCTTTTATTAGGATAATTCGCTGCCCAGTCCTTAACGATTTGAAACATTCACATAATTATCTGGATTTCCAGCTTCTCTTGAAAAATCAGGTCTGTCCACACTGGGCCAGTGTGTCAGGAAACAAGAAGCCCGAATTGGGTAGCGGTCGCCCCCTGCTGGCAGAATGAACGTACTACAGGTGGCGGCTGACGGCCTCACTCACATTTCTGCCCAGCCTTGCAGTTGTGCGAGGCACCTGGAGCAATAGGAGTGAGTACTCTGAGTGCTGGCAGATTCAGTTTTGCAGCCTAGGGTCGGGACATTGGCATTGCTCTGCCCAGCAAATGCTTGTTGAATGAATGAATGAGATAGCTAATAGAATGCTTTGGAGACTGTATTACCAAACCCACCTCGGGTCTGCTCCTCCAACGTGAAGCAAAGCCACTGACACTGGGTTGTGGTGAAGAAAAGAACAACACTTACTGCAGGGTGCCAAGGTAGGGAGCTGGGAGACAAGCCTCAGATTCACTCCAACTTAGTCTTTGATTAGGGGTTTTTGTAAGGGGAGGAACAAAGAGGCTGGGATTAATCATCGTCTTGTGACATTTCTGTGACATTTCTTAATCGTAATTTCAAGAAGTTAGGCTATCTCTGGTTTATGATTCTCTGGCCAGGTGGTCCATGGCTCAGGGGTCCATTAGCTCATCTTGCCCTGGAGAAACAACCTGAATTTCCACCTTAGATGATATCGATAATAGTAGTTTTGGTACATTAACATGTTATCGACAACAGCAATTTTAGTTATCTGCTTAGCTGATTAGTGTTCAGTTAGCACAGCCTTGAGGTCAGAGGGGACAAGAAAGGGAATAAAGTTTTGGATAGAGAGGGAACTCAGTTTTAGGGGGACTCGGTTTCAACTGTCAAGGTCCCCAAGAAGGAGTTTTGACCGTGGTGCTGCCCGGCTGAAATCTGTTGCCAGTGCACTGCGAGCCTGTCCCTGAGTCCAGGTCCCAAGCCCTCAGAAAGCACAAGATCCTCATACCCTCCCCCTCAACCCCACCCCTGGTGGGAGTCATCAGACAAGTAAGGTTCTTAGGTATTGCCCTCCTTCCTGATAAGTCAATAGGATTGTCCTTGGTTGGAAAATTACTGGCAAACCAGTCAGGGTCTGTGAAACTCAAATTATCTTTAGCACCACTTTGGAGGCCAGCCAAGGGGCAGGGAAGGAATCAGGAGGAAGGGTAGCAAAGGTTGAGCAGACCTGCTCAAAGAACGGGCTTCAGGACAGGCTGCTTGGATTCACCCAGCTCTCCTTGAGACGCTCACTGAAGCTAGACACTTCACAGAACCAAAGGATGCTGCATGTGGACTGACCTTCAGACATCATGGAATCCATCCTGCCTCTACATGCAGTAGGGCGATGAGGTGTAGAGTGAGAACCTGGGAACAGCTGAGGCTTTGTCCTTTCTGCTGGGCTTCAGTAAACAGAGGAGAAGGGGAAAGTTCACCAGATGCCTTCCTTGGAAGGAAATAGTGACTCCATCTGTATCCCACCCCTGCAGCTCAGTGGTGGAGACAGTGTCTGGTACTGACCCTTGCTACTCTGTGGTCTTCTGGGTAACAGCCTTGGCCTCATCAGCAGCTTCTTAGAAATGCAAATTCTTGGGCTCTGCCCAGGCCTGCTGAATCATAATCTGCATTTTAATGAGATCCCAGGTGTTTTGCATGTGTATTACCATTAGAGAAAAGCTGCTTTAGTCCAGTAGTTCTGCAAGTTGGCTGCACCTTGGAATCCTCTGGGGGTTACTTTAAAAAATGTTGCTGCATGTGTCCCACCATGGGCTGCAGTCTGGGCCTGGGCTCCCAGGTGATTTGTTTAAAGCTCTCCCGGTGCTACAGCCATTAAAAAGAAGGATTTAGGGACATCCCTGGTGGCGCAGTGGTTAAGAATCGCCTGCCAATGCAGGGGACACGGGTTCAAGCCCTGGTCTGGGAAGATCCCACATGCCGTGGAGCAACTAAGCCCACGCACCACAACTACTGAGCCTGCGCTCTAGAACCCGCGAGCCACAACTACTGAGCCCACATGCCACAACTACTGAAGCCCGTGCGCCTAGAGCCCGTGCTCTGCAACGAGAAGCCACCGCAATGAGAAGCCCGCGCACCACAGCAAAGAGTAGCCCCCGCTCGCCGCAACTAGAGAAAGCCCGAGCGCAGCAATGCAGACCCAATGCAGCCAAAAATTTTTAAATTAAATAAATAAATAAAAATAAAGCTCTCTGAGGTGATTCCAGTGTGTAACCAGCATTGAGAATCACAGCTCCAGGCAAAGGCTCTAATGAGATGAAAATCTGGGGATATTAAGGCAATGCAAATTTGTGTGGGGCTTCCCACCCTGGGCCCTCCCTTGGCACCTTCCCCAGCCCTGCTGGGCCTGCCCAACCAGTCCAACCCCTGCTCCCCAAGGTACTGTCAGGCCTCCAGCTGCCCTCAGGTTTCAGAAGGGTGAGGTGAGAAAGAGGTTCGTGCTCTTATTAGCTTTGCAATTCTGCCCAGCGGTGTGGCCCTGAGCTAAGAGGCCAGAAACCTGGATTCTCATCCCATTTCCGCTGGGTGGCCTTCGGCAAGGTCTGTCCCTCTCTGGGCTTCAATTTCTTGATCTCTAAAATAGGCTAGTCAGAGGAGATTGAAATAACTTCTAGTGTTCCTTCCAGTTTTCTACTATGTAGACAGACTCTCAAAGTTGAAAGGGAACTTGGAGGTCATCTAGTTTAATCTGACCTTCTTACAAATGGGGAAACTGAGGCCCAGTAAGGTTAAAGGCATTGTTTAAGTCAGAAATACCATTACCTTGGCTTCCCTGGTGGCACGGTGGTTAAGAATCCACCTGCCAATGCAGGGGACACGGGTTCGAGCCCTGGTCCGGGAAGATCCCACATGCCGCAGAGCAACTAAGCCCGTGCGCTACAACTACTGAGCCTGTGCTCTAGAGCCCACGAGCCACAACTACTGAGCCCGTGTGCCACAATTACTGAAACCCGCGCGCCTAGAGCCCATGCTCCACAACAAGAGAAGCCACCACAATGAGAAACCCGTGCACTGCAGTGAAGAGTAGTTCCTGCTTGCCACAACTAGAGAAAGCCCGCACACAGCAGCGAAGACCCAATGCAGCCAAAAATAAATAAATAAATTTATAAAAAAAAAAGAAACACCATTACCACTGAGAGAAAATTTTTGACTTCAATGAAAAACTCTTCATTGTCTAGAGCATAGCCTTCTACATATCTACTTCTGGTTCTATGGAGACTCTGTGTCTGTCATTGAAGGTTATCTACATCTGAAGTTGTAGATAACTCATAACAATGGGAAATAATCTTTGCCTATAGACATTTCATTTTTGTCCTGTGGAGGTTAAATTGACTTCCCTCCCCCACTATGGAAGAGGCCGATTTTGCCTCCATTTCTACTTTAATCTCAATATTCCTGATCCATACTTGTGTTTGTTCTTTGAACTCTCCTTTGCACTGGTTGTAACATCTCACAAGTTCCCTCACTGAAGGAGTTAAAAATAAAATCACTACTGCATGCTCATTTCATATCTGTACGAGAGTTATGATTTTACCTTCTTTTCAAAAATTACCCTTGGGCTTCCCTGGTGGCGCAGTGGTTAAGAATACGCCTGCCAGTGCAGGGGACATGGGTTTGAGCCCTGGTCCGGGAAGATCCCACATGCCACGGAGCAACTGAGCCCATGCACCACAGCTACTGAGCCCGTGCTCTAGAGCCCATGAGCCACAACTACTGAGCCTGCACGCCACAACTACTGAAGCCCCCGCGCCTGGAGCCCGTGCTCTGCAACAAGAGAAGCACCGCATGCACCGCATGCACCGCAACGAAGGGTAGCTCCCTCTCGCCACAACTAGAGAAAGCCCACATGCAGCAAAAAAGACCCAACGCCTCCAAAAATAAATTAAATAAATTTTTTTTAAATAAATAAATAAATAAAATAAATTTTTTTTAAAATAAATAAATAAATAAAAATTACCCTTTAATAACAAGAAGAGTTAAGATTTTAAAACCAGAGGTCCAGGCTAAATTTGGGATTGAAACCCATAGAGACCAGGTAGTAACAAAAGTGAGAGATGCACAGCTTGTAGGGGCTGTTGGAGGCTGCAGAATCCCATCAGTGACAACTCAGCTTCAACGGACTGTTGCCCTGTAGAAATGCAGGCCAGTGTTTCCAGATTCTCTGAGTTTTTCAGGAAAGCTGGAAGTCCATAATTTAATGAGAAATCACCTGCTTTTATTATACACTGACAACCAAGTAAAAACCAACTACACACACTACTATCTATAAAATAGGTAAATAACAAGGTCCTACTGTATAGCACAGGGAACTATATTCAATGTCTTGTAATAAACTATAATGGAAAAGAATCTGAAAAAGAATACATACATATATATGTATATACATTTGAATCACTATATGTATATAGTTTCTGAATCAGAAACTAACACAACATTGTAAACCAACTATACTTCAATTAAAGAAAAAAAAAGTAAAAATTCTAAGAAACACCACATAGACAAAACAAATGATATTTGAGGCTTGTGTGGCTGTCTGTGACCTCTTCACATGCATTGGAGGTGGTAAGCATTCCTCACTAAATCTGAAATTGAGCAGGACCCTGCGGGACATTCCCGGGTACAAAAACCTTTCCATGTTCCCCGTTTCTTGCTTGTAGAAAAAGGGTCTTAGTTTCCTAGACCTTCCCTGAGTTCCAAAGAGCAGATTCAAGGAGCTACTAATCAGGGAAGTGAGGGAGTGCAAAAACAAAGGAAAAGCAGCCAACAAAAAATAGTTCAGCGATGAAACAGAGTCCTAGCTTCTCAGGGGATGTACACAACAATCTGACACATGTCTTTGAGTTGTTCTGCAAGAACTAAGGCCCCCACCCAGGTGGAGGATGGTGAGGACATGCTGAGACCCCAGACTGGTCAGAGCCAGGAGGCTGATGGTTGAGATTCCTGGGACACCACCCTGTGACCTCACTACCAACCAATCAGAAGAAAGTCATGCACCCTGCAGCCGGCACCCAAATGTTGCCTTTAAAAACTATTCCCTGAAAACCGCTGGGAGGTTCTGGTCCTTTGAGCAGGCACTGCCTATTCACCTTGCTTGGCCCTGCAATAAAACTGTCTCAGCTCCACACTCCAATGTTTTGGTTTGTTTGGCCTCACTGTGTGTCAGGTACGCGACCTTTGGGTTCAGCAACAAGGGCACTTCCCACACCAGGCTTTACGCTCACACTGGGTCTCCAACCACACACAAGCAGGCTGGGAGGTCATCCTGAGCCATATTATTCCAGGGCTCAGACCCAGTAACTCCTCCAGGAAGCCCATGATGATGAACATTAGAGTGGCAACAACTTTCAAAGTTGCAACCCATCACTCCTAGAATGTGGGTTCTTCAAGGATAATGGTCTTGTTTTAGTAATTGCCACTTTTATGTACGTGTGCGTCTATTGTATGCCAGGTGCTTTATGTCAACCTTGGTCATACATTTGAATCACCTGGGATTAAAAAAAAAAAACCAACCTTGGGTCCCACCTCCAGAGATTTAGGTGTAGTTGGTCTGGAGTATGGGCTGACGACTGAGAATTGTAAAAGCTCTGCAGAGAACTGCAGTGTGCAGTCCTGGCTAAGAATGATGGCCTGATGGTCTGGACCATTTAAAATTTTACATTGGCTCTTCTCCCAGATGTTTCTATTTCTCCCAGATGGTCCGAGAGTTATTTGACTCAAGAATGCCGACCACCTGCACTTTGTATTACTTTAACCTGATTTCTTGTCTTTTGGTATTAATACTCTTGGATAGTATCTTGTTTGTCTTGTCAACTAAGAAAAAAAAAACACCAATCAAACAAACCCAAAAATGAGAGTTGTGAGTTTCAGTTTTCTTTGGGGACTTACTGAGGACTGTAGCCGAGGAGACAGCCTCTCAGATAGTCCTGAGGAACTGCTCTGAAGAGGTGGAGGGAGTTGGGGGAGAGGTCAGTATATGTGTAATTCTGGTGAAAGTGTTCATGCAATCAAGCACACATCTCGGTAGAAGGTTGCTGCTAGTCACAAGGAACAGATATCTTAGTCAATGGTTTTAGTGCTTTTCTAATTATGGGAAGATGCAAGAATCAGGTTCATAAAAATTCTTCCTGAACATATCTAACTATCTAAAGGCCTGTTCTGTCAGTTTTCCCAGAGCACAGTGTCTCATCCTAATCTCCTTCCTGAACCCCTTTCAGGCTGCACTGTAGGTAGAACTGGATGGTGGGCAACATTCTGTCTTACTCTTTACTTGCTGATTGCTTTTCTTGAATAGACCCTAGTTTTTGCAGAGGTGGGGTAGGGTTATAGGAATGGGGGCAGGGCCTTTATTTTGTCTGACTTGAATCTATAAGTATTTTTTGAATGAGTGAATAAATAGCTTAGTACTGGGAGGTAGTTTGTTGTTGTTATTATTATTATTATTAATCCTTGTTTTGCAAATGAGGAAACTGAGCCCAGACAGGTTAAGGCCCCTGCTCAGGCTCTTACAGGACAAGCCTGGGTCTGCCTGACTGGAAGCAAGCACTCTGAACAAGCTACTGTCCTGTTCTTTCTTGCATCTTCCTTATGGTCTTGGTTTCCAGTCACTGTGTCTCTGGCTTTGCACAATCTCCTCCAAAGCCCTCCAGATGGAGATGTCAGGCACTCTGATTCCCAAGGGATGTGCCCCCTCATTGCGAGGTTCTCCTAGGTGGCCAGGAGATTTGACCTTTTACTGCCCAAGACCATTGACTTCTTGTGTGAAGGAGTGTGCCTGAGGCTGAGAGAATGGAGACTTTAGGAGCTGGGAGGAAATGATGTAGGGCTGCACCCCGAAGTCCTGCAGTCCTTGCAATCGCCCAGCCATGAGACTGAAGAAAGAACCCGGAGGGAGTCAGGGACAGAGGCATCAACTATTGGACAGGGAATCTTGCAAGTCAGAGGCAAATGTCCTGGAGCAACCCCCCACCGTGTACGGATGGCAGCTGGCAGGACACAGCTGCAATCTCCGCTACACAGGGGAGGAGGAGGCTATTAGTTACAGGGGACATGACGTCAGAAGGGCTCCTTCGTTGCCAGGGGGACTGTTGGAGCCTCCCCCCCATCCCCCACCAGCTCTTTGGGTTAATAACCCTTGCGAGGGGGCCACTGTTTCCTGTTGATAACTGAACATACTGGAGCCGTTCTGGTTCGAGGACTAGAAACATCATTAGCTGGGTGTCCAGCCGATCATTCAGGTAGTTGCTGATTAACCTTTCACCTTATACATATACACAATGGAATATTACTCAGCCATTAAAAAGAATGAAATAATGCCATTTGCAGCAACATGGATGACATGGAGATTGTAAGTCATACTGAATGAAGTTAAGTCAGACAGAGAGAGAGAAATATCATAGGATATGCGGAATCTAAAAAGAAATGATACAAATGAACTTATTTACCAAACAGAAACAGACTCACAGACTTAGAAAATGAACTTATTGTTACCAGTGGGGAAGGGTGGAGAAAATGAACTTATTGTTACCAGTGGGGAAGGGTGAAAGGAAGGGATAGTTAGGGAGTTTGGAATTGACAAAATAAAGGCCCTGCCCCCATTCCTATAACCCTACCCCACCTCCGCAAAAACTAGGGTCTATTCAGGAAAATCAATCAACAAGTAAAGAGTAAAACAGAGAATGTTGCCCACCATCCAGTTCCACCTACAGCACAGCCTGAAAGGGGTTCAGGGAGGAGATTAGGATGAGACACTCTGTGCTCTGGGAAAACTGACAGAACAGGCCTTTAGATAGTTAGATATGTTCAGGAAGAATTTTTATGAACCTGATTCTTGCATCTTCCTGTAATTAGAAAAGCACTAAAACCATTGACTAAGATATCTCTTCCTTGTGACTAGCAGCAACCTTCTACCGAGATGTGTGCTTGATTGCATGAACCCTTTCATTAGTTTGACGCCTCTTATACCTCTGAGGGAACAGCCTCAGGAGAAGTGAGTTCTAGTTTTGCTTCTGCTATGTGACATTGGACAAGTCCTCTCACTCAGGGGGCCTGAAATTGCGCTTGTGTATAATGAAGAGGTTGTGCTAGATGAGAGAGGGAAGGGATTATCAGAGTGGGAGGAAGGTGTGCAATTAGAAAAGCATATTAAAAGATCAGGTAAAGTCTGGAGTTTAGTTAATACGTCAATGCTGGTTCTTAGTTTTTATTAAAAAAATACCCTTATATCTTAATGTTAACAATGGGGGAAACTAGGAGAGAGTTTTGCACTATTTTTTGCAACTTTTCTGTAATCTAAAATTAATTCCAAAATTAAAAATTTCTTTTAAAAGATGATTAGGTTGTTTTAAATTCTATTAATGCGTTCATTTACTCAACAAAGATTGCCTATTATGTGTCACATTACTAGTGACCAGAAGTCATGGTTTCACCCCTTGTGGGGTTTACAATCTAGCAGTGATTTGGCAGGAATAGTGTCCCTATTGTTTTTTAAAAAATTAAACCTCAACTACAAAGTGTAGTAGCTTAGGGAAATCTTGGCTGATGAGGTATATATAAGCAGAATCCTTGCTCTATCACTTCTTAGTTGTGTGACCTTGGCAAAGCTAACCTGCCTTATCATGTACGTTTCCTCAGTGGTAAAGTGGGGCAAAAAAATGGATTCCCTCGTAAGTGCTTAATAGCGCTTGGCATGTATTAAAGCACTTACTAAAAGTTATCATTATCATTATAATAATTATTTAAAAGACACAGTGATTCGTAACACAGCTAAGGGGAAGCGTAGTATCGGTAGGGGGCATGATATTTTTGTCAAGAAGGACTTGGGCGAACGAAACCATGATGGCCCTTCCAGCAGTGACGGTTAACAGCGTGAGTTCAGAAACAACAGCCCCACCCCTCCTCGCACTCCGGCCCCGCCCCGAGTTAAGCTCCGCCCCTCCCTGGAGCTCTTGTTCCCTTCCCTGTAGCGCGCTCATTCCCCCCCGCCCCGCCTCGCCCCGCCCCTTTTCTCCTCAGACTCCGCCTCCGCCACTGAAGGCGGGGCCTGTCGCCCACGCGCGAAGGGCGGGGCTAAAGGAGGAACCATTGGGGGGCGGAGCCGGGAGAGCTCTATCCAATCCCCAGCCCCGAAATCTCAGATCCGGAGGGGGCGGGACGCACGGGGAAGTAGCCGCACTCAGCTTTGCATAGCAACGCACAGCTTTGCATAACCGAAACAGGCAGGCATTTAAAGGCATCGTCGCCTCCACGAACCCTGTAGTTAACTCGGTGAGGACCCACCCTTTGCGATGAACCCCCTGATGCAGGCTCCTGTCCTCATCTCCCTGGGCTTGCTTCTCGCCGGCCCAGCGGCTCCTGCACGCATTTTCTCGAACTGGGTGAGCACCCTCTCCTTTAGGAGGCTGCTTCCAGCATCCCAGCCCAGCTCGGGATGTGCGGGCTGGGGTGGGATATGGGGGTGGCCTCTCCGATCTCTAGAATTACTTCTTTGCAGCAGGGCCTCCCAAAGTCACTAACTGTGGGACTCTGAGTGGGTCCTTTGCTTTCTGCGGGTTTCAGTTTCCCCATCTGTACAGAGGGTGGGCTGTAAGGCTTTGCTCTGCTCCAGACTGTTTTGGAAGGGTTAATCTCAGTCATGTCTGTACTCCTGTCCTCTTTCCAAACGTCTGAGTGAAATTTTACGGAACTGCAAGACCAAGGCTCTAATCCCAGGCGCAGAGACGCAGCCCCGTTTACGTGCCCTCTCTTTTCCGCCATGAAAATGCCTGGTACCCTTCCCCTCCCCTCTGTACTGCTCTGAGGCGCTGCTCCTCCTGGTGGGTGGGTGGGTTTGAGAGGCTCTTCACCCCAGAAGGTCCATACTTGCTCCTCTGGCGACAAAGGTGCAGCCCTACTCCTGGATGTGAGGCATGGAGAGGCGCCAGCCTACAAGCTTCTCCCTATCTTCTCAGTCACCCTGTGCTCCAGACCCTGGGGAAGGGGAAGTTCTGTCATTCTGAGAAGTAGAGAAGCCTAGTTCCATGGCCTCTTTGCTGCATACGTGGGGGCCAGACACTTAGTATCTCTGGCAGCAGTCAAAGAGAGAGGCCCAGCCTAGGTCCCCTCCCGCCAACCTCCTTGGAAATATTTGTCAAAGCCAGGAACAGGGTGGTGTGAGGGAAAGTTGGGATAGGACTAGGAGGCTTGGCTTCTGATTCCTCCTCTGTCTCTAATCCATGGGAGTGGCATTTGGGCTCCTTAAGCCTTGGTCTCCTTATCTGTACAATGGGCTTGATAGTACCAACCTGCCTTTCTTTGATGGTTGTGGGTGAAGGGAAATGCTTCCATGGATGGAAAAGCTCTTATATCTTAAACTCATAAAGTGATAGAAGCCAGTGGGCTCGGCCTCACCCTGCCCCAGGGGCAAGGAGTCTATTTTGCCTATTGAATGGAGGAGCAAAGAACTCTTGGCCTTATTGGCCCGGAGGGTTCACAGTTAGTCCCTGAGTGTAGGTTGAGAATGTTTCTCTTGGCTCCAGGTCTGACCACTATGAGGTGGTGTGGCTAAGTCTGGAACCAGTCCTACATCCCCGCTCTCCTACATGTCTTGCCTGTGGATGCCGTCCCAGACCAGAGGGTCTTACGTTGGCAGTTTTAGAGAGGCCATGAGACATCAGGGAGTTCACCCACCTTACCCAGCCCCATAGAGGATAGGGGACTCATCTGAGATTACACAGCACGGGGCACTTTCCATTCTTATCTGCTATCATCCGGGTCTTCTCTGGGCTCATGTGATTCGGAACCCTTACCCTGAAACCCTGGGCCACATGAAGGCTGTGGGGTGATAGTGAGTGTTTGAGCATCGGGAAACCGGAGTTCCAGTTCCTCATGACCCTGGGCTGTGGTGATCCTTAGATAAAAGGGGAGAATGTCTAGCCCCAGGCTGGGCGCAAAATAGGTACTTAATAGACTCTCTGATAACTGTCTAATGTCATTTATCGTGCACATACTATGTGCTATGTGTTGAGCCATGTGCTTTGCTCTTTATTTCCCTAATAAACTTTTTTAGGGGAGTAATTTTAGACTTACAGAAAAGTTGCAAAGACAGTACAGAGTTCCCACACACTCCTCACTCAGTTTCCCCTAATGTTAACATCTTGTATTACCATGGTACATTTGTCAAGACTGAGAAACCAACATAGGTGCATTACCACTAGCTAAACTCTAGACTTTATTTGGATTCTACCAGTTTTCCCATTAACGTCCTCTTTCTGTTCCAGGATCCAATCTCGGGCACCACGTTGCATGTGTTGTCCTGTCTCCCCAGTCTCCTCTGGTCTGTGACAGTTTCTCAGTCTTGTGTTTTCATGGCTGTGACAGTGTTGAGTTGTGACCTGTACTTTCTGTATACAAACTTCTCACTCTTACAGTAGCCCTGTGAGAAGATATAGTTATGCCCATTTAATATATGAGGAAATTGAGCCTCAAGAGGGGTCAACTGACGCATGTTCTCAGCTAGTAAGAGTGGCTGAGGTATGGTTTTAATCCAGGTCTGTGATTTGGACCCATATTTCTGCCTCCACAGCTGTGCCTTTGCCCTCTGCCATACGTTGCCTCTTCCCACATGTTAGCCTAGGCTGGGATGACAAATATCTGGTGCCAGGCCTGCCCTTAGTGGGCATTGCTAACACATCATGCTTCCTTTTCCAGATGAGACTGGACTCAGCTGCAGAATTCACTGCGACAGAAGCCTCTAGTCAGCCATCGACAAAGCACCTTGTTAAATATCCCCAGAGCCTGAGGGAAGGAGGAGCAGTGTTCTCTGGACACTTCCTCCAGCCTGGAATCAATCCTCGCTGTGAATCTGGCTGCCTTGGAATTTGTGAAAGCAGCTCTAGAAAACGGCTAGTCCTCCTACCCACCCTCCAGCCCAACTCTTAATCCCAGGCATGCTTTCATTTGATAGTGGCCTTCTAATTGGTCTCCCGTGTTCTAAACTCGACCCTCTGCAGTCCATTCTCAACCATAAACCAGAGCATGGCACTCTCCTGCAATGGCGTTCCATGGCACTTATAGGAAATCCAGCCTCCTGATGATGACCTATGAGGTCTGGCATGAATTAAATGACCCTGCCACCCCTCTAAGCTTACCTGGGTGCCTCATCCACTACATCTAGCCCACTGGCCTTGTAGGGCCCAGAGCAGCTGAGCGTCTTCCCAGTGCGGGGCCTTTGCCCATGTTCCCTCTGCCTGAACATTCTTTCAGTACTTGCATGGCTGACTCCTCATCTTGCAGGATTATAACTTCCTCATCACCCTATTTAAGTGAGTCCTTTGTTACTCTCAACACGACCCTCTGTTTGTTTCTTTTATGGCACCCAGAGATCATAGTGGGTAATATTTATGTACATTGGACTGTAAGCTCCTCATCGCAGGGCAGGCACATTTCTAATTGTTTACCTCTATGAACAGCCCTTGGCCCCGGGCCTGTGATCACTGCTTCATAAATATCTGCGGAATGAATGTTGAAGGAAACATTTGTTGGTACCTACCCTGTCTAAGGGGCTGTGGGGAATGCAGGGATGAATGAGGCCTTTCTTAGTCATGGCCCAATGCTTCATTCCAAGGGACAGAAGCCCATTCCAAGAAGCTCAAGTAAAGGGAAGTTTATTCCAGGTATACAAGGAACCTCATGGAACTAATGGCAGGAAGTGGCGACTGGGATGTCTAATGGCTATCATTTAGGGAGCCAGCTCATGCTTTGTGCCTGGCATTGTGTTATGAGCTTTATGTCCATGCTCTCACCCTCGCAACAGGTCTGGGAGGAAAGTAGAAATGACTCCACTTAAAAGATGTGGAAATTGCAGCTCCAAAGGGGAAACTGGCCTGTAGAGTCACATGATATGGTGGTCGAGCTATGATTTCAAGCCATGTCTACCAACTAAAGCCTTGATTTACCCATATCTTAGTCTAAAACCATGCCCTTGGCTGTTCCCCCTCACTGCCTATTTAGATAGGGGGCCGGAGGCAGGGGGCGACTCTGTCTGTTCTCTTTTCCACAGACCAACAGAGCCCTTAGTTCTTGTCCCTTTGGCTTGGTCATGAGTCTAGGTGTTCTGGCTCTGCCTTAAAGCTTATGACCCCATGACAGCTCAAAGCCCAAAGTCCTCTGAATGATTTTGCCTCTGTCTCACTTCCCAAATTGGAGGCAGAGAGAATCTGTACGCCTGGCCTGGGTTAAGTATTCTCTTTTGGCCCACCTACCTGTGGCTGTGTTGATGACGGGGGTCAACTTGGGGATGTGGGACTGGCAGGTTTTCCTTCTAAGATGGGATGTGCATGGTGGGAATGCTGAAAGTCTCTCGTAGGTGGCCTTCAGGGGGCTGGGAAAGGTGTGAGTGGGTGGGCAGAGTCTGCATGGTATAGGAAGTGTTAAAGATCATAGACAGGGTTCTGTGGGAGTGGGGAGTCAGTGGTCATGTGTAGTTGGACACGATGGTGGAATCAGGAATCAGGAGACCTCTTGGGGGATGTGGAGGAAGAAGAGGAGATATGGCTCAGCAGAGGGGAGGGGAATGAGTTGGGGTGTGGGACAGGGCAGGGCATGAGCAATGGGAGTTAAGAAAGTACTGGTTAGGATTGCGGAAGTTTGTTCACTAGGGATTGTTCATCAACAGATGGCCCACTGGGGATCTTTTCAGGTGTGTCCTAGTCCCTCCCTGGGCTAATTGTGCCTCCTTGAGGGTAGGGTGTTAGATGTTGTTATGTTTCCCCCTGTGTTTTGTGTTCCCTATTGTTCCTGGCCCTGGATTGGGCTTGGGGTGTGACGTGAATAAAGTTCTGGGCATGGGCTGCAAAGCCGAATCCTCCAAAAGCCTCCCTCTAAGGAGATGCCAAGACTAGTTGGAGAGGAGTGGGGAGCAGGGAGGTGAGAGATCAGAGAAGGTATCTACCAAAGGTGGATATGGTTAGTCTCCTGTTTTGAAGTACAAGGTCTGTGATTTTGTGCTCTATAGTTCACGGCACACTTTTTGGAGATTGTCTTTTAGTTTAGTCCTGCCTATGAAATGTGTAGGACCAGTGTTATTCCAGGTTTACAGATGTGGAGTTGCAGATGAAGCTCATAGAGGGCAGGTACCTCGCCCACGGGCACACTGTCAGTAAACTGCTCTGTTAATCCTTCTAACCTGTGAGAGTTCCTCTTGTCAACTTTTCTTTTCTCTTCTTTTCTTGCTGCCTTATTGTCCTTAGCTCTCCCAGCTTGGTAGCTTTTCCTGGGATAACTGCGATAAGGGGAAGGACCCTGTGGTGATCAACAGCCTGACTGTGGAACCTGACCCCGTTGTCATTCCTGGGAACATGACCATCAGCGCTGAGGTCAGGACCACTGCGAACCTCAAAGATCCTCTGAAGGTGAGCCCAGGGGTGGGCAGGGTCAGGGAGGTGCTGAAGGGAAGGTGCTGTGGGCCAGAGGGAGGGCCCTGAGGCATGTATGCTCAGGGAACTGAATAATTTTGGAATCCTGGAATCCCAGAGCAGCAAAAGAAGCATAGATTTGTTAAATGTCCTTTCATAAGTTTATTTGCCTTTTGTATTTCTGTTTAGGAATAACCAGTTCATTCATGCCTGTTGCCTGTTTTGGGGGTGGATATTTGCATGTTTTCATACAGAACAATAGAAACTTTCTGTGTATCCATTGCAACTCCATATATTGTAGTCCTTTCCTAACTGGTTTGCATTGCTACCTTTATACCATATTATTATTTTTTTAATATTTATTTGTTTATTTGGCTGCATCAGGTCTCCGTTGCGGCATGCGGACTCTTCGTCGCAAGGCACAGGGCTTCTCGCTAGTTGTGGCGCGCGGGCTCCAGAGCGTGTGGGCTTAGTAGTTGTGACATATACCGTATTCTTGTATGCCTTCAGCCTGTCCTGGTGCAGATCTCTTCTGGCACCAGTTTCCTTTTGACTCTTTAAAAGGTTTTCTGATTTGGAATCTGTGTACCTGAAACTACCCTTTGACTTGGTTAATCACAGCCCCTACCTCATACATTTCTCTGAGCGATTACTGAGTTAATAACATGGATAGTCCTTGCACAGGGCCTGGCACACAAGACCAGCTCGGTACATGTTAGCCCTTGTTAATATTTCCGTTAGTATCAATCTCTTCCTGTGGCTTCTTTGACCCAGACAGAGTCCTGTACGTGCAAACAGCTCTCAAGCTTTGCTTTGTCCAGCACCTCTTCCCAAGTCTTCTACAGGCTACGTCACTGCATTTTCTTTAGCTGTTCTTCAAGTGATTTTCTACCAGGGTCACATTTCTACACTACCTCCGCTGAGTCTGGAGCAAAGAGCTCTTTGGCGAGCTGGCCATCGTGCTTGCTCTTCTGCCACTGCCATGCAAACTGCAGACGTTTCCAAGAACACTGATGCAGTACAACTGACTTGGAAGGAAAAAGCTGGTGAACTCCTTTTTCTTTCCCCAGCCTTTTCCTGGCTTCTTTGTAGGCCATTAAGATGGGTTCCCCCCACCCATTTTCTATTATAGATCTTCCTCAACTTACATCCCAGTGAACCTAGCATAAGTTGAAAAATCTCGTTAAGTTGAAACTGCATTTAATACACCTAACCTACCAAACGTCACAGCTTAGCCTCGCCTACCTTAACCACACTCAGAACATGTACATTAGCCTGCAGTTGGGCAAAATCATTTAACACAAAGCCTATTTTATGATAAGGTGTTGAATATTGAATACTGTACTGAAAGTGAAAACCAGAATGGTTGTGTGGGTACAGAATGGTTTAAGTTGTTTACCCTCGTGATCGCACGGCTGATTGGGAGCTGTGGCTTCCTGCCACTGCCCAGCATCTCCAGAGAGAATGCTACTGCATATTGCTAGCCCTGAAAAAGATCACAATTCATAACAGGAAGTACAGTTTCTACGGAATGTGTATTGCTTCTGTACCATCGTAAAGTTGAAAAATTGTAAGTTGAACCATCGTCAGTCTGTACTTTATTACCTGTCATAAATTTGGGCCATTGAGCTTTTTAAAATTGGACTCAGATTCCCACTGCCTCTTCCCTTCCTCCTACATTTCTCTTATGTATATATTTTTGATTTGGTTCCTTTATCTTTTTAGGGTATGTGCATACTAGCTATTAAACGAAAGCCTCTCACCACTTGTGTAGGAGAAAAGATGATGAGTCTTCTTTTACAGATAAGAGACACTGAAGCTCAGAGAAGGATGCAACTTGCCCCAGGTCAGCATTCAAGGCTGGTGTCCTTACCTATCTAATGTTTCCTATTCCTGAGCTCTTTCTGGCAGGGAGGTGGAATTAGTGCTTGGAGTTTTAGCAGGGGAGTACGCCAGGACTTTCCTCTTGACAGCAAAGACCCCCGCCCCCCAGGAGAGCTGCTAGGACGCAAGCACTGTATGAGCCTGAAGGGCTCTTAAGGTTAATGGCTTCTCCCCTTGTTACTGGGGCCCAGAGAGGAGTGACTGGTCCAGGCCATGTACCTGTTAGTGGCAGGAGAGAAACCTCCTCCTCCTCCTCTTCTGACCTTGCTGAAGTGAAATTTCTTCAATCAAAAGTCCCATTTGGGGCTTCCCTGGTGGCGCAGTGGTTAAGAATCCACGTGCCTGGAGCCCGAGCTCTGCAACAAGAGAAGCCACCGCAGTGAGAAGCCCGGGCACTGCAACGAAGAGTAACCCCCGCTCACTGCAACTAGAGAAAGCCCACGCGCAGCAATGAAGACTCAACGCAGCCAAAAATAAATAAAATAAATTTTAAAAAATATTAAGGAAAAAAAAAAGTCCCATTTGGAACCTGGATGGACTTGATGCCAGCTACAATTCTGAGAAGTTGGATGCGCCAGATTCTGTGAGCCATGGGCAAGGTTGGAGTCTTGTCCAGGAACGCCTTTTTCTTCTTTTGATGTGTTCCACAGGATTTGGCATAATTTAGAACTCCCTTCTTTGAGCTCTCATGTTCCAGCCTCTGAGACCTTGGTTTCCCATTCCTCAGGAATCGTAAACTGCTACCACATTTGGCATGTACACTTATTTCAGGCTTTTAGACACGTAGCTTTCAGCCCTGATGGTTTAGCTTTTTTTTTCCCCTCTAAAGTCCTGTACCTGCAATGCCCCTGCCTGAGCCCTGTGGTTGAGATATAACTGCCCCTTCCCCGATCTCATCAAATGTCTCCCCTTCAAGTCAGTTGCTAACAGTGGATTTTTTTTTTTTTTTAATTTATTTATTTTATTTTTGGCTGCATTGGGTCTTTGTTGCTGTGTGCGGGCTTTCTCTAGTTGTGGCAAGCGGGGTTACTCTTCGTTGCGGTGTTCATGCTTCTCATTGCAGTGGCTTCTCTTGTTGTGGAGCACAGGCTCTAGGCACGTGGGCTTCAATAGTTGTGGCATACGGGCTCAGTAGTTGTGGCTCGTGGGCTCTAGAGTGCAGGCTCAGTAGTTGTGGCACACGGGGTTAGTTGCCCCATGGCATGTGGGATCTTCCCAGACCAGGGCTCGAACCCGTGTCCCCTGCACTGGCAGGCGGATTCTTAACCACTGCACCACCAAGGAGGCCCCTATCAGTGGGTCTTTATCTAGAGCCTTGTGTGCCTAGCCCTGAGCTAGAGGCCAAGAGAAAAGTCATTGTTTTCAACTTGTAAGAAACTTTGACTCTTAGGATGTCAGAACTGGTAGGTCTCTTCAAGATCATGAGATCCAAATACTCCATGGTCAAGATGGAGGAGCAGAGGCCTGAGTGGGGAAAGGACTTGCCCAAGTGCCCTGGTGGGTACAGGGATCCTGATTCCATTACCTGTCAGTGCCTCTGTCCGTCTTGTGGAACCAGGTCCCATGACACAGGGGTTTATTTAGGTTGAGCTGTGGAGGTGCTAAGGTAGTCCTGGAGTAGAGGGATTGATGGTCCCTTATTACTCAGCTTTGCTTGGTTTTTTTTTTTTTTTTGGCCACGCTGCACGTCTTGTGGGATCTTAGTCCCCCAACCAGGGATTGAACTCGGGCCCATGGCAGTGAAAGCACCAAGTCCTAACCACTGGACCGCCCAGGGAACTCCCCTTGCTTGCTCTTCTGAGCCATATGAACAAGTAGACTGAGAACAAAGACTGGAAAATCAGCCATGGTTTGTAATCCCTAAACGGCAGGCATGACTGTTGTCTTAAGTTCGGGGTGCCCCCGCTGAGTACCTCCTGTGCTGTGCTTGTCCTGGCTGGGGGAGGCCTGGCTCCTGGTGGATGCAGCCCCACAGGCTTCCAGTGTGGTGGGAGGAGCCCAGGCAGGACTTGGTCCCCGCTGGTCCCCTCAGCTGGGTGTTCTTTCTTGTTCAGGGCAGAACTGGCTCAACCATTTTCATTGGGGTGTTAGCAAAACAAGGAGGGGTACTGAGGGGAGAAGTCCAGCAGGAAGTAATTTTTGGACTTCAGGCACTATGCTAAGTGTTTGACAGGCATTGTCTCACTCAGTGGGACCTTGTGAGAGAGGCAGACACTCTTAAAATATCCCATTTTGGAGATGAGGGGATGGAGACAGAAGAAATTCCCCAAGGGCACAAGAGTAGGAAGTGGCCGAAGTAGCATTCCACTCCAGGCCCTCGGCTCTTTCTAGGCAAAGGGGTTGAGGCAGGCTTGGCAGGAGAGGAGACAGGAGGGCTGGGAGGGGACTGTGCATGACTTGGGGTGGGGAATAACGTGTGGGTCAGCAGAGTGGGATGAGGCAAATTTGAGTTTGTCCACTCAGGATACAGCCTGCGCGGACTTATCCCTTCCTCCTGGACCTGGATCCTGACACCTGGGCCAGTTGCAAGACTGAGTCCACAGCCTGGGGAGCCAGCCTGAGCCCAGCAGCCTCAAGAGGAATAAGTGCCCATCCAGGATTTGTCTCTTAGAAACAAAAGCCCTGAATCAAGTGAGCTTGGGGGCTGGGATTCATAGGATGCTGTGATGTTACAGCCGAGAGTGGTTTCCTGCCATTACACCCACAGAGGATCAGACTTCCTCCTGCCCTTTCCTGACACTTTTCCCTGACACCTTTGGGGGGATACGAACATGGTCCCTAAGGCACAACTCATTTGGCTCTTAGGCAGCTAATACTTAGTGAATGCTTAGCCTGTGCCAGGCACAACTGGTCAGCCCCCACCTCCAGAACAGGAGCAGAATCATGGCAGCATGGAGGTGTGAAGTACTCACAGATCTCCCCATCCAGCTTCTCTCTGGGTGCAGGAGTCCTTTTGTAGCTTCCCCAACAGGGTCCAGGCAGCCCACCTCTTCTTGAGGTAGTTCCATCTGTTGTAACCTCACTATGATTGTTAAGATCTTCCTAATAGCAATCCCAAAATGATCTCTCTGTAAATTCCTATTGTTTTCAGTTGTCTTCTATGGCTGTACAGAGAAAATAGGATCCAAGAATAGCAGATGGGTTTCATCTTGGTAACCAACTCCAATCAGTTGGTGGTAGCTGCCTGAAGTCCTCTGAAGGAAAAGGTTCTGAAGCCAAGATTGGGCTGAGAAGGAAAGTCTAGAAGCAATGCCACAGTTAGCCAATTAGCAGTTAGATGACAAGTGCATTTCAACTTCAGCCAATGGGTGGTGACTACCTAAAGAATTATAAGACTGTGTGGATCAGTGCAGGGGGGAAAAAAAGTTACATTTGATTATTAATGTCTGCCATGGGCACAGGAAAGGATAGTGTTGGAGCATGTGCCACAATATTGTCATTTCTCGATCAGAATATCTCCCAGATCCCGTCCAATTAAAAACTCTGTTAAAATAAAATGCTGGCCTTTTAAAGAGGCAGAGGAACTGGTATGTTTGCCTTGGAATTTTACACTTTCTCCAACTCTCTCACCAGGTGGTATTAACTCTGGAGAAGGAGGTGGCTGGCTTTTGGGTCAAAGTCCCATGTATGGAGCAATTTGGCAGCTGCACCTATGAGAACTTCTGTAATGTGCTTGAAGTGTTAACTCCCCATGAGAATCCCTGCCCAGAACCCCTGCACACCTATGGGCTTCCCTGTCACTGTCCCTTCAAACAAGTAAGTATAGGGAGGGGAGAGCATTCCCCCTGTGACTAGAGTAGAGACATGGGGTTTGGAGACATTCTCTTGCAGACCTGGATGTCTGTGGGTGTAAATTGATATGATCTATCCTGAATCACTTATCTTTTGGGGGCCTCAGTTGATCCAACTGTGAATGGGAGACCTGAAGCTCGATCTGACCTCTGGTGTGCTTTTGCTATCACATTCTATGTTCTACATGGCTCTTAGGAGAGTGGGAGGAGGGGCAGTTTGCAGCTGCAATCCTAGAGGTCACTCCAGGAGAGAGTCCCATCTGTAGGCTCTCACTGACCTGTGGTCCACTGCCTTTCCCACAGGGTACCTACTCACTGCCCAAGTCTGACTTCTTCCTGCCTGACCTGGAGCTGCCCATCTGGCTCAGCAGTGGGAACTACCGCTCGGAGATCATCCTAAGCATCAACGGGAAGCGTCTGGGCTGTGTCAAAATCTCCGCCTCTCTAAAGGGCAAAAAAGGTGGCACCTGCCACTGCAGAATGAAGAGGGTGTGAGGAAGGCATCCTCTTCTTCTGTCTTACGTTGGCCAAGGCCAGATTCTACTCTCTGTCCTTTCTCAAGCCCCTTTCTACAATGACGACACTCCCCCGCTGAAAGTCATTTTATGCCACCTACAAAATTTTTAGGTGTGGGCCAGCAGCCCTAACCTAAGGGCGGATGAGCCTGGTGGTTTTTGACAGCCCAGGACATCTACTGGGCTGGCCACTGCATTTTCCTCCTCACCCCCATGTCTTTCTCTAAGAGCTCAACTCATTTTCTAAACAGTCAAGGAAGGGGGCTAACACGTCAGTGTTAGGTCAGTGTGTCACTGACCTAAAAGCAGAGTGAGAGTACTAACAGTTTTCATTTTACTCCCACCCCCTCTTACAATGAAGGATCTGAAGGAGTCGATCTCAGTCTGTTCCTCCATTAACGTCTATGATTTAGTGTTCTTTTCTAGACTTGCCCAGTTAACAGTGGGGCACGGTGTGTCCTGGAGAGGCAAGGCATGTGATGGGAGAGATATCTGAGAATGCTCTATGTGTTTAATACAGTCTGCGAACTCAGGTACCTGCAGGGCAAAGCGCAAGACATCAGTAAGTGATGAGGACCACGAGGAACATGTTGTTTGCGGGCACATCTTCCATTTTTTCCTTTGTATAATAACATAACTGATCCGAGGCAGCTGCTGCCCAGTCTCGAGCTAGGGGTATAATCAGGGATGTGGGGACTGGGGTGAGTTGGAAAGGGCACATCTGGTCCGTAGGGACAGCTGCTATCTAGCTATAGCCAGTGAGTACCACAGGAGAGTATGGGCCCAGCATTGCCAAATATTCTCAATTTCTTTTTCCCTCGAGAAGCCAGAAATCCAGACTTTTATATGAAATCAATTTTAAAATATTGGCAACGAATTATTTTTTTAAATACTGAGCAGGCAGAAGGGGCCAATCAGACTTGTCACTGGGGAAATCTGGTTGGCTCATGGGTGGCCAGTTCGTGGCCTTGGATATAAGAACATGCATGCCTTGTCCTTTTAACCTTGAGACAACTCCTCCAGCGCTGTTTCTCCCTCCATCGGGTCAAATCCATAGTGCCTGACCCTAGAATGCTCCTCCAGTGCTGGGGGAGTAGAGGCGGCCTCAGAGCTGTGAGCTCAGGGATCACGAGGCTGCCTGCCCTGGCCTTGGAGCACTGTCAGGTTGAGTGGGGCAGAGGCTGAACAGGTGGACCCGCCAGCAGCCACTGTGGAGCAGGGATCCAGCGAAGAGAGGTGGACTCATGTCAGGTGCCTGGGTTTGTTCACTGTCCTGTCCTCTCATGACAACTTAATCACCCATGACCAGCCCCGGGTTCTGGGCTCACATGAAGGCTGAAATGGTAATAAATCTTTTTAACTTGAGGAGAATTCCTCCTTTGTTGTGGCTGCATATTTTCTCATTGATCACATCTCAGGATTTCTTTCTTATTTTTTTTAAAACATCTTCATTGGAGTATAACTGCTTTACAATGGTGTGTTAGTTTCTGCTTTATAACAAAGTGAATCAGCTATACATATACATATATCCCCATATCCCCTCCCTCTTGCATCTCCCTCCCACCCTCCCTATCCCATCCCTCTAGGTGGTCACAAAGCACCGAGCTGATCTCCCTGTGCTATGCGGCTGCTTCCCACTAGCTATCTATTTTACATTTGGTAGTATATATATGTCCATGCCACTCTCTCACTTCGTCCCAGCTTACCCTTCCCCCTCCCCGTGTCCTCAAGTCCATTCTCTACGTCTGTGTCTTTATTCCTGTCCTGCCCCTAGGTTCTTCAGAGCTTTTTTTTTTTTTTTTAGATTCCATATATATGTGTTAGCATACGGTATTTGTTTTTCTCCTGACTTTTACTTCACTGTATGACAGACTCTAGGTCTATCCACCTCACTACAAATAACTCAATTTTGTTTCTTTTTATGGCTGAGTAATATTCCATTGTATATATGTGCCATGTCTTCTTTATCCATTCATCTGTTATGGACACTTAGGTTGCTTCCATGTCCTGGCTATTGTAAATAGAGCTGCAATGAACATTTTGGTACATGACTCTTTCTGAATTCTGGTTTTCTCAGGGTATATGCCCAGTAGTGGGATTGCTGGGTCCTATGGTAGTTCTATTTTTAGTTTTTTAAGGAACCTCCATACTGTTCTCCATAGTGGCTGTATCAATTTACATTCCCACCAACAGTGCAAGAGGGTTCCCTTTTCTCCACACCCTCTCCAGCATTTATTGTTTGTAGATTTTTTGATGATGCCCATTCTGACTGGAGTGACATCTCGGGATTTCTGGAGCTTGTTTTCTGGGCTGTTTCTGCCAGAAGAGTTTGTGGCAGTGGGACAGGCGAGCTGAGGCAATGCCAGGGACTGACTCTTCTATTTCTGTCTCCTGTGCTGCTTGTTATCTCAGCTTCAATCTGTCTCATCACCATCCAGCTTCCTTGGTTGTTTTTTTGCCTTCCCATTGCACTGTGACCTCTCCAGCCCTTTTTATCCCCCTCCTGGATCTTTGAGTTGAGCATTATTCTCCCAGTCGCATCCTTGCATGTAAGGAAGCTTGATAGTTTGGTTAGTCTTTGTGTGCCATGCCATGCTCTCGGCTCAGATGCTCCTCCAAGTCTTGGTGGGGACGGTGGGGGGCAGTGAGAGGTTGTGTGGGGAGATGGTGAGAATCTCAAATCACAGGGCAAAGTGAACTTTTTAATAAATGGTGCTGAGCCAAATGGAAAGCCATTTGGAGAAAGTTGAGATTAGATCCATACTTAATGCCATATGCAAGAATAAACTCCAAGTGAATCCAGGGTCTAAGTGTTAAAAATGAAACCATACAAATACTAAAAGGAAACATGGGTGAAACATCCAGAGGCAATAAAGACTGATAAATTTGACTACATATGAAAAAAATTGCTTGGCAAGAAACACCAGTCAAAAGACTGGAAGAAGATATTTACAGCACATATCATAGACAAAAGGTTAATAATATTCCTACTATAAAGAATTGTCAAGGGATCAAAAACCTGATAGAAAAACTGGGAAAAGAATTGAACAGACAAACTCTCACACAAAGGTATAAAAATGACTCTTAAACATGAAAAAAATGTTGAAACTCACTTCAAGATCAGAAAAATATAAATTGAAACAATATTGACATAACATTTGTCATTTCTTGGGTTGGTAAAAAATAAGTACGCCACCACAACCCACCAGGCAAGGCTGTGTGGAAACAGGTCCTCTCATACACAGCTGGTAGGAATGCAAACTGATTTAGTCCTCCTTGAGGGGAATTTGTCAGTGTTACTTGTCATGTAATTTGTCAGTGTTACCTGTCATGTAAGAAAAGAGTGTAAGAAAGATAGACATGTGTCTGCTCATTTGTACATAAGGAAAAATGAGCCAGAAACTAATGAATTGCTTATTTACAGAGAGTGGAAAGAAGAGGGAAATGATAACAGGTTATAAAGGATGAAGAGGATGGGATACTTCTGAGTATATCATTTTGTGTATCTGACTCTTAGAACCATATAATGTTTCTGATTCCCAAATCATGATTAAAATCAACCAGGAGATAAGGGAAATTTAACATGGAATACAAACTAACAAAACCTATTTCAGATGAAAACCTATTTCAAATAATACAACCACACTGAAGTGGGTGGGGAAAAAAATAAAATTACAGTATTTTGATGGGGTACTATAAAGCAACAGAGAAAAGTAACTGCACACAAATACTGAATGTACTCTAATTAGTCAATTAGTTTTTTCACAGGAGTAGCAGTTAGCAATTTTGAAAGTATTTCATGTGTATATTAGGATTGAGAAAATGAATAAGTATATTATGGACACTGAGAGCATAGGGGCATACTGAAAGGACACAGGAACCAACCTGAGCTCTCAGTGGCCAAATCTTGGACAACTTGAGCAAGAAAAGAAATATTGACAGTAATGGGTTATAATCCATTGAATAAACATCGTTGAGTCCATACACAACAGAATCCCAATTAAATGTAGAAGAAATGGCAAAAATGGGGGAAAAAATCATTAGGCAAATGCCATTGTAAGAATTGTTGCAGAAAAGAAACATCTATGTGTGCTAAAATTATTGGATAAACGTATGATGAGAAACAGGATTTTGCATGGTCTCAAGATATCTCCTTACAGGA
The DNA here is from genome assembly GCF_028021215.1 of Eschrichtius robustus. Classification (NCBI taxonomy): domain Eukaryota; kingdom Metazoa; phylum Chordata; class Mammalia; order Artiodactyla; family Eschrichtiidae; genus Eschrichtius; species Eschrichtius robustus. Next base: position 127,644,299 of record NC_090825.1, read on the forward strand.
TACAATTACAAAGGGGAAAATATAGTGGAGAAACCTGGCAGACACCACTTAACCAAGTGGTCACATTTAACATCACCAGTAATAAGACATACTGACATCGTGCACTTCCCAAGATGGTGCACTGATAAAGGACAGTGACACTTCTCTGGTATTGCCCAAAACGTATAATCTCAATTTCATCACAAGAAAGATCACACAAACCTAAATTGAGAAACAATACAAAATAACTGGCTAGTCGTCTTCAAAAGCATCAGGGCCATGAACAGTAAGGGAAGACTGAGGAACAGTCACAGATCAGAAGAGAATATAGAAAATGTGAGAACTTGGATTGGATACTGGATTGGAAAAAGGACCAGAAATAGGATTTCACCAGTGTTAATTACTTAGTTTTGATCACTGTGCTCTGTTTGGCTAAGATGTTAACATTACTGAAAGCTAGGTGAAGGGTATATGGGGATTCTATTATTTTTGCCACTTTGAAGTTTTTTGAAAATAAAAAGTTGTAGAGAAGCAAGAAGAACTACAATCCTGCAGCCTGTGGAACAAAAACCACATTCACAGAAAGAGAGACAAGATGAAAAGGCAGAGGGCTATGTACCAGATGAAGGAACAAGATAAAACCCCAGAAAAACAACTAAATGAAGTGGAGATAGGCAACCTTCCAGAAAAAGAATTCAGAATAATGATAGTGAAGATGATCCAGGACCTCGGAAAAACAATGGAGGCAAAGATCGAGAAGATGCAAGAAATGTTTAACAAAGACCTAGAAGAATTAAAGAACAAACAGAGATGAACAATACAATAAATGAAATGAAAACTACACTAGAAGGAATCAATAGCAGAATAACTGAGGCAGAAGAACACATAAGTGACCGGGAAGACAGAATGGTGGAATTCACTGCTGTGGAACAGACTAAAGAAAAAAGAATGAAAAGACATGAAGACAGCCTAAGAGACCTCTGGGACAACATTAAACGCAACAACATTTGCATTATAGGAGTCCCAGAAGGAGAAGAGAGAGAGAAAGGACCCAAGAAAATATTTGAAGAGATTATAGTTGAAAACTTCCTTAACATGGGAAAGGAAATAGCCACCCAAGTCCAGGAAGCACAGAGAGTCCCAGACAGGATAAACCCAAGGAGAAACACACCGAGACACATAGTAATCAAATTGGCAAAAATTAAAGGCAAAGAAAAATTATTGAAAGCAGCAAGGGAAAAACGACAAATAACATACAAGGGAACTCCCATAAGGTTAACAGCTGATTTCTCAGCAGAAACTCTACAAGACAGAAGGGAGTGGCATGATATACTTAAAGTGATGAAAGGGAAGAACCTACAACCAAGATTACTCTACCCCACAAGGATCTCATTCAGATTCGATGGAGAAATCAAAAGCTTTACAGACAAGCAAAAGCTAAGAGAATTCAGCACCACCAAACCAGCTCTAAAACAAATGCTAAAGGAACTTCTCCAAGTGGGAAACACAAGAGAAGAAAAGGACCTACAAAAACAAACCCAGAACAATTAAGAAAATGGTCATAGGAACATACATATCGATAATAACCTTAATTGTGAATGGATTAAATGCTCCAACCAAAAGACACAGGCTTGCTGAATGGATACAAAAACAAGACCCATATATATGCTGTCTACAAGAGACCCACTTCAGACCTAGGGATACATACAGACTGAAAGTGAGGGGACGGAAAAAGATATTCCATGCAAATGGAAATCAAAAGAAAGCTGGAGTAGCAATACTCATATCAGATAAAATAGACTTTAAAATAAAGAATGTTACAAGAGACAAGGAAGGACACTACATAATGATAAAGGGATCAATCCAAGAAGAAGATATAACAATTATAAATATATACACACCCAACATAGGAGCACCTCAATACATAAGACCACCGTGAACAGCTATAAAAGAGGAAATCGACAGTAACACAATAATAGTGGGGGACTTTAACACCTCACTTACACCAATGGACAGATCATCCAAAATGAAAATAAATAAGGAAACAGAAGCTTTAAATGACACAATAGACCAGATAGATTTAATTGATATTTATAGGACATTCCATCCAAAAACAGCAGATTACACTTTCTTCTCAAGTGCACACGGAACATTCTCCAGGATAGATCACATCTTGGGTCACAAATCAAGCCTCAGTAAATTTAAGAAAATTGAAATCATATCAAGCATCTTTTCTGACCACAACGCTATGAGATTAGAAATGAATTACAGGGAAAACAACGTAAAAAACACAAACACATGGAGGCTAAACAATACGTTACTAAATAACCAAGAGATCACTGAAGAAATCAAAGAGGAAATCAAAAAATACCTAGAGACAAATGACAATGAAAACACGATGATCCAGAACCTATGGGATGCAGCAAAAGCAGTTCTAAGAGGGAAGTTTATAGCTATACAAGCCTACCTCAAGAAACAAGAAAAATCTCAAATAAACAATCTAACCTTACACCTAAAGGAACTAGAGAAAGAAGAACAAACAAAACCCAAAGTTAGCAGAAGGAAAGAAATCATAAAGATCAGAGCAGAAATAAATGAAATAGAAACAAAGAAAACAATAGCAAAGATCAATAAAACTAAAAGCTGGTTCTTTGAGAAGATAAACAAAATTGAAAAACCATTAGTCAGACTCATCAAGAAAAAGAGGGAGAGGACTCAAATCAATAAACTTAGAAATGAAAAAGGAGAAGTTACAACAGACACCGCAGAAATACAAAGCATCCTAAGAGACTACTACAAGCAACTCTATGCCAATAAAATGGACAACCTGGAAGAAATGGACAAATTCTTAGAAAGGTATAACCTTCCAAGACTGAACCAGGAAGAAACAGAAAATATGAACAGACCAATCACAAGTAATGAAATTGAAACTGTGATTAAAAATCTTCCAACACACAAAAGTCCAGGACCAGATGGCTTCACAGGTGAATTCTATCAAACATTTAGAGAAGAGCTAACACCCATCCTTCTCAAACTCTTCCAAAAAATTGCAGAGGAAGGAACACTCCCAAACTCATTCTGTGAGGCCACCATCACCCTGATACCAAAACCAGACAAAGATACTACAAAAAAAGAAAATTACAAACCAATATCACTGATGAATATAGATGCAAAAATCCTCAATAAAATACTAGCAAACAGAATCCAACAACACGTTAAAAGGATCATACACCACGATCAAGTGGGATTTATCCCAGGGATGCAAGGATTCTTCAATGTATGCAAATCAATCAATGTGGTACACCATATTAACAAATTGAAGAATAAAAACCATATGATCATCTCAATAGATGCAGAAAAAGCTTTTGACAAAATTCAACACCCATTTATGATAAAAACTCTCCAGAAAGTGGGCATAGAGGGAACTTACCTCAACATAATAAAGGCCATATACGACAAACCCACAGCAAACATCATTCTCAATGGTGAAAAACTGAAAGCATTTCCTCTAAGATCAGGAACGAGACAAGGATGTCCACTCTCACCACTATTATTCAGCATAGTTTTGGAAGTCCTAGCCACGGCAATCAGAGAAGAAAAAGAAATAAAAGGAAAACAAATTGGAAAAGAAGAAGTAAAACTGTCACTGTTTGCTGATGACATGATACTATACATAGAGAATCCTAAAAATGCCACCAGAAAACTACTAGAGCTAATCAATGAATTTGGTAAAGTTGCAGGATACAAAATTAATGCACAGAAATCTCTTGCATTCCTATACACTAATGATGAAAAATCCGAAAGAGAAATTAAGGAAGCACTCCCATTTACCATTGCAACAAAAAGAATAAAATACCTAGGAATAAACCTACCTAGGGAGACAAAAGACCTGTATGCAGAAAACTATAAGACACTGATGAAGGAAATTAAAGATGATATCAACAGATGGCGAGATATACCATGTTCTTGGATTGGAAGAATCAATATTGTGAAAATGACTATACTACCCAAATCAATCTACAGATTCAATGCAATCCCTATCAAATTACCAATGACATTTTTTACGGAACTAGAACAAAAAATCTTAAAATTTGTATGGAGACACAAAAGACCCCCCCCAAAAAAAAAGTTGTAAAAAGATACTACTGAAGTTTCTCTATGACAACTGAGAAGTGTTATGAAATAGAAGCTTATCGGGAATGGCAGAGCCTGGGTCAGTGGGTGAAGTCAGGGAGGGTTTTCCTGAGGAAGTGATAACTGAGATCTGACAAATGAGTAGGAATTAAGTAGGTAGAGAGAGGGGGAAAAAGTTCAAAGTGGAGGGAATAGCATATGCCGAGGCCCTGCAGCAAGGAGGAGCTGATATTTGGAAACTGGACAAAGGCTGGTGCGGATGGAGGGAAAAGGTGCCAGAAGAAGTGAGAGAGGTGGGGAAGGACCAGATCACAGGGCCTGTTCACGTGTGAATCTCCCTGACCGGCAAGTCCAACTTCCTAAGTTATGGTCCACCTGAAAATTTTCCCTTTAGAAAATTTTCAGTGCAATTTCATAGCAGTGCAATTTCACTTCCAAGCGGTGTCAGATGCCAGGGAGAGGTTCTGCGCTCCCCCGCCCCCCTTTTTATAACCTTAGAGCTCAGATCAGGGAATTGCTTGAGGCGCTCCTTCGTGGGTTTGAGTCAGGCACTGTCTGGACCTTGTTTGCTAGTCACAAATCTTGTGAATCTTTAGAGAGTCCTCTGTCAGTTTCATTCCCAGGGTCATGTTGGCTTACACGCCACTCATGTCACTTGTGTCCACTTGGTAGCCAACTCTTAATGCCTCAGTTTCTCATGGGCAACTTCTTCCCCACGCAGGGCTTGTGTTGCTTAGCAATCTCAACTCTCTCATTCCTCTTTCTTTCAATGGGTTGTTGAAGATCCGAATTCAGCCTCTCCTTAAAGTGATTTTGTATATCATTCCCCTCAATGCCCCAACCACAGTCCATCTCAGTCATGTTGAGACAGATAACGTTCGTGGAGTCAAGAAATGCAGTGGGAGATGATTCTGAAGGTTCCAGGGGTCAGGAATCCCCCTACAGCCTCTGTATCCTCCCAGACATCTCTATTCCAACTACCAGGTCCCAGTTTTTGCCAAAGAAGCACAGGGCAGCAGAAAATTCAGTACACATTGATGAAACTGGAAAGGCCAATTTGGGTCCTGTCAGTGCTGGCTGCAGTCAGTAAGTGTGTTCTGTACCAGTCATATGGTGGCCTGGGTTTCCTTGTCTGGTAGCTTACCTCCCTCATCTGATTTTGCATATTGCCCCATTCTGCATTCAAACCTTAGTGCCAGGGTTGGCTATCCAACCATCTGCAGATTGTTCAATGCCACAAGAAGCAAATATTCTTGCGTTCCTTTTTCCAGAGCTTCTTTTGCAACCCAGGGTCTATTTGTTTCACTGGGTTTGTGATTGCTCCTGAAGTTGCATGCAAAATTTAGTATGTATACATATATGTGAATTTTATGGAAGGAGGATCCATGGATTTCATTAGAATCAACAAGGTGTATGACTCCTCCAAAAGTTATAAACCACTGCCTTATATGCATTTTATTGTTATATATTCTATAGTAAGGCTTCCATATATTCCCTAAAGCCTCACCTGCTCCAGGCTCATGGTCTGGGTCCCCCAAGAGCAAAGATCTTATTATTGGCATATAGCTTTCTTATGTAGTGATAGGATGCTCCTCTCCACCTCCCTTTCCTTCATGATGCCATAGCTACTTCACATCTCCTTTGAGAGGTTGTTGCTTGACATCCGACCACTGGTAAATGAATGAAGACGCATTGCAGGATGAGAACTCTCCTAACCCCAGCTGGGATTCCTGTTATTTAGGCCATAGAACCAATCATCAAATAGAAGGTGAGGTTGAAAAGTGATGTTACCTAGAAATACTCATTATACTGTAAATTTATGCTTTGCATACTTTCCTGTATGGGAATTATAGTTCACTATAAAATGTTTTTAAAAAGTGGTGCTTCCATTAGAGTGAAACAGATCATTAAAATTTTCCCTCACATGAAGTTTCTTTAGTTATAAAATCAACACAGGGACTTCCCTGGTGGTGCAGTGGTTGAGAATCTGCCTGCCAATGCAGGGGACATGTGTTCGATCCCTGGTCTGGGAAGATCCCACACGCCGTGGAGCAACTAAGCCCATGCGCCACAACTACTGAAGCCTGTGTGCTGCAACTACTGGGCCCACGTGCCACAACTACTGAAGTCCGCATGCCTAGAGCCCGTGCTCCGCAACAAGAGAAGACACTGCAGTGAGAAGCCTGCGCACCGCAACAAAGAGTAGCCCCAGGCTCTAGGCATGCGGGCTTCAGTAGTTGTGGCATATGGGCTCAGTAGTTGTGGCTCACAGGCTCCAGAGCGCAGACTCAGTAGTTGTGGCGCATGGGCTTATGTGTCAAATTTGGCACCAACACCATGCAGTTTTGATTACGGTAGCTTTGTTATAGTTCTTGAAATCAGATAATGTTAGCTCTTCAACTTTGTTCTTTTCCAAAGAATATTTTGGCAATTCTAGCTCCTTTGCATTTCCATATGAATTTTAGAATCAGCTGGTCAATTTATTTAAAAAAAAAAAAAACCTTGCTGAATTTGATGAGGATTGACATCTTAACTATAATGTGTCTTCTGAGCCATGAACAAGGTGTATCTCTCCATTTATTTACATCTTAATTTCTTTTAGAAATATATTATAGTCTTCATTGTACATATGTTTCATATCTTTCATCAGATTTATCCCAAATTATTGCATATTTTTGTGCTATTTTAAGTGCAATTTCTGATTGTTCCCAGCTATTACAGAGAAACACAACTGGATTTTATACATTGACCTTATATCCTGAAACTTTGTAAAATCAATTAGTAGTAGCTTTTTTGTAGATTCCATTGGATTTTCTACATTGATGATCATATCAAATTCATATAAAGACAGTTTTACTTTTTCCTTTCCATTCTGGATGACTTTATTTCTTTTTGTTGCCTTATTTCACTGTCTAGACATCTGGTACAATATTGAATAGAAGTGGTGAGAATGCACATGTGTATTTTTTTTTTTTTTGGTTGTTGTTTTTTAAATATTTATTTGGTTGCACCGGGTCTTAGTTGCGGCACGCGGTGGGATCTAGTTGCCCGGCCAGGGATCGAACCCAGGCCCCCTGCATTGGGAGCATCGAGTCTTAACCATTGTGCCACCAGGGAAGTCCCTGTATTTTGTTTTTGATCTTCAGTCTTTCCTTATCAAGTATGATGTTAGCTATAGATTTTTCACAGATGCTTTTTACCAGTTGTAAAAGTTCCCTACTATTCCTAGTTGCCAAGAGTTTTATTCTAGGAATAGACATTAGATTTTGCCAGATGTTTTTCTGTATATATTGAGATGATCATATATTTTTCTCCTTTTAGTTTGTTAATATGGTGAATTACATTGATTATATTGATTTGATAAAATTTTGTTTAGAATTTTTACATCTATTTCCATGAAGGATTTTGGTCTGTAGCTCTATTTTCTTGTAATGTCTTTGCCTAGTTTTGGTTCACAGAGTGTTTTAAACCAGTTTTTTTTTTTTTTCCCCACTGATAAATCACAAATATATTTGCATATCAACAGGTGCATTTTTGCAGTGTTTGGGGTCATCACAGAATTCTATTCTGGATGAATCATAATTTAACTTAATGTTGGATATTTGTTTCCAACATAAATAATGCATACATTTTTGCAAACATAGAAGATTCTTAGGATAAACTCCCAGAAGTGAAATTGGGTCAGAGGGCTATGCATTTTAAAACTTACGTATTATAAAAATTATCCTTCAGAAAAGCCATAAAAATGTATTCTGCCATCTGCAGAGTATAAGATTGTTTTTCCAAACCCTTACCAAAACTAAGTATTATTTTTAAAAAGGTCAGTAGTCCTTGCACATGATGAAATCCTTTCCCTCACACAAACTGCTCATCCCCTTTAGCCTAAATCAGCTCTAAGTGGCCTTAAGATATCTGAGAATGTGGGGGTCGGGTTGGAGGAGAGAGAAAAAGAAAGAGAGGTGATGTCCTTCTCAGTAGGGAGGTCATCATAATGAAAGATTGCTAAGAAATATGTTTTTATCCCTTAACCTACTTCTGGTATGCCTGTATCTCCAGGGCAACAGGGTAACTTGCTGATAGAAAACTCTTCAATTTTCACACATGTGTTAAGGGATAAATTCATTTCTTTTCTTTTTTTTTCGCTTTCAGAATGTCAGAGCTGGAAGAGCCTTTAATAGCCAATTAGTCCAATCCTTCATTTCATAGAATGGGAAAGTGAGATGGACAGGGAGAGAAACTTGCCCAAGATCCCACAGGATAAAAAAAAAAAAAGATCCCATCGGAAATCAGTGTCAGAGCTATTGGTTAGAAAAATTACTGCTAAGTACTATTTTTGTTCTTTGACTCTTCCACTTAGAACCATACCTAAATAGAAACTCCTCTTCCCCCAACATACACTTTTCTAAACCTGATGCTTTAAGGGTAGTTACTGCAGAATAGAGAAAACAACTCCTTTTGCATTTATATTTTTGCTTGGTCTCTGTTTCCAGGGATATCATGGGCAAATGGCATCCTTTTTCCCATTAAATGAGGCTGATAATACAAATGGTTGAATGTGGTTTTGGTTCAGAGGTACAAAAGGCCTCCAGAGAAATCCAAAACCAGAAAAGACATAGCCTGAGAGGTATCAGTACTGACTTATGTCACCTACATTTCTCTTGGAAAGATAAAGAAGCCACTAATTAATATAGAGATGTTGGGGTTTGATGAATGTATATAACATCCACAATAGAAGTCAAATTGGGGATCGGAGTAAGGGAGAACTATCAGAATAAAAATAGACAGTTATGCATAGACAGCTGTGGAGTTGGCTATGGAATGGTTGATGGGTTGGATCAACTCATAGAGGGCTTGGTATGTTCCAAATACACACCCCAAGAGGCCCAGGATGCTGATCATGATGTCCTTTGCAATGGTGACACAGCTCATGTCTTCAGGGTAAAAGGTGATGAGCTCCAGGAGGGGTGGGATGATGAGGGCCAGGGCACTGCTGCTCACGGAGCCCACCAGGGAGATGACCAGGTCCAGGCGGGGTATGAGGATGGCTGAGACACCTGCGGGGAAATAAGAAGTTTAGAATTGCTGAACGTTCCTACAGGAAGGGAGCCCAGAAACAAACCATTTCTTTGGAGACTTGTGTAATTCTATAAGTGCCTGACAGACCACTGGAGAGGTGGGAAAGGAGCCCATTATGAACGGGAGCAGAACAGGCACTGTGGCTCTGGACCCCCACCTCTGTTTTAGCTGCCAAAACATGCTCTCCTTTTATGTTTTATCTATTGGGTTTTCCACATATAATATTTATTGAAAAGGATCCTCTACCACCTATCTATTATAACCTTCTCATTGCAGAGCTGGGGAAATCTAGAGCTCTAGAGGGAATGGGCTGTGCCCAAAGTCACACAGAACTGACATGAGAAGCCACTGAAATGCCCAATCTAAGGCCCCTCCACCCTACTAGGTGGCCTCTAATGTACGTGAAAGAACTTGGTATACAGTATGTGCTTGATAAATGCTTGACTCTTGCCCAGGCACTGCATCTACAGTGAATTTGTACTAATCTACACAATATAGTCGCTGTCTAGAAGCAAGGATGGATAAACAATGAGAGATGGCTCTGCTGCTCTCAGACTCTCAACCACTGGTTTTCCTACTCTTAGAAGGAAACTGGTAATTAAGGAGGACATAAAACATGCAGACAGCATTAGGCGGCTCACTCGCCATCTCTTCTCTTCCATAGACACTCTTAGATTTCCATCTTTTATACATACAATGAACATATATCATGGATTTTCGAGGGGAGTCCAATTTTGATAATATTTGAACGAATAAACATAAATTATGTGACAACTTTATACAGCCATATGATTTTCCTATGAATAAATTAGGGAAAACCAGTTCTGGAAAGCACTCAGACTAGCTTTCTGGGTCTTGAAGAAAACATCACCTCTTTCTAAAATTGCTCCAGCACATCTAATCAGAGAACGAGAGAGACTCATAGACTCTCACGGTTGAGAATCCATCACCTCTCTGATGGGATGATCCTCGTCCACAGCTTTCTTTTATCAGATATTTAATAAATTGTTTACTGGAGGAAGTACAGAGAAAATTCAGTGTCTGTTCTTTAGGAGAGCTCATGCAGGCAGGGCAGAGAGAAGACACGCTCAAGGAAAGCTATAATGCAAGGTGGACTGGAGGAGTACTCTAGAAGGGTCAGATCTGGTCATGCTAACCCATGGCTGTGGGCCCTTCCCCACTGCCTGACCTCCTTAGCACAAGGTCCCTTAGGACTTGGGCCCTGCCAAATCCTCTGGTTTCGTGTCTTATCCCTCCTTATGCGTTCAGTTCTCCAGAGAGGCCATATGTAAGTACTCGCCTCCAATCTGTGCAGAGCCTGCTCACTGCACGTGGTACATTCTCCACTGCTCCACCTGCCTCCTAATTATCTTTTAGGTCTTAACTGAAATATCACTCCAGTGGAGAGGTCTTCCTGACCTGGCCCAGGCTAAGTTATAGGACCTTCTCAGGTGCTCTTAGGGTAGCCTCTTCTTACAGTCTTAACTATCCTCTGATACATCACTGTGTACCATCTTAACATTCATCACAATGTGCTATAATTATTTGCCTGCATATATTTCCCACTCAAACTCTAAGCCTCATGAGGGCAGGAGCCATGTCTTTTTCATGATTCATTACTGTATCCCTAGCACCTAGCACAATGTCAGGCACATAGTAGGTGCTCAACAAATGATTACTGAATGAAGGATAACAGAATTGACAGATGAATAAAAGAGGAAGAAGTGGTCATTCAGCACAGAACAGAAGCAGGACATGTCATTGAAAGTCAGCTGTCTCTAGTGATGCTCTTTCCCTGATACCAAGTGGCCTGAACTACTCAGTGTTTCTCTTCAACGTACATCCTTCCTATTGGGAATGATCTCAAAACAATATATTTACAGGTTCCTGATGTCTTGGTACAGACTGGGAACTCTCTGTAACAACACCTTAAGCCAAGTAGGTATGCTGTTTCTGCTTATAGAACTCCAGTTATGTGGAGTATAGCATCTGATAGTATATTGTTCTGCTGGTCTGCTCCAAGACTTACACACTTTCTCCTGACCCTGAACTGAGATGGGATTCCCTCAACTTTAAATGCTGACTCCTGGAGACTTTAAGATGAAATTTGCTCTCTCCCTTGCACAATAATCCCACAGGTGTTTGAGAACAGACATAGAATTTCCCCAAGACTTTGCTTCTCCAGGCAAAACCTCCATAGTTCTTTCCCTCATTCTTCATGGGACACTTTTTTTGATCTTCTTTCTCTGAACATGCTTCAGAGAAAGAGTTTCCCAGCCCTGTTCACAATGTTTCCCAAACATCTACAATGGCACCTGATGTAGAATGAATGAGGAAATGAATGGATAAATGAATGGAAGGAAGCAGGAAGGAAGGAAGAAAGAGAGGGACGGAGGAAGGGAGGAAAAAATGACTTCCAAGACTGTAACAAATCAGCCCCTTGGGGTTTTTCTCTATAGTTAAACACCACTTTAAGGGGACTTGACCTTAATTTATGATAGGAAGGAATATGGCACAGTGGAAAACACAGACTTTGGTGCTGCACAACCTGCATTCAAATCCCAGCTCTGTCGCTTAGCAGCTATTTATGATGTGAGCATGTTACTTAATTTCCTGGGTCATAGTTCCTTCAATTGGTAATATTACATAGTTAGGCTGTCATGAGTATTAGATAATGTCAGTGCTGTGCCTGACATATAGGAGGCATATAGGAATGAATAAATGACGCTTCTTTCTCCCTCAAACCAGTCAATGTATTCTTTCTATGTGTAGACAGTAGAGATTACTCACAGGTCAGACAGACCAAGGCCGTGCGGACAGACAGGTCTGCAAACAGCACCCAGCTCTCTGACACCTGGGAGATGACGACGGGGATGATGATCTCAGCTGGCACGTGGAACTGGAGGGCATAAGTGAAGAAGATGCCGATGGAGTACATCAGCTTGACTGACTGGTACAACCTGCAGAGATAGGGACAGCACGTGAAATTTGATGTGGCTCCTGGGCAGGGCCGCACAGGACTCATCCACTGCTTGGAGGTTGGGACTTGTTGAGTTATAGAACGGCCTAACTTCCACTGACTCAGCCTGACCCGCCACCAGAGCCACCTGGGAAGCTTATTAAAAGTGTACATTCTTGGAGATTCTCATTCAATAGGCCTGTGGCTCAGGAATCTGTGCCTTTCTTTTTTTTTTTTCTTTTGCTTTTTAAAAAAGGTATACCTGTATGGAGTAAAACTCACAGTACAAAGGTCATACAGGACTCCCTCCCACCTCTGATTCCCAGTCTCCAGTTCCTCTCTCCACAGGCAACTCTTCGAACAATTTTCTTGAAGCCCTTCCAGAAATAGTGTAGCTACAAACTTACACAGAATGTAGGTACACACACACACACAAAAGCATCCTCTACACACCATTGATCTCTGTTTTTAGTCATTAAATATTTCTTAGAGATTGTTCCCTATCAGTGCACATAGATACATAGATCTGGCTCTTCTATTTAAAAGCTGCTTGATATTCCAATTGCATGGATATACTATACTTTTTTAACCAGTCTCCAGTTAATGGATATTTAGATTATTCCTAGTCTTTTGCCAGTAAACAATGCAGTAAAGAATATGCTTGTACATATACCTATGCACATACAGTATACAACCCCAGAAGTAAAAATGTTGGGTAAATGTATATGTGATTTAACATTTTGATAGCTCTCAGAAAAGGGTACTGTCATACACTGTTGTAAATTAGTGCAGCCATTGTGGAAAACAGTATGGAGGTTCCTCAAAAAACTAAAAACAAAACTACCATATGACCCAGCAGTTCTACTCCTGGGTATATAACTGGAAAAAAAAATTAAAACACTAATTCAAAAAGATACATGTACCCCCATGTTCATCGCAGTGTTTGTATGTATATATATATATATATATATATATATATATATATGTATGTATATACACACACACACACACACACACAGATACACACAATGGAATACTACTCAGCCATAAACAAGAATGAAATTTTGCCATTTGCAAAAACATGGATGGACTTGGAGGGTGTTATGCTAAGTGAAGTAAGTCAGATAGAGAAAGACAAATACTGTATGATATCACTCATATGTGGAATCTAAAAAATAAAACAAACTAATGAATATAACAAAAAAGAAGCACATTCACAGATACAGAGAACCAACTAGCAACTAGTGATTACCAGTGGGGAGAGGGATGGGGGGAGGGGCAAGATAGGGGTAGGGGATTAAGAGATACAAACTACTGTGTATAAAACAAATGAGCTACAGGATATATTGTACAACACAGAGAATATAGCCAATATTTTATAATAACTATAAATGGAATATAATCTTTGAAAATTATGAATCACTATGACGTACACTTGAAACTTATATAACATTATACATCAACTATACCTCAATAAAAAGAAATAAAATAAAAAATGAAAGTTTGATAGCTCTTGACATATTGTGCATTTGTTGTCCCAGCATAATGGAGTGCTTGCTTCCCTCCATCCTTGGCAAAACACAGTGTGTGAACACATGTTGGTTTGTGCCATTGTGTTTTGTAAAACTGGCATTTCTATGATTATGAGGGAGACAGAGTAGCTTTTCAAATATATAAAATGTCACTTTCTGAGTTGCCTGTGAACTGTTTGCTCGGGCCCATTTCTCCTTGGGTTGTTGGTCTTTTGCTCATTGGGAGGGGATATTTGTTCATTCCTTCTTTAAGGCTCTTCTGGAGAATCTCATCACCAGCCAGGTTCAGAGAAGCTGTGAGGTCCTCACGGCACCCGATGCCCGTTTTTTTCCAGCTGATATCCCAGAAGGAAAGCACCCGCCCTGCCCAAGGTAGCTAGTGGCAGCCTGAATTACCCAGAATAAGAACAGCATATTAGGCTGATATCTTACTTGTGTAAAATAAGTCACAACTTCAAAGAAATTCCACGTTTATTATCTCATCTAGTCATTACCACAACACAGTGAAGTGGGTGGGACTGGTGATATTTTTTCTCATTTTATAGCTGTGGCCTTATGGGAAATGAACGTCCCACCACCCTACTCACTTCCAAAAGACCGAGGCTGTGGGGGAGACATAGCAATGATAATAGCTAACACGCAATGAGCACTTACTGTGTGCCAGACACTTTTCTAAGCATTTTATGTATATTAAGCCAATTCACCCTCACAGTCACTCCCTGAGATAGCACGGCGGTCATTTGTGCTGCTCGCCAAATACTTCCCAGTCTTCCAGACACATGGTAGAATTTCACTTCCCTGCCCCTTGGAGTGAGGCGTGGCCACTTGCTTTGACTAATGAAGTGTGAGCAGAAGAGACATATGTCACTTCCTAGAGAAGCTTTAGCAGCTTCATGGTAAAGGGTATGATTCAGTGTGCCCTTTGCCATGGAAACCAATGTTTCAGGAAGTGGCTGTTCCATCAGTCTGGGTCTTGGAGTGGGGATGGTGCAGAGCTGAGCCCCAGCCATCCCATAATGGACATGTAGCATGAACATACAATTAAGCATTTGTGTGTTCAGCCATTGAGATTTTGGAGTGGTTTAGTTTATTACCAGAGCATAACCTATCCTGACTGATACAAATAGGCGACAGTATTATCCTCATTTTATGGAGGATGGAAATGAGGTCTGCAAGATTAGGTTAGCTTATCCAAGGTCACGTGGGAACCAGGATCAAATCCCATTGCTCAGGTGTAGAATCTGTGCTCTTAAACACTTGGTTCTACTGACTGCTTAGTCATTCTGCACCCAACACTGCCAGAATAATGACAATAGCTAACACTTGATGAATGCTACGTGCCAGTCCCCAAAATGCTTCCTGGATGAATGAATGAATGAATGAGTAAGTGAATCAATGACTGAATGCAAGAACTCCAGTCCAAGTACCAAGTGGGGCATAGCAATGGCAGCTTAGGCCCATTTCTGGAATTGGGGTCCTAAGTAGCAGTCCATATGCAGGCCCCTCAATTATTACTCCGGAGTTATACTTTTTGTTGTTGCTATTTCATTTTCATAGACACTCCCAGATCATTCCTGTTTGACAGCCTTTGAACCATACAGTCAGACAGATTCAGTTTCAAGTTTCAACTTCTCATGAACAATGTGAGCTGGGAAATTTACTTACAGCCTCTCCACATATCAACTTCCTTATCCATTCAATGGAGTTGATAATAATAACGCTAACCCATAGGGCTGTTGAGAGAATTAAATGAGATAATACACAATGCCTGGGTTATTAAACGTACCTGTTATTATAATACTAATACTAGCAGTTAATATTTGTTGCTAATGGTAACTCAGGGATGCCACATTCTGTTGCTAAGGCTCAGACCCTGTGACTCTCCTCCCCTTCCCCGCAACCCCAGATGGGCAGGGACGTACCAGCAATTGGGCAAGTTGAGGGTGATGCTGGCCTGGGTGTTCGACCCAAACTTCATGTAGCCCAGTGTCCCCAGGCAGATGTAGAGGACGATGACAAGGGACATCCCCAAGTACAGAACAAAAGAAAACTGCTGTGGATGCTTCATCTGGTTTTTGAGAGACAGAACCTAGAGATGAAAGGAGGTTGAGAAAGAAAAGGTAGAAAGAAAGCTAGCAGGTTCCCCCACAAGCACAGACATCCTTCTCCAGGCAGCCCAGAGTCAGGAAGGGGCCACACCCCCTTTCATCTTCTCCCACATTTTCTACAGCCAGGAGTGCCCCACTCCATCTGGGCTGATGGTAAATTCTCACTCAGTCTTCAAGGCTTGGTGTGGTGTATGGGGCAGGTGGCACCCTGTAAATGGGTACTGACTTTCCCTTCCACCAGGAGAAGATCATATTCTGCACTTTTCATAAATATTACTATTTGGACACCTAGAACAATGACTGGCTTTCATAGAGAGCACTGGGGACCATTCCCTCAAACCCCACACCCATCTTACCATACCGACGCCTTCAAATGTGAAGATGGCTGTACCGAAGAACAGCAAGAAAGTCTTCCAGCTTGCCATCAAGGGTAGGTTCCTGGGATCTGGAATCTCCTGAAAGGAAGTAGAAGAAGGGCATTCATTTTGCCAAGGTGGAGAAGTCACCCCAAATCTGGTAGAGAGCTGGGCTTGCCCGACATCAACAGGGACAGTGTTAGAAGCACCCATGAGATATCTCCAGCTGAGTCAGCCTTCTCATCTTTTAAACAAGTTACTTATTTTTATTGTGGTAAAATATACATGGCACAAAAGTTACCATTTTAAACACTTTTAAGTGTATAATTCAGTGGCATTAAGAGCCTTCACATTGTTGTACAACCATCACCACATTCCATCTCCAGAACTTTATCATCATCCCCAGCCGAAACTCTGCACCCATTAAATAATAACTCCCTATTACCCAGCCCACTGGTAACCCCTATTGGACCTTCTGTCTTTATGAATTTGACTATTCTAGGTACCTCTTACAAGTGAAATCATATAATATTTGTCTTTTTGTGGCTGGCTTATTTCACTAAGCATAATGTCCTCAAGGTTCATCCATGCTGTAGTATAAATCAGAATTTCATTCCTTCTTAAGGAATACATTGTATATATTTACATTTTGATTTAACACATCTTTACATGTGGTGAAAATGGAACCCAGGGAGAAGAAGGGAACTGCCCAAGGCCACTCTGCAAGTGAGTGGCACAGCCCAGATAAGAATTCAGGTCTTCTGTTTTCCAGTTCTCTAATACCTCTTTCCCATCACTTCTCTCAGAGCCATGAAGTCTTCTGGCTGGCACAGTAGCTATCACAGATCTAGAGGGAATGAGTATTTTAATAGACACCTGTGGGCAGAATAATGTCTACATCCTAATCCCTGGAACCTTGAATATGTTACATTACATGGCGAAGGAGAATTAAGTTTTCAGAATGAATTAAGGTAGCTAATCAAGCTAATTTAATTTAATTTATTTATTTATTTCACAGTATTATATATTTTATTTGAGAAGAAATTATTCCTAAGAGATTCATGTAGCCCCTTGAGATAAATGGGAATTTCCAAATATTTCAAATCCAAGGTTGGGAATACAATTGGGAGAGTACGAAAATGACAAAGGGAAAATCTCTCGGATATCAGAGTTATCACAAAACTTGAAGGTGAGTTACGTGAATTGTATAGAGTCAAAATCAAAGTAGAAATTCCAAGAAAAATAGAAGAGGCATGTTCTACTTCCACAATCTCATCAAAGACTGGCAACACTTGGCTCAGGCTTTGAGCTCTGCTATCACAGGCACTTCTTAAGCCCTTAGGACAACAGGACCTTTTATAGTTTCCTTTCCAAAGAGCAATTTCAGGCCCCTCTTTAAGTCAGACTAGATGGAGGGGTTCAGCATGGGTGTGGTCACAGTGTACATCACTGAGGCTATTGCACTTGAATGTGAGCTGTGAGCAGCAGCAGAGCTACTGTACACTCCTGTGCCTGTACAATAAAATAAGGAGACAACTGAGAGGTGAGATGCACAGGTGGATAATGCTTTATACTTCCCCTGAAGCTAATTTTAAAATAACGAGGTTATCCTGGGTTACCTGGGTAGATTCAACGTAATCACAAGGGACTTTAAAAGTGGAAGAGAGAAATCAGAAGAGAGAACCAGAGAGATGGCAGCATGAGAAAGACTTGGCCTGACATTGCTGGTTTTGAAGAGGGAAGTGGGCCATGAGCCAAGGCATGAGGGCAGCTTCTAGAAGCCGGAAAAAGCAAAGAAACAGATTCTCCCCACAAGCCTCCAGAAAGAAATGCGGAAAGGTCCTGCCCAGTGAGACCTCCAGAACTCTGAGATAATTTTGTGTTGTTTTAAGTCACCAGATTTATGGTAATTTGTCACAGCAGCAGCAGGAAACTAATACAACCACAGAGACTTTCAAAGAAATGAAACTATAATGGTGAAATTTCAGGGCCTTAATGATAGCAAAGCATGGGTTTGGGAGGCAAAATGACTGTAATTAGTGGAAAAATTACTTTCTGTTTATCAGTTTTCTTGTCTGTGGACTGAGGATAAAGTAGTATTACTTCCAAAATAGCATCATTGTGAAGATTTAATGAGTTAATCTATGTAAAGAACTTGGCACAAAGTAAATCGAATTCTTTTATCATCCAAGTATCCCTTGTCAACCTATCACTGCTACAATTTTGTTTGGTTATTTGATTGAGATTTATTACCCCAAGTGATTGTAACCTCCATGAAAGCAGACACCCCATCAATTTTACTTACTACTGAATCCCCACCCCTTGCACAATGCCTGGGTCATAGAAGCTATCAATAACTATTTGTTGAATGACCCATTGTCCAGTGTGACGATAATGATGATGATGGTGACTAGCTTTTATAGCTTGTGGGGCAGTGTTCACGGACGCATCACTTAGGCAGGGGCTGCTCAGAGCAGGAGGTCACCTTCCTCACTCTCATCTGCCCATGACAACAGTGACCCTCCCCAAGGGTCTCAGAAGCCCTGGACACTGACCCCCTTCTGTGGTGGTTTTGGGAACAGACCTGCACGATATACTCAAAGATCAGAGCCATGCTCCCCAGGGTGGTGATATTGGCCAGTGCTGAGAAGACGGACAGCACCCTGAGGTTCTGGATAAACACCAGCAGGGTCAGGAAGGGCAGGATTGTCAGCATGTAGAAACGAATGTCCAGGGTGGGGGTCAGCACCAGGATCTTCCTGGGTTGGCAGGTGTTGGAGGTCACGTAGGCTTCTTCCACCATCTGATGTGGAGCACAAGGAAGGGCAATGTAGTTAGAGGTGCCACATTAACACAGGACGCCATTAAGTTTCAATTTCAGATGATTAACAGATAACATTTTAGTAAAAGTATGTCCCAAATATTACATAAGGACATACCTGTAGTAAAAAAAAATTATGCTGCTTATCTGAAATTCCAATTTAACTGGGTGTCATATATTTTTATTTGCCAAATCTGGTAAACCTAAACTGTAGTACCCATGACTGTGACAACCAGAAACCCTTAGAATCATCAGATCTCAAGCCTGAAGGGTCCTTTTGTCATCTAGCCCAAGCTCGTCTTCCGTACCAAATGGTTTTCTTTCATACATCCAGAGAATAGTAATTGATTACACAGGAATATCTTCTTCAACTTTAGATAGCCCTAAAGGTTAGAAAGCTCTGAATATTGAGCAAAATCTGTCTGCTTGAGTATTCCATCTATAATGCCTGTCATAGTTCTGGCTGTTTGAGCGCACAAAAACAAGTATGCTTCCTTTATTCCATGAAACCAAGAAAGAATGCTATGATTGATTTATAATGCCTGTTAGGAATGCAATGAGGGCAATGTTGCAACTTGTTTGCCTTAATTTAAGTCTTCTACATGACAACCTTGAGCCGCCTAAAGAAAAGCTCACCAACACTTTTCAGGCTAAAAATTCTCAATTATTTCTGATTGGACAGGATTGCAAGCCTCTCTTTCCATCCTGGTTACACTCCTCAGATGTTGCTTCGGCTTCCCTATGATCCGTTTCAAGAGTGATTCCCAGGACTGAAAAAACTCCCAAGTGTAGTCTGACTAGGGAGTAGAAATGAAGCCCTCTCTTCCCATGATCCAAAAACTACAATTTTGCTAATGCAACCCTAGCAGCAGGAGGTCTGCTTTCCCCCCTCTGCCCAGAAGGGGCCTCTTTACCTGTTGTAAATTGTCTGCCATAAACATAAAATAAACACTGCAGAAGCCCAATTGGGTGATGATTAATAAAAAGCTGACAGTGTACCTGAGAAGGAAAACAAGAGGCAGACAGAGGGATAAACAAATTATTTTTAAATGCATTTATTTTTTTTGAGACAATTATTTCTTTTATTATTTTTAATATTTCCTCATTTTTTAATTTTGAAAAATTTCAAGTCCACAGTAAAAGTTGAAAGACTAGTATAATTAACATCCATATACTCTTTAACTAGATATACTGATTGCTAAAGTTTAGCCCTAACTGCATTAAATATGTATGGATGAATGTGTTTATCCATACACACACACACATACACACACGTGTGCATTTTTTCAGAACTACTTGAAAATTAATTGCAGATATTATAACACGTCAACCCTAAAGACCATAACATACCTCCCTTAGGACTATGATGTCCAGAAAATAAACTTCAATATACTCAGATATATAGTCTGTATTTTAAATAACCCAATTCTCTAAAGTATCTTTTATAGCTGTTTTAAAATTTTTTTTGATTAAGGATCTAATCACGCTTCATATGTGGCATTCGGCTACGTTTGTTTAGTATTTTTTTTCAGGTAGAGCTGCCCTGTACATATCCACCTTTTTTGTTTCCCGTGACATTGCCTTTTTGGGAAGAGTCTAAGCCATCTGTCTTGTAGAATGTCCCACATCGTGGACTTACGTGACTGTTTCCTCGTGATTCAGAGAAGCAAGCACACACATAGGTGATACTGTGTACGTGTGTTTCATCACATTGGGAGGCACAGGATGTCCACTGTGATGGCGAATGCTAGGCCTCTCCATTGAAAGTGTACATTTCCTACTTTGCAACCTGGAGGTAAAAACTTTGAGATGCCACGAATAGCCATCCTCCTCAACCCAAGGGTTTTAACATTCATTGATGATCCTTGCTGAATCAATTATTTCACTGGTGGTTGCAAGGTGGTGATTTTCTAGTTCTGTCATTTTATCTAAGTTTATTAGCTAACATCTTTAAGAAAGATATATTCTCCTTTCCTCTTTTTTTATCACAGTAAATTCACATTAATTATTCTTTATTTAATATATTAAACTCTGTTATTGTCGTTATTCTTTTGGATTCTTAAATTGTCCCGTATTTGGAGATGCATTTATTTATTTACTTTAATAAATTTTATTTATTTATTTTTCGCTGTGTTGGGTCTTCCTTGCTGTGAGCGGGCTTTCTCTTGTTGCGGTGCGCGGGCTTCTCATTGCGGTGGCTTCTCTTGCTGTGGGGCACGGGCTCTAGGTGCGTGAGCTCAGTAGTTGTGGTGCATGGGCTTAGTTGCTCCGCGGCATGTGGGATCCTCCCGGACCAGGGCTCGAACCCATGTCCCCTGCATTGGCAGGCGGATTCTTAACCACTGCGCCACCAGGGAAGCCCTGTATTTATTTTTTAAGAGAACAAAAATATGTTCCTCTACTTAGGTTCTAAGGTTTAGATCCATGTTTTTCAAGACTGGGTTGTAGTAACCATTGCATCAGAATCATGTGAGGTTTATGGTAAGAATACAGAGTCCTGGCTCTCATATCAGCCTATTGAGTCAGAAGCTTGGCAGTGTCATGTGAGACTTCAGAATAGAGATTTTTTTCTCTTTATTGTTGAGATTTTCAAACACACATGAAAACAATGATAATAATTCAATGACTCCTTGTGTGCTCATCCCAGGTTCAACAATTAACTTTTTGCCAATCCTCTTCCATCTGTTCCTTCACCCCCACTGCATACAAGCTTATTTTGTTGGTGTATTTGAAGCGAACTGGAGATGTCAAGTCATTCCACCTGTAAATAATTCAGTACGCAGCTTTAATGGACAAGAATTTAAATAAAATATAATGTCCTTAATCGCCCCTTACAAAACTAACAATAATTTCTTATATCACTTAATATTCCATCCATAGTCAGATTTTTCCAATTTTTTCAAAAATGTCTATTTCACAGTTGGTTTCTAAACAAGTCTATTCATTGCATTTTGTAATTAAGTCTCAAGTTTTTAAATCTGCTATATTCCCCTTGCCTTATTTTT
Source organism: Eschrichtius robustus (assembly GCF_028021215.1). NCBI lineage: Eukaryota > Metazoa > Chordata > Mammalia > Artiodactyla > Eschrichtiidae > Eschrichtius > Eschrichtius robustus. The sequence continues at coordinate 127,666,269 of NC_090825.1, forward strand.
TCCCTTGCAACTTTAATTTTTTGGTTGGTGCTGAAGATACCAGAAAATTGCCCTGCAGTACGTTTCACTTTCTAGATTCAGTTGATGAATTCATAATGTCATTTATCTTGTTCTTCTATCCCCTGTGTTTCCTGTAAACTGATATTAGATCTAGTGGTTTGATAAGACTGAGGTTCTTCATTTATCTTTCTGGCAAGGGTATTTCAGAGGTGGTTCTCTGTACTCCCTATTGTATCCTATTATAAGACACATCATGTCCAGTTGTCCCATGTCTAGACATGAGTCGATAACTACATGGGGTCAGGTGATGCCAGTGTATTCTTCCTTTATAGTTTTCCAATGACCTTTCACAATGAGCATCAGTTGATGATTGTTGCTTATGTGGAATAGGTAATTTTTAATCAAACTCCCCAGGTATTTCTTAGCACACTAAAAATTGCAAATCATTCGTTTAAATAAAATAGTTTCCCAATTCTTTCTCAGCTGCTGGGCCTCCAGAGAAATGGCACAGTATAGTGGGTGAGAGTTGAATGTTCTGGATTTCAGTCCTCGCTCTGATCCCTGGGTAACTTGAGCAGCCTTATTGTTCTATCTGGTCTTCATTCTCCTCCATTTGAATAGGCATGGATATAGTGATCTCCAAGGAGCCTTCCTGCCTGAAAGTTTTATTCAGGGTGTCATCAGAAGCTGATAAATCTTCATGAGAAAGGATGGACAATTGTGAGATCTCTATTATTACTGCCCCATGCCTTTCCTGTCTGACAATCAGAGTGACTCCTGATCAGGAGATCAGTGACCTACTGATATTCCCAAGAGAGGAGCTGCAGGAGGGATCTTGGCAGGTGAGGGGCTAACTCCTGAGGGGCTCTGCTGGGAAAGGCTAACATGTTAGGTGCTTGGTCAAAACTCTGCTTCACCAGTATCTATACCTGTGACCTTGGACACATTATTCTGTCTCTGTGAGCTTTTATCACCATATTTCCTCCCAATAAAGATACACCTGCCTACCTCACAAGGTCATTGAGATGATCAGAGGAGATCAGACAGAGAAGAGCATTTTGTACACCATAAACTTTTTATCCAGCGAGGGTTACAACCTAAATGTTCACCATTAGGGGAAGGATTAAATAAAACCACAGGATCCATCTATACTGGGGAACATCATGAGCCTTACAAAATAATGAGGTCAATCTCTATGTCCAAATGTGGAAAGAAATTAATCATATTATTAGATGAAAGAGCAAATTTCCAAAAAATATTCCAATTAATATACAAGAAAATACAAAACAAAATATGTATTTCCATTTGTACACATATATACAGAGAAAAAGTACATGCAGAGAAAAAGTCTAGAGGAATGTTTACTAACTAGATATCAGTGATTACTTCTTGGGTGAAGAGTGGGATGGGGGATGGAGCTATCGGAGGAGATTCTCTGTATTGTTCAATAGTTTTCAACAAGAACATATTCATTTAAAACTTGTGTTACTAGAAATAAAGAAAGAACAGGTGAGGATTATTATTATTGTTGTTGTTATTATTACTACTACTACTGTGACATCTATGACTACTACCTTCCCCACACTGAGTGGGTCCTCAGCCAGGCATTTGGGCAGGTTTCGAGGCTGTACATCATGGCCTCTCCATAGTTCACAAAAGTCTTTTGCAGTCTAGGGAAAGGACAAGCAATGAATAACTTAAAACATTTTTTTTTAAAGTACAATGTACTCTCGAAGTGAGTAGTTATTATATATATTCATGTATTAATATGGGACATTCTGGTAATTTTCTAGCAACAGTATTATTGAGATATTTTATAATGGTATACTTTTAAAAGTTTCAGAATTCTGCCTCTTTTTTGTAGCTGTCCTTTTTAACACTAATATTTAAGTGTATATTATTATTATTATTTAGGTAGACAGTAGCTGTGAATTGATTAGGTCTGCAAACAAGGACAGAGAGGATACGAAAGTTGTGAGGTGTGCGCACCTGGTTAGAGGGAGGAGAAGGGAGGGGGACGAGGTATGAGTATGGCCAAGACAGTGGTTCTGTCTTTTCTGGACTTACATTCCCTTCTTCCCACTGTTGAGGGTGTTGGAACACTTGGGATACTTGCCCCGGACCAGACCCCATGCAAAGGTGATCTTTAGCCTCCTGCCCAGCACCCCTGTAGGATGTGACACCCCAGTTCCAGCCTATCCCTCTTCCTTCATCCCTCCTTCCCTAGGCGGCCCTTCCTAAGGGACGGGAAGGCCCTGCTGAGGACTGTCAACAGAGCAAGTGGAGCAAGTTGCCCAGGTCCCTGGAGTTAATTGCATGATTCAGGGGAGTAGCTTGGAGAGGGAAATGGCCCCAGACTTGTCAGGGACTAGGGTTTAAGTCCCAACACACCCCCTTAGATGGCTGGGAGACCTTGAGCAAGTCTCTTTATACTTCCAGGCTTCAGTTTTTTACACGCAGTCAGTTTTGGGGAGGAGCCAGTAAGAGATGAATATGGTGATGCACTGAGAACACGGCATGATGCTTCTGTTTTTATTGTTACTCAATGCGCTTGGCATATGAAATACAAACGAGGTCACATTGCATAGGACTGGCAAATACATTACTCTGAGGATTGCAAATTCAAAAGCAATGGGGATCAGAAAGGTGTCAGTACTGTGGTGAGAAGGGCTGGGTATGAGACAGAATAGGGGATAGTGGAGACAGTGTCCTAGGCTATGGTACAGGTCTTGCTCCAAAAGGGGTTGATCAGGATGTGGCTCCAGCTGAATGATGAAGGAATGAAGCCGCAGAGGTGGCAGAGTGTCTGACTGGCAAGAAGGTACAGATTTTTTTTTATGTGAAATCTCCAGGTTTTTAAATGCTGGAGAAAAACAAAAAACCAAGGGACTTCCCTGGTGGCGCAGTGGTTAGGACTCTGCGCTCCCAATGCAGGGGGCCTGGGTTCGATCCCTCATCAGGGAACTGGGTCCCACATGCATGCCGTAACTGGGAGTTCACATGCCACAACTAAGGAGCCCATGAGCCGCAACTGAGGAGCCTGCCTGCTGCAACTAAGACCTGGCACAGCCAAATAAATAAATAACTATTAAAAAAAAACAGTAGAAGTCCTCCCAAATATATCTGAAAACCACTGTCAGCTCTTAGGCCATGGGTCTATAACCTCTGTATTAGAGGGGAAAAAAAAAAGGAAAAACAAATAATCAAAAGCAAAAATCAGGGAAAGGTTGTCATAAATGACGGAGATGTTGGAAACCTGCATGGTGATAAAATGGTCCTGGCAGGCTTGAGGGAAGAAAAAGATTTGCAGATAGGTTAAGGGGTAGAGTCAGACAGGTCTTGGAATACTGGCTCTGCCACTTCCTAGCTGTGTGACCTTGAGCAAGGCATTTAACTCACCTAAGCTTCAGTTTAATCATCTATAAAATGGGAAAAATAGTGCCTACCATAAAATTTTACTGTAGGGAGTAAATAAAAGAAGACTTGCAAAGCTCTTGCCATGTACCTGGCACAATGTAGTTGTGCAATAAATTTAATTGCTGAATGAGTAAATGCTCTTAACAGTGTTTCGTGGGCTGGAAAGTACCACACAAGTTAGGTGTGATTGATATATACTCCAGATGCACCTATTTGGGTTATGATAATTTGACTTTATGAGGAGCTTCATTTAATATCCGTACTTTGACTCATGAGGACCTTCTCCACATCTATGAGGACATATTTAGATTTGCCTGCCTTGGGAGAAGCTGAGCCCTGTGTACAGAAAGCCATAAGGCTGTTGGCTGTAAAGAATTGTTAATCACCATGAATTGCTAGTTTATAAATATGAAATTCTCAGCATTGTTTGTTTTCACTGCATTTGTCTTTTCCTTCTGGAATTTTGTTTTGCATTACAGTTTTAAATATATAAACGTTGAGTGTTGTATGTACACTTTATTAGGGATTGAAGTGAACTATCCCTGTATTGCTATGTTTTTTTACTATTACTAACTTGTCCCAAGAAGGGTTTACCTGGAAAAAATTCCCCTTCGAAGGTGTATGTATTGGAGCTGGGGGGAGATGGGGGTGGGGAGATTAAGAGGAAAAGAAAGACATCTTAAGTATCTCGCATATTCATGGATATGTATGAGCACATTTGCATCCTTTACCTCTTTTGATTTCTCTAGGTGGGGATATTTGGGCTCAGAGAGCGCAGGAACTTGGCAAAGTTGTCCAGCTAGTTAGCAGCAGAGTTGGGCCCAGACCTAGGAGTTCCCAGTTGGGATTTTAATCACTCCCTCCACCGCCTCTGCAGTATCTAGAGCAGCAGGGGTGGTGGCCTGGAGAGGGGGCCGGCTAATTGGGTCAGTGATCCAGGGAAAATTAGCACACCCGCAGATGGAACCCGGCACCAAGTGACAGAGAAGCAGGACTCTCACCTCTGACTTAGGTGATGAGCACAGTTCAACAGGATGACCATGCAGTGCACGGTGAGGATCCCGATGGCAAGCAGGCTGAAAGGACCGACCTGGAGGGGAAAGGAGATGTGGGCACAGTGAGCCACAGGTGGATTGCTCCCATACCTGGCCCTCTCCCCGCCTGGGTGCTAGGGTCCCTCTCATAATAGAGATTTGGGGATGAGAGCCCCTGCCTGAATGTCCTTGTGCCCCCAGATGCTCTGGCCTGAATGCCCTTCTTGGCATCACTGCAAAGTGGCTGCCCAACCTGTGCTACAATACTTCTAGTAACAGAGAGCTCACTACCTCCCAGACAGCCCATGCCTTTCCTCGTCGGCCTTTAGTTCCGCTTCTAGATCTCTCATTCCTTCTCACATCCCAGCCCTTACCTCCTCCAAGATGCTTGAAGACCAAGGTTCCTCTTAGGGATTGGCTTCCTTCCTTTAGTACAAAGTCATCAAAAGGGGCACTACTGATATTTTGGGCCAGCTGATTTTTTGTTGTTGCAGGGGGCTGTCCTATACATTGTGGGATATTTAGCAGCATCCCTGGCCTCTACCCACTGGATTTCAGAAGCACTCCCTCCCCCTCCTCTCCAAGTTGTGGCAACCAAGAATGTCTCCAGACATTGTAAATGTCTTTGGGTGAGGGGGGTGCAAAATTACCCTCAGTTGAGAATCGCTGCTCTCGTATGTCTACTTTCCATGTCCTTTTTATTTTGTTAACTAAAAATTGTATGTATTTAAGGTGAACAACATGATTTGATATACATACACAGAGAAATGATGACTAGAGTCAAGCTAATGAACAAGTCTCCTCCTCACATAGTCTCCATTTTTTTTATGTGTGATGAGATTAAAAAGCAGGGCTCATTATTAATCATTATCTCCCAGATGTGATCACAACGGCACAGAACAAAGAGGGACTCTCTCACCCTCTTTGTGCTGGACACCTGTGCCTTTATGGATGTGACCTGTGCTAACATCACGAAGAAATTTGAGAGATGAAGAGCACCACTAGATTGCACCAGGATGTAGCCTCCCAATAGCAGAGACTCTTTTGTCTTGTTTACATCTATATTCCCAGGGCTTAAGGATAGTAGGTGCTCAATATATATTTCTCAAATGAATCATGATTACAGGTTCTGATGGGAGATGGAGGGTAAAGAAATCGCCTAATAACTCTTAGGAACCAAAAATCAAAGGATAAAAGAGTTATCTTAAAAAGCAAAGACTGGGGGAGGGGCAAGATGGCGGAAGAGTAAGACGCGGAGATCACCTTCCCTCCCACAGATACAGTAGAAATACATCTACACGTGGAACTGCTCCTACAGAACACCCACTGAACGCTGGCAGAAGACGTCAGACCTCCCAAAAGGCAAGAAAATCCCCATGTACTTGGGTAGGGCAAAAGAAAGAAGAAATAACAGAGACAAAAGAATAGGGACGGGACCTGCACCAGTGGGAGGGAGCTGTGAAGCAGGAAAGGTTTCCACACACTAGGAAGCCCCTTCGCGGGCGGAGACTGCGGGTGGCAGAGGCGGAAAGCTTCGGGGCCACGGAGGAGAGCACAGCCACAGGGGTGCGGAGGGCAAAGCGGAGAGATTCCCACACGGAGGCTCGGCGCCGAGCAGCACTCACCAGCCCGAGAGGCTTGTCTGCTCAGCCGCCGGGGCGGGCTGGGGCTGGGAGCTGAGGCTCGGGCTTCCGTGCTAGCCGGGAGGGAGTCCGGGAAAAAGTCTGCAGCTGCCGAAGAGGCAAGAGACTTTCTCTTGCCGCTTTGTTTCGCGGCGCACAAGGAGAGGGGATTCAGAGCGCCGCCTAAACGAACTCCAGAAACGGGCGCGAGCCACGGCTATCAGCGCGGACCCCAGAGGCGGGCGCGAGCCGCGGCTAACAGCGCAGACCCCAGAGACAGGCGGGAGCCGCGGTTATCAGCGCGGACCCCAGAGACAGGCAGGAGACGCTAGGGCTGCCGCTGCCGCCACCAGGAAGCCTGTGTGCGAGCACAGGTCACTCTCCACACCGCCCCTCCCAGGAGCCGGTGCAGCCCGCCACTGCCAGGCTCCTGTGATCCAGGGACAACTTCCCCGGGAGAACGCACGGTGCGCCTCAGGCTGCTGCAACGTCAAGCCGGCCTCTGCCGCCGCAGGCTCGCCCCGCCTCCTCCGTACCCCTCCCTCCCCGCGGCCTGAGTGAGCCAGAGCCCCCAAAGCAGCTGCTCCTTTAACCCTGTTCTGTCTGGGCGGGGAACAGACACCCTTAGGCGACCTACATGCAGAGGCGGGAGCCCCGGGAGCTGTACGAACAAAGAAGAGAAAGGGAAATCTCTCCCAGCAGCCTCAGAAGCAGCGGATTAAAGCTCCACAAACAACTTGATGTGCCTGCATCTGTTGAATACCTGAATAGACAACGAATCATCCCAAATTCAAGAGGTGGACTTTGGGAGCAGGATATATTAATTTTTCCCCTTTTCCTTTTTTTGTGAGTGTATAGGTGTATGCCTCTGGGTGAGATTTTGTCTGTATAGCTTTGCTTTCACCATTAGTCCTAGGGTTAGGTCCGTCCGTGTTTTTTTTTTTTTTTTTTTTAACTTAAAAAATTTTTTTTTCTTAATAAATGTTTTCTTAATAATTTTTTCCTTATTTTCTATTTTTAGAAATTAAAAAAAAATTTTAATAAGTTTTTTCATATTTTTTATTTTAAAAAATTTAAAAATTTTTTTCTTAATAATTTTTTTCTTATTTTTTACTATAAAAAATTAATAAATCTATTTTTAAAAATTAAAAAAAAATTTTTCTGAATACATTTATTCTTAATAATTTTTTTCTTATTTTTTATTATAATAGCTTTATTTTATTTTATTTTATCCTCTTTCTTTCTTTCTTTCTATTTTTTTCTCCCTTTTATTCTGAGCCGTGTGGATGAAAGGCTCTTGGTGTTCCAGCCAGGCATCAGGGCTGTGCCTCTGAGGTGGGAGAGCCAACTTCAGGACACTGGTCCACAAGAGACCTCCCAGCTCCACGTAATACCAAAAGGCAAAAATCTCTCAGAGATCTCCGTCTCAACATCAAGACCCAGCTTCACTCAACGACCAGCAAGCTACAGTGCTGGACACCCTATGCCAAACAACTAGCAAGACAGGAACACAGCCCCATCCATTAGCAGAGAGGCTGCCTAAAATCATAATAAGGCCACAGACACCCCAAAACACACCACCAGATGTGGACGTGCCCACCAGAAAGACAAGATCCAACCTCATCCACCAGAACACAGGCACTAGTCCCCTCCACCAGGAAGCCTACACAACCCACTGAACCAACCTTAGCCACTGGGGACAGATACCAAAAACAACGGGAACTACGAACCTGCAGCCTGTGAAAAGGAGACCCCAAACACAGTAAGATAAGCAAAATGAGAAGACAAAAAAAACACACAGCAGGTGAAGGAGCAGGGTCAAAACACACCAGACCTAACAAATGAAGAGGAAATAGGCAGTCTACCTGAAAAAGAATTCAGAATAATGATAGTAAAGATGATCCAAAATCTTGGAAATAGAATAGACAAAATGCAAGAAACATTTAACAAGGATGTAGAAGAACTAAAGAGGAACCAAGCAACGATGAAAAACACAATAAGTGAAATTAAAAATACTCTAGACGGGATCAATAGCAGAATAACTGAGGCAGAAGAACGGATAAGTGACCTGGAAGATAAAATAGTGGAAATAACTACTGCAGAGCAGAATAAATAAAAAAGAATGAAAAGAACTGAGGACAGTCTCAGAGACCTCTGGGACAACATTAAATGCACCAACATTCGAATTATAGGGGTCTCAGAATAAGAAGAGAAAAAGAAAGGGACTGAGAAAATATTTGAAGAGATTATAGTTGAAAACTTCCCTAATATGGGAAAGGAAATAGTTAATCAAGTCCTGGAAGCACAGAGAGTCCCATACAGGATAAATCCAAGGAGAAACACGCCAAGACACATATTAATCAAACTATCAAAAATTAAATATAAAGAAAACATATTAAAAGCAGCAAGGGAAAAACAACAAATAACACACAAGGGAATCCCCATAAGGTTAACAGCTGATCTTTCAGCAGAAACTCTGCAAGCCAGAAGGGAGTGGCAGTATATACTTAAAATGATGAAGGAGAAAAACCTACAACCAAGGTTACTCTACCCAGCAAGGATCTCATTCAGATGTGATGGAGAAATTAAAACCTTTACAGACAAGCAAAAGCTGAGAGAGTTCAGCACCACCAAACCAGCTTTACAACAAATGCTAAAGGAACTTCTCTAGGCAAGAAACACAAGAGAAGGAAAACACCTACAGTAACAAACCCAAAATATTTAAGAAAATGGGAATAGGAACATACATATCGATAATTACCTTAAATGTAAATGGATTAAATGCTCCCACCAAAAGACACAGACTGGCTGAATGGATACAAAAACAAGACCCATATATATGCTGTCTACAAGAGACCCACTTCAGACCTAGAGACACATACAGACTGAAAGTGAGGGGATGGAAAAAGATATTCCATGCAAATGGAAATCAAAAGAAAGCTGGAGTAGCAATTCTCATATCAGACAAAATAGACTTTAAAATAAAGACTATTACAAGAGACAAAGAAGGACACTATATAATGATCAAGGGATCGATCCAAGAGGAAGGTATAACAATTGTAAATATTTATGCAGCCAACATAGGAGCACCTCAATACATAAGGCAAATACTAACAGCCATAAAAGCGGAAATCGACAGCAACACAATCATAGTAGGGGACTTTAACACCCCACTTTCACCAATGGACAGATCATCCAAAATGAAAAGAAATAAGGAAACACAAGCTTTAAATGATACATTAAACAAGATGGACTTAATTGATATTTATAGGACATTCCACCCAAAACCAACAGAATACACATTTTTCTCAAGTGCTCATGCAACATTCTCCAGGATAGATCATATCTTGGGTCACAAATCAAGCCTTGGTAAATTTAAGAAAATTGAAATCGTATCAAGTATCTTTTCCGACCACAACGCTATGAGACTAGATATCAATTACAGGAAAAGATCTGTAAAAAATACAAACACATGGAGGCTACACAATACACTACTTAATAACGAAGTGATCACTGAAGAAATCAAAGGGGAAATCAAAAAATACCTAGAAACAAATGACAATGGAGACACAACGACCCAAAACCTATGGGATGCAGCAAAAGCAGTTCTAAGAGGGAAGTTTATAGCAATACAAGCCTACCTCAAGAAACAGGAAACATCTCGAATAAACAACCTAACCTTGCACCTAAAGCAATTAGAGAAAGAAGAGCCAAAAAAACCCCAAAGCTAGCAGAAGGAAAGAAATCATAAAGATCAGATCAGAAATAAATGAAAAAGAAGTGAAGGAAACAATAGCAAAGATCAATAAAACTAAAAGCTGGTTCTTTAAGAAGATAAACAAAATTGATAAACCATTAGCCAGACTCATCAAGAGAAAAAGGGAGAAGACTCAAATCAATAGAATTAGAAATGAAAAAGGAGAAGTAACCACTGACACTGCAGAAATACAAAGGACCATTAGTGATTACTACAAGCAACTCTATGCCAATAAAATGGACAACCTGGAAGAAATGGACAAATTCTTAGAAATGCACAACCTGCCGAGACTGAACCAGGAAGAAATAGAAAATATGAACAGACCAATCACAAGCACTGAAATTGAAACTGTGATTAAAAATCTTCCAACAAACAAAAGCCCAGGACCAGATGGCTTCACAGGCAAATTCTATCAAACATTTAGAGAAGAGCTAACACCTATCCTTCTCAAACTCTTCCAAAATATTGCAGAGGGAGGAACACTCCCCAACTCATTCTACGAGGCCACCCTCACCCTGATACCAAAACCAGACAAAGATGTCACAAAGAAAGAAAACTACAGGCCAATATCACTGATGAACATAGATGCAAAAATCCTCAACAAAATACTAGCAAACAGAATCCAACAGCACATTAAAAGGATTATACACCATGATCAAGTGGGGTTTATTCCAGGAATGCAAGGATTCTTCAATATTCGCAAATCAATCAACGTGATACATCATATTAACAAATTGAAGGAGAAAAACCATATGATCATCTCAATAGATGCAGAGAAAGCTTTCGACAAAATTCAACACCCATTTATGATAAAAGCCCTGCAGAAAGTAGGCATAGAGGGAACTTTCCTCAACATAATAAAGGCCATATATGACAAACCCACAGCCAACATTGTCCTCAATGGTGAAAAACTGAAACCATTTCCACTAAGATCAGGAACAAGACAAGGTTGCCCACTGTCACCACTATTATTCAACATAGTTTTGGAAGTGTTAGCCACAGCAATCAGAGAAGAAAAAGAAATAAAAGGAATCCAAATCGGAAAAGAAGAAGTAAAGCTGTCACTGTTTGCAGATGACATGATACTATACATAGAGAATCCTAAAACTGCCACCAGAAAACTACTAGAGCTAATCAATGAATTTGGTAAAGTAGCAGGATACAAAATTAATGCACAGAAATCTCTTGCATTCCTATACACTAATGATGAAAAATCTGAAAGTGAAATTAAGAAAACACTCCCGTTTACCATTGCAACAAAAAGAATAAAATATCTAGGAATAAACCTACCTAAGGAGACAAAAGACCTGTATGCAGAAAATTATAGGACACTGATGAAAGAAATTAAAGATGATACAAATAGATGGAGAGATATACCATGTTCTTGGATTGGAAGAATCAGCATTGTGAAAATGACTCTACTACCCAAAGCAATCTACAGATTCAATGCAATCCCTATCAAACTACCACTGGCATTTTTCACAGAACTAGAACAAAAAATTTCACAATTTGTATGGAGACACAAAAGACCCCGAATAGCCAAAGCAATCTTGAGAATGAAAAATGGAGCTGGAGGAATCAGGCTCCCTGACTTCAGACTATATTACAAAGCTACAGTAATCAAGACAGTTTGGTACTGGCACAAAAACAGAGATATAGACCAATGGAACAGGATAGAAAGCCCAGAGATAAACCCACACACATATGGTCACCTTATCTTTGATAAAGGAGGCAAGCATATACAGTGGAGAAAAGACAGCCTCTTCAATAAGTGGTGCTGGGAAAATTGGACAGGTACATGTAAAAGTATGAAATTAGAACACTCCCTGACACCATACACAAAAATAAACTCAAAATGGATTAAAGACCTAAGTATAAAGCCAGACACTATCAAACTCTTAGAGGAAAACATAGGCAGAACACTCTATGACATAAATCACAGCAAGATCCTTTTTGACCCAGCTCCTAGAGAAATGGAAATAAAAACACAAATAAACAAATGGGACCTAATGAAACTTAAAAGCTTTTGCACAGCAAAGGAAACCATAAACAAGACCAAAAGACAACCCTCAGAATGGGAGAAAATATTTGCAAATGAAGCAACTGACAAAGGATTAATCTCCAAGATTTACAAGCAGCTCATGCAGCTCAATAACAAAAAAGCAAACAACCCAATCCAAAAATGGGCAGAAGACCTAAATCGACATTTCTCCAAAGAAGATACACAGATGGCCAACAGACACATGAAAGAATGCTCAACATCATTAATCATTAGAGAAATGCAAATCAAAACTACAATGAGGTATCATCTCACACCGGTCAGAATGGCCATCATCAAAAAATCTACAAACAATAAATGCTGGAGAGGGTGTGGAGAAAAGGGAACACTCTTGCACTGTTGGTGGGAATGTAAATTGATACAGCCACTATGGAGAACAGTATGGAGGTTCCTTAAAAAACTAAAAATAGAACTACCGTATGACCCACCAATCCCACTACTGGGCATATACCCTGAGAAAACCATAATTCAAGAAGAGTAATGTACCAAAATGTTCATTGCAGCTCTATTTACAATAGCCAGGACATGGAAGCAACCTAAGTGTCCATCATCGGATGAATGGATAAAGATGTGGCACATATATACAATGGAATATTACTCAGCCATAAAAAGAAATGAAATGGAGGTATTTGTAATGAGGTGGATGGAGTTAGAGTCTGTCATACAGAATGAAGTAAGTCAGAAAGAGAAAAACAAATACAGTATGCTAACACATATATACGGAATCTAAGGAAAAAAAAAAAAAAGGTCACGAAGAACCTAGTGGCAAGATGGGAATAAAGACACAGACCTACTAAAGAATGGACTTGAGGATATGGGGAGGGGGAGGGGTGAGATGTGACAGGGTGAGAGAGTGTCATGGACATATATACACTACCAAATGTAAAATAGATAGCTAGTGGGAAGCAGCCGCATAGCACAGGGAGATCAGCTCAGTGCTTTGTGACCGCCTGGGGGGGTGGGATGGGGAGGGTGGGAGGGAGGGAGATGCAGGAGGGAGGAGATATGGGAACATGTGTATATGTGTAGCTGATTCACTTTGTTATAAAGCAGAAACTAACACACCATTGTGAAGCAATTATACTTCAATAAAGATGTTTAAAAAAAATAATAAATAAATTAAAAAAAAAAAAAAAAAAAGCAAAGACCACACTGGCAAAGAGAGTTTGGTTGAGGGCCATGTGGTAATAATGCTCTTCAGAAGGTCTAGATCCCTGAGAATTCTAAAGGGGAACGTCCCATCTCTGGGTTGGAACTGATTCAGATTGGAAGTCATGTCAGTAGCCAGGGTCTCAATGTGACTTTTTCAGACATGAGGGCCACTTAGCAGGCCTGGAGAGAAGGAGAAATTCGTTTCAACTAAATGGAAATAACCTATCTATTCAATTCCATGGACATAAATTGGGACTTCCAGTGTGCCAGTCTCTATAGCAGGTATTGTGGGGAGGTGTAAAGATGAATCAGAGAGTACCTGCCCTCAGAGTTTTCAGGTAAGTGAGGAAGATAGGTATTTTAAAAAATAAGCATGTTTCATCTTTGTAAGTGCTGGAAGGATTCCAGGTTAGGTAGATATAAGTTCTAGAAAAACACAAGGTGAAGGAATTTTAATAGGAAACAGTCAAATTTTACAGAGGAGGTGGAGTTCAAAAGACAGAAGTAAGGGAGAAGGTAACAGCATAAGCAAGAAGACAGAGGTGGGAGGGCACAGGAAGTGTCAGGGGGTTGGTGGAGACTTTGTTATCCTCATCTTCCAAGCCACTTTCTCACAATCAATCACAAACAGGAGTCACACACTCAAATGCCTGGAGGGGCCAGGCTGCTGATATAAATGAATGAAATAGCAAGGATATAATCCTAGGGAGTTGGGAGAACTGTGGCAAAGTAGATTCTGCATCAGTATGCGAGTATGGTGAGTCTTTAAGAACAATGGTGGGGAGGGGGAATTGGATGGAGGTGGTCAAAAGGTACAAACTTCCAGTTATGAGATAAAAGGTACTGGGGATGTATTGTACAACACAATGACTGTAGTTAACACTGCTATATGGTATATTTGAGAGTTGCAAAGTGAGTAGATCCTAAAAGTTTTCATCACAAGGAAAAAACACCTATTTTTGTGACTATATGGGGAGATGGATGTTAACTAAATTTATTGTGGCAATCATTTCGTAGTATTCGTATGTCAAGTCATTATGCGGTACACCTTAAATTTATACAAAGCTGTATGTCAATTATATCTCAATAAAACTGGGAAAAAAAAAAAAAAAAAAAGAACGGCTTGTCTCCTCCAGGCCTGCTCCATTTAGCTCTGGGTTGGCTCCAGTGGACTGATGCCAATAGGCTCATTTCCTATTGCAAAGGGTGCCCCCCTAAGCAACAGGCTTATTGCCCATTGATAAACAGTACTAAGGCCTTAGGGATCCGCCAACCCTTTCCGCCAAATGGGTAGACCTGGTCCCCATTGCACAGGTCCATCTTACCAATAAGCCGGCATTTTTCATGGCCAGAGGAAGTCCCAGGAGCCCCGTGCCAATGTTGCATTTCAATAAGTGAATCAAGGTTTGCATAATCCTGTAGGGGGAGCATAAGGCAACAAAAGGGTATGTTAGCAGAGGGAAAGGAGACCCAACGTTCAGGCTTCTTTCAGCCTCTCCAGGCACCCTGTGGTGGGAAGACAAAACCAGATGAAGGGGACTCTGGTTTAACTCTCAGTTCCCAGGATCTGTTCTGGAACCTCTGATCAAGGGCTGGTGCTAGTTCAGGTGACTCAACAAATATTTAACACACACTAGGCTCTAAAGAAAAAGTTAATAACCATTGCTACTATTCTGGATAACTCCCTAGTACCAGTTTATTCATTAATGCATTCAATGATTTCTTCCGTGATACATTCACTCAAAATTTATTGAGACCTACTAGATGTTTGGCATTTAGATAGACAATGAAAAAAATAATAAGAATTTTCTCAATTTACAGGTAATTATCGCTGCCCAGTCATTTATTAATTCATTCACTAGAAAAAAAACAGTCTGCCACCACATATGGAGTACTTATTGGTTCTAGTTCACTCTTTCATCCATTTACTCAACAATATTCACTGCAAACTTATTCCATGCTATGCATTGGGTACAATTTAATAACAGTTGCTAAACGTGCATATAGAACACTTACTATGTGCCTGGCAGGGTGCTAGGTACCAGGGTTCTAAATGTTCTCCACACCAGTGCTGGCAGTGCCTGCTCAGGCACCACCGGTCCACTGGGGAGGGGGAATGTGGAACAGGATCATGAGAAGAGAATCAAAAAGGAATTGAAATGAAAAGTTGACTGCAAAGCACTGAACTGCGGTAGGACCACTGGATTCTGAGTTCTAGCTCTGCCATTAACCGACTGTGTTTGGTCACTATTTTGGGAAGGCCCTCGGCTGCTTACATCTTCTGTTTATTCATCTTGACCTGCCTACCTCCCAAGGATATAATAAGAACCAGAAGAGGTAATGACATAATGAATCTTGGAATTGTGAAGTGCTTCACAGATGTGAGGCATCATCACCATCATCATCCTCATCCTCATCCTCATCATCCTCATCACCACCACCACCACCTTTGGTTTGGCCTTATGGTGCTCACCTGTTTGAAAGGGCCTCCTAAAGAGGAGGCAGAGCTGCGGTGATAGAAAAAAGGCAAGCAAGGGCTGGTTTAGGCAGGTAGTGGGGCCCCCTCCTCCTGGAACAAAAGGTACCTGGAGGAGGTCATTGGAGGCACCTCCTTGTGCAGCCTTTGAACTGTCTGGAGGCAGCCCGGAGTGAAAACAAACTGACCAAGGTCACATGGCGAGTCAGTGCTCACGTCTCCTGGTCTTGTCCTGTTGGTTAGGGTGTCAGGGCTGTGTCAGGTTTTGGCATTTCAGTATTGCCCAGGGAGAGGGCTGGGGCTGACAGAAGAGAGTGACTTCCTGCGTCTCTGTGAGTTCAGACTTTTCACCTAAGCAATGCGGGGGTGGGTGGTACAAGATGTCCCTTCACTTCCAACAGTAATTTATATTTCTTGGTAACTGCAATTATTGAAAAAGATGTCAAAGCCAAAAAAAAAAACAACACACACCCTATTTAAAAAAATCTTTTGTCAATTCTTTGATAGTAATTTCTCCAAAAGATGTGCCCCCTTCCTGTTCTCCATCCCTCCATCTCTCATTTCTTTCCTACAGCAGCGTCTTGCCCAACCTGATCAAATCTCTTGGGAAGGGTGAGATAAGGGTTTGGAGAAAACACTGCACCTTAGTTAACAGCATCATAGATCAGGGCTGTGAGGAGTAAAACACATGTTGGGAGCTCCCAGGGACTTAAAAAAAAGTTTCTATTTTTTTTCCTTGAAAAATGATACATTGTCATTATAAAAGGAAATACTCAAATTCCACCAATTGGAAAAAACTACTTTTAACACTTTAACATTACTCTAGGCATCCTTACTTGTCTTTAAATGCACACAAATTTTACACAAGGAGAACCATTATAATACTGTATTTTAATTTTCTTTATGACTAGTATGTCCTACATATTTTCCCACAACCATAGATTTCCTTCATCACTCCTAATGGCTGTATTGTATCCCACTATGTGTATCATACTTTAAATAATCTCTGGTTGTTTCTCAATTGTCAGTATTACAACCAGATCTGAGGTTAAGATCTGGCTTCAATAAAATTATCATGCATACCTGCATTATTATCTCCTTAAGAAAAATTCCTGGAAGTGGTATTACTGATCAAAGGATTTATTTATTTATATTTACTTATGCTTAAAAAGCCCTAAGTAGGGGAATTCCCTACTTAGGGCACAGTGGTTAAGAATCCACCTGCCAATGCAGGGGACACAGGTTTGATCCCTGGTCCGGGAAGATCCCACATGCCACAGAGCAACTAAGCCCGTGCGCCACCACTACCGAGCCCGCATGCCACAACTACTGAAGCCCATGCGCCTAGAGCCCGTGCTCTGCAACAAGAGAAGCCACTGCAATGAGAAGCACGCACACCACAACGAAGAGTAGCCCCAGCTCGCTGCAACTAGAGAAAGCCCACGTGCAGCAACGAAGACCCAACACAGCCAAAAAAAAAAAAAAGAACCTTATGTAGTGAACATAAATGTCTCTTCTATCTCTGCCTCTCAGTCTCCCAATTCTCTTAGCCAGAAGCAGCCACTATGGCCAGTTGTTTGTGTGTGTGTGTGTGTGTCTGTGTACTTTAAAAGAAAGCATAGGCCAAATAAGTATTTGTATGTTTTATATAAATATGTGTTAGGATTCGACATATATTACAACATTGCCATCTAGAAAGGTACCAGTTTAATTCTTCCCAAAACGACAGGCGAGAGGGCGTTTCCTAACATCCTTATCAACACTGGGTATTGTCATTTACAATCTCTTTATACCATGGATATTATCTGATTTGATTACTAAATAATAGTCTGATTGGCAATAAAGCCCTGAGGGAAAGAGCCATGTGTCTGAGTTTATGGGAGTAAAAGTAGGGACATGGGGCTAGGAGGTGAACTTCTGTTTCCTGGATGGGTTTGTATGAGGAAGGGAGAGGGAGGCTAGTGGGCGGGGAGAGAGGGAGAGGGAGAGAGCGTATGAATGATAGCAGAAGTCCACAGAGAGGAAAGCAGCTTGAAACTGCTGAACAAAGAGCAGCCAACCTGAGATAGAAAATTGTTCTGGGAATTGAGAAGCTCATGCTGGGGACTTCCCTGGTGGTCCAGTGGGTAAGACACCACGCTCCCAACGCAGGGGGCCCGGGTTTCATCCCTGGTCAGGGAACTAGATCCCGCATGCTGCGACTAAGAGTTCACATGCCACAACTAAGAAGTCTGCATGCCACAACTAAGATCCCGGAGCACCGCAACTAAGACCTGGCACAGGCTAAATAAATAAATTACTTAATTAAAAAAAAAAAAAGAAAAAGAAGTTCCTGTTGGGGATGACTATCTGTGATTTTGCAACACCTGTGAAACAGGTGTAATACCCAGAGCCACATGGGTCAAACTTCTTAGATTCTGAAGGTTTCGTCTTTAATCCACGTGTCTCCTGTTCAATGGGGATAAATGTGTTAAGAAGAGAGAAGTAGGAAGTTGTGGCCCAGCTCTGTGAAGGCAGCAGTGCCTGACCTCAGATAGGGGAGGGCCGTGCAGCCACTTACGATAATCCATTGGCTTCCTCTTCAGGACGGACACTCTCTGAAGTGATGCTACTGCTACTCTCCGAGAGCAACTTGGACCCATCATCCCAGGACTTGGGCTCGCTGTTGTTGTCCCTTGCAAGCAGTGAGATCTTCAGCATGGTGGGTAGGTGGTGGTGGCTCAGGGTTAAGGACTGTAACAGCCTTGAACCAGCCTCCCATGGGTTTTTCTCCAGAGGAACCAAGGCTGCAGCACTGAGATGCTGGCTCCTAATTCCCGAGGGTGCCTGGCCCTGGAGCTGGTGAGAGGGGGACGCTGATATTGATTATATGCCTCACTTGGCTTTGGGGACTCACGAGAGTCTCATCTCAGGAGGATCCTCAGTGCCCCTTGTGATTGCCCCGCCACACGCTGGGACTCGCCCCGGGCTTTCAGCCCCTCCCAGTTTAGCCCTTAGTGCTTTAGGGCAAAGTGAACTGTGTGACTGGGAGGAAGAAGACACCATTGGACTGGAGGTTCTGGTGCCTGGATGTAGGGCCAGGCTCAGGGCTTGTCTATCTTTGGTAAGAAGGAAACCAGAATTACCTCACAATGGAGGCTGCCCGGCCAATAAGGTGCTGATGAATCGTAGGATGCAGGTGTGGCCCAACAGAGGGTAATCTGGCTGCCGCCTTCCCTGGGTGGGGGTGGAGTGGCTTTGTTTTTAAATTGATGTGTAGTTGATTTACAATATTATATTAGTTCCAGGTGTACAACATAGTGATTCAAAATGTCTATAGATTAGCCTCTAAAGTTATTATAAAATAATGGCCATATTTCCCTGTGCTGTACAGTATATTATTTTATACATAGTAGTTGGTACCTCTTAATCCCCTACCCCTGTCTCATCCCTCCCCTTTCCCCTCTCCCCACTGGTATCCACTAGTTTGTTCCCTGTATCTGTGAGTCTCTTTCCTCACAGTTTGTTACATTCATTCGTTTGTTTTATTTTTTAGATTCCACATATAAGTGATAACATACAGAATTTGTCTTTCTCTGTCTGACTTATTGCACTAAGCATAATACCCTCCAGGTCCATCCATGCTATTGCAAATTGCAAATTTTCATTCTCTTTTATGACTAATAGTCCATTGTATATATATACACCACATCTTCTTTGTCCATTC
Organism: Eschrichtius robustus; assembly: GCF_028021215.1. Lineage (NCBI taxonomy): Eukaryota > Metazoa > Chordata > Mammalia > Artiodactyla > Eschrichtiidae > Eschrichtius > Eschrichtius robustus. Next base: position 127,685,492 of record NC_090825.1, read on the forward strand.
ATCTGCTGATGTGCACTTAGATTGCTTCCATATCTTGGTATTTGTAAATAATGCTGCTATGAACGTTGGGGTGTATGTATTTTTTCGAATTAGTGTTTTTGTTTTCTTCAGATATATACCCAGGAGTGGAATTGCTGGATCATATGGTAATTCTGCTTTTAGTTTTTTGAGGAAGCTCCGTACTGTCTTCTATAGTGGCTGCACCAATTTACATCCCCACCAACAGTGTACAAAGGTTCCCTTTTCTCCACACCCTCCCAACACTTGATATTTGTGGTCTTATTGATGATAGCCATTCTGACAGGTGTGAGGTGATATCTCATTGCGGTTTTTAAAAAAATATATTTATTTATTTATTTATTTGGTTGCACTGGGTCTTAGTTGCAGCAGGCGGGCTCCTTAGTTGTGGTGCGTGAGCTCCTTAATTGTGGCACACAAACTCTTAGTTGTGGCATGCATGTGGGATCTAGTTCCCTGACCAGGGATCGAACCTGGGCTCCCTGCATTGGGAGCGTGGAGTCTTATCCACTGCGCCCCCAGGGAAGTCCCTGATTGTGGTTTTGATTTGCATTTCTCTGATGATTAGCAATGTTGAACATCTTTTCATGTGCCTGCTGGGCATCTGTATGTCTTCTTTGGAAAAATAAAGATGTATATTTTTAATGGCTATTAATTTTTTGCCTTTAAATATCTAATTTTTAATTCTTACTAGAATCCTGGGTTTGCCACTTACTAGCTGTGTGGCATGGCCAAGTCATTTAACCTTTCTGTGCCTTATTTTCCTCATCTGTAAAATGAGTATGATAGTAATACCAATGTCAGAGCATTGTTAGGAAGAGTAAATGAATTAACATGTGTACAGCATTTAGAACAGTGCTCAGCATCTGGTAAGCACCAATAAGTTATTACTGTTGCTAATACATTTTCTAAATGGTTAGCTAGTTTTTCCAACACCATATATTGAATAATCTATCTTTTCCTCATTTTATTTGAAAGGTTTCCCTCATATTAATCAAATTTCTCTGTAGGCTTGGATCTGTTTTTTTGCATTCTCCTTTTCCATTGGTTAGTCTTTTCTAATGCTAGTACCAAATTATTTTAATTATATAGTATATTTAATATGATAAGAAAGGGCCACTCTACCTTTTTCATGATTTTATTCCCCCCACCATTAATCCTTCTAGATTAACTTTAAGAATCTTCTAACCCCCTCAACACCCCGCTGAAATCTAGTTGGGCATTTTTATTGTGATTAAGTTAGAGTGATAGATTATATTGGGCAAAATGGTCATATTTACAATCTGAGTTTTCCCATCTGAAGCATGCATTATGACTGTATTTATGCAAATCTTAATTTATGACTCAGTAGACTTTTTCTTCACATAGATATAGCACATTTTAAAAGTTTGTTTCTAGGTGCTTTTGTTTCCTATTGCTACGTGTAGGATTTCTAATAACTCCCCTTTTATTTATTATTATTATTATTATTATTTTTGAATTGAGGTAACTGATTTATAACATTACATGTTTCATGTGTACAATATTAAATTTCTACTTCTCTATACACTACAGTATGTTCACCACCATAAGTTTAGTTTCCATCCTTCAACATACAGTTGACGCCCTTTACCCATTTTGCCCTCCCCCATCCCTCCCCTTCTGGAAACTACTGCTCTGTTCTCTATATCTATGTGTTTGTTTTTGTCCAGTTTGGTTTGTTCATTTATTTTGTTTTTGTTTATTAGTTTTTAATATTCCACATATAAGTGAAATCATAGGGTATTTGTCTTTGACTTATTTCTTTTTAATTAATTAATTAATTTTTGGCTGTGTTGGGTCTTCATTGCTGTGCCCAGGCTTTCTCTAGTTGCGGAGAGTGGGGGCTACTCTTCGTTGTGGTGCATGAGCTTCTCATTGCGGTGGCTTCTCTTGTTGCGGAGCACAGGCTCTAGGCACGTGGGTTTCAATAGTTGTGGCACGTGGGCTCCGTAGTTGTGGCTCATGGGCTCTGGAGTGCAGTTGTGGCTCATGGGCTTAGTTGCTCCACGGCATGTGGGATCTTCCTGGACCAGGGCTTGAACCCTGTCCCTTGCATCAGCAAGCAGATTCTTAACCACTGCGCCACCAGGGAAGTCCCTGTCTGACTTATTTCACTTCGCATAATATCCTCAAGTTCCATCCATATTGTCACAAATGGCAAGATTTTATCTTTTTTGGTGGCTTAGTAGTATTCTGTTGTATATATATACCGCTTATTCTTTATCCACTCAGTTTCCATATCTTGGCTCTTGTAAATAGTAACACAGTGAACACAGGGGTTCGTTTATCTTTTCCAGTTGGTGTTTTTACATTATTTGGATAAATGCCCAGAAGTGGGATAAATGGATCATATGGTAGGTCTGTTCTTGGAGAATCTGAAGAATCTTGGAGAATTCTGAAGAATCTGCATACTGTTTTCCATAGTGGCTGCACCAATTTACATTCCCACCAATAGTGCACAAGAGTTTCCTTTTCTCTACTTCTTCACCAACACTTGTTTCTTGTCCTTTTGATAACAGTCATTCTTACCAGTGTGAGGTGATATCTCATTGTGGTTTTGATTTGTATTTTCCTTATAACTAGTGATGTTGAGCATCTTTCCATGTGCCTATTGGTCATTTGTATGTCTTCTTTGGAAAAATGTCTATTCAGCTCCTCTGCCCCTTTTTTAAATGGGTTGTTTGGGTTTTGTTGTTGTTGTTGAGTTGTATGAGTTCTTCATATATTTTGGATATTAATCCCTTATTGAATATATCATTTCCAAGTATTTTCTCCCATTCAGTTGGTTGTCTTTTCCTTTTATTGATTGTTTCCTTTGTCGTGCAGAAGCTTTTTAGTTTTATGTAGTCCCATTTATTTATTTTTAAATTTATTATTTATTATTTATTTTTGGCTGTGTTGGGTCTTCGTTTCTGTGCGAGGGCTTTCCCTAGTTGTGGCAAGCGGGGGCCACTCTTCATCGGGGTGCGCGGGCCTCTCACTATTGCGGCCTCTCTTGTTGCGGAGCACAGGCTCCAGACGCGCAGGCTCAGTAGTTGTGGCTCACGGGCCTAGTTGCTCCGAGGCATGTGGGATCTTCCCAGACCAGGGCTCGAATCCACGTCCCCTGCATTGGAAGGCAGATTCTCAACCACTGTGCCACCAGGGAAGCCCAGTCCCATTTATTTTTGCTTTTGTTTCCCTTGCCTGAAGAGATGTATCTAGAAAGATATTGCTAAGACTGATGTCAAGGAGTGTACTGCCTATGTTTTCTTCTAGGAGTTTTATGGTTTCATGTCTTATATTCAAGTCTTTAATGCACTTTGAGTTGATTTTTGGGTATGGTGTAAGATGATGGTCTAGTTTCATTTCTTTGCATGTGACTATTTATTGAACACTATTTATTGAAGAGATTATCCTTTCTCTATTGTATGTTTTTTGCTCCTTTGCTGTAAATTAATTGTCGATGTATGTGTGAGTTTATTTCTGGGCTCTCAATTCTGTTTCATTGATCTATGTATCTGTTTTTCTGCCAATACCATGCTGTTTTGATTACTATAGCTTTGTCATATAGTTTGAAATTAGGGGGTGTGATACCTCCAGCTTTGTTCTTTTTTTTCAGGATGGCTTTGGCTATTCAGAGTGTTTTGTGGTTCCATATAAATTTTAGAATTTTTTCCTTTTCTGTGAAAAATGTTGAAATTTTTATAGAGATTGCTTTGAATATGTAGATTGCTTTAGGTAATATGGACATTTTATCAATGTTAATTCTTCCAATCCATGAGCATGGAATATTTTTCCATTTATTTGTGTTTTCAATTTCTTTTAATAATGTGTGATAGTTTTCAACATACAGGTCTTTCACCTCCTTGGCTAAATTTATTCCTAGGTATTTTATTCTTTTTGTTGAGATTGAAAATGGGATTGTTTTCTTAATTTCGCTTTCTGTTAGCTCTTTGTTAGTGTATACAAATGCAACAGATTTTTGTATATTGGTTTTGTATCCTGCAACTTTACTGTATTTATTATTTCTAATAGTTTTTGGTTGAGCCTTTAGGTTTTCTATATATAAAATCATATCATCTGCTGGGCTTCCCTGGTGGCACAGTGGTTAAGAATCCGCCTGCTAATGCAGGAGACACAGGTTCGGACCCAGTCCGGGAAGATTCCACATGCCGCAGAGCAACTAAGCCCGTGCTCCACAACTACTGAGCCTGCACTCTAGAGCCCGCAAGCCACAACTACTGAGCCCTCATGCCACAACTACTGAAGCCTGCACGCCTAGAGCCCACGTTCTGCAATGAGAAGCCTGCACACCTCAACGAAGAGTAGCCCCCACTCGCCGCAACTAGAGAAAGCCCACGCGCAGCAATGAAGACCCAACACAGCCAAAAATAAATCATAAAAAAAAAAAATCATGTCATCTGCAAATAGTGACAGTTTTACTTCTTCCTTTCCAATTTGGGTGCCTTTTTTCTTGCCTAGTTGCTCTGGTTAGGACTTCCAATCCTCTGTTGAATAAGAGTGGTGTGAGTGCGAGTCCTTGTCTTGTTCCTGATCTTAGAGGGATAGCTTTCAGGTTTTTACCATTGAGTATGATGTTAGCTGTGGGGTTGTCATATATGGCTTTTATTATGTTTAGGTACGTCTCTTCTCTATCCACCTTAATTGAGAATTTTTATCATAAATAGGTGTAGTCTTGTCAAATGCTTTTTCTGCATCTATTGAGATGATCATATGGTTTTTATTCTCCATTTTGTTAATGTGGTGTAGCATGTTGATTGATTTGCAGGCATTCAGCCATCCTTGCATCCCTGGAATAAATCCCACTTGATTATGGTGTATAATCCTTTTGATATATAGTTATTATGTGTCTTGGAGAAGGTCTTTTTGCATTGAAGTAATTAGGTTTTCTCTTTACTTCATGGACTTGTATATCCAATTCCTTCCCCATGTTTGGGAAGTTCTCAGCTATTTTTTCTTTAATAAACTCTCTGCTCCCTTCTCCTCCTGAGATACCCGTCATCCTAATATTACCTTCCCTAAAAGCATCGGAGAGCTCTCATAGAATTTCCTCATTTTAGATATCTTATTTCTCTTTCTTCTTCTACTGGTATCATTACTAGATTTCTATCTTCGAGCTCTCTGACGTTCTCTTCCATAAGGTCTGCTCTATTTCCAGTGCTTTCTAATGCATTTTTCATCTCATTTACTGAGTTCCTCAGCTCCAGAATTTCTGTTTGGTTCTTTTTCAGAGTTTCAATCTCTTTGGTAAAGTATTCCTTCTGTTCATTAATTTTATTCCTGAGCTCATTTAACTACCTTTCCGTGTTTTCTTGTAGCTCATTGAGTTTCTTCATGACAGCTACTTTGAACTCGCTATCAGTTAAATTGCAATATTCCATCACTTGTCTATGAAGAACTGTCTCTCTCTCTCTCTTTTTTGGTGGTATAATGTTACCATGGTTCTTCATGGGTCTTGATGAATTGTCCCTCTATCAGCACATTTGAAGTTAACGACAGGTTAGAAGTTAGAGTCCTTTCTTTTGTTTTCAGGTAGGTGGCGCCATAACACAAGGTTTTGGTTTCTTACCTGAGCTGCCCCTGGTTACATTTGAGACTTGGCACTTTCCAGCGTCTGTCTCTGTAAGAGGTGTGGCTCCGTGCCTTTGTTATTGCTTCTTGTGCCTCTGGCGTCCTTGCTGCCTTGCTTCTGCCAGAGCCACTGTTGTCACCTGGATGGTTGGCTCTTCCCTAGCATCTGTGATCCCGAGTTGCAGGCTCTGCTGCCGTGGTGGGAGGGGAACGGTGGGGGGGTGGTGAGCTGGGGTCCTGCAGGTGCCTCTACTGGGTCTGGTGTTGTAAGATTCAAGGGCTCCCCACTGCAGATGAAGGGGGCAGGCTGGGGTCATGTGTGCCTCAGTGGCTCGAGGGACAGGGTCCCAGGCCCCACTGCCACTGCTGCCCAGTTACCTGTGGCCGCAGGCACAGCTGTGGTCAGGAGGCCGGAGTTGTGTGCTCCACCTCCCCTTCTGCTCTTGGGTTCTCTGAAGCTGCGGCTTAGCTGCCACGGTCAGAGGGCTGGGATTACAGGCACCAACTCTGCTGGTCCCTCAGTTCTGCCTCTTCTATGTGTTTCAGTCTACCCACCTTCAGGTATACAGATGTTTAGAATTCTCTAGTGTCCTGGTGTGTTGGGCAGGGGTGCCTTTGTTGAGTTGTGGATGTTTGACTGGTTGTAGATTGAAGGGGGAGAGAGAGAGGTAGCTCTTCACTCCATGTTGCTGATATCATTCCACTCATTTTGTTTTTTTGATGACAATTAGTATGTAGGAAAGATAATGATTTTGCAGATTATTTTTAAATTAATTAATTAATTTATTTTTGGCTGTGTTGGGTCTTCGTTGCTGCATGCGGGCTTTCTCTAGTTGCATTAAGGGCGGCTACTCTTCATTGTGGTGCGCGGGCGTCTCATTGTGGTGGCTTCTCTTATTGTGGAGCACGGGCTCTAGGCACGTGGGCTTCAGTAGTTGTGGCATGTGGGCTCAGTAGTTGTGGCTCACGGGCTCTAGAGCGCAGGCTCAGTAGTTGTGGTGCATGGGCTTAGTTGCTCCGCAGCATGTGGGATCTTCCCGGACCAGGGCTCGAACCAGTGTCCCCTGCATTGGCAGGTGGATTCTTAACAACTGCACCACCAGGGAAGTCCCAAAGATGCTTGTATTTATGCTTATATTTGGTCATGGTTTTTCTGTGTGCTTTGTCAGATTTTGGTAGCAGAATCAGGATATCTTTGTATAAAAAGTAGGGAAGACTTTCTTCTCTCTCTAGGCCTGAAAAGAGTTTAAATCACATCAGGCAGACATGAAGGGTGGCAAGGACATCCTGCTTTGCTCCTGATTCACCATACAGTCTCCAGAAACCCCCTCCTCAATTCACAGCTGATTTATTACTTATAAAGGGAGGCTGTGGGGTTTCTAATTTTTAAAAATGTGTAATCCACTGGACACATTTTTCCCATTTTTACTTTAACCACCATCATTCAAAGGTCTCTCCTGGGCTCTACAAAGCAGTGAGGAGTGTTGGTGTGGAAAGTCTTCAGTCCTGAACCCATTTGTCACTACATGTTTGATTGTCAGCAAGTTACTCAGTATCTCTAGGCCTATTTCCTTATCTGAAAATGAGAACAATGACACTACATACCTCATGGTTTCATTGTAAGGATTAAATGAGATAATCACATGCAAAACACTTAAAAAGTGCTCACTGAGGGATGGAATGATTTTCTCTGATGCTTGATTCAAAAGCAAGCTCCCAAAGTTAAAGAATCAGTAGGGGGGTAGGGAGGGGGAAGCCTGTGTGTGTGTGTGTGTGTGTGTGTGTGTGTTTGTGTGTGTGTGTGTGTGTAAAAACCCAGTATCGAAGAATTAAAAAATTTTAATATCCCCAATGCTCACACAATTCTAATAGTTGTTATCTTTAGTGTTGCTGACAATTACTAATAAGTCTCCCCAGATTGCTTTTATTGCTTATATCCATGTTGCTAAATTTATATTTTCTTTCCAAGATTTAACTTTAGCCAGACTGCTGTAAATGATAAGATTAACCTGATCATCTTACACAGTAGGGACTTGTCCTTGGAGAATGAGAGTGACCATTTTTTAATAACAGAGAAAACAATCTTAAACTTAGCAATGTTGGGTGGGGTGACAGTTGAGCCAGGTGGAGGAGACAGGTTGAGAGAGAGGAAGACCACTTTGCCAAGGCTCTGAACCAATCAGTGGAAGTCCTTTGGGTCTTTTACATTTCTGATGTAGAAATGATGACCCAGCTCTCTGGCCAGGTAGGCTGTGGACCACTGCAGGAGCTATGAGTGTCCCATCTCCCAGCAGGTACTCTGCAGACTATGGGATCTGAGTGTGGAGCTTGTGTTCATGAAGTACCTCCTGGAATCCAGCAGGTAGAAAGTAACACACAAAAACAGGAGACCAGGACTTGGGAATTGGGGCAGACACGCCCCTCACCCCTCTGTAACTTCCCTAGGCTGCAAAGGGAGGATGATGGATAAAAATAAGCAGGAAAGGGCTTTTTAAAATGGTATCTTAAAACTGAGGCTGAAACAAGCATGCGTCACTTTCCAACACCACAGAGAGTGTAATAAGAAACATCCTTACCCCCCACTGAACTACAGATCTGCCTACAACATCTCATTTATCTATATGCCTTTCCCCAGTTTTAGTGCTTTTAGGGAGGAGGGAGGGAGCCGTCACCACCAAGAAGGGTGAAGTGTTGTGTTGGGTTGAGGGGCCCCTGGCTGTCAGCCAAGGTCAGACATGACAAAAGGCATGGGAATGTCAAGGCAGCAGGACTGAGTGGAAGAAGGGTCAGATTCAGTGTTGGGAGACCCAAGTTCTACTCAAAATCCAGCTCTAATGGTGCCACCGGTGGAAAGTCAGGTGGAAAGACATGCTCAGTACTCCAGAGCAGTTAGTGTCCCCCTGCCCTCAAAAGGACCTATGATGGTATTAACTTAGTTGATGACCTGTCATTATTCCTCAGTGGAGAGCAGACTAGCTGGAGGACGGAGATTCTTTTCTCACTCATTAGTGTATCCCCTTTAGAGTAATGTATCAGTTAGCTTTTGCTGCATAAAAACTTCCACATCTTATGGCTTAAAACTAAAAACATTTATTATTTCTCATAATTCTGTGGATCACCTGAGCAATATTTATGGTCCGGGCCAGCTTGACTGGGGCTGTATATAGTCTAGGATACTTCACTCACGTGTCTCGAAGTCGGCAGGCTGGCTGTTCTGGGAGATGGGGCTCAACTGGGATGATTCATTTCTGCTCCACGTGATCTCTCCTCCTCCAGTAGGCTAGCCCTGGCTTCTTCAGTTGGAGCTCTTATCTCCACAGAGCATCACGATGAAAGTTCCAATGCATTAGCCATCACGAAACCTCTGCTTGCATCACATTTACTATGTCCCATTGGCCAAAGCAAGTTACAAGGCCAAGACAAGATTCAAGGGGTAGAGATATAGATTTCACTTCTTGATGCGAGCTGCAATGTCACATTGTCAAGAGGAATTTGTCGCCATTTTTGCAAACTATTACAAGAACTTTGAACTATGCTTGGTGCGTGGTAGGTAAGAAAGAATGCTTGTTGCAAGAATCAAGAGGTTAAAGAAAAAAAAAGAATCAAGAGATAAATAATGAAATAATCATTGTCCATCCCCACCCTACCCCCCACCCCCCGCCATTGGCACATCCATTTCTGTGACAGCTGTCCTTTGTTGAGATCTTTGAACTGGGCCAAAACTTTATCCAGTTGTTTAGAAAGTTTATTGCCCTTGACTTAAATATGGTGGTTCCTTTCTGTCTGAGAGTTGCAGCTCACCATGGACCTGTGGATCCTATCCATCTTGACGCTGGAGCTGTGCACACCTTGCTGGATTATGGATTATGTCCCCACTCTTAATCTTTGCTCTTTAAACAGATCTGGAAAAGAGGACACCCTTTGTCTACCAAATCACCATCAGCCTTAGCTGGCGGCACCTCCTTCTGTCAGTTGCTGCCTGTTGGATGCCCCCTGGTGGCTTCCTCTTGCATAGCCCCACTCAAGGTGTGAAATTGATCATGTGAATTGCCAAAAAGCTGGATGGAATCAAGAGCCTTCAGTGAGAGAGCTCTCAGTAGAGTGGAAAGCTAGGGATGGAAAGAAAATAAATTTAAAAAAAAATTTTAAATTACCATCTACACCTTGTAGCTGGTGAGTCCGTGCTTGTTTCACTGTGACTTGACCCAGAGAAAGGTAAAGCAGCAAAATATAGATAATGCATATAGAAGAGATTTATATCATTAAATGTCAGGTGCTGGTGGGTAAGAAGCAGTGCCATTTTCACTGAATAAAAATGGTGGAGTTGGAAAAGGTGAGAGGGTCTTCTGACTGGATCAGCTCGTCCAGGGCCTGGTAGGTCCCCATCACAAAGCCCACGAAGCCCAGGATGCTGATCAGGGCATCCTTGATGATGGTGATGGGACTCATGCCCTCTGAGTAGTAGGTGGTGATCTCCAGGAGGGGTGGGATGATGAGGGCCAGCGCACTGCCGCTCAGGGAGCCCACCAGAGAGAGGACCAGGTCCAGGCGGGGGATGAGGATGGCCAAGATGCCTGCAGGAGATGACACGGGATAGATGGCTCTTCCCAGCCTTAGCCAAAATTTTAAAGTTTGTTTTAAAAATCTTTTTCTTAAAACATATACCAGTTGTTTCTCATACATTCAGTTACATAAAGAAAAAGTTGAAACTCCTGTAATACCCCCAATCACATTCACTAGAGGTTTATACATTAAAATTTTGGTGTGTCTCCTTTCAATCATTTTCAACCAATTATTGTTCAAATATATACATTCATATTGTTGGGGAGAAAAACCTTCTCTCTTCCCATTTAGGTTCAAGCGTTTGGGGGCCTGCAAATTTAACTGACAATTAGGCAATTAACAGGAGGAAAGACAAAGTTTATTTAGGGCTAGGGAGCCTTCAGATGAATTGGCTCTCCAAACAACGATAGGGGTTTATATACCCACTTCAGAAGGGGAACTGGATGGGGGAGAAATAGCTTCCATGCAAGAACAAGTGGAAGGTATGACATTCTCTGATAATTTAAGTAATTACTCAGTCTGTGATGATGGTTAGTCTTCTTTCTGATTGAAAATCTCCCAGAAAGGGGATTTATGGTGCCTGTATTTTTCAGAAGTTCCTGCTTAATTCAGCAAAGGAAGTTTAGATAAGGTTTTGCTCCCCCTGCGGCTGCTTGTTCTAATGCTTTTAGCCTAAGATAATTTTTATGCCACAGAAGTACATTTTGAACCTCTACATGTTCAATGATTAAGCTCTTACTTAATAAATAACACTAAATAACAGTGCTGGGAACTGTCCAGCTGTTTGGAATGTGTCAATGTACAAAATAGACAAAAAAAACCCTTACCTTTGTGGAACTAACATTAATAAGTAACATGACTGCAAGAACCTCTTACTTGCAAACAATTAGAATGTGAAATTATTTATAGAAAGGGGTCTTCGGTGGGAACAAGATCACAGAGTCCCTTTAAAGGAGTATCTTCTCCAGGTTTTATATACATGTCAGAAAACATCTAACAAAGAAATACTAAAAGTTAAAATAAAGATTTTGAAATTATATATATATATATATATATAATATATACATATAATATATGTGATATAATTATAATATATAATTATATAATTATAATATATAATTATATAATTATAATATGTAATATATATAATATATAATTATATATTAAAATTTTTATATATAATTATATATTATTTATATATATATATATTTTTTTGTAGGCTGTTTTATAGGCCTGGGCTTTTACATTTTTTATTTTACTTGATGGACAATTTTCCTAGTTACAAAGAAAGCCCAGAAGGCTCCCCCAGGTCTCCTAGGATGGAGTGTGGTATAACAGAACAAAACAGGACTGGAAGGCAGGATTCTGGTTTCTCCCTGTGTGGCCTTGGGTAAGTCTCCACCCGTTTCTCAGCTTTTTTCCTCATCTGCCAAATGGGGATGGTAGCTATCCTTTTAGGTATTATGGTTCATACTCCAAATGGTGTTAAAGTTTTAAATGAGTTAATTCGTGTAAAGCACTCAGAAAAGTTATTTTTGTTATTATTTCATTATTACTTTATTATTATTACTTGTTTGCAGGTAACTGTTTGCATATGTACTGATTGCGGCAATGCATGCAGAAGCTTAAGGAATTGTTATCTTCATATCTGGGGCAAATTCATTGATCTTTCTGGAGTCTCTAATATTCTGAAGGGTAGTGTCCCTGCCTCCTAGGACAAATTGGGAACAAATAACTTCAAAGGAAGAAAATCAGTGTCCCATGATTTATATGGGCTGGTCTAGCACAGCAAGAATCACAATTAAAAGGAGCCTTAGGGACAGCTGGGCCATGGCAAACACAACGCAGGAATCTCTATCATCTTCGCCTCCACTAAAATACTTACAGAAAGGGGCACCCTGGATCATAGGGCCTGGAGCACAAGGAGGGCTGCCGAGGGGGTGAGTGGGGACAGTTGAAGCCAACAGGTGAATACCAGCCCATCGGAGGCCAAGGAGCTGCTGCCAATGGGGATGTGACCCTAGGTTTGCCAAATCATTTTATTTTTCCCCCAAACATTAGAAACCTGCATTTGTATGTGAGATCTCTCCCACATTTTTAATGTTGGCCCAAATTTATACAACATTATGAGGGTGAAACAACATACCTCTGACGCCAGATTAGACTCACTGGCCACCATTTTCAACCTCTGTCCTGGAGGTGAAGGGTGATGGGCCTGGACTTGCGTTCAAATCCCACCTCTGGCACTTCCTGCCCAATTACTTATCACTCTCTGCTTCAGCTTTCTCATTTACAAAGTAAGGTTTATCACAGTCCTACCTCATAAGAGTTGCTGCAAGGACTGAATAAAATACTATGAAATATGGAACAGAAAGAGCTTAGCACAGTGGCTGGCACGTAGTAGGTGTTTAATAAAAGTCAGTTCTTATTGTGATTATTATTTGATAAGTTGTCACTCCCTCAAGCTGGACACCAGTAAATCTGTCTAATTAGGTACATGTAAGAATTAAGTTGTCCCTAAAGCATAAATGAAATGAATTACTACTTGGAAAGCCTTAGAATGGACCCTGAAACGCAGTTAGTATGCAATCAATGCTGGTTATCATGACTATTGTCTACCATCTGGCTGATTCCTGATAGCCCTCAGGAAAACAGCAACGAGGTGCTCTGCCTCCTACTCACATGTCAGGCTGACCATGGCGAAGCGGATGAACAAGTCCAGAGGTAGTGCCCAGCGCTTTGACACCTGGGAGGTGGCAAAGGGAATGATGATTTCTGCAGGGACGTAGAACTGCAGGGCGTAGGTGCACAGGATGCCAATTATGTAGAGGATCTTGACCGACTGGTACAGCCTGCAGGACAAACCAGAGCAGCGCTCTCAAGGTCAACGTGCTCTGACACCTGGCCTCCTTGTTTTTTTGTTTTTGCTTTTTTTTTTTTTTTTTTGGCCTCTCTGCAAGGCATGTGGCATCTTAGTTCCCTGACCAGGGATTGAAAGCCCCCTACATTGGAAGTGTGGAGTCTTAACACTGGACTGCCAGGGAAGTCCCTGGCCTCCTTGTACATTAACCTCTGACCTTGGAACAGTCCCGTAGGCAAATGTTTCCTTGTCTGAAATTGACGGGGAGGGACCTTCTATGAGAGGAAGTCACAGCAGAGCACGCAGTGGAAATAGAGTGAAGCATCACAGATTCAAATGGAAACAGTTCAGAGGGTCATCGCTACATAAAAAGGTATGGGTATATATAACACCTTCATAAACCATCATCACTTGATGCTGAATTTTAGATTTTAGGAAAGAGAGGCTCAGGCCCAGTACCTTGCTCAGGGAGATACAAGTGATAAGTGGTGAAGACCAAAAAACCTGGGTCTAAAAGATCTGGTCTTTTGTAATCTCTTTTATTAGGAATTCTCTGGATCCCCCAAATCACCTGGCATATAACAGGCTCTCAACAAATGCTTCCAGGTGGTTGAATGAACTGCAGAATCCCAAGTCCTTGAGGGAAGAGGTAGTCTACACAGAGGATTGTGTGAGGGTTGGGGAATAAAAGGAGAGGCAGGGTTACTTGCAGGCCTCAGACTGGGGGCAGGAGAGCACGTGACGGGGGATGCTGAGTTTTATCGATGCCTTTTTTGACCAATGGAGATAAGGCTTTTTTCGTTTAGCCCACTAATGTGGTAGATGCATCTGGCATGTTAAATAAACCTGTATGACTGTGTCTCTGTATATTTAGTCCATTCCTTAAAAAGGCAAACGTCCACATTTCTGTGTTTCTTGCTCACACTAGTTCTGCTGCCTGGAACACCCTCTCTACTCCCTTTCCATCTGGGCAAACCCCACCTATTTTTTGAAATTCCCATCTTTTGAGGAGGTACTACATTCCAGATGCTTTTAGGCATGCCCAACTTAATCCACATGATAATTCTGCTTTTTAGAAGAGGAAACTGAACATCAGAGAAGTTAAATAAACCATCCACGACCATGAGCTAGGAGTTGGTGTAACTGGGTCTTGGATCCAGAGGTGCTGTCGTTGTCCTTGTTTGGACGGAGTCGTCTCATTGGACAGGAAGATTCCCTGTTCTCCCATTCCAATGTACTTTCTTTCCTTGGGAGTCCCCACATCCTCTCCACTATTCTGGAGGGCTTCTTTTTCTGTTCTATGTTGTATTTGTGTACATACACTATCCATTCCCCATTCCCATTGGACCATGGGCTGAGGAAGAGAGTGAAGCGCAAAATCATAGTCTACTCACATCAGCACCCTCCACACCATGTGTCTAGACTGGCATCTGCGTGTAATTGGGGTGCAGTAAATGCTTGATGAATGATATTGATCAACTTGGGAAAGGAGCCCCAAATTAAGACAAATTAAGCCTCCAAGTGACCCTTAAAAAGACAGGCACCTGGTAAATAATGACATGCCTCAGTATGGGAGACAGTGCTGCACAATGTGATAGGGGTTCATGTCTATTTAAATATTCAGTGTTGAAGTCTGGGTCAGCTAACTGTTGTATGAATTGGGTCGTTTGATATAAACATTTTCCAGATTCTAATGGTCTTCCCCAATTGGTTCTTGTTTTACTTTTTCATCCTAGCTACTCTGCAAGACTTGGTAGTGCAGCCTTAGTAAATGTAATTGGAGCCACCCACCGGCTCCACTCTCTGCCTCTTGCCCTTCTCTGTGCCCCTCCTTTCTCTCCTTAGGTGACCAAGGACTCTGACTTCTCCCCTCTCTTCCTAAATCATGTCCTTCCTCATACTAAGCTATCAAGGCCTCACTCAACATGGGAGGCTGTTGTTGAAGAAGAGCTCCCTGGACAGAGAATCCAGAGCCCAGGGTTCCAGTGTCAGGTCTGCTTCTCCCTGTGGAGACCCTCCAGACCTCAGTTTACCTTCTGCGGAAAGGAGGAGAAAGTAACCTATATATTCCTGTTCCCACTGGCCCTGAGTCCCTACCGCCTGAGAGCCCATAGAGTTACCAGCAGTTGGGCAGGTTAAGGGTTATGCTGGCCTTGATGTCATTTCCGAACCGCAGGTAGCCCAGAGTCCCGATGCTGATGTAGAGGGCAGTAACGATGGACATTCCCAAAGACAGGATGACTGGGAAGCGGCGGGCATCCTTCATCTTGTTTTCCAGGGGCAGAACCTACAGAAACGCCACAATGTAAGAGGAGAGGAGGAGAAAGAGGAACACAAGCATAAAGAAGAAAGGCATGCCACTTCCGGGGGTATGTACACAAAAGAATCGGAAGCAGGAACATGCACAGATATTTGTATACCTACGTTCATAGCAGCATTATTCACAGTAGCCAAAAGTTGGAGGCAACCCGAGTGTCCACCGATGAAGGAACGGATAAACAAAATGTGGTCCATACATACAATGGAACGTTATTCAGCCTTTAAAAGAAGGAAATATGCCCCAACATGGATGACTCTTGAAGACATTAAGCTAAATGAAGTAAGCCAGTCACAAAATGACAGATACTATGTGATTCTACTTATATGAGGTAACTGGAGTAGTCACATTCAGAGTCAGAAAGTAGACTGGTGATTCCCATGGGCTGGGGGGAGGAATAAATGGGGAATTATTGTTTAATGGGTACTCAGTTTTGGTTTTGCAAGATGAAAAGAGATGGATGGTGATGATCTTTGTACAACAATATGAATGTACTTTATGTCACTGAACTGTACACTTAAAACTGGTTAAGATGGTAAATTTTATGTTAGGTATATTTCACCACAATTAAAGAAAAAAAAAAAAAAAAGAGGGACTTCCTGGTGGTCCAGTGGGTAAGACTCTGCGCTCCTCACGCAGGGGGCCCGGATACGATCCCTGGTCGGGGAACTAGATCCCACATGCATGCTGCAACTAAGAGTCTGCATGCGGCAACTAAGAAGTCCACATGCCGCAATGAAGATCCTGCGTGCTGCAACTAAGACCCAGCGCAGTCAAAATAAGTGAATAAATAATAAAGAAAAAAAGAGAGAAAAGAAAGGAAAGGAAGGCCTGGAGTCACAAGATGATCCCTGGACCGTTCAGAGCTGGAAGCACCCTGCAGGTTGACCAGACCAAGGAGCTCAACTCCCTGGGGCGGCCTGATCTGGCCAGCAGGTGCATTTTGTTTGGCCAGCCTTTCAGACAACTGAATATGAATGCCTTTAAGCACAACATTCTTTCTCCACCTACGAGGCCCACCTCTCCCTCTCACGCTGACATATACCTGGCTTCTCCACCCACGTTGTCTTCCAAAAGCACTTGAGTTTGAGGCTCCCAATTCTAGTGCACTTGCCCCTCTCTGTACAGATGGGAAGGCCAAGACTCAGGTTATGCAGTGGGCTGGCAACAGCACTGGGACTAGAGCGCCCTGGCTCCCCAGAGGCACATTTCCCCACATACCATGTTCTCAGGATCCTTCTTCCCCAGATGCATACCTGGCTCTAAGAGAATCCAAACTGAGGCCAGCCTGCCTCTTGGGCCTGTTGGGCATTCCAAGGTCTCTTCTATCTTTGGTAGCAACTCTTTGGCCTCATCTCATAATTTCCTCCTCAGACTTCTACTGACCGAGGGCCCACCCTCACCTTCCCCTTCCCCTTCTCCTTGATCCAGCCATGTGCTAAGCACACTTCATGCACCATTAGGGTGACCTGTGCCTCAGTTTCCTGATCTGAAAACTTACCTGTTAGAATCTTTTGGAGAATTATATGAGCATTGAAATGGCACACAGTAAGGACTTAGTAAATGTTAACTACAATTATTTTGTAATACTGCGAAGACCACAACTCTATGAAGCTGGTACTTGTGTAATTCTTATTTTATAACAAGGCTCTGAAGATGATATAACTTACACCAAGCTATACAGCTTGGAAGTGGCAGAGGAAGGCTGCAAACCAGGGCTGTCCTCCAAAGTCCAAGTACTTACTTCTACCCGATCTTGCCTAAACTCGCACAGCCCTGGGCTTGTTTATTACTCAGTGAGAACTTAGCACCTATTCCTTTGTATTGTTAAATCCTTCTTTGTCCTGTATGCACCTCCCCTCCCTCCCCATGCAAATGGCAGACGCTTGAGGGGAGTGCGTGTCTGGGACTTTCCACTTTCTTCTGGGTTAGGTGCACATTCCTAGATGCAGCAGGTGCTTGGGAAAATGTCCAGGGGATTAGGTGAAGAGCAATCCAACATGAGCTCTTCTACCCTGCAATACATTTTTGTTGCATAAATTCCCCAGGCTAAAGATGATCTTTTTACAAGGCCAGGTCATACTAAGTACAGTAAGTTCCCTACATAAGAACAAGTTTCATTCTGAGAGCGCGTTCATAAGTCCAATTTGTTCATAGGTCCAACGAAGTTAGCCTAGGTACCCAACTAACACAATCGGCTATATAGTGCTGTACTATAATAAGTTTATAATACTCTTCACACAAATAATACATAAAAAACACACAAAAAATAAACATTTTTAATCTTACAGTACAGTACCTTGAAAAGTACAGTAGTACAGTACAGTACAACAGCTGGCATACAGGGGCTGGCATCGAGTGAACAGGCAAGAAGAATTACTAACTGGAGGAGGGAGAGGAGGTGGGAGATGTAGAGCTGAAGTATCGTCAGCAATAGGAGACACAGGGCAAGCTGCACAGTTTCACTCCTTATGTTTGCATCTTTGAAGGTTCCCAACTTGAAGGTTTGTATGTAGGGGATTTACTGTAACTGGCTTTCTCGCTCCGCTCCCCGCGCCTCCCCACAATCAATCAAAGAGATTAAATGGCCATTCACATAAAGTGGGAAGGTCTCTGGCTTGGGAGTGAGTAGTACCAGCTGTAGCAGTTCCCAGCTGGTGACGCAGCTCAAGACCCTGTCCTTCTTTGGGGTTAGGCTCCTCTTCTGTAAACTTAGAGACTGGAATAGAAGGTTTCTAAAGGTAATTTGAACTCTGATACTAATAATCATTAGCACATAGTAGATGTTCATAAACACTTATTGAACATGTAGAATCATCATTTTATAGTTGAAGAATTAAGGTTCAGAGATTAGCCTGTGACTAAACTAAGATTCCAGCACATTCTGCCTCCAAAGTCATTTGCTCAACCACTGTACTCTTCTTTTTGCCATGACTGTTCAAAATTCTAAATATAAAGTGCTTCCGGGTCCATTAAGATGGTGTAAGCACATTGCGCCATATCTCTCTCACTAATTAAAACTAAAAGCCCTGGACAGAATACATAAAGCAACTATCCATGGACTCTGAAAAGTATATAATAGAAGGTGAATTGCTCAAAACCAGTAAAAATGACCATCATGGCAGTGAGTTTCCTGATTTTTTTTCTTCTTGTATCTCCTAGTTTAGACTCAAGGAGAGCCCAAATCCTAGAACTATGTAGTGGATACAGACAGAAAAAACTCAAAAAGAAACCCTCTTTCTGGCCAGTGGGACCTAAAATAGGGGACCCTGTGGGACAGAGAGCATGGAGAGAATCCCTATTATTCTGTTTCCTTTTTTACTCTCCAGGTCATACTCCCTAAGGCAAGTCTCAGTCACAAAGCAGCAATCTGTTGTATCAGGGACTGTGGTGGTTACTTAGGCACCTAAAAATCTGAGACAAGACAAACTCCTTCTCTTGGAGCAGAGGAACAGGGAAAGAGGGCTTTGGGAGTCCAAAAAGTAAAGGGGGAATCGGATTGGCTACATAATTTGTGGGGCCCAGTGCAAAATGACAACGCAAGGCCACTTGGTCAAAGATCAAGAAATTCAAGATGATGAACACAGGGCATTAAACCAAGTGTGAAATCCTTTTAAAGGCAGGGGCCCATGTGACCACACAGGTTACATGCCCATGAAGCCAGACCTGGAAGGAACCCCTATTGCTCTTTTCTTCTCTTTTTACTCTCAGTGCTCACCCTCGAGTTAGGCCCAGTCACAAGAAGTGTATAGGAGTATAGGGAGGCTAAAACCCTGGCTTTGTAGCCAGAGGACCAGAAAAAGAAGCTGCTGGGTGAATGTGCAGCACACTGGTGAGTGTGCAGGAAAACACGGAAAGGAGGGAGCCAGAGAAAGTGATTCCCTTCATCCCTGCGAATGAAGTCTGGGCTTAGCCCTGAGCTGTACATGTGTGGAACTGCTGTGAAGCATCAAACTAAAGGCTTTGAGAACTATTGTGTAGACAGACCACCGTCTGGCCCCTGGGTAGCATATAAGCAAGGTGAAGCCAAACATCACTTCAAAGTCTTTGAAAACTAATCTCATATTAAAACCATGGTCTACTGAAGGTAGATCGGGACTTGTAGTTTGAATCTAATCGGATTGACTGCTTGCTAAAGTAAAAAAGTCAACATTCTCCAGAGGATTTTAACAGGCTCCAGAGTCTCATAAAATAATATTCAAAATGTGTAGGATACAGTCTAAAATTAATCAACATACAAAGAGCCAGGAAAATCTCAACACTTCTCAAGGGAAAAGACAACAGATGCCAACCCTAAGATGACTAAAATTATGGAAATATCAGACAAAGACTTTAAAGCAACTGTTATAACCATCCTCTGTGAAGTAAGGGAGAACACTGTTGAAACAAATGGACAGATATAAGTTCTCGGCAACGAAGCTGAAGGAATAAGAACCAAAGAACCAAATGGAAATTTTAGAACTGAAAAACCCCACTGGAGAGGCCCAATGTAAATGACAGAACACAGTCAGTGAACTTGAAAATAGATCAATAGGAACTATTGAATCTGAACATAAAAGAGAAAAAACGATTTTAAAAAATGAATAGGGCCTCAGAAAATAGTGGGACATATATCAAAGTGTCTAACATTCAGGTCACTGGAGTCCCAGAAGGGGAAGAAAAAGAGATTGGTACAGAAAAAACTTTTTGAAAAAAGAAAACTTCCCAAATTGTAAAAGACATATATTTACAGATTCAAGAAATTAAGTGAATTTCAAACAGGACAAATTCAAAGAAAACTAATCCAGACAATACAATACAACTGCTGAAAACCAAAGATTTTTAGAAAAGTATCTTGAAAGTAACCAGATAAAAAACAACATCACATATAGGGGAACAATGATTCAAATAACTGCAGATTTCTCACCAGAACCATTGAGGGCAAAAGGAAGGGATACCATATTTTCAAAGTGCTAAAAATAGACTGCCAACCTAGAATTCTATATTGTGCAAAAACATCCTTCAGGAATAAAGGCAAAAAATAAAGATATTCTGAGATTAAAAAAAATGAAAAAAATTAGTCACCAGTCTAAAAGAAATAATGATGGAGTTTCTTCCTGTTGAAGGGAATGATGCCAGAGGGAAACTTGTGATTTCAGGAATAAGGAATGAGCAACAGAAATGGTAGTTACCTGGATAGATACATTAGACTATTTTTCCCTTAGTAAGTTTATCAAAAGGGCCATGTGGCACTACTGAAAGCAAAAATTATAACATTTTTCTGATGGTGTTTTGATATATTTAGATGTATTGGGTTGGCCGAAAAGTTTGAGGTTTTCCTTAAAAAACCCGAACGAACTTTTTGGCCAACGCAGTAATACATATGGGCATTACAACAAAAAGGGGGGAAAGAAAAAAAAACTCTACAACTATAAGATTTCTATAGTTTACTAGAAATGATAAAATATTAACTGTAAGTAAACTGTGAAAAGTTATATATGTATACTGTAATCCCTAGAGCAACCATGAAAAGTATTACAGAAAGAGATACAGATACAGATACAACCTCCAATGGGCAAACTAAAGTAGAATACGAAACAGTATTCAAAGAATCCAAAAGGAGGCAAAAAGAGAAAATGGGAAAGCAAAAGGAAGGGTAGAACAGAAAACAAATAATAAAATGCAGACCTAAGAAACATAATAACTGCATTAACTGCAAATGGTCTCACCACACCAATTAAAGGACAAAGATTGTGGTTGCCAGGGCTGGGAGCAGAGGGGAATGGAGACTGACTGCTTAATGGGCATAGGGTCTCTTTTTGGGATGATGAAAATGTTTCGGAATTAGACAGTGGTGATGAATGCACAATATTGTGAAGGCAATGAAAACCACTGAATTATATATTTTAAAATGGTTAAAATGGTGAATTTTATCTCGATAAAAAAATTAAAAGGATGGAAAAAAATGTATCACACAAATACTAATTAGGACAAAGTTGGAGCTCTAATATTACATGATTTTAAGGTAAAGCTTGTGTTATCAAGATATTTTGGTATTCATGAAAGGAAAGACACATTGATCAATGAATCAGTATAGGAAGTCCAGAAACTGACCCATATTCATATATCGATTAGCTTTTTACAAAGATGCAAAGGTAATTCAATGGAGAGTAGACAGTCTTTTCAACAAATGATGAAGGAATAATTGGCATCCTTAAAAAAATTGAACTTCAACCTATAAACACTTTTAACAAAAATTAACTCAGAATGTATCATAGATCTAAATGTACAATGAAAACAAAACACTTAGAAGAAAATACGGGAGAAAAGTCTTTGTGACTTTGGAGTAGGCAAAGTGTTTTAGATAAAACACCAAAAGTAGGAGCCATAAATGGAAAATTTTGATAT
The DNA here is from genome assembly GCF_028021215.1 of Eschrichtius robustus. Classification (NCBI taxonomy): domain Eukaryota; kingdom Metazoa; phylum Chordata; class Mammalia; order Artiodactyla; family Eschrichtiidae; genus Eschrichtius; species Eschrichtius robustus. The sequence continues at coordinate 127,707,232 of NC_090825.1, forward strand.
GTTGAACTTCATCAAAATTAAAACTTTTTCTCTATGAAAGACAATGTTAAGAGAATGAAAAGACAAGCTACAGACTAGAGAAAATATTTGCAAATTACACATCTAATAAAGGATTTGCATTTGGCATATATAAAGAATTTTTAAAACTCAGCAATAAAAGACAACAACTCAGTTCTTTAAAAATTCGCAGATTTGGGGCTTCCCTGGTGGCGCAGTGGTTGAGAGTCTGCCTGCCGGTGCAGGGGACACGGGTTCGAGCCCTGGTCTGGGAAGATCCCACATGCCGCGGAGCACCTAGGCCCGTGAGCCACAATTACTGAGCCTGCGCGTCTGGAGCCTGTGCTCCGCAGCAAGAGAGGCCGCGATAGTGAGAGGCCCGCGCACTGCGATGAAGAGTGGCCCCCACTTGCGGCAACTAGAGAAAGCCCTCGCACAGAAATGAAGACCCAACACACCCAAAAATAAATTAAAAAAAAAAAATTAGCAGATTTGAACACTTATACCAAAGACGATACACAGATGTCAAATAAGCCCATAAAAAGATGCTCAAACTCGTTGGTCATTAGTAAAATGCAAATTAAATCACAATCAAATAGCACTACACACCTATTAGAATGGCTAAAATTTAAAAAAACACTAAAACACAGATAAGAACTAGCAAAGATGCAAAGGAATTCTAACACTCATACATCCGGTGGGAATGCAAAATGGTATAGCAATTCTGGAAAACTGTTGGGCAATTTTCTATAAAGTTAAACATACATTAACATGTCACCTAACAAACCTACTCCTAGAGAAATGAAAACGTATGTTCACACAAAACCCTGTACACAAATGCTTACAGTAGCATTACTCATAATCGTCAGAAACTAGAAACAACCTAAATGTCCTTAAACAGGTGATGGTTAAACAAATCGTGGTACTGCTCACACAGTGGATGCTCAGCGGTAGAAAGCAGCAAGCTCCTGATGCGTGCAACCACGTGGATGACTGTACATGCAGCTAAATGAAAGAAGCCAAGCTTAAGAGGTTACATACCGTATGATCCCATGTGGATGGCATTCTGGAAAAAGTGAAACAACAGAGACAGAGAACAGAAGGTGGATGCCAGGGGTTAGTGGGAGTGGGGGGAAGTTGACTACAAGAAGGGCAGCACAAGGGAGCTTTTTATGGTGGGGGAATTGTTCTGTGTTCTGATTGTGGTGCATCTATGACTCTGCACTTCTCAAAACTTAAAGAGATGTACACCAAATAAAAGTGAATTGTACTGTATATAAATTAAAAGTAAACTTAAAAAGCATAGAGGTACAAGAGGTACAAACTACTACTTGCAAAATAAATGAGTCACAGGTATGAAATGTACAGTACAGGGAAAACAGTCAATAACTATGTAATATCTTTGTATTGTGACATTTATCGTAACTAGACTTACCATGGTGATCATTTTGAAAGCCATAGAAATATCGAATTACTATGTTGTAAGTAACAGGAACTAACATAGTGCTGTAGGTCAATTATAAATATAATTAACACTATTCTATATATGAAAATTAAGTAAATCCTGAGTTTTCATCACAAGGAAAAAAATTTTTTTCTATTTCTTTAATTATGTATCTGTATGAGATCATGGATGTTCACTAAACTTATTGTGATAATCATTTCATGACATATGTAAGTCAGCTCATTATGCTGTACACCTTAAACTTATACAGTGTTGTAAGTCAATTATACCTCAATAAAACTGGAAGAAAAAAATTATACACAGCACTATCCTTCCTCAAGTGTGGCAGTAGAGACTATATAATAATCCATTGTAAATAAACTGTACTTTCCAGTTTAAAACTCCTTTATGTTTCATAAAAGTCCTGTAATTTAAGTTGTACACCTCCATTTATCTTGATTTTTAAAGATTAATAAATACATGTTGATATGAAGATAAATGTTTAACAAATGTACTGGGACAGGAATAAAACTCTCCTGACTGCTCTAACCTCTCTGCTATAACCTACTTTCTCCTGCTGGTCCAAAGTGAGGTCAGAGGTTAGTTTCTCCAGCTGACCCAAGTGAGGTCAGGGGTTAGTTTCTCCCGTGCACACAGAACCCAGAGCTCCCAGCTCCTGTTCAGAAGGCCACCCACAGCACCTTGCAAAGTCTACCCCAATTGAAACCTTACCACACCAATGCTTTCAAATGAAAAAACGGCTGTTCCAAAGAAGAGCGAGTACGTCTTCCAATTTGCTACCAGTGGCAAGTGGCTGGGGTCTGGAATTCCCTATGGGGGAGAGAAATGTGGTAAAGACATTTTCTCTCAAAGCATGTTTGGGCTCCCTTAAGAGAAGAGTATTCTGAGAGTAAAGCTGAATTATAAAAAAAATTGAATATCAAGAAATTCAGAAAACTTCAAAAGGAAGTAGGCAACAATCAGAGTTGATTTTAACACTTCCCAATACCAAAGAGCCAGAGGAAAGAAAGATTAAGGTATTATCAAAGTACTGAAGGATCAGGGATCTCACAGAGGGAGTCTGGTTTATCAGAATCCTCCAGAAGAAAATCTTCCACACCACAGTTTAGTACTAGCCTAAAGTGCCCAAGAACACTTTGAATGTACCAGTGGTTATAGATGTTGGAAATTACTGTGACTATAGTTACAGTGACATTCTAGGGAGCCCAAAGTAATTAGTTAAATATGAAAGTCCCCTTTTCTTCTTCAATGAGCTGTAAATAGAAGGAGAAGAAAGTGTGTGGAATAAATATTTTATGTACCCTGTGACCTAGTATGTGAAAATAATGACAGAACAATTTCTCTAACTGAGCAACCTCTGGAATAGTCCAAAAATAAATCAGAGGTAGCTATTTCATTGGGGAATTCAATTTTGTAGAATCTATCAATATTGCCTTAAGACTTATCTGTGGTTATCCTAAAATATTTGGCTAATCTGTTATTTTTACTAAATTCCATGGACAAAATAACGTTTTTTTCTTGTGACTTCTGAAAGAGGAAAACATCTTGAAAGGTATTAGGCATGCCAAGGGTCTTCTGGATTTAAATTTCTATGTAGGCTTGTCCATTATAAAATGAAAATTAGAAAGGAGAGAAAAGTGGGAAACTGAGGGAAAATGAATATCCATACTCAACTTCAAAGATGTGTGATTTACACCACGATAGATTTGTTTGTGGTCTTTCAAGACTTTCTATTTATACCTCTGTGACTAAATATTAGGTGTTGTTCTTGTTTTCTCTTGAGTTCCCTAGGGGTAATTTTGCAATTACTTGGAATTATAGCTTAGAGGATGTAAGACTAGTTCAATAAGGTTTAGCTGTGGTAGAAAATCCTGCTTTTTATCTGCCTTTTGCTGCTATCCAGCCATTACAGGAATGGTCTATAGTTAACCAATCAAGATATTTTCCTTGCAAAGCATAATTTTTTTCTAAAACCAGGATTTGACATAAAACGAGTATTGGAGAAGGAACATCAAAGAGGAGATACCCAGAAAAATGAGAGTGCACAGAGACATCTTTGTGGAAGAAATGCTACAGTAAAGTGGGTTCTAAGCTGACGAGGGGAGTGCATACCTATCTACCCTCAGGGCTGGCCCCAGGTGTCAGTCTGTCATTGATAAAAGGCTCCGCCCACTAGAGGAGTGAGGAGTGTGGTGTGCTAACCTGGATGATGGACTGGGCGATGATGATCAAGCTGACCAGCATGGTGATGTTGGCCAACAGGGAGAAGATGGTCAGAACCCTGAGGTTCCGGATGAGGACTATCAGCACCAGGAGGGGCAGGAAGGCGAGCATGTAGAGTTGAGAGTCCACGGTGGGCGTCAGGATCACTGTCCCGTTGTAATGGCAGTTGTTGGTTGTGCTATTAACCGCTTCCACTACCTGGGAGAGGAATGGGAAAAGCAAGGGGAAGATTCGATGAATCTTCTGGCCACATGATTAGCTGAGTGCCTGGCCCATAATCAGACTCCCTCACAAAGAGCTAGCATGTCTCACGTGCCAGGGTCTCAGAGTGAGTGAGAGTGACTTTAGGACTTCTTACTGCACATCTTCTGCACCATACTTCCTCAACAGAAGCTGCAGAAATAACTTCAATAAAAAACAAACTTAATAAACATAAATACCTAAACTTAGAGTGGCTATTTGTTAGCTTTTGGCAACGCAGAATCCATTCCTCCTGAGTTTGATTTATTTTTGGTGCATTCTCTCCCACATGAATACAACCTTGGTGGACTGTAAATCACAATCATGTGGCAGAGTCAAAGCACTGCCTTTGACTCAAGCAGAGGCACTCCCTGGAATATGGAAAATCTCTCCCTGGAATATGAATCTAAATAACAAGCAAAATGACACAAGGCAGACCTAGAAAAGGGTAAACAGTAATTATGAGAGGGAATCCCTGAGAAGACTGCTCATGAGTTCTATCAACATCCCCCTAGCTGCCCTGGTTCCTGTTCCTGTCCTTTTCTGAGACCCATTTTTTTTTTTTTAAGTTTTCTCTGTCATTTTGGAAGTTAGCTAATATTCTTCCACTAAACTCATTCTCTGCTTAAGTTCCACTGAATCTGTTTCTTTTGCTTATAACCAAAAAAGCTCATCACTTACTGTTTCTTAATTGGACCAACATTGACATTTTGAGTGAAAGAACTCTTCCTTGTGAGCATTTGACCATTCATTGCAGGACATTTAGCATCTCTGGACGCCACCCAGTAAAAGGTATTAGCATCCCCACGTCATTGCGACAAACAAGGAACACCCCCTGCACACTGTACAAATACCTCCCAGCAAAGTGGGGGTAGGAGGGAGGGTACCACCCTCCTTTGGAATCAGCATGACTTAATGGCTACAGTCTTATTGTGCAAGCAACACAGTCCACTGCAGAACAATTAGAAACTAGATTTAAGCAAGAAGAAAATGTAAAATCAATGATAATCTCAGTACCTATGGGTAGCCATGGTAATGCCTTGCAATATATTCATTTGTACATTTTCTATGCAGTATCACAAATTACATGTATTACACGCACCCTTTTTATTTTACAAGACTGAAATTATAGTATACACACTCTTATTTTGAAATCTCCTTTCCGGGACTTCCCTGGTGGCGCAGTGGTTAAGTATCCGCCTGCCAATGCAGGGGACACGGGTTCGATCCCTGGTCCGGGAAGATACCACATGCCACGGAGCAACTAAGCCCATGTGCCACAACTACTGAGCCTGCGCTCTAAAGCCTGTGAGCCACAACTACTGAGCCCGTGTGCCACAACTACTGAAGCCTGTGTGCCTAGAGCCCTGCTCCGCAACAAGAGAAGCCTCCACAATGAGAAGCCTGCGCACTGCAATGAAGAGTAGCCCCCCGCTCACTGCAACTTGAGAAAGCCCATGCACAGCAACGAAAACCCAACACAGCCAAAAATAAATTAATTAATTAATTAAAAAAAAAGAAATCTCCTTTTCATTTAACACATCATGAATACTTAAATAAATCATTAAGTCTTGTTATTTTCTGATTCCTCACTACAGTAGGAAAAATACTTGGAACATTAGCCAGGTATTCAAGGCCTTCCATAAATGGACCCATTCAACTGTGAAAGCTCTTCCTCTCCCAAGGCCCACACCTTCTTCTACAACCACTTGTATTGCCTCTCCTGAGCAAGTCCTGTACATTCCTGCCTTCAGGTGTTTATTCCTCCTCCCACCTTGGCTGCCACTACTTCTCCAACCTGCCCTTCAATGCCCAGCTCAGGTGCATCTCCTCAAGGGAGCCTTCTCTTGCTCCAATGATCTCTCCTGCTCCCATACATTTCTGCCCCTTAGCTCACAATTAAGCATCCCCAACCTCAGGGTGTTAGTGGAGTCCTGACCCAACACCGACATATTATATTGATATTTAGCTTTTTATATGTCTTAGAGCACATCCCACTTAGTCTGAAAACTCCTTGAGATAATGCTTAGCTTGTCTCTAGACAGATGATTGATAAAGTTCTGCTAATGTCAGATTGATTTCCAAGCAGCAATCTGGCAATTAAGAGCCTTCAAATCAAATTCCTTGACCCAGTAATTTTACTTAAAAAATACATATACTAAAGTAATAAAGGGTTGTACAAAGACTTGTACAGATTATAGTAGAAAAACAGAAAATATCAGATGATAAAAGACTAAGTCATCTGTACGATGGAAAATTCTAAAACTATTAAAAATTACACTAAAAAATTGAAGGACATTGAAAAATGCTAATCAGTTAATACTCATTTAAAACAATCCATGAGTGGTTGGATTAAGAATAATTTTGTTTTATTTTGAGAAGCAGTATAGCATAGTGTTTAAAAACTTGAGCTGTGATGTTAAAAAGGCCTGTGTTTTTAACCTTTGTTCTGTGACCATATTTATATACATTATAGAGTTCATAACATCAGTTTTCTCATCTGTAAGATGGGAATAACCATAGTACCTACTCTGATAAGACCATGGAGAGAATTAAATGAGGGAAAGCTTATAAAATGATCAGCACTGTACCTGACACATAATAGAAGCCAATTCTGAATTCTCACTATTTTTTTCCTTCTTTTAAATTTTTTTTTTACATTTCCAAATTTCTGGTAGTACTATAAACAGAAAAAGAGCCCTGAAGAATAGTTTTCTTTTTTAAGCTTATTGATTAAGGATAGCCTCTGTTATTACCCACATTACTTTGCTCAAATTGCTCCAAGATAACTATTGGGTTAGATCAGAAGAATTTCTCGGGGACAAAAAACTGTTAAACCAAGGAGATTAAACAGCTAAAGGTAGATAAGGATGGCCCAAAGATTAGGTATCATTCAAAAAGACCTATATCAGTTTAAGAAGAGTTAAGGATGATTACGTACCAAGGCAGGACGACTGACAAAATCCAAGGTTACTTCCAGCTCAATTTTAAAGACCAACCTTGAGGACAGGTCCAGTTTTAGAGAAAACTCTTGGACAAAGGGTACTGTGGATAAAGTAATCACTTACAGAAATCTGCAGATACGTGAACTGGGGGAAGCCTGGGTTCTTTGATAACACTCAGTTTAACTTTCTTCATTGTATGATGAGGACACTAGGGCCCAAAGAGAAGAAGCTATTTGTTGAACAACTAGAAAAAGAGGACCCTCCTTTTCCATGTTCTTTTCCCTCCCACCTTCTCTAGAAGACTCTACCTGTTTTAAATTATCAGCCAGAAACACAATGTACACGCAGCAGAAGCCCATCTGGGTGACTATAAGAAAGAAGCTCACCATACGCCTGAAAGAGAGGAGAGAGAGAAAAAGAAAAAAAACTTGTTATAAAAGAAGAGCTGGCTTGTCATTTCCGTTTCTGTTCCCAGGGGTTGGTGACCCTCGACCAGCACCCTCGGTCCTGCTACCACAATCAACAATGGGGCAGTAGAAGGGACGTAACAATAGTTCTTTGAAAAACATGTTTCTCAACCACCTCCACACTCTCAACTCAGCAGTGGTAAAATTCTTCATCCTCAGGAACCTTGCCCCATACCCAGGTTCTGTGTTGATACTAATTGATGTAAGGCAGTAGGCACAACATATTAGCAATCATTAAAATTTTTTCCTACCATGTACCAGACACCGTATTAAGCACTGAAGATACACAGACAAATAACACGTGTTCTTTTCCTCTAGTGGTTTAGAGACTAGTGGGTGAGATGGATAAAAAATAATATGGCGGGACTTCCCTGGTGGCGCAGTGGTTAAGAATCCACCTGCCAATGCAGGGGACATGGGTTCGATTCCTGGTCTGGGAAGATCCCACATGCCGTGGAGCAACTAATCCCACGTGCCACAACTACTGAGCCTGTGCTCTAGAGCCTGTGAGCCACAACTACTGAAGCCTGCACACCTAGAGCCCGTGCTCTGCAACAAGAGAAGCCACCGCAATGAGAAGCCCGTGCACTGCAACAAAGAGTAGCTCCCGCTCGCCGCAACTAGAGAAAGCCCGCATGCAGCAACGAAGACCCAGTGCTGCCAGAAATAAATTAATTAAAAAAATAATAATATGGCACTAAGGGCCATGGTAAAAAGGGCATTTTACCCGAATTAAAGAGCAGACAGCCTTCTTAGAAAAAACCAATACCTGAGCGGGAGTCCCCTGGGAAGAGGAAGAAAGAGAGTGAGAGAAGAAAAAAAGGAATAAAGAGGAGGGGCAGATGGCGAAGAAGTAGTGAGGAAAAAGCATTTCAGCAGAGGGATTAGGCAGATTTCTCTAGCTGCCATGTGGAGAGTCCATTGGAGGGGGCAAGACTGAGGATGGGAAGACCAGATAATGGAGGTGAAAGATGGCAGCCACCTGGACAAAGACGTAGCTGTTAGGGTGAGAGAACTGAAAGCATTTTAAGAGATACTAGGGAACTAGAACTTACAGAACCTGGTGACCACCTACATCTAGGGGAAGGAAAAAGGAAATGACTTAAGGTGAGTGACAAGTTTTTGGCTTGGACAACAAAATGAACTGGGAAACTCAGAAGGAAGAACAGGTTTTAGGGGAAGGGGAAGAAATGGCACATTCAGTACCTGAATTGTTGAGCTTGAGGTTCCTACAGGAGACATTCAGGAGACAACCACATACTGGGGTCTGGAAATGTTGATTTGTCAGTGATGGATAAAGCCTTGAGAAGGCAAATTAGTGTTGGAAAGTGTGCAGAGTGAGAAGAGAAGGCAGCGTTCCAAACCCTAGAGAACACCAACATTTAAAGGGAGGATAGAAACGAAGAAGCCTGCAAAGTAATGACCAGAGAGGTAGGTAGGAAACTAGGATGAAAAAGGGTTTAATAGAAGCCAAGTGAAGAGAGAATGTTTGAAGAAGAGAACAGTCAATTGTACCCACTGCTGCTGAGAGGTTCTCTAGGGCAAAGAAGGTGCAACAGGGAGGTCTTTTAGGACACTGGTGGAAAGGACTTCAGTAGAAGTACAGGACAGGAAAGCCAGGTGACCCATGAAGGAGGTGTGAATGGGGTGTATGGACGTAAAATTAGAGGGTGGGCTATTCTTTCATAAAGCTAGAGTGTGAGTTCCAGTCTTGAAGGTGCCCATTTTGTTCATCGTTGTAAACCCACTGCCTAAAGCACTTCCTGACACACTGCAGGTATTCAGTATATATCTGTTGAATAATCAGATAATGAATATGAGATAGAGGACGATATAAGGTCCAGGAGGCTTTATTAATTTATTTTATTGTTTTTAAGATGGAGATACATGAACACATTTCAGTGTTGAGAGGAAGAGCCCATAGTTCAAAAAAGAAGTTCAAGTTATAGGAGAGGAGATAATTAGTGGAGGGAAATTCCTAAATAGAGCAGGAAGATCTACCTTACGTGCCCAACAATAAGTAGAAGGATCTGACGGGTTGCGACAGGCAAAAGCCACCTCTTGAGTCACACAATTGGGAAAATACTGGAAGTCATCCCATAGCCTTACTAGTCTGCTCATAGGCTGAATTTATTAATTCAGTATGTGAATGGGCTTTGGGTCAAGAGACATGCCAGACCCATGATGCTCATGGGCAAGGCGCACCTCAGGTAGTGCAGTTTGGGGTATCACAGTTCAAGAGAGACTTTGATAATCTAGAGGTGAGTAGAAAAGAGTAGACAGACAGGGTGGGGAGAGGTGGGAAAACAAAGACAAAAGAGTAGATTTAGTCCCAAGTACCAGGAGACAGGCGTTGACTGTTTCCATCATCTCCAAAAGCAAAAAAGTGGAGGCTGCAGGAGGTAGACTTCAGCTCACCAAGGAACCCTCAACGTCTTGGTCTTTTTCTCTCTTTTCTTCTCACTATATACTCTCTCCCTAAGAGACCTCTTCTGTCCCCTGGCATCATAGCTGATGACTTCAGTGTCTCCTGCATGAAGACAGGTTCAAACCTATACATATAACTACCCACTTGACATCTCTGCTTGAATATGCAAAACACAAGTCATCAGAAGCCTGAGTCAACCTTGACTCTTTCTTTCCTCTCCCCACAACCCTGGGATCCAAATCATGACCAAATTCACTTTTCTCCATCCCCACTGCCACCAGCTTGGACCCAGCCATCACTGTCACCTGCCTGGACATTGTCAACAGCCTCTTCATGGGTCTAACTCTATTCTTGCTCCCTTACAATTTCTTCTCCTTACAGAAGCCAGACAGATCTTCAGACAATGCGAATATGATTAAAACAGGAAAGCCGCTGATTAAAACCCTCCAATGGTTTCCTGGTTGCTTTTAAGAAAAGAACAAGACCTTGAAGAGGGTCTAAAATGTACACCTTGTTTGGGCCCTTGGATCCTTCTTCAGCATCATCTCCCTATCTGCCCTCAAGCTACCTGGTCGTTCTTTACCCTGAAACTGTCACATACTCCCTCTTGCTTCAGGACCTTCATAGCTTGCTCCTCTTCCTGGAAGGCCCTTCAGGCTCCTGCCCACTTTTCCCTAGGTAATTCCTCATTTCTAAGAATGCCTTCCTTCAGAACTCATCTCAACTGTTCCATCCTAGGAAGCGTACCTGAACCTACGTACATCTCCTTACCTGCTTGGTAGCAACTAGTGCTTCTTTCCTTCATGGTACTTATCCCAGTGGCTATTAAGTAACTGTGTCCTAAACTGTTTAAGGTCTGTGTTTCCCATTGGACTATGGATTCTGCACGGGCAAAGCTTTGTTTGCCTTGTTGCCCACAGTATTTCTAGGGCCTGGTACATAGTCGCAACTAGATAAATGTGGTTTAATAAAAAAGTGAATGATATTCAAGTTGCATAGCAAAGGAATGAGAACCCTGTATATACAAGGAGCGGGGCTGGATCAGGAAGACTGCCATTGAATCCCTTTCATGTGAAGTCCAGTGTTCTGTGTTACACGAGCCAACTTTCCAGGGAAGAGAGCATCCCTGACAGCCGCACGTCCTCCCTACTTTGGGCAAAGCAAGACCAAGGTACCTTCCCCAGTGGGCGTGGTTCCGGAGCCAGGTGCTGGGGCTGCCTTCTAGTCCGTGCATCACCGTGTCCCCGTAGTCCATAAAGGGCTTGTTCAGTCTGCAGGAGAGACTGCATACAGTTACCAAGAGGCAGTTTAAATTAAGATAATATACTGAAAAGTCAGGAGACGCATAGCAAGACAGAACCCAGCTAGAATGGAAAGAACACTGGGGCAGAAACCCAAGTTCTAGTTCAGGTTTTGACACCTGGTGGTATTTCCTTGGTGGCTTGTTTTCCTTACATGTCAAGTGGGACGGTGACTATATAACATGGGTAATAATACACACCTTGCATGGGTACAGTAGTTCTCATATCCTTGATCCCACTGGATCCTCATGACAATTCTCTGAGGCAGGGTTAGGCATGGATTGTTTATGCCCAGTTTATAGATGAGCCAAACAGATAAGCACAATGGCCTGATTGAGATCACCTAATGAGTCATGTGGTAGAGCTTCATTTAGCTCCCTGCCCCAAATGCTTTTCTCTTTTTCTTGGCCTTGTTGGAAGAAATTAAGAAGTGAACTCTTGTTATATGTGGGATGCTTCTGGGATGTCCCTGAGAACCAAGTACCAAAGGAAGTGACAAGAGGACGGTGTTTTCCTCACCTGTGGCAGAAGCGCTGGGCGCACCTGACCAGGATGTGCATACAGTGGCAGGAGATGAAGCCCATGGCCAGCAAACTGAGAGGGCCCATCTGGAGGAAGGGCCAAGGGGCAAGGGAAGAGAGAAGAGAATGGACTTGTGAATAACTCGGCCAGGAGAGATTTGGTAGTGCAGATATTATTCCGAACTCCAAGAATTTTCTAGCAAACTGGTTTGCAAACCCTTTTTAGCAGTAACAGCGATTCTTTCTTTTCTTTTTTCTTTCTTGAAGTATACTTGACTTACAATGTTATCTATTCTTGCAAATATGCTCTCAAGTCGTACTCCGGGAAAGTGCAAAAGGCAGTCACAGTGGGGTACGGTGGAAGGAGTAAGGGCTCAGAACTGTGGTCCTCAGTGGCCTCTGAGGTGCCCCTGGGAGCTAGTGCTCTACAGAGCACAGCTGGAAAACCAGTCATAGTCCAACCCTTGCATTCCACAGGGGAGGAAGCTAAGGCCTGCACAGTGGACAACTGGCTTGCTGAGGCCACTCAAAGCCTGTGGCAGGGCCAGAACTCAAACCTAGGCTAGATATCTAGACTCCAAGTCTGGACCAAGCTGCCTTTCAGAAAGATTGCTCACTGTAGGCCACTATAAACCTTTAGAGGCTGTCCTCGTACCTCCTTGCTACCATCCAGTTGTACTGGCCCCACCTGTGGCAGCCCCTCTTACCAGGATGCCTGCATTCTTCGTAGCCAGGGGTAGTCCCAGGATCCCTGTGCCTATGTTACCTTTCACCAGGTGAACCAAGGTCTGGAATGCTCTAAAGGAGAGGAAAAAGACATGAGCATGTGGGTGTGCAGAGGTGAGGAGATCCAACAGGCATTCTGTCCCAGTGTGCCCACACCAGAGTTGAGCTGGATAGGTGGGCTCCTGGTTGTCTCTCAGTCTCCACGGCCTTTGCTGGCACTCTGGGTCTCATGTAGGGTGACCAACCGTCCCAGTTTGCCCAGAACTGTCCTGGTTTTATCAGCTAACACTCAATATATGCCATTAGAACACTTACTATATAACAGACATTATGCTAAGGATTACATGTATTATTCTCATTTAATCCTCTTGTCAAGACAAGGAAGTAGGTTATTGCCCTTATTTTGCAGATGAGGAAACTGAGGAATAGAGATTTTTTAAAATGACTTATCTAAGGATATATTGCGGAGCCAGAATTTCAACCCAGAACTGCCTCAGAGTCTTTGTTCTTCATCCCACTTCTACTGGACTGCCTCCCGGAAAGGAGCCCAGAGAGATGGGTTAAAGGGACAGCCCCATTTCATAATTGAGGGAAGTAAGGCTCAGAGAGGGCAGCAAACAGCCCAAGGTCATAATACTGGTAGCAGATATAGGACTGAACTCAGAGAAAAGGAGAAAGGGCAGGCAGCAAAGAGAAATCATTGTGACTTCTGAATGAAGAGGCCAAATGACTTGGTCCCCAGATGGGGTCTGTTGGGACAGGCTTATTTAGGGTTTGGGCTCCAGAGGGATTTTTTTTTCCCTCAGGCCAGGACATCAAACTGGGGAATGGCAAGTCTCCTCCTACCTCCGGCAAAAACAAAACACAACACTCAGACTTTTAAGACAGATGTGAAGGTGGTCCAGAAGACAAGGTCTAAGCCACCCGGGGTGAAGTTCTAGGGAGGTATCCTCTCTGGCGGTGAATTAACAAAACAACCTATTTTTACACCTCTTTGTACCTGGACGAGGTTAAACTAAGATGAGTATCGGGTTAACATTTATAACTTGAGAAACCTTGGAAATTCCCCAGGAGAGCCTTCCAAGTGAAGAGACTTACTGTGAAGAACAGCAGAGGTATTATGGAAGGAGCCTGGTCTCTGGGGTTGGACAAACCAGGGATTAAAACCCAAGGCTGCACTTCCCTGGTGGTCCAGTGGTTAAGACTCCACGCCTCTACTTCGGGAGCATGGGTTTGATCTACTACTTAACTAGCTGTGTTATCTTGGGCAACATGTCCACTTTGCTGAGCCTCTATGAATGTTAGGAGGAATATTTTTGGAAGAACTGCCCCAAACATTCAGGGATTAATATAAATGTTCTTTATATTAATCCCTGAATCCTCTAGCTTCCTGAGGATCTGCCATTTGTTAAGGGTTAAAGGGAAAAACTGTGGGAGAAAGAGGGTGGAGAGTCTCTGCGTCCCTTTCTCTCTCCCTGTGGGTGTCAACATCGCTGATTGAGCACTGCACCCCACGGCCCTCCAATGATGGGCTTGTTTTGCAACTAGGGTCAAAGGGTCACTTGGAAATTTCTAACTAAGGGACTTAGGACATCAGAATTTAACTTTGGGTGACTAAGACAACTTAATAATGTGGTGAGTTGTGCAAAGCACTGGGCTGGGAGGCAGGAGACCTGGGTTCTAGCCTTAACTCCTTTGGTGACTTCGGAACGTCACTGTAGTCACAGTAGTCGGCTTACGGGCACTAAGCTTGGGGGCTTCCTGCACAAATCGCCTTTGCAGCCACCCTGGGGAGGAGCCAACTGTTATTCCACAGGGGAGAAATTAGAGTACTAAGTTCTATCACTTGCTCAGGCTGGTAAGTAGCTGAAGTGGGAATTCAAACCCCGGTGAGCTAACTCCATAGGTACCATGCTTACCCAACCTGTTTATTACCTCCCTCCAAGCCAGGAGCTAGTTCTGACTTGCTTTCTTCTCTGATTCTTAAGTAGCTAAAATTGCCATCAAACCATATCTTATTGGGTTGGCCAAAAAGTTCGTTTGGGTTTTTCCATAAGATGTCACTATTCCAACCCAACCGTTCAGGACTGGTTCCCTCAAGGCCTCCGATGGAGAAATAGCCCACCTCAGCAGTGGATGCCCCAAGGCCTGGAGATCTCACCCTCAGGATCCTGAATTCTTAGCAACCCTGGGGGACTAGCCCTGGGGCAAGTGAACCCGGTCACGACGTCAGTCATTGTGTCCATCCCTGAATGGTCCTGCAGGGTGGCAGTGGGAGGAGCTTTGCCTGCCTCTTTCTCCCTCTTTGCTGCACACTCTCCCCCAACCCACACAACACTCAACCTTTCAGATGTAACTGCCACAGGCAACCTCCTTAAATTCACACTGCCAACAATGTGTCCCCATTTTGCATATGGGGAAAACTGAGGCTTCGAGAAAGAAGGAGCAGACTCACACCTTGGATGCAAGTGACCTTTCTACTACACCGACAGGGTCAACGTTTTCTTCATAAAGCTGCGGAACCTGACCACCACGCCAGCCAGTCGCCCCACCCATTTTTCCTCAGTGAACTAGCCATGCTGCTTTAACGGTGGAGGCGAAGGGAGCTGGAGCTTGGCGTCCCTGCCGAAACTCTTTCAGTACACCCCTCCTTATCACGGTTTGAAAGCCTCACGAGTGAACCCCCCCTCTTCCCCCCAAACACACCCCAGGGAGGTGGAAGAAACTAGACTCTTCTACATACTGTGCTTCTGATGTCGTCACTGCAGTTGTCAATGGAAGTAGAGGCCCGGGTAACCGCAGGAAGGAGGCAATGCTTGGTCGTCTGTGGTTTTAGCTCAAGTGTCACCTTCTCCACCAAGAAGCTGGGGATTCTGCCCCCCTCCCGGACATTATCAGGACTGGCCAGGAGCAAAACTGACTCTAAGGCTATACTTCAATTAAAAACAAACAAACAGACAGACAGACAGACTCCAGGGCCAGCACTGGAGTCCAGCCCCCATCCTGCCAATGAGCCAGTGCGTGGCCTGGGGTAACTTGCCTTAGTTTCCCCACCTGCACATGTTGGGGGCTAGATCACTCTATCCTAAGGGCTTTCTGACAGTCTCCCCTCCTGCCCCTTTAAGTTCTCAAGTTGACTCAGCCTCTGACTGCACCTTTTGCAGCTTTGGTTTCCCCAAGGTTGCATGATGGGTTGGGGGTCAGACACACCCCCCTCAGGTTTTTTGCCACTGCAAGCTTCCAGGCTGGAAGGCAGAACTGGGGATGGCAGAAAAGAGCACTCACGTTATGCCCTTGGTCGTCTCCGAGTCCGGCGACTCAGAAGGGCTTCCATCCAAGAAACCGGAATCCTTGTCCTGCAACTTCTTGGCACTTTCGAAAGAGGACTTGAGGTCCAGTTTGAGGTGAACAGCTCCCTGGGGACCACCGGCACTCTTTGTCATGGGCATGGCTGTTCACAAAGAGAGGGCTCCCGGTGATGGTGGGGTCTGCACTGAGCAGGAAGGTGTCCAGTCAGGTGCAAACCCCAGCTCAGCGGCTTGTGCCTTAGCAGGCGCTGGCCAAGTGGGAACGAGGCCCCACCCACCTCCGCTGGAGGGTGTGCCTCCTGCCCCGAAGAAGCCCAGTGGAAGAGGAGCAATGCCCAGGAGGAGGAGGAGAGGAGGGCAGGGGACTGGGGAGGGAGTCATCCCCGCTTACCTAGCAACAGTAACGGCAACAGCGACTATGACACTGATCATTTTGATAACTACTATTTATTAATCACTTCACTAAGGGATAGATGCTCTTCTAAGTGCTTTACCTACATTTTCTCACTTAGTCCTATAAATTAACTAATGAGGAAATCAGGCTCTGAACTAAAGGGACCTGCCTAAGGTCACATAGCTAAAAAAGTGACAGAGTAGGGACGAGAGCCCAACGCATCAGGCTTTTTAGCCAATAACCTATTTCTACATCCAAGAGAATATCTATCCCGCCCCGCCACCTCCGTTGGGGCAGGGGCTCCGCTTCTCACTGGCTGCATGCCTGCTCTAAGGCATCCTTCTGGGAGCTCCCCTTTCTTAAGCTGGAAAAAAAGGAGCACTTACTCACCTCGAACTGCTTCTTAGCTTCTGTGAGGCTCCAGGGAGAGAGGAGTGGGGATTCTTTTGGAAAGGGGCGGAGAGGCAGAGATTGTTCAACCCCCAGCCTAGCGCTGGCCTCAGGAGAGGGTGTGAGTTGCCTAAGGTCACATGTGGCAGTCAGGACAGAACTCTGCAGCTAAAGAAGGCTTTGGAGGTTTCTCTAGTGTTCCGTTCTCTGTCATTATCTCTGCTTCAGTGACAGATGAATGGGCCAAAATTTCCTCCTCCCTCAAAATTATAGCATTTACTCAAGCCATACCATTCCCCACGTCATCATCTCATGTGCCATGAGCTTTATTTAAATGGTCTCACAGCTAACTGGTAGCATTCGAGACAGATTTGTCTGGGCCCCTCCCTCACATGGGACCCTTTCCAAGGTCTTACATGCAATTTTGAATTTGTAATTTTGTGTTCTTTTTCTTAAAGAGGCTCTCTCCACCCCTTACTGCTACCCTCAATCCCCTTCCCAGTGGTATAAGCTTCAGACTCCACAAAGCCTGTCTACCTCTCTGGGTAGCACTGTTATTTTGTTTTTACAGATGTGGAAACTGAGGCTCAGGGAAGTAAAGAATAGCTTGCCCAAGGCCACAGCAAATCCTCTGCAGAGCCCAAACTCTACCCTAGTCAGATCTTTCTATCTCTGAAGGCTGAGGCTTTGACCACTACACTGACCTATTGGTTTGAATCCTTGCCCCACTCTTCAAGTTTCTTGCTCTGAATCAACTGAAACACTCACTGTGGTTTGAGAAACATCCTCTATTCCCTTGCCCAGCACCATTTAAGTGGCAGTATTCCTGGCCTGTGGGGTGGCAGAGATTCCATAATGTGATGCTAATCTCAGATCTCATCCACCGATAGATCTTTTTTCTTGTTCTGGCAACAAGATCAGTAAATAAGATTGTCTTGAGATGTTCAGATATAAGAGTAGTTCTTGGGACTTCCCTGGTGGTCCAGTGGTTTGGACTTGGCGCTTTCACTGTGGTGGTGGCCCCAGGTTCAATCTCTGGTCAGAGAACTAAGATCCCACAAGCTATGCGGTGCGGCCAAAAAAAAAAAAAAAAAGACTAGTTCTTGCTTTCCTCTCCAGGTTTGGAGAAGAACCCTGAGTTAATCTTCAAGCCTTTGGGAACAGGGCTGCTGGAATATCAGAATTTGGCTGGGGCCCTTCCCAGATATCATCACCTACAAGAAAACCTGCAGGGCACTGCCTGCAGACTTCCAACTTGTTGTACCACCTGTCAGCAGGCAAGAGGGATTCTTCCAGGATGAGAGCCTCCAAAATAATCCCTTCTAACACTGGTCCAGGCATCTGTAGCTCTGGGTTCCACTACAGCTCTACCATACAGCTACTGTGATCCTGGGAAAGGTATTGCTCCCCTTTCCCCCTTGGTGAAATAGGTGCTAGATTATAGAGGACCTCCGAGGGACTGAGGACCCCAGGGCCTGTGTTTTTCATTCCCACTGGATGCTGAGATGCAGGTCCAGCTCCTCTTGGGTTGGGGCACATACAACTTATGTGAGGACAGCCTAAACTGCCTGATCTCTCCATAGAAGGTGGAACAAATGGGATTTAAGTAATGAGAATCATTTATGACCCTTTAGAGTAAACAGAGAACCTTGTGTTTTTTATTCTTTCATCGCTGTTTGGAAAGTTGATGTGTTATCAGAATCATCTGGGGAGATAATAAAGCACACAGAGACCCAGACTTATTGAAGTAGGGAGAATTCAGGCCTTTTTATTTTTACCAAGTTCCCCAGGTGGTTCTGATACTGGCCAGAGTTTGAGTTCCACTACTCTATGGACTAGGAAGAATTGCCCCTCTTTAATAAATTAGAGAACTGAGGCAAACAGCTGGGGAATGCTTTGCCTGAGGTTGTATTGAGTTGGCCAAAAAGTTCGGATTTCTGTAAGATGTTACGGAAAAAGCTGAACGAACTTTTTGGCCAACCCAATATAATCTGGTGGAAATGAACACAAGTACTCTTTTGGGCTGGAAGTTAGGGACTTCAAAAACAACAATGAAACCAACACTCAGGTGGAATTTATTACCCCATCCTTGTTTCCTCAGGCACCTTTTCATAGCCTGTGGTTGTTTACTATGGCTCTCCTGTTGCCTAGATAAAAATGATAATACACTCACATGTGCCTAGCTCTAGACTAAGTGTGTTACATAAGGTAGGCACTCTTATTATCCTCATTAGATGAGGAAACCGAGGCTCAGAAAAGTTTACTTCACTTGCCTAAAGGCAGGGCTCTGATTTGAATCCAAGCCTCTGAAGCTGTAGTTTAGTTATTCCCATGTTCCCTTATATCCCTAGTGCATAGTAGAAACTCCAGAATTAGAACAAAACAAAACAAAACAAAAAAACCCCTCCCATGTACATAGTTTATGTGGTTCAAGACTTTGGGGTTTCATGCATCAATCAAACTTCCAAATGAATTTTAGGGCCTGCC
Organism: Eschrichtius robustus; assembly: GCF_028021215.1. Taxonomy (NCBI): domain Eukaryota; kingdom Metazoa; phylum Chordata; class Mammalia; order Artiodactyla; family Eschrichtiidae; genus Eschrichtius; species Eschrichtius robustus. The sequence goes on from NC_090825.1 coordinate 127,726,124, forward strand.
ATTCCACTTCTGCAAGGACTAGGCCATTAGCCACTGCAGTCGCCCACTGACAGTGCACCCTGAAGGAAATTCAGGAAGCATTCTGTGCTTTGACTGGCTCTAGATAGTTAAGATGCATATCTAAAGAATAATTTCAATGAACTCAGATGCTTGCATCTTCCCATACAAAGAAAAGCACTAAAATTGTTAGCTTGAGATGTGTGTTCTTTGTGATTATCTTTTGATGTTAGACTGTGTTTTTTTTTGTTTTTCCAGCAGAAAAACTCATATATCCTGGCGCCTCCCTTGTCTCTTTGGATAAGATACCTCAGAGGTATCTGAGAGGCTGTCTATTGGGCTATAGTCCTCAGTAAGGTCCCTGAATAAAACTTAACTCGCAACTTTTACGTTGTGCATTTTTCTTTCAGTCAGCAGTTTTGGTGACCATGAAAGGATTCAGAGAAGACTCTTCTCCTTTGAACTCTATGAGGATACAGAGTCTTGGTACTAGCAGAGGCCCCTTGTGCCTGTCTGCCTCCTCAGTGATTCCAGATGAATTTGGGTGAGTCTCTCCTGGATCTTGGATCTCCTGTTATTGGCTGATGATCATAAGTTTTATTTGTTGGTGGATAAACTCCTCCCTGTGAGGAGTAGGTCTTCCTTGAACTTAGTTTCAAGAAGAGGTACCTGGGTTGCCCCAGTTGAAAAACACTGAGTGGGTTTAGACTGAGTGATTAGGTAGGAGACCGGCCTGTTATTTTCCCTTGAATTGGCTACTTTAATTGGGTTTGTCAGAATAAAAGTAAAAGTGTTACATGAGCGTTTTCAGCTCTGAAGAAGAAAAGGGACATCTCCTCCCGGCCAGCAATGGCTTTCTCAGGCAACTGAGAAACTTGCAGGAGTGGTGGAGGCAAGTCCTCATACCAGGTAGCAGTCCCATAGGGAAACCCAGTTATTTAATTAAAAAAACTTGCTCCTCTGGGGAACCACGTATAAGAGCTGGCCACTCAGTGATCTGAGCAACCGCGGCGGTCTTAGATTGCCAGAGGGAAAAGCCAAGACATGTAAAAGAGCTGAAACGACTCTAGGGTGACACCTAGAGGAGTTAAGCTCACAGACAGCACCTTGGCCCACCACACAATCATCAGTAGCAGTTTTATCCTGACAAACCAACCCAGAATGGGAAACAAAGCTTTCAAAATAAAAAAAAAAAGGAGCAACAGATTGCCAACCTCCAACTAACACCCCAGCCTGGTTCATGTATGTTACCTGTGAAAATTATACTTACAAATGCTTACTTAATTGGGGAAAATATACTAAAGGAAACCTCAACCTAAAATGGCCAAATTGGGGTTCTTTTGACGTTCCAAAATTAATTTTTGTGTGTGTGTGTCTACAGTTAAAGAGCAGACTGAATGGAATGCTTATTTTGATTGGTATTTAAAAACATCTGGAAGAGGAAATGATAAAGTAACTTCTTTGTGGGAAACCAACCAAAAAATTGCTTGAAACAACATCAGAGTTTTTAAAAAGCTGCTAATGTTAACCCTGCCTCACTCTCTGCTCCTCCCTCATATCCTCTTTCATATGAACTGCCTGACCCAGATGCTATCACTCTCTCTCTTTCATCACCTTTGCCTCCTGCTGCTTCCTCTTTCCCCAGTAAAGGAGAAACTTGCATTTCTCTCCCCATGCCTTTAAGATGTAAATGTTCTAACTGATCTTTTTAGGCATTTTGTTCTGTGTTTCAAGAGCTTGGTCTCTGCCATCCAGAAGGTACACATACATTTGGCAGTCAGTCAAATAGACTGGGATTCCGAGCAGTCTCTTTGTGCCAATTTTCAGGGAAATTTATCAGAAGGGGTCCCAGCCCATAAGGAACCTATGTCATCTCAGCCTTTGTTGCATCGCCTCTACAATGCAGGCCTTTACTTTCTTAGACTACTTTGGGGAGTAAACTTTCTGGATCTTGTGAAGGCTGCATCTGTAACAGGGAAGAGCCAATTCTGAATCCATGTTGGATCTGTTTCTTTTACTTTAACCTTTGCTTTTCATTGTTTTTGTTATTATAATCACTGTCTAAGGCTGTAAGCATCCTGCCACAGGGTACCAAAGTGTCTTTGCTCAGCTCACAGAGAAACATTTTGACCCTACCCACCTGTGAATGGCTGCAGAAAAGAAGAAATTAACAGATCTCCTCCTATTTTGCAAGATAAATGGCCTTTTTACTTGACTTCCTCACCTCTTCTCCCTCTCTGTTCTATAAAAGAAACTGGCATCCAGACCCTGATAAGATGGTTTTGGGGGACCCTAGTCCGCCATCTTCTCGGTCTGCCGGCTTTCCAAATAAAGGTGCTATTCCTTGCCTCAACACCTCGTCTCCCGATGTACTGGCCTGTCGTGTGGCGAGCAGTGAGCCTGGACTCGGTAACACATCCTCTGAATTCTCTCTTGAGGATGACTCTTGTGTCGTCTTGGTTTGAGTTGCTATTAAAATACTACTCATCAATGGCCAGACAATGGATCCTTTAAGTTGGAGAAACTTCTAAATTGGTAAATTTTTAGAGAGTTCTCTTATAAATAGCTGTTTTATTGGTACCATGGAAAGACCAAATTAGAAGGTGGATACAGGGCTTTCCTGGTGGCGCAGTGGTTGAGAATCTGCCTGCCAATGCAGGGGACACGGGTTCGAGCCCTGGTCTGGGAAGATCCCACATGCCGCGGAGCAACTAGGCCCGTGAGCCACAATTACTGAGCCTGCGTGTCTGGAGCTTGTGCTCCGCAACAAGAGAGGCCGCGATAATGAGAGGCCCGCGCACCGCGATGAAGAGGGGCCCCCACTTGCCGCAACTAGAGAAAGCCCTCACACAGAAATGAAGACCCAACACAGCCATAAATAAATAAATAAATAAATAAACCCAAAGTTTAAAAAAAAAAAAAAAAAGAAGGTGGATACAAAAAATATAACAGCTAATCTTAAGAACACCCTTAATTTAAAACAAATTAAACAAACAAAAAATGGTTTAGGAAGCCTTATTTGTGGTCTTGGCTTCCCTTCAATGGGTCTTAGAGATGTTAATAAAAATATTAGATTAATTAATGTTAATTAGGTTGATTAACAAAGAAGATGCTGAGGAGAGAGTCAAGAGACTTCTCCCCAACAAGGTGGAAATTTTAAAAGTACTTCGCCCAACAGGACGGAAATCTTTAGATGGTTATTAAGAAGTGGGATAAATAAAATGAATTGATGGGATTAAAACAAAGGTTTTTTTGTTGTTGTTGTTTTGTTTTTTTATAAATTTTATTTATTTATTTATGCTGTGTTGGGTCTTCATTTCTGTGCGAGGGCTTTCTCTAGTTGTGGCAAGCGGGGGCCACTCTTCATCGCGGTGCGCGGGCCTCTCACTATCGCGGCCTCTCTTGTTGAGGAGCACAGGCTCCAGATGCGCAGGCTCAGTAATTGTGGCTCACGGGCCTAGTTGCTCCGCGGCATGTGGGATCTTCCCAGACCAGGGCTCGAACCCGTGTCCCCTGCATTGGCAGGCAGATTCTCAACCACTGTGCCACCAGGGAAGCCCAAAACAAAGGTTTTGATACAACACCACCTAAAGTTGGATGAGCCAAAGAGACCCTATTAGCATTCCCCCCCAACATTAAAGGGACCCAAACAAGTCTGCTCTATTTACCCCAGTTCAAAAAAAATGTATAAGGCTGGAAGAAAATTACACTGAGATACCTGAGCAGCAATTGCTTGGGGCAACAGTTAGATCAATTAATCAAGTTAAAAGATTGACAAAAGGGCCTGAGTCCCTTGGCTCAACCCATCACTGTGGACCCCAAAGCCTTTTACACAAAAATGAATAAAATGGCCAGGGGATAAAAATGAAAGTTTCTGAGACTCCTTGTAAGACCAAGGCTTGTTAATGGGTCCTAACGGAAGCTAAAGTTAAAGGTATAAGAGTTAATAGAATTGAGATGAAAGTTGATAAAAATTGATGGGCTTTATATAAGATGGTTACACCTCTTTTGCCTAATTATATTGTGGGATAGACATTATGTCTCACTGGGGAATACTTGCACAGTATTCCTGGTACTAGAAGACAAGGCGTATAAATCTGCCCCCCAATCAATATTAATTAAAATACTAAAAGAAACCAATAGAGTTACCAGAGCCCACACAATATGAAGTAAAAACTGGGGGCTAATATTCAGGGGATAATAAAAGCAATAATGGAGACTTTTTTCCCCTAGGGTAAATTGCTCTGGGTTTAACTTGTGCACTCAGAAAGAGGGCCTTTGCTGAATGCTTTGTGCAAACTTCTGGAAACATAATAAATTGAATCCTAAAGTTCTAGAACATAGAACCCTTGATTTTCAGTTTAGTTGGAAATCTACTTGCTGATATTAAAAAAAAAAATCAAATTAAGGAAAACGTAGTCTAGCAAATCAATCTTCTGATATAATTTAGGTGGCAGACCAGTTCTTTGGGGGAATTAAAAGCAGGTATCTTTGTCTTGCAAATCTCTACAAATCAGAAATGTAAATATAGCCCACAATGACCTGAGACTGAGCCTAATTAGCTCAATCAGATAGAACCTGAAATCAAAGGGGGAAAAAGAAGGTTTTAAAACTCAAACTGCTAGAAAGGCTCTCTCATCCAAAATCTTAATTCACAGTCTCCATAAAGATTTATTAAGAACAAATACAAACCTTAGGAGTCTTCTCCACAGGACTTCCCTGGTGGTGCAGTACGTGAGACTCCGCGCTCCCAATGCAGGGGGCCTGGGTTCAATCCCTGGTTGGAGAAATAGATCCTGCGTGCATGCCGCAGGATGCTCTAAGCCTGCAGGCCGCAACTGAGTCCACATGCCGCAACTAAGAGTCTGCACGCCACAACTAAAGATCCCGCATGCCACAGTGAAGATCCTGTGTGCCACAACGAAGACCTGGAGCAGCCAAAGTAAATAAATAAAAATAAAATTAAATTAAAAAGTCTTCTCCACAAATAGTAAAAAAGCCTTAGTCATCTGAGCAAATAAATTTAACTTATTCCAATGGTTATTTATAAACTAGTAAGTTTATACTGTATCATTAATACCTGATTCATGACTAAGATTTAAAATGAAGCTATGAGATCTCTGGTAATGTCTGTTTATATTCTGTGTGTCCATTATACATGTGATATGTCTCTACCTTCAGATAGTATTATCAAATCAAATTTATAAAAGAGCTCTATTTAACTGACTTAAAAGTAAGTGCTTACAAATTAAATATTTCTAAATGTAACAGAAACTAACCCAAATGAATTTCAAGTTCACATGATCTAGGAAATATTCAATATTAAATTAATATTTGTTATTAGAGTTTGTTGGTTTAATTAATACAGGTTTACTAAAAGTCAAATAAGGTTATATTATCTCTCTTATAAAATTCACCAGTAAGGACTTCCCTGGTGGTGCAGTGGTTAAGAATTCGCCTGCCAGTGCAGGGGACACGGGTTTGAGCCCTGGTCTGGGAAGATCCCACATGCCACGGAGCAACTAAGCCCGCGAGCCACAACTACTGAGCCTGCACGCCTAGAGCCCGTGCTCCACAACAAGAGAAACCACCGCAATGAGAAGCCCACGCACTGCAATGAAGAGTAGCCCCTGCACCGCAACTAGAGAAAGGCTGCGTGCAGCAGTAAAGACCCAATGCCGTCAAAAACAAAATATTAATTAATTACTTGATCAATCAATTAAAATAAATAAATAAATAAAATTCACCAGTAAGAAAATAGCTTAAAATGATGGCTGACTTGGTCTAATGTCTCTTAAACGTTTCATGGGTAATCTAAACATAATTGTTGGGAACAAGTGAATTAAGTAGATATAAATGGGGTAAGAGCTTTCAGGTGATCTCTTTAAGAATACTTACATGTTATGGTATGTGTACTTAAAATTAATTTCTCCAGATTTTTGGTAACTTGAAACCTGAGAGTTTTGCTAAGTTAAATGATGGAAGTTCATTAAATATCTAGATCATTCCCAAGTAAGATACTGAAACATTAATTACTGAACATAAGCTTCCTTTTAAAGAGAAGCTAAAGCTATTTAGGACTGAAATTTAAGCACCAGGGTGCTACACTGAAATTTTTCTATAAAAATAGCACATTTAAAAAAATCATAAATAATATTTATAAGTTTACCAATCTATAGAACACTAATGTAAATGACAGTTCATAATTGCTTACTTCTTGGTTTTCACTAGAAACTAAGTGAAAATAAGGAAAACACCTTTATATGAAAGGAAAAGGTATATGGGATGGAAATGCATTTTGCTAAGAGAAAAGAAAGTAATTTTGTCCTGGAGAGAGACAAAGAAAGGGAAAACACAGGACAAAATCTCAAAGTGAAAAAGAAAGTTTTAGAAGGTTTGTGGGAAAGGCAACCCGAGAAAAGTTTTGTACAGGGTCAAGACTGGCTAATATTGGCCTCTCGCCTTCTGAGATGGCCCACGCTCTGTCTATGGAGTGTGTATCTCCCTGAATAAGGCTTCTTTCACTTTGGCTCACCCTTGAATTCTTTCCTGTGCTGAGCCAAGAACCCACACTCAGCAGCTGTCCTAGGGATTCGCCTGAGACTTCGGATGTGACCACCCTCTCATGCCCCACTTTCTTTCCTGCACTAATTTTGTGATCTAAGCCTGGCTGCAATGCTTGCCCTTGAACAGTTCTCAGTAACTAATGATCTTAAGGGAACAAAGGAATGCATGAACAGAGAAATGGCAGTCAAACAATCATGTGGTGGTAAAGCAGAGTCTTAGTTCCTCCCAAAGGATATACGTAATAATACATCTTTGAGTTCTGCAGGAACTGAGGGCCCCCCACCCACGTGGAGGACAGAATGATGATGTGGACCCTCTTGACTTCAATCAACTAAAGCTTGCACTCTGTCAACCTTTGCCCCAATTCTATGCTGGATTTTCCTCTGCTCAAGCCCCCTCATGAATATGCATGTACCCTTAACTTAAAATGTCCCCAGTTTTGCTGTTTGGGGAGACACTGCTGTGGGAAAGATCCTCAGTGTTCTCCTTACTTGCTGCAAGTAATAATACTTCCTTCTTTCGGAAAAAAAAAAAAAAAGACTGGCTAATAGTAAAATTTAATTGAGCAAATAAATTTTAATATTAAAAGTAAGCTGGTACAAAAACTAGAATTCGGTTTTCTCTCTATGTTAAGAGAACAAAGTTTTCTTAGAATACTGATCTACTTTTGGTAACATATTGTAAAGTTTCTTTACCGGTTAAGCAATCTGGTATAACTTTCTATAGTTGTCTTTAAAATCTTTTATTGTCACTTTGGTTGAATGAATAAGTATTATTTCACAGTGACCTGAGATCTTATCTGACCAAGTGTTTTAAAACCTTTTGTTATCTTTGATAAACTTTCCCAAGTCAAATTCTAAATGAAGTTTTTTTGACCTCTAGCTAACTTAGGGATGTTTCAAAGGACCCTGAAACATCCCAAAAAGAGACATTAAACTAATTAGGTTTATTTGGTAAGCTTAATTACATGGGAAACATTGTCAAATAGGTGGTAATAAACCTTCTTAGGTTATATTGTATGGGTAAATGTCATTAATATAGATACCCAAAAATTATACGGAATGCCAAAAAATCTGGTATGTCCTGTTATAATGTTCAGTCATAATTCTAGTTATCTTAAAATGTTGTATGTCACAGAAATAACTAAGTTTCTTTGTTAATTGCATGTAGTCAGATCTTTAACCATGCCATTTTAAGTCTTGTGTCATTTACAGATAGTCATTGTTTTACTCTGATGCTTCAAGAAGATCTTCAAGAATATTCATAAAAGGAACTTTTTGACAAATAAGGTTTCTGACTTTTAGATCATATCACTCAACTTAGTAAGGAATTACAAAACTCTAATGAAAAACCTGATGGCTTCTTCCAGATCAACAGGAATTAACTGCATGGGACTGAATGAACTGATAAATAATTTTATGACTTTTTGTCTGAAACATCACAGGCTTTTAATCTTTATTTTCTAGAAAACCTTTCCTCTTACTCTAACTATGACCCACAACAAGTTGATAAAGTATACCTTTGCAAACAAAGATGAAATATTTATCTTTTTCTCTCTGCCTGATCCGTCCAGAATTTGGCCTCTCCAGCTGGCTCCCCTTCGGATTTGACGGCTTATTATGATCCAGATTACAACTGGTTATACTAATCATTGTTTTAAATTGTTTTCTCAGGACTTCCCTGGTGGTGCAGTGGTTAAGAATCTGCCTACCAATTCAGGGGGCATGGGTTCAATCCCTGGTCCTGGAAGAACCCACATGCTGTGGAGCAACTAAGCCCATGTGCCACAACTACTGAGCCTGTGCTCTAGAGCCCGCAAGCCACAACTACGGAAGCCCACACGCCCTAGAGCCCACGCGCTGCAACTACTGAGCCCACGCACCGCAACTACTAAAGCCCGCGCGCTCTAGGGCCCGTGCTCCACAACAAGAGAAGCCACCACAATGAGAAGTCCATGCACCACAACGAAGAGCAGCCCCTGCTCCCCGCAACTAGAGAAAGCCCGCGTGCAGCAGCAAAGACACAACACAGCCAAAAAATTGAAAAAAAAAAATAAATTGTTCTCTTTGTTGTTTTCAAAATGTTTGCTCTTTGTGTCTCTTTCTGCTGTACTATGACTTATTAATGTTACTAGATATATTACTTATATCCTGTCTATTTTATGAGTGTTTTTGCATTGCCCAGTGTGTAACCAGGCCGCTGACAAAATCAATGATGGCTAAACATCTTGAGGCAATTGATCACATATATAACTCTATATAAAATAATTGTAATAGTGCAACTCTAGATATGGGAAGAAGCAACAAGATAAAACATTTCCTGGATAATAACAGACTAGTAAGACAAGAGATTCAGAGAATTTTGGGTTATCAACAGGCCTAATCCCAAAAGTAGCACATTGAATGGCTTATCAACATAATCCTCGTCTGACCTAGGAATGAGATTTCCTAGACAAATGGGATAAATTGGTCATGAAATTGGCCCCAAACTTTGGTCAAACTTATTACTTACAAAGGGCACTGTAAACAAAGAATGTTGCCTGCCATTCCAGTTCTGCAAGGATCAAGCCATTAGCCACTGTAGTTGCCCACTGACAGTGAGCTCTGAGGTGAATCCAGGAAGAATTCTGTGCTTTGGATACTGGCCCTAGACAGACAGTTAAGATGCAAATCTAAAGAATAATTTCAATGAACTCAGATGCTTGTATCTTCCCATACAAAGAAAAGCACTAAAATCACTGACTTGAGATGTGTGTTCTTTGTGATTAGCAGTAGTCTTTCGATGTTTGACTACATTTTTTTTTCCAGCAAAAAAACTCATCCTATACATGCTGCCTCCTCCTCCCTTAGCTCTTTGGAGCAGTTCCTCTGAGGGAAGTGAGAGGCTGTCTCCCGGGCTATAGTCTGCAGTAAGGTCCCCAAATAAAACTTAACTTGCAGTTTTTACGTTGTGCTTTTTTCTTTCAGTCGACATATTGAACACCACATTCTCATTTTTCTCTGTTAAGGTCCTTAAAAATATCACTGTCATTTCTTAAAAGAAAGAACATTCCAACCCTCCAAAGCTGAGGGATGCATCATAGCATAAAGAACAATGTTTTTAATGCTAAGGGCATTCCTCCCCTTTCTGGCGGGTCAAAGCTCTGTGCCTTGGGTTCCTCATCGTGAAATGCTGATGACAGCATCTGTAGTTTTCTAGGCAGGAAGGAGGATTCAAAGGGAAAAGAGGCAAGTACAGGGCCTGGGTCACAGTCAGTGTGCCTGGATGGAGTTATTTTTATCATACCACTTTATTACTAGAGGGAACTAGAAAGGTCAACTCATTGAGTTGTACTGTCTCACCAACTGGGGAACTGAGACTCAAGAGGGGAAGGGACAGAGTGAGTTAAGAGTAGTGTGCCATGGCAGGACCAAGACTATAGCCCAGGCCAGGTGTTGCTTTCACCACTTCCCTGGCACCTTGAAATGCAGTACAAACAGGAAGTTTAATTCATTCATTCAACAAATATTTACCAAATCTCTGCCATGTGCCGAGTGCTATGGTAGGACTGGGAAGAAGGAGAACCAACAAAACAATTGCCTGTGTCTTAGTTAGAGATGCGTGACAAAATACCACAGGCTGGGTGGCTTAAACACAGACATTTATTTTATCACAGTTCTGGCAGCTGGAAGTCCCAGATCTAGGTCTGGCAGTGTTGGCTCCTGGTGAGAGCTCTCTTCCTGGCTTGTGGATGGCTGCCTTCTCCCTATGTCCTCACATGGTCTTCCGTGGTGTGTGTGTGTGTGTGTGTGTGTGTGTGTGTGTGTGTGTGTGTGTCTGGGTCTGTGTGTGTCTGTCTGTGTGAGAGAGAGACAGAGACAGAGAAAGGCCTAGTCAATGATATCTTGAGTTTTCACATAAATATTATATTAGGGCTAATCTCCAAAAGCCCACCGGACTTACCATGGCATTTATAAAATTAAAACCCATCCCTCAGAACCCCCAAGTGGCCTAATGATGTATTCATGTATGCAGGTATGGGCTCAGACACATTTGCAAGTGACTGAACTTCTTGGGGGCGGGGATGGGGGCTGGGATGGGGAGAAGGCCAGTGGCTTCAGCAAGTGGCTTCTCCTGATGAACAGGAATGGGGACACAATGGGGCCTCTCTTGGCCTGGTGCAGGTGTCAACTCTGCTCATACTATCTAGTATGAGTTTCATTCAGCTAAGTTTGTTTTCAGCAGAAGCTAGTGATAAAGATGATAATGATGATGAAAATAATAATACCATAATCAGAACTACTATTCATTGAGCATTTCCTATGTGCCAGGTACTTAACACTCCTTATGTTACTTAATGTTCACAGCAGACTTTCATCCTCACCCCCTCTGCCCTCATCCAAGCCAGCATCATCTCTCACTTGGAAGACAGCAAGAGCTTCCTAACAAGCTTCTTTGCCTCCCTCTTCCTTGCCTAAAATCTACGTCCTCACGGTGGCTAGTGATGATGCCTCTCCCTTGCCCAGAACCTTCCCCTGAGAATACAACCCAGACTCCTGACCATGGCTCACAGGCCCTGCAGGCTCTAGCCCCTGCCACCCTTCCCACCTCATCCTGTTCATCCCTCTTCCTAGAACACTGCACCCCAGCCACACTGACCTCCTGTTTGTTCTCCAGCAAAGTCTGTCCTTTCCTGCTTGGGTGTCTATGCACTGCTCCCTGCACCTGCATTGTTTATCCCCTGCATTTTGCCTTGCTGGTCTTAGTTCAAATTTATTCTCCTCCATGGGCCTCCCCCGACCACACTACCTAAAGCCAGCCTCCTCTACATGCCTAGTTACTCTCAGTCACATACCCCGCTGTTTTCCCTCATGTTGCTTCTCCTGGTTTGTAATCATCTTGCCTTTATGTACTTGCTTCCCCATTGTTGCTTATCTCCTGTCACTAGAATTGAACTTCATGAAAGTGGGAAGGCCTTGGTCACCTCCATGTCTCCAGTGCTTAGGCCTGGCCCATGGTAGGCTCTCAAAAATATTTGATGAACGAATGTACTATTGTTCCCATTTAACAGATGAGGAATAAATGTCAGAGAGGTAAAGTGTTTGCCTTGCCTACACTAGTTTCCTTTGGCTGCTGTAAGAAATTGCCACAAACTTAGTGGCTTAAAACATTACAGACCTGTCCTCTTACAGTTCTGGATGCCAGAAGCCTAAAATCAGTTTCAGTGGGCTAAAGTCATGGTCAAGCAGGACCATGTTCCCCCCAGACGCTATGGAGAGAGTCTGTATGCTTGATTTTCCAGCTTCTAGAGCTCCATTCCTTGCAGTCCTTGGCTCATGACCCGTTCCTTGGTCTTCATGTAGTGTCTCCTTTCTCCAACTGTTTCCATCTAATGGTTTTCTTCTCTTTTGTCTGTAGTCAAATCTCCCTCTGACTCTCTCTCATCAGGATAACTGTGATTACATTTAGTGCCTACCTGGATAATCCAGGCTAATCTTCCCATCTCAAGATTCTTAATTTAATCACATCTGCACAGCCCAATATAAAGTAACATTCACAGATTCTGGTGATTTGGACATGGATATCTTTGGGGCCATTTTTTCACCATATCACTGTTACATAACCATTCATCCAACCTGATCTGTCTGAGTTCAGAAGCAAGCTGTTGGCCATTAGGCTGCGGTGTTTGCATACAAGCATTTCTCTTCCCTGGCTGGGTTAGATTACCTAGCACACAACTGTGCACAGGATTACTGCTTATTTAGTGCTCATCAGATAAATGTAACAGTCTCCCTTGGGGCATCAGATCTTTTCGCATTCAAGGAGGACTAAAGACCCAGATGTGGCTCCTGGGCCAACCTACTTTCCTTTATATTTACCCAAAGAGGAGACCACTGATGGCTCTGGCTTAATCAGGCTTCTTCCTTAGTTCCTTATCTACTACTCGATGATTTCACAGGTTTTCGGTCCCTTCCCGCTTCCCTTTCTGCTTCTTCTCCCCCTACACATCTCCTTTTTTCCTTCCTTCTTTTTTTAAAAAAAGTATTTATTTTCATTTTATTTATTTTTATTTTATTATTTATTTTTTGGCTGTTTCGGGTCTTAGTTGCGGCACACGGGATCTTTCGTTGTGGCACATGGGCTTCTCTCTAGTTGTGGTGTGCGAGCTCCAGAGCGTGTGGGCTCAGTAGTTGCAGCGCGTGGGCTTAGTTGCCCCATGGCATGTGGGATCTTAGTTCCCCGACCAGGGATCGAACTCACGTCCCCTGCATTGGAAGGTGGATTCTTAACCACTGGACCACTAGGGAAGTTCCGTTTCCTTCTTTCTTTTTTACCTGTTAGATATCACAGATTTGTAGTACTTGCACGCCGCACAGACTAGTCTTTTCATTCTACAGATTGTGAAACTGAGGCTCAGAGAGGGGCAGTGAACATACACAAAGACGCACTGTGTTTGGGATAAAGCCAGGAATAGAACCCAAAATATGGTTTCCAGTTTAGAAAATGTGTACCAAAAGCTGACATTGTCTTTTAAGATTTTTTTATTATTAATCAATTCTATTTTTTTAGAGCAGCTTTAGGTTCACAGCAAAACTGAGCAGAAGGTACAGTGTTCTCAGACACCTCCTGACCCCTATCACTCAGTCTCCAGCCTCCCCTACTATCAACATCCCCCACCCAAGTGGTACATTTGCTACAAGTGATGAACCTACGTTGACACATCATCATCACCCTAGAATCATAGTTCACATTAGGGTTTACTCTTGGTGTTTTATATTCTACAGGTCTGGACAAATGTAGAATGACACATATCCACCATTATATCATTAGACACAGTAGTTTCTCTGCCCTAAAAATCTTCCATGCTCTCCCTCCCTCCCTCCTAACACCTGGCAACCACTGATCTTTTTAAATCTCTCCATAGTTTTGCCTCTTCCAGAGTGTCTTGTAATTGGACTCATACAGTATGCATCCTTTTCAGGTTGACCTCTTTCCCTCAGCAATATTCATTTAAGGCTCCTCCATGTCTTTTCATGGCTTGATAGCCCATTTCTTTTTAGTGCTGAATAATACTGCACTGTCTGGATGTACTATGGTTTATTTATTCATACACCTACTGAAGGACATTTTGGTTGCTTCCAAGTTTTGGCCATTATGAACATTGTTGTGGTAAACATTCGAGTGGGTGTTTTTGTGTGGACATAAGTTTTCAACTCATTTGGGTAAATACTGATGTCCTCATTCTATTAGATCAGGTTTGCAGAACAACTACTCCAGAGGAAATGATCTCCTACCTGGACAAGTCCCTATGCTTCTCTGTGTTTCATGTATGCAAAATCACACGAGCTAAAATGACCTTGGAGATCACAGAATCCAACCTCCTCATTTTACAGAAGGGGAAACTGAGGCCCACGGAGATTGACCTTGCCCTGTCCCTGGGGCGCCGGGGGGTTAGGTCCCTCTGCTGGGGTTAGGAGTTGTTGGATTGGGTTCTACTCTGGTTGGAGGACAGGAAGGAGAGATGCCTGCAGGGCTCTTCTCCCTCTCTCCCGGTAGCTCCAGAAACAGTCCTGACATTAACTGCTATTGGTTAGCGCACATGCCTAAACCAGTCATTGCAACTCCGATGGTCCAGCATTGGGTTATATGTTCACCCCTGAGTGGGAGGCAGAGCCAGCCTCATCAGAACTGTGTAGATGGGGATGGCAGAAGTGGTTTTCCAAAGGAGAATTAGGGAACGATTACCAGGAGAAGGGATGATGGATGCTGGGCAGCAGAAACAGATGTTCATCACATAGGAGAAATGAAACTTGAACATTAGGAGCTGTATTGCAAGGGACAGCATGGCAAGACCTATCTACTGACCAAAGACAAGCATATTAAAAACAATGACGAAGCACTAGAAGTTAATCTGATGATGTTTGTCAAAATTTTCATTAACACATTACCCTCAACTCAGCAACTCCATTTCTAGGAATCTATCCTATACAAGTGCTTGTACACCTATACACCACGGTGTTCACTACAGTGTTATCTGCACCATTAAGAGACTGGAGACAATGTGCATGTAAACTGAGGGGAAAATGATTAAATAAACTATTGTAATTCTATTGAGTAAAATGTTGCTGTACTTGTTAAAGAGACTCAAATATATCAGTATATGCTGATGTGGAGGCATGTTCAGGAAATACTATTGTGAAATATGAAATGCTCAACATATAAGTATAATATCTCATTTTTCTAAAAATAAGAAAGAAACCACATATACACACAACCACAGACTAACACTCAAACACAGAAAATACACACACAAACACACACACTGCTATGGTCTGAATGTTTGTATCCCTCTGAAATTCATATACTGAAATCCTAATGCCTAGTGTGATGATACTAGGAGATAAGGCCTTTAGGAGATGATTCGGTTATGAGGGTGGAGACTTCATGAATGAGATTAATGCCTTTATAAAAGTAGCTTGAGGAGGCTTCCCCGGTGGCGCAGTGGTTAAGAATCCGCCTGCCAATGCAGCAGACACAGGTTCAAGCCCTGGTCCAGGAAGATCCCACATGCCGTGGAGCAACCTAAGCCCATGCGCCACAACTACTGAGCCTGCGCTCTAGAACCCACGAGCCACAACTACTGAAGCCTGCACGCAGCTAGAGCCTGTGCTCCGCAACAAGAGAAGCCACCACAATGAGAAGCCCGTGTACCACAATGAAGAGTAGCCCCAGGCTTCCCTGGTGGCGCAGTGGTTGAGAATCTGCCTGCCAGTGCAGGGGACACGGGTTCGAGCCCTGGTCTGGGAAGATCCCACATGCCGCGGACCAACTAGGCCCATGAGCCACAATTACTGAGCCTGCGTGTCTGGAGCCCATGCTCCGCAACAAGAGAGGCCGCGATAATGAGAGGCCCGCGCACCGCGATGAAGAGTGGTCCCCACTTGCCGCAACTAGAGGAAGCCCTCGCACAGAAACGAAGACCCAACACAGTCATAAATAAATAAATAAATAAACCCAAAAAAGAAAAAAAAAAGTAAAAATAATAGAGTAGCCCCCACTCGCCGCAACCAGAGAAAGCCCGCATGTAGCAACGAAGACCCAACGCAGCCAGAAACAATTAAAAAAAAAAAAAAAGTAGCTTGAGAGAGTTCCCTTGCCCTTTCCACCATGTGAAGACACATTGAGAAATCTGCAACCCAGCAGAGGGTCCTCACCTGACCAAGCTACCACCCTGATCTTGGGCTTCCAGCCTCTAGAATTGTGAGAAATAAAATTCTGTTATTTATAAGCTACCTAGTCTGTGGTATTTCGTGTAGCAGAGTGAATGGACAAAGACACACACATGTTATATCCATGTTCGTATATGCTCAAAAAAGGTCTGGAAGAATTTACAATAGTTCCTCCTACACTGTAGAAGTATAAGTGGAGACCTATGGGTGGAAGCAGGGGTTGGAATTTTAAGTTTTAATTTAAATGTTTTGATTTTTAAAGACATATATGCTGTTTTTGTAACAAAAATTGAACATTTTAAAGGGGTATGATAAGAATAAGGGGGGTGGTACAGGCCAATATCTTTGATGAATATAGATGCAAAATTCTCAATAAAATACTAGCAAACTGAATCCAACATCACATAAAAAAGATCATACACCTGACCAAGTTAGATTCATCCCAGAGTCACAAGGATGGTTCAACATACACAAATCAATCAATGTGATGCATCACATCAATAAAAGAAAAGACAAAACCACATGATCATCTTGATACATGCAGAAAAAGCATTTGATAAAATTCAACATCCATTCATGATAAAAACTCTTACCGAAGTGGGTATAGAGGGAACACATCTCAACATAATAAAAGCTATTTATGACAAACCCACAGCCAGTATAATACTCAATGGTGAAAAACTGAAAGCCTTCCTGCTAAAATCTGGAACAAGACAAGGATGCCCACTCTCACCTCTTCTATTCAACATAGTATTTGAAGTCCTAGCCACAGCAATCAGACAAGAAAAAGAAATAAAAGATAAATCAGAAGAGAAGAGGTAAAATTGCCATTATACGCAGATGACATGATACTATATATAGAGAACCCTAAAGACTCCACACAAAAACTATTAGAACTGATAAATAAATTCAGCAAGGTAGCAGAATACAAGATTAACATACAGAAATCTGTTGCATTTCTTTACGCTAACAGTGAAATATCAGAAAGGGAATGTAAAAAAACAATCCCTTTTAAGATCTCATCAAAAAAAAAAAAAAAAAGAAATAAACCTGACCAAGGAGGTGAAAGACTTATATGCTGAGAACTATAAAACATTAATAAAGGAAACTGAAGATGATTCAAAGAAATGAAAAGAGATCCCATGCGCTTGGATTGGAAGAATTAATATTGTTAAAATGGCCACACTGCCCAAAGAAATCTAAACATTTAATGCGATCCCCATCAAATTACCCATGACGGAACTGGAACAAATAATCTTAAAATTTACATGGAATAATAAAAGACCCAGAATTGCCAAAGCAGTCCTGAGGAAAAAGAACAAAGCAGGAGGCATAAAAAGCTACAGTAATCAAAACAGTGTAGTATTGGTACAAAAACAGACAGGTGGATCAGTGGAACAGAATAGAGAGCCCAGAAATAAACCCACACACCTACAGTCATTTAATCTTTGCCAAAGAAGGCAAGAATATACAATGGAGAAAACACGGTCTCTTCAGCAAGTGGTGTTGGGAAAGCTGGACAGCCACATGTTAATAAATCAATGAAGTTAGAACACACCCTCACACCATACGCAAAAATAAACTCAAAATGGCTTAAACACTTATATATAAGACATAACACCATAAAACTCTTAGAAGAGAACATAGGCAAAACATTCTCTGACATAAATCGTACCAATGTTTTCTTAAGTTAGTCTCCCAAGCTGATAGAAATAAAAGCAAAAATAAACAAATGGAACCTAATCAAACTTACAAGCTTTTGCACAGCAAAGGAAACCATAAACAAAACGAAAAGATAACCTACAGACTGGGGGAAAATATTTGCAAATGATGCAACCAACAAGGGCTTAATCTCCAAACTTACAAACAGCCCACACAACTCAATAACAAAAAAACAAACAACCTAATCAAAAAATGGACAGAACACCTAAATAGACATTTCTCCAAAGAAGACATACAGATGGCCAACGGGCACATCTGGAACAAGGTCTGACACTCAATAAGCAGGTATTGAAGGAATGAGTGGACTCCGGTTACTCAGAAGCTTTGAGGAACTCTCTTCTGTCATGTTGCCAATCCATCAAGAAGTGTAATACCAGACAGAGATAGCCATCATGCCTTGCAAACTGCTTCAGCAGAAAATGTGTGGGAAAGCACAGTGCCTACCCCATAGCAAACGTTTGCTGCATAAGTGAAGGAGGCAATGGAAGTTTTCTACATTCATGAAGAAGACTTTTCCCAGAAGGTTTTTGCCCCCTCCCTCAAATGTCAAATACTCACAAGTGTATAACTGACCTATGTGAATACAAATCAGGCACAGAAAGACGAGGAAATCCAAATAGCCAATAAACATATGAAGAGATGGTCAACTTTATGGAAACAATGAAATGAATTTTCTTTTTCTTACCAGTCAGATTGGTAAAGATAAAAAGTAAAACACAAAGGAGGTTTAACAATAGCAGGTGTTGGCAAAGGTGTGGGGAAAGAAGTCCTTTCATACTCTGTCAGAAATATAAATTTGTAGAGCCACTCTGGAGGACAATTTGGCAGTAACTATTTTTTTCAATCGCTCTTTCAGAAATTCGGGTGTCAAAGGTTGAGTTACTCATATTGTCAGGAGACACTTTTCCTGTCATCATGGGTCCATGCAAGGCTCCTACCTGGGTTTACTCATTTATCTTACCCCTTTATTTATACCAGGGGTTTGAACTGGGGGCCGTTTTTTACCTCCCAGGAACATTTGGCAATGTCTACAGACATTTTTGCTTATCACAACTGCTATTAGCATCTAGTGCGTAGAGGTCAGGGATGCTGCTAAACATCCTACAATGCACATGACAGTTCCCATAACAAAGAATTATACAGCCCAAAACATCAACAGTGATGAAGTACAGAAATGCTGATTTACACCAATCCTTTCCCCACCATAAGCAATGATTCTGATATATTTAGAGTATATTGTCTCGTATTTACTCGTCTAATGTGTGTATTGTTGCTTTGTTGCTGTGTGTGCTTAATGTAAATGGTATTATGTTAAAATCTCATTCTGTTTCCTGCTTTTTAAATTTAGCCTCTATTTTTATACTTCATCCATGCTTCTAGGTTTATAGATATTGTTAAAACTAAGAAGGGATGTGCCCTTGGGACTTCCCTGGTGGCGCAGTGGTTAAGAATCCACCTGTCAATGTGGGGGACATGAGTTCAGTCCCTAGTCTGGGAAGATCCCACAAGCCGCAGAGCAACTAAGGCCGTGTGCCACAACTACTGAGCCCACGTGCCACAACTACTGAAGCCTGTGCGCCTAGAGCCCGTGCTCCATGACAAGAGAAGCTATCACAATGAGAAGCCCGTGCACCACAATGAAGAGTAGCCCCTGCTCGCTGCAACTAGAGAAAGCCCGCGTGCAGCAATGAAGACCCCATGCAGCCAAAAATAAATTAAAAAAAAAAAAAAGAATGGATGTGCCCATTGGCCCAGCTACTCCACTCCTTGCTATCCACTGTGAAGAAACCTTCCTATGTTTCCTAAGAATGCATATGCAATAATATTTGTAGCATCATTTGTAATAGCAGAATATTGGAAACAAGTTAAATGGTATAGAAATACAAGATTGGTTAAATAGATTACAATATGACATCTGTACTTTCTTACTCAATATAAACTTTCCTGAGGCCAGTATCTGATTTAAATTGCTTCTAAGTGGTGAGCTGTCCTGTGTATTGTAGGATGTTCAGCAGCATCTCTGGCCTCTACCCACTAGATGCCAGTAGCACCATAAAACCTAGTTGTGATCATCAGACAACGTCTCCAGACATTGTCAAATGTTCCCCTGTGGAACGGGGTAGGGAATGCCTCCAGTTGAGAACCACTGGTGTAAATAAAGAAGGAAGATAAACAAATAAATTCAAGGAGGGACTTTTCATGGATCAATGATGATCATTCCTTATATTGGTATAGAACTTTGGAGTTTTTCTATAATCTCGTTTTCTAAAAACTATATTCAATGTATAAAAATTAAAAATATACATAAGCAAATAGGAAATGAACATATACACAATTCTACCACCTAAAGATCGATTGTTATCTCCTCTTCTAGACACACAAAATAAACATACACACTCTCACACACATTCATTTTTTCAAGTAACATTGCATGATACGTATTTCCCTACTACCTGCCTTTCTCACTTAATACCTCATTAGCAGTTTTTGATGTTACATTACAGCATTTTAAAGCCTAATAGGGAAACAGAACA
This sequence comes from Eschrichtius robustus, assembly GCF_028021215.1. Lineage (NCBI taxonomy): Eukaryota > Metazoa > Chordata > Mammalia > Artiodactyla > Eschrichtiidae > Eschrichtius > Eschrichtius robustus. The sequence goes on from NC_090825.1 coordinate 127,746,153, forward strand.
GAAATTTATCCCATTTTAGAGATGAGGTCATTGAGGCTTAGTGAGGTTAAAAAAATCTCTAGTTAATAATAATAATAATAATAATAATCTGTTTTATTATCAGCTCCAACTATCAACAAAGATTTAGAAAAAAATGTTCAAGAGGCTAGGGCAAAGTCTTGTTCTTTTATCCCTTCTTTTTGTGAAAAGGAATTAAGACTCTATATCCAATAACATTACATAACACTTTAGAGAAGACAAGTGCATGCTGATCTTCCTGGTTTTTCTTCTTCTGATCAGTGGCTGTGTTACTCCTGGTGTATGTGGAGGTGGAGAACAGGAGAGAGGAGATCCTGCTTTTATTGTGACTGTGGCACAATGAACAGGGACTCCCTCTAGTGCTGCTTTAACATCATCATCCTACTTGAAGGAAGACAGCTTCTTCCCTTTGGCCTCAGCTGCCTTATGAGTTGGTAAGTTCCCGTCTTTGGTGTTTAAGCTCCTAAGTTCAACTCTAAAATATTATGAAATTTTTTGAACCCTAGTTTCCAAGATTCCAAGATGACAAGCTTCTAGAATTCTGAGATTCTGTGACTCTAGTGGAGAATCTCAAGGTCGTTATCCTGGTTGTCCTCTACATAAGGCTGTTCTCACAGCAAATTCAACCTCAAGACTGTTCCCCACCATCCCAGAAGGCAAACGAATTAAGAACATGACTATTTCTGAGTACTTCAAGGCATTTCTGAAGTTGATTTAGAGAAAATATGTGAACGAATAGAGAACTCAGTGGAGAGATGGAAACTAAAAAATTTATCAAATTGAATAATATAAAAATTTTAAAAATCATCAAATTGAAATGCTGGTAATAAAAAATACTGTGAATAATTTTTGATTTCCTGAAATGAAGAATTCTTTTGACAGGATTATCTTTTATCTAGATGCAATAAAGCCATGGAAAGAATCTGTGAACTTGAAGATAGGTCAATAAAAATTACCCAAATTGAAATACAAAGAGAAAGAAGAGTGGAAAAATAAGAAAATCCAACAGCTATAAGACAATATAAATCAGTCTCACATATAAGTTATTGGAATCCCAGAGGGAGAAGAAAGAATGTGGCAAAAGAAATATTTGAAGAAATAAAGGCCAAGAATTTTCAGAAAATAATGAAAGATATAAAACTACAGACCAAGAAGTTCACAGAAAAACACCAGAACAGAATAGGATAAACACCAGCACACACACACACACACACACACACATACCACATACCACACATGCACACTCACCTAGACATATCACATTCAAACTACTGAAAACCAAAAACAAAGAGTAAAACCTGAAGGCAGCCAGGGAAAACATTTACACACAGAGAAACAAATATAAGAACTGCAGCATCCTCATCAGAAATCATGCAACCAGAAGACAAGGAAGTGATATCTTTAAAGTGCTGACACAAAAACACTGTCAACCCAGAATTCTATACCCAGAGAAAATATTTTTCAAAAATGAAGGAGAAATAAAGATTTTTTTAAAAAGACAAGCAAAAAACTAACATTCATTATATTCTATATGGTAATATTCTACTGGTAATATTCATTACCAGTAGATCTGTGCTACAAAAAGTGTTAAAGGAAGTTATTCAGGAAGAAGGAATATGATAACAGTTATCTACAAGAAGAAACAAAGATCTTTGGAAATGGTTAAAAGAAAGGTAAATATAAAAGTTTTTAAACTTATTTTTAATTGCTCTTAAAGAGATTTGATTATCTCAAGCAGGGATCATCAAACTATAGTCTGTGGGCTGGCTGCCTATTTTTATGTTTTTTGGGTTTTTTTTTAGATTAAAAAAATTTATTTTTATTTTTTTAAATTAATTAATTAACTTATTTATTTATTTTTGGCTGCATTGGGTCTTCACTGCTGCGCATGGGCTTTCTCTAGTTGTGGCGAGCATGGGCTTCTCTTTGTTGTGGTGTGCGGGCTTCTCATTGCGGTGGCTTCTCTTATTGTGGAGCACAGGCTCTAGGCGCACGGGCTTCAGTAGTTGTGGCACATGGGCTTAGTTGTTCTATGGCATGTGGGATCTTCCTGGACCAGGGATCGAACCCGTGTCCCCTGCATTGGCAGGTGGATTCTTAACCACTGTGCCACCAGGGAAGTCCGTTTTATGAGTAAAGTTTATTGGAACACAGTGATTCTCATAACTATGTATTATCTACGGCTGCTTCTTTTATTGAAGTATAGTTGCTGTACAATATTATATAAGTTACAGGTGTACAATATAGTGGTTCACAATTTTTACAGGTTATACTCTATTTATAGTTATTATAAAATATTCGCTATATTCCCCATGTTGTATAATATATCCTTGTAGCTTATTTTATACTTAGTAGTTTGTACCTCTCAATCCCCTACCCCTATATGCCCCTCCCCACTTCCCTCTCCCCACTGGTAACCACTAGTTTGTTCTCTATATCTATGAGTCTGCTTCCTTTTTGTTATATTAACTAGTTTGCTGTATTTTATGTGTGTGATATATATACATCACATCTTCTTTATCCATTCATCTGTTTATGGACACTTAGGTTGCTTCCATATTTTGGCAACTGTAAATAATGCTGCTATGAACATTGGGGTACATGTATTTTTTTCTAATTAGTGCTTTTGCTTTTTTTGGATATACACCTGGGAGTGGAATTCCTGGGTCATATGGTAGCTCTATTTTTAGTTTTTTGAGAAACCTCCATACTGTTTTCCACAGTGGCTGCACCAATTTACATTCCCACCAGCAATGTACGAGGGTTCCCTTTTCCCCGCATCCTCTATGGCTGCTTCTGAGTTATAATGGCAGGGTTAAGTAGTTGCAATAGAGGCTGTATGGACTGAAAGGTTAAAATACTTGCTATCTGGCCCTTTAATAAAGAGTTTGACAACCCCTGGTTTAAAGCAAAAATAGCAGCAATGTATCATGGGTTTATAGCATACACAAAAATAAACATATGACAAAAATGGCTCAAAGATGGAAGGGAGGACTTGGTAGTATACTATTGTAAGGTTCTTATACTACACATGAAATGGTATATTATTACTTGAAAGTAATCTGTGATTAATTAAAGATGTATATTATAAACCATAGGGCAGCTACTAAAAGAGGTATACATAATAAGACAGACTCTTAATAAATACTCAATGAATCCAAGAGGAAACAGAAAGAAGAAATGGCAAAGAACAGATGAAGCAAATAGAAAATAATTAACAAAATGTTAGATTTTAGTCCAACCATATCAATAATCACATTAAATATAAATGGTCTAAACACACAAATTAAAAGACAGAGATAGTCAAATTGGATATAAAAACAAGATCCAACTAAATGCTCCCTACAAGAAGCCCACTTAAACTATAAAGACATAAATCTGCTAAAATTAAGGGATAAAATGTATTTCATGCAAACACTAATTTAAAGAAACCTGGAGTGACTGTATTAATATTAGACAAAGTAGACTCTGGAACAAGGAATATTGTCAGAGATAAAGAGAGACATTTTATAGTGATTAAGTGGTCAATTCATCAAGACAAATCTAAATGATGTAAATGCATATGCATCTAACAACAAAGCTTCAAAATATATGAAGCAAAAACGGATAGATTTGAAAGAAGAAATAGACAAATTCACAAGTATATTTGTAGACTTCAATACTCCCCTTCCAGTAATCAATAGAATAGATGGAAAATCAGTAAGGATATATAAGACCTGAACAACACTATCAATCAACTTGGCCTACTTAATGTTTATAGTATGTTCCATCTAACAGCAGTAGACTACACATTCTTTTCAAGTGCACAAGCACACAGCAAGATAAACTATATTCTGGGCCATAAAACAAACCCACAAATTTACAAGAATTGAAATCATAGAAAAAGAATGTTCTCTGACAAAAATGGAATTAAAGTAGAAATCAATTAACAGAAAGATATCTAGAAACCCACCAAATATTTGAAAATTAACACATTTCTAAATAACCCATGTGTGAAAGAGAGAGTTGTAATGATAATTAGAAAATATTTTGAATTGAGTGAAAAGAAAGCACAACATGTCAAAATGTGTGGGATGCAGTTAAAGCAGGGTTTAGAGCAGCACTGTCCAATAGAAATATAATGTGAGTCACGAAAGCAAGTCATATATGTAATTTTAATTTGTCTAGTATCCACTTTGACAGAAGCAAAAAGGAAACAGGTAGAATTAATTTCAAATACTTTACTGAACACAATATATCCAAAATATTACTATTTCATGTGTAACAATATAAAAATTATTAATGAGATATTTTATACTTTGGTAATGAATTTTCAAAATCTGGTGTTTCTTTTACACTATGGCACATCTAAATTCAGACTAGTCACATTTCAAATGCTTAATAACCACATGTGACTACTGTATTAATGCAGGCTTACAGGACACTTTATAGCATTAAACGCTTATATAAGAAAAGAAGATAAGTCTCTGATCAATGATCTAAGCTCCCATGTCAAGAAAATACAAAAAAAATTTAGCTCAAAGTAAGCTGAAGGAAAGAAATAATACACATAAGAGGAGAAATCCATGGAATTGAAAACAGAAAAACAATCAATGAAACCAAAATTTAGTTGTTTCAAAAAAATCAATAAAAGTGATTTTATCTATCCAGACTGATCATGTTTGCATACAATTCCAGAAAGTTGATAGATCATTGTTCAGGTTCTCAGATTAAGCCTTTTAAAAATAGAGGACTGGTTGTTGAACTTACTTTCCATCCTGATCTAGAACTTTCACTGTTTTTAGTGCTTGAAGATATTATGATCATTTCTTTAAGTTGACTAACGTCAAATCTGATTCTCCTGGTTACTCACAGTTACCGTTACCTGGGGACGTCTGTCATCTGCATGGTGATGTTCACTTTCTATGTACATCTCTTGCTATTAACACAACCCACCCTCCATCAATTCCCTCTTCTTTTGGTGCAGAACCCCATTTTTGATTTGCGGTACCACCCCTCTCTCATTGCATGGGCATCTTGGTGGCACTGTCAATCAGAATGCCCCAACCTTCCTTGCCCAGTGGATGGGCATGTGCAACTGGACTCTCTCTCCATAGAGTCTGCATCTTGAGCAGGGAGCCCAAGGACAGAAAACAGGTGGAGGAAATTTATCCTAGGGACAGAGTCTCTTCATTCCTCTGACTTTAATCTTAAGCTCCACCTGGTTTCTGTCTTTTTCAAGATCTTCTTCTTTTGCTTTTCCTTTGACTCTGTGAGTTACCCCCAAACCCCTTTGTTTTAGCTTAAGTTGGCCAGAGTTGTATTCTGTTGCTTGCCACCAAAGAACCTAACCGATGAGGTCCTCTTAGCCTCACCTTAATTCTACAAAGACATTCTCTGCCTGGAGTTTCCCTAGGGAGGTCCTGGTGGCCTGACTACTGGAAATTTCTGGGGTCTGGTGGAGAGATAGGAAAGAAGCAAGGCTGTCTGCCTTTTACTCACATGTCAGACAGATCATGGTAGCACATATGCCCAGGTCTACCACGAAGGTCCAGAGCTTCAGTATCTGGGAAAGAGCGAAGTGCACGATGATCTCTGAGGGGACACAGAACTGTGGGGGGTTGGTGGGGTAAATATCATCCAAGGAGAGGAGCTTGACAGACTCGTACAACCTGTAAAGGCAAAGGGAATCAGGAAAGATCCATTTGCAGATACCAGCAGCACCTGGAGGACCCGCTGAGGAACAGCAGGGAAACCAGAGCATGAGGCAGAAATTGGGAATTGTCAAAATTGTCTTGAATAATCCCTTAAACACCCTAAAATACAGCAATGTGTTTAGAGGCCATATAGTAGAAAATATTATAGACATATCTCTAGGCACAAGAGTCTCACCCTATGAAGGGCATGAAGGGACCAAGACCTAACAGAGAAGATGTGGATCCACATTTCCCATCTCAACTCCTTCAGAAACATCTGTTCAATGAATGCGGTGATGGGTGAAACTGCCTGCACCTCAAAAATAACTCCCTGTCTCATAATTGAATCTGCATGAGATCAGAGAGCATATAATGTGTATGTTGGAAAAAATGGATTGAGTTTCAGAAGACCTGAATTCTAACTCAGCCTCTACCACTATCTAGATGACTTTACTTCCCCTGATCTTCATATGCCTCATCTGTAAAATTGGGATATACTCTGTACATGCTAAAAAGTAGGGGCTGGAAATGATGGTCATTGAAAGTGTATGATCATGAAATGCTCACAACATGGAACTAATTTTTATCAAGAGTAGAAAAAATACATTGCTTTTTAGTGGACAAAAGACAGAGAAAAGATTAGTGATTACGTTACTGCAATGCTCAAAAAGCCTTTAATGGTATCTCATTGCCTATAGGAAAGAGTTCCAAACTTGAGCCTGGGATTCAAAGCCCATTGTATTTCAAGTCTAATTCCCACTATCTCATCTCACAATACATGTAGTCCCTCTCTCTGTCTCCACCTTATGTGCTCAACACTGCAACCAGACTAGACAATCAGAGGCATTCCCTGAGCATGAGATACACCTTTACAATCAGTGTCTTTGCACATGCTGTTCCCTCTGCTAATAATGCCCTTTCCCTCCATTTGTAACCTGTTACACTCCTGTTCATGGTTCAAGTCTCAGAGGCTTCTGTGATGCCTCTCTGCTCCCTGGTCAGGATTAATTCTCCTTCTTTTGAGTTCCCTTCTGAGGACACTTGGTCCTCACCCAGGTTACAGAGCGTCTCACGTGGACTGTGAATTGGTTGTGTGTGTGTAGTCAACCTTTCCATGAGGCTAGGGAATGTGGCCAAGTCATGTCAGGATCCCTTGACTTGGTCCTTATCTATGATAAGGACAAACGAGATCATGTAAACTACTTAGTACATGGGAAACATGCAATAAATACTTACTATTCTTTCTTCTCCTTTTTATTAATGATGAGTATGAATTAGTCAGAAAACTAAGTGATCATGATTACATTTTTCTAAACATTATTTATATATTAGATTAAGAATGTGAATTTCTTTTCTTTAGGACCATTAACTTACAGTAGCCGAAACTCAAGTTAGGGGGTCATACACAAGAAAAAATGTTTCCTGGTTTAGATTTTCCTCTTTTTTTAAAGAAAGAAGAATGATGTGTATGGGAATGCATTTTTTGGGGAGATAATATTAATAATAACTAAAATTTATTGAGCCACTTCTATATGACAGGCACTGTGCTAAGCTATTTACTTGGGTTTATATAGATTATTTCTGACTACAACCCCATGAAGCAAATACTGTTATTATTTTTTTAATTGAAGTAAAGATGATTTACAATGTTATATTAGTTTCAAGTGTACAACACAGGGATTTGATATTTTTACAGATTACACTATTTAAAGTTATTATGAAATATTGGCTATAATCCCTGTGTTGTACATTACATCCTTGTATCTTATTTATTTTAAACATAGTAGTTTGTACCTCTTAATCCCGTACTCCTATATTGCCCTTCCCTCTTCCCTCTCTCCACTGATAACCACTAGTTTTTTCTCTGTATCTGTGAGCCTGTTTCTGTTTTGTTATTGTCATTCCTTTTAATTTTTAGATTCCATATATAAGTAAAAACATACAGTATTTGTCTTTCTTTGTCTAACTTACTTCATATAATACCCTCCAGATTCATCCATGTTAGGCAGGTACTGTTATTATCCCATTTTACAGGTGAAGAAGCTGAGTCTTTGACAGGTTAAGTAATATTACCAAGGTCATGCAGGTAGCAAGTGGGAGCATGGACCTAGCTTTAGGTCTGACTGGCTTCAGAAACCACACCCTTAATCATTTCACAAGGGCTCAGAGAGACAGCCTCTCCATGCGGCAGAGTTCTCTGTTACCCACACTCTCCTTGTCAGTGATGTGAAAGATGCAAGAGAAGCTGGAGTATTTCATGACCATCAGGATTTTGACCAGAGCAGTATGAATCCAGAAGGACTTCCCTGTGGGCCTGGCAAAATTAATAGCAATCACCACCCAATCACATGTGTAGAGTTTATAACGTACCTTCATAACCTTACCTCTCGGGATCCTGACACCAACTCCTGGCCCCAGGCAGACAGCTTTCAGCTGTAGCTCACCATTTGAAGCTTCCTGCATCTGCCTTTAAGAATGGAACACTTTCAGTTGTATTCATCCCATGCACAGACACAAGAGAACGTTCCCAGTGAGGATGTTAATGTAAGGGCATAAAGCGGGGAGCAGAATGTAAGAGGGGGTCCATGTGCCTGAGACCCTGAGGGCTTTTGGAAAGTCAAGATGGTGAGAAAAAGGGAGAAGCTGCTAGCTACCCTATAGTGATATCCTACTTAACCACCCTTTTCAATGAGTCTCACACCTTGCCTGAGGCTTACTGAGAAGTTGTAAGAATGTCTATTAAATGATCTGTGGTCCCCAGATTTGGCTATCATTATTATATGCTCTAATAGACCTCAGTTGGATTAACTGACCCAGCAACCATTACTCCTTCAGTTAACAGGAGTCACTCTGTCACCACTCTCAGTTCACTAGGTTCAGGGTCCCCCCACCCACTCCAGCAAGGGATGTGATCCAGGCCCGGCCAATCAGCGTATTTTATCTACTGGCCATAGGACTGGTTCAGAATGAACATGTGACCCTAGTGGAAGGATCAGAATTAATCCCAAGGATTTAATGGACCTTGTGAAATAGAGAAACTCTTTACACTGGGGCTGATGAAAGAAAGGTCTGTAACTGAGGGGTGCCGGCAGTTATATGCCACAGTATACTGTATGGGAAGAGTGTACTTGAACGAAGTCCATGCAGAAAAACAAGCTTGAGTGATGGAGAGAGACTGAGTCCTGGGGATACCACTTGAGTAGCTGGATCCAGCCATGCCTGAAGTTAGATATATGCATGGACTTTTCTCGTTTTCAAACTTAGGCCAGTTTAGATTGGATTTCAGTCACTTATAAAGGAGAGAAACCTGACTAAATACTAATCAAAGTCGGTGGGGCTCTTAAGAATCATTTAGTTTAATCCCTTTGTTTGGTAGATGGGGAAAATGAGAGGAGAAATATCTTGCCCAAAACACAGGAGAAGTAATGGCCATGTTGGACAAGAATCCAGGTCTCTTGAGTTATCCACTCCACTTCTTTCCATGGTTTCCTGGCATCTCTTCTCTGTGCGGAAGACTTAATTCTCACTCATGTCTTTGCTACTCCCCTCTGATGAGGGGAAGCCAGCCCCACCCTGCACATCATCCTTCTGGCTCTGAGGCCTGAACTCACTCACCAGCAGTTGGGGAAGTTGAGGGTGTTGCTTACCTGGGTGGTGGCCCCAAACTTGAGGTAGCCCGAGGCCCGGAACCTTATGTACAGGGTGGTGATCACCAACATCCCCACATGTAGGATGAGTGGAAACTGGGCACGGTCCCGTATCTTGTTTTCCAAAGGCAAAACCTGCAAATGGAGGGGCCGTAATTACTCAGTGGTCTCCATTTATGTAGAGACCCCATTTACCCGCTGTTTATCCTTCTAAATTAATTCATTTCAGCCATCAAAAAGCTTGATAGAGAAAAAAAACAAAAAACAAAAAAACAGGGAGTTCCCTGGTTGCCTAGTGGTTAGGATTCCAGGCTTTCACTGCTGCGGCCCGGGTTCAATCCCTGGTCAGGGAACTGAGATCCAGCAAGCTGTGGAGTGCGGCCAAAAAAAAAAAGAGAGAGAAAAAAAAACCAAACTCCAATACGTGGCACCACTAGGTTCAAGAAACCACTGAATTACAACAACAACAATTACTAAAAGGACATTAGGGGTCTACCAGTCCAGCCACCCGTAGCTGAGTATCCTCTTCCACCCTCAGGGAAGGCTCTACTTCTGAGCAGCTCTGTGTCCAATGGGTGATGATGATGATTATGATGATGATGATGATGGCTGTTACAGAAAATTACTGTTAAAATGTATAAGCTGGTATCTTTGCGGGACTTGTGCTTCTGGGCTCAGACCACCCAGGGGAGAACCATCCCTAATTTTAGGTCTGGAAAGTGACCTAGCAGCACAGGTGTGCAGGCTGCAGTATAATTTTGAATTCCTTTCGTGTGGGGGGAGAGGGGAGAGGCTCTTACACACCAGAATATGCAGCAGCTCCTGTCCAAAGGATGGAAAAGGAACGCAGATTAAACAGGCACCAGGACTGTAGAAACCTGTTTCCCTATTTGTGGTATGAGTTAGTTGTCTAGAAAACTCTCTACGTGCTCCTCCTTTATTCCAGCTCCAGCTGTCTGTGATCTATAATTCTGTGTCTCAGAGTGGGAATGTGAGGGCATTAGCTCCGAATAATGATTCAGGCAGCCTTGCTCCGTGTGTGTGTGTGTGTGTGTGTGTGTGTGTGTGTGTGTGTGTGTGTGTGTGTGTGTGTGTGTGTGTGTGTGTGTGTGTGTGTGTGTGTAGAGAGAGAGAGAGAGGGAGCAGTGGGGGAGTTGGTGGTGGGGAGACCCAGAGACAGTCCTGTTAAAGGAGAACTAAAAAGGAAACTGTTTGAAGATAAAAGAGGAAGACCAGAAGGAGCAATTTTGAGGGGGAATTTGGTCTGGAAGCTGAGAGATGAGCGCTTAAGCCTTGCCTTTAGAGTTACCCTATGCTCTTCGACAAGCTACATTGCTTCTAGCCCTTGTTTTCATTATCTGTGAGTGGATGTGAGTACATACATTTAGTGCTGATTTTTTCCAATAATTTTTCTCATTATGGATTAAAATAGCTCTAGCACTCAAATGTGTCAGTTAAGAGCATACCAAAGTAAATAGATTTTTAATATGGTGTTTAATAGGTTGTTTAAATAGGTTGACTTGTTGGCAGGGATTGTCATAGAAATCTTCACTTCTCCCATTTTATAGATGGATAGAATGAGGCCCACTGAAAGGAGAACAGTTGTTCAACATCCCACATCTTTCTGTCAGATAGCTTTCTCTGGCATGTTAGAGGATGAGGGAGGTGGATGGCCAGAGATGCTCAGCCCTCTCATCTGATGCCTTCACTCTACAGATGGGGAGTGTGAGGCTCAGAGAGACTACCAGTGATCATATTAATAAGTTTCCTCATCTAATTCTGATATTACGAGCAGCCGAGCAGCTAACATTTCTTAGGTCTGTATGATGGGCCAGGCAACGTGCAAAGTGCTTTAAATGCACTGTTTAATTCTCACCACAATCCTACAAAGTAGGGATTATTATCTTTATTTTAAGGATAAAAAAATTGAGGCTCAGGGCCTCTCTTGCTTTAGTTTCTTATTCCATAAAATGAGGAAGCTGGACTGAAACAGCATGTCTGAAACTTCAATCATTTATCATATATGTGTTCTACCTATATTATTTTTCTCAAGTCAATATTTAAAATTTAAATTTTAAAAAGAAGTATTATAGTGCAGTTCTAAGTCACCATGAATAGAACATATTAACACAAATACATAAGAAAGCAAACAAACATTACCCATCTCCCCACTAAGTTCATCACACGCACCACCAGAGGCATGGAGACACACTGAAAAACCACTGAATTAAAGGACTTCCAGGTGCAGTCCTATCTCTGACTCTATGAACACAGAATCCTGGAGGCTGGTGAGGCCTAACATTCAAGAACAATGCTTTTTAAGAGACATCAGCCATGAAAGGGAACACTACTAAAACTCCACTGTAAACAAGATGTCCTCCAGGTTACTTACAACAAACAAAGGACTCCGGAAGCCTTCAAAGGTTCTTTATTCTTTCTGGGTACAGGGAGATACTTTCCCAGCCGGGAGAGTGGTAAGCGGATGACTTTCTTCTGGGGGGTTTCCGTCGCTGCTCAGGTGGGGGGGGCGGGGTGGGGGCCGGTCCTCAGGAGACAGAGGCCATCTGAAGAGTTGACACACAGCATCCTTTCCTTACTTTGCTTTTGGCTCTTGAGAAGGAGAAACAATGGCAGCTATTGCAACTCAGCCCTTTGGCATTCAGCAGGCTTTGGGTCCAGTAGCATTATTGAGGGCTTGGAAACCATAATATGCAGGTATAAAGTGCTTTGGAACGTTGTGACTCAAAGGACTGTCAGAGGACCAGCAGCATTGGCCTCACCTCGAGGCTTGTTAGGAAAGCAGGATCTCAGGCGCCACCCAGACTGCTGAATCAGAATCTACATTGTACCAAGGCCCCCAGGTGGTTTGTGTGCGCACTGGAGTTTGCTCGGAGTTGCTGCTGATGCTGCTGGTCTGAAGACCACACTCTGAATAGCAATGCTTCGGAGCAGTCATCCCCATACTTGGCTGATGATCAAAATCAGCTGGGGAACTCTAAAACCCCCCGATTCCTGGATTCCAAATTCCAAAGATTCAGATCCAGTACAACTAAGGCAGGGCCTGGGAGTCTGTTATTAGACAAGGTTTCAAGGTGATTCTGAAGCTTAGCCAGGTTTGGGGGAGATAACAGCTTACATTTAGGGAAAACTTAATATGTACCAGGCAGGGGCCTAAGCTCTTTACATGTATTAATCTATTCCATCCTCACAACAGTCTTAGGAAATAGTTTCTAGTATTAGTCCCATTTTCCAGATGGGAAAACTGAGGTACAGAAAAGTAATTTGGTAATTTGCCAAATTTTGAAGTGGTGGAGCTATAAATAGAATCAGGTAACTTGGCTCTAGAGCAGGGTTTCTTAGCTTCAGCACTATTGACATCTGGGGTTGTCCCGTGCATCACAGGATGTTTAACTGCATCCCTGGCTTCTATCCACTAGTTGCACCCCCTCCCACTTGTGACAACCAAAAATGAATTCACACATTGCCAGATGTCCCCTGGGGGCAAAATCATTCCTGATTGAGGACCACTGTTCTACAGTTTATACTCCTATTCACTAAACTCACTCTGCTGCCTCTCTAAGAACCCCTGGGTTCTCACCAGTAGTTTTTCACCACAACAGCCTAGCAAGAGAGGAATTATTAGCCCCATTCTAAGAGCATGACTTATCCAGGGCCGCACAGCTTGTGAGTTGCAAAGCTAGGACTCATATGCACATTTCAAGCCTTTCCAGATATGGTGGATGTCTGGGGTAAGTTTTTGTGCCTCTTGAATGAGCAAAACCGAAGGCTAGGGACGGACTCGGCCCAATTTTTATTCCTGATTTATTTTTTCTTTCTTCAAGGCTCGTCATGGATGTCTATGGGATTATCTGCTCAGAAACCCTCCCCGCATACCTGAAGTGACCTGATCCCTCTTCTGTATTAGTTGTGGTTTCTACCAGCACTTCCCTAACTACAATTGATTGGTTCAGGGGTAGCACCTGACCCAAGGTGAATCAATAAATCAATTCCTTCCCTAGATTATTGGGACCAGACATCATCAGATTAGTTTCCTTCTGGTAAAAAGTAAAACTCAAGAGCTGTGGATAGAGCTCGTTCACATCAGAAGAAAGGAATGAAGCCAATACACAGAGTCAACCTAAGCAGAGGCACTGGAAGCCCTGATATGACCTGACTCTTGGGTGTGTCTGCTCCCACCTCTGACTGCCTCAGGATCCTTCCTGGGGCTTGACCATTCCATGAACATTCGCAAGATCTTTCTCATACAGTCTCCTTTTGTTCCCTATTTACTTTAGGTTGAGTTGAATGAGAGCCCTTATTACAGTTTTTCCCTAAAAACAAAATACCTACTTGTTGTGGGGAAAAGAAACCCTTCTTAATATCAGTAACCTGCTCCTAAAATTTTGACCTGGGCAAGCATGCCTGATAATCAAGTTCCTATTATTTTGAATTGGAAAGATTATGTCACATGACACATCAACCCAAACACTCAGCCAATTTTTGAAACATAACTAAAACTCAGTAGAATGTCGCTATGTACGTAATTAACTGACGTTAGGCTATAAATGCTTACAATGTGATACTGAACACAAATTAATGTGTTTGTTACAAAAAGTTGCTTTGTTTACAGTAACATCTTCCACATCCTCTTTGTGGACATTTGTTCCGTGTTCTAAGCTGTCTGTGTGGGATTCTAACATTTGGCTGTGTCTGGGATGTAAGACAGTGTAAGAAACATCTCATGATATTTCTCACAGATTGTTTTGTTAAACCTGTTGTATTGAGTCTGGGGACATAAATGTAAATGTTTCCTAAATAAATATTGTACAGAAAAATTATAGTGGGAGGGATATATTTATGCTATGAAGTTTGGGCATTAAAAAATAGAGAGGGGGGCTTCCCTGGTGGCGCAGTGGTTGAGAGTCTGCCTGCCAATGCAGGGGACACGGGTTCGAGCCCTGGTCTGGGAAGATCCCACATGCCGCGGAGCAACTAGGCCCGTGAGCCATAACTACTGAGCCTGCTCGTCTGGAGCCTGCGCTCCGCAACGAGAGGCCGCGATAGTGAGAGGCCTGTGCACCGCGATGAAGAGTGGCCCCCGCTTGCCACAACTAGAAGAAAGCCCTCGCACAGAAACGAAGACCCAACACAGCCAAAAATAAATAAAGAAATAAATAAAATTAAAAAAAAAAACAGAGAGGGACTTCTCTGTTGGTGCAGTGGTTAAGAATCCGCCTGCCAATGCAGGGGACACGGGTTTGAGCTCTGGTCCGGGAAGATCCCACATGCCGCGGAGCAACTAAGCCTGTGTGCCACAACTACTGAGCCCGCGTGCCACAACTACTGAAGCCCACGCGCCTAGAGCCTGTGCTCCGCAACAAGAGAATCCATCGCAATGAGAAGCCCGCGCACGGCAACGAAGAGTAGCCCCTGCTCGCTGCAACTAGAGAAAGCCCGTGCGCAGCAACGAAGACCCAACGCAGCCAAAAATAAATAAATAAATAGATAGATAGATAAATAAAACTGGTACCTTATCCTTAAAAAAAAAAAAAGAGAGAAATATTCTATTAGGTGTCGACTTAAAAAATTATTCACAACCTAAAAGTTGAGAGTTATGTTTTACTCGGTGGGAATTTTTTGGACTTCAAGCCCAGGAGGCAGCATCTCAAGTAACCCTGAGAGAACTGCTCTGAGGAGGTGAGAGGGGGAGCCAGGTTACATAGGAGTTTTTGCAACAAAGGGCAGGTAGTCGGGAACATCAGAAGATTATTGTTAATTAAAGAAAACCAGATATCTCAAGTTAAGGAATTTAGCGCCTTTCTATGTATGGGAAGGTGCAAGAGTCTGGGCTCACTGAACTCATTCCTTGGATATGCACCTCAGCTATCTGGGGCCAGTATCCTGTATTTTCACATCCTGAGTTTCCTCAGGGCTCACCGCAGGGAGTGGCCCCAGTCTGATGGCTGCTAGATGGCAGGTATTCTTTCCTTCCTGAGCTCCCTCAGGGCTCACCAGTTCACCATCTGTGGTGGCTGCAGTCACTGATGACTGTGACATCCTTTGTTTACTGATATGGCAGGAAATATTCCATTTCTCAGATCCTCCTCTTGGTCTGGAATTCAACCAATATTTGGGAGACATTTCATGACCAAATTTTGTCCCATGGTGTTGGGAGGCTCATCCCAGATCAGGTGAAAATTCCTGTTGGTATGCCACTCCAGGTGCTAATTTCTGGATTAGACCCTGTTGATAATTAAAGATTCTCTGGATCCTCTGTCTACTATGATGCAGGAAATGTTTTCCTTTGTTGCTTCCTCCCATACCTAGAGTCACACTATTACAATTATTTCATGAATCATAAACGTGATCTATTTCCTCAAGATGTTTAGCCATCATCAATTTTGTTGGAGGCCTGGTTACACACTGGTGATAAATGGAATACTTAAACAAAGGATGTCACAGTCGTCAACGACTCCAACGTGAGCCAGCGAGCCCTGGGGAAACTCAGGATTGAAAAGAATACCTGCCATCTATCAATCATCAGACTGCAGCCATTCCCTACGGTGAGCCCTGAGGAAACGCAGGATGTGAAAACACAGGACACCGGCCCCAGGTAGCTGAGGTGTGTATCAAAGGAATGAGTTCAGTGAGCCCAGACTCTTGCATCTTCCCATACATAGAAAAGTGCTAAATTCCTTAACTTGAGATATCTGGTTTTCTGTAATTAACAATAATCTTTTGATGTTCAGACTACCTGCCCTTTGTTACAAAACTTCTATGTAACCTGGCTCCCCCCTCGCCTCTTCAGAGCAGTTCCTCAGAGCTATCTGAAGCTCTGTCTCATCGGCTGCAGTGCTCATTTTGCCCCAAATAAAACTTAACTCACAACTCTCACGTTGTGCATTTTTTTTTAAGTCAACAGTTATGGCGACCATGAATAAGGGACCCAGAGTGGACTTCTCTCCTTTGCCTGAACTCTATGAGGAACCGGAGCCTTGGTACCAGCAGAGGCCCCTTGTGCCTGTCCACCTCCTTGGAGAGTCCAGACGAATTTGGGTAAGTCTCTCCTGGTTCTCGGACCTCCCATGTTGGTTGATGATCCTGAGTTGTATTTGGTGGTGTATAGCAGGTACCTGCCCCTGCCCAGGCTTGGTTGAAAGATACCAGGGAAATACCCACCCAGTTGAAAGATACTGGGCGGGGGGAGGGTGGGGTGGGGTGCGGGAGTGCCTGGTTGAAAGAAACCAGGGTTTGCTCAGTTGTAGGAGACTGAGTGGTTGGCTGAGTAGTTAGGTAAGAGGTTGATATGACGCTTTTCCTCAGTTTGGCTGCCTTAACAGAATTTGTCGGGATAAAAGTGAAGATATTACATGAGAGCGTTGCTCTAAAGAAAAGGGACAAGACTCCCCCCTGCCGGTTACAGCTTTCTCAGGCGACTGAGAAACTTTCGGGAGTGGTGGAGGCAGAGGCCTCATACCCGTGCAGTGGTCCCATAGGGAAACCTACTCATTCATTAAAGCACTTGCTCAACCAGGGGTCCAGGATAAGAATTGGCCATTCAGTGATCCAAGCACCTGCAGTGGTCTTAGACCACCGAAGGGAGAAGAGGGCTGAAACGACTCTAGGGTGATGGCTAGAGGAGTAAAGCTCACAAGCAGCACACCGGCCCACCACACAACTTCGCCAGTAAATTTCATCCCTGACAAATTCAACTTAAAATGGGAAATAGAATCTCTCAAACACAGAAACGACGGGCATCAGAAAACCGACCTCCGACTAACACCCCAGCCAGATTCATGTACAACACTGTACGGAGCTCATACTTACAAGTACCTAGTTAATTGGGGAAATTATACTAAAGGAGATCTCAACCTAAAATGGCCAAATTTACGTTCTTCTGATATTCCAAAATTGCTATATTTGTGTGCACAGTTAGAAAAAGCCGGCCATAAGATCAACCAGACTGAATGGGAAGCTTACATTGATTGGTACCTAGAAGCTTCTAAAAGAGGAAATGATAGAGTAACTTTTTGAAACCATCAGAACTAAAAAAGGCTGCTAGCACTCTGTCTTTGACTCTGTCTCTCCCTCTGCTCCTCCCACGTATCCTTTCCTATCAGAATTCCCTGGCCCAGATGCTATCTCTTTTTCTCTTCCAACTCTTCCACTTCCTGCTGCTCCCTCTTCCCCAGCAAAGGAAGATAAAAAATCAGAAGTGATTATAGCTCTCTTTAAGGAGAAAACTATTACAGGGAGAGGTGAGCCATCCTTGGTGTTTAGGTACACACCCTGGACCGAAACAGAACTTAGAGCCTTGGCTAAGGAACTTCCCGATCCAAGCCAAGATCCATTGGGATTTGCTGGGACTTCCCTGGTGGTCCAGTGGGTAAGACTCTGAGCTCCCAATGCAGGGGGCCCAGGTTTGATCCCTGGTCGGGGAACTAAATCCTGCATGCATGCCGCAAATAAGAGCCCACGTGCAGCCAAAATAAATACATAAATATTTTTTTAAAAAATCCACTGGGATTTGCTAAGGAATTTGAGTTAACCATCTGGACCTATGAGCCCGGGTTTTCAGATCTGTATCAATTAGTATTTACTTAATTGGAAATTAAAGGAAATCTCGCCATAAAAATGAGGAGGCCCTTTTAGTGCATAGGCAGTTAAGTTAAATTAAGGTTAAAAAGCTGGCTTGATAAAAATACCTTTTCAGAATTCTGACTTTAAACAAAGTCCTTCTAAGGGGAAACCTGCATTTCTCTTCCTGTGTCTTTGAGATGTATATGTTCTACCTGATCTTCCTAGAACATTCCATGTATGTCTATGTGTGTATGTATATGTTTTGAAAACTTGACTAACCTCTGCCATACTGTTTTTGAGAGTAAACTCTCGTATTTTATTTTGGTTACATCCTCCCCCACTCTCTTATGGGGAAGGCTCTTGCGTCTTAATGATTTGAATCACTATAAATATATATATGTTATTAATGGCCAAATGATGGATCCTTTTAAAACTGGAGAAACTAACAAATTGGTGAATCTAGTGCACTCTCATCATAAACAACTGTTTTACTGGTACCTATAAAAACAAAAAAAAAATCAAATTAAAGGTGGAAAAAAGAAATACATCTAATGATTAACCTAAGAACTTCTTTAGTTTAAAACAAGTAAGAAAAACTGGTTTGGGAAACTTCATTCGTGGTCTTCGCTTTCCCTCAATGGGTCTTACAGATGTTAATAAAAACATTAGAATAATTAATGTAAGCAGGAAAAATCCTGTAAGGAAAGTCTGGATACTATTTCCACCAAGGTAGAAATTTTAAAGGAATTATCTCAAATAAATAAAGAAATCTTTAGATGGTTATTTAAAATGGGATAAATAAAATGGACATTTATGTAATTAAAACACAAGGTTCTGACATTACTACATGACCTAAGGTTAAATGGGTCAAAAGGGACCCCCCTACTGGTCCCCAACATTAAAAGCCAAACAAGTCTGTTCTATTTACCCCAGTTTTAAAATATATTTAAGGGGCTAGAAAAAAAAAATTTTTTTTAACGCTGAGATACCTGACCAACAATGATTTGGGACAACAGCTAGGCCAAAGGGTCTGAGTTCCTTGGCTCAACCCCACTCTGGGGATCCCAGAGCCTTTTATATAAAAATAGATAAAATAGACAGGAAACAAAAAAAAGAAAAACTTCTAGAACTCCTCCTGTAAGCTGGTTGATTGGATCCTAATGAAAAGTAAAAGTATAAAGTTGACGGAATTGAGATGCAAATATATAAAATTGATATATTTAAATGGACTTTATATAAGATGGATACATCTGTTTTGTTTAATTATATTGTGGGATAGGCATGCTTCACTGGAAAATACCTCCCCTACATGGTATTATAAGACAAGGCATATAAATCTGCCCCTCAGGAAATATTAATTGAACATACTAAAAGACACCAATAGTGTTACCTGAGCCATAAAAATAAGTAAAACTGGGAAGTAACATTCAAGGACTAATAAAAAGAAAAACAGTGATTTTGCTCTGGTCTAACTTGTAAACTCAGAAAGAAGGTCTTTGCTGAATGCCTTATACAAACCATTAAAGGCATGAGAAATTAAACACTAAAGTTCTAGAACACAGAACTCATAAAATAAATTTCAGTTTAGTTAGAAATCTTGTCACTGATAAAATCTTTTAGTATGGTTTAGGTAACAAACCTGTTCTTTGGGAAACTAAAAGCAACTGTCTTTCTCTTGCAAATCTCTACAAACTGAGAATGCAAATACAGGCCACAAAGACCTGAGACTGAGCCTAATTAGCTCAGTCTGGCAAGACCTGAAACCAAGGAAAAAAAAATAGCAAAGTGGCAGTTTTAAAATTCAAACTGCTGGGAATGCTCCCTCAGCCAAACTTTACAAATAGTAAAGCCTTAGTCATCTGAGAAAGCAACTTTAACGTATTCCAACTGTTCTTTGTAAATTGGTAAGTTTATATCGTAATACCTGATTCATAACTATTTTTTTTTTTTTAAAGTGAAGCCATGAGATCTCTAGTTTTGCCTGTTTATGTCTATGTACACATTATATATATGAAATATCTCTACCTCTGGAAAGTATTATCAAAATTGAATTTATAAAGAGCTCTATTTAATTTTAAAAGAAAGTGCTTACAAATAAAGAAACCAGTCAAAATGACTTTCAGGTTCACATGAACTGGGAAATATTCAATATTAAGTTGATATCTGGTATTAAAGTTTGTTTGTTGATCTAATTACTATAGACATATCCTTAGTCATCAACATTAAGTATAATGCTTTATTACCTAGGTTTAATAGAAGTCAAATAAGACCTTATTATATCTATTGCAAGGAAATAACTTGATATGCTGAAACTTTAAAGTAAATGTAAATGAGATAAGAGCTTTTGGGTAAACTCTTTAAAATTAATTATATTTTAGAAATGTCTAGTTAAAATGATCTTTACAGATATTTGATAACTTAAAGTTCTAGAGTTCTGCTAATTTAAGTGATGGAAGTTTATTAAATAGCTAGATAATTTCCAAAAAAATAAGATACTGAGACATCAATTACTAAATAGAGAAACTAAAGGTATTTAGGACTATTAATGAAAATGTTTGGTGCTACCCTGAGATGTCCTCTATAAGAAAACAAATGTTTTTAGAAATCATCACTGGTATTTATGTCCACCAATCTACAGAATGCTAATGTGAAAGACAGTTCATAATTGCTTACTTCTTAACTTTCACTAGAAATTAAGGTTTTTAAGAGTTGAGGATTCCAATTTAAACATGTAATTAAAGCTAACAGGAATAATACGGAAACATTTCAGTGTACAGTAGCAAAGTAGAATGTGTGTTTTCAGTAAAGAAGGTTTGAGGAATGGAATTACATTTTATCGAGGGAAAAGAAAAAAATATGTCTTAGGACTGGTTGGTTTATTTGGATAAAAAAATAAGGGACAGGGGCTTCCCTGGTGGCGCAGTGGTTGAGAATCTGCCTGCTAATGCAGGGGACACGGGTTCGAGCCCTGGTCTGGGAAGATCCCACATGCCGCGGAGCGGCTGGGCCCGTGAGCCACAACTGCTGAGCCTGCGCGTCTGGAGCCTGTGCTCCGCAACGAGAGAGGCCGCGATAGTGAGAGGCCCGCGCACCGCGATGAAGGGTGGCCCCCGCTTGCCACAACTGGAGAAAGCCCTCACACAGAAACGAAGACCCAACACAGCCAAAACTAAATAAATAAATAAATTTATAAAAAAATAATAAATAAATAAGGGACAGGCTGATATAAACAGAAAGTGATGAAAGTTTGTGGAAAAAAACCCTGAGGGGGGGAAAAAGTTTTATACATGGTCAGGATTAACTAAATTTAGATTGAAATTAATTAAGTAAATAGATTTTGTTGTTAAATAAGCCGGTACAAGACTGGAATTTGAACAAAGTTTCTCAGAGTGCTCCTTTTTGATAACAGATTGTGTGAGTTTCTGTGCCCTTAAGTAATCTTTTTGTGACTTTGGTTAAATGAATAAGTATTGTTTCACAGTGACCTGTTATGTTTTAAAATGTTTTTGATATTTTTAACAAACTTCCCAAATATTAAAATCCAACTAAAGCTCTTTTAGCCTCCAGCTGACTCTGGGATGCTTTGAAGGAACATGTCTGAGACATCTTAGAGAGGAATGTTAAACTAAGTTTATTTCGTATGTTTAATTACTTCAGAAACAATGTCAAGTGACTGGAGATGAAAATTAGGTTAGAGTGTATGGATAAATGTCATTAATATAGATATTCCAAAATTTATATGGAATTCCTAACATCTGGTATGCCCTGATATAATGTTATCAGTCATAATTCCAGTTATTCTAAAATGTTATATGTCACAGAAATATCCACGTTTCCTACTAATTGCCTTGTACTCAAATCTTTAACCACGCTATTTTAAGTTTTGTCCTGATGCTTTTACAAAATGAAGATTTTCAAGACTCATGAAAAGAACTTTTTTTTAACAAACATAAGTTTCTGATGGCCTTTACTGTGTAACAAATGACGGAAAACCTGATTACTTCATCCAGATCAACAGGAATCAATTACATGGGACTGAATGAACTGATGAATATGATTTATAACTTTTATGACTTTGGGAAGTATACTAGCTTTAATCTTTGTTTTTCAGAAAAAACTTTTCTCTTATGCTATGACATACAAGTTGATAAAGTATACCTTTGTAAACAAAGATAAAACATTTATCTTTTTCTCTCTATCTGATCCTGTCCATAATTTGGCTTCTCCAGCTGGCTCTCCTATGGACTTGATGGTTTATTACAACTAGTTATACTAATCATTGTTTTAATTTGTTCCTTGTTTCCGAATTGTTGATGATTTGTGTCTCCCTGCTGCACTATGACTTTGTCAGTATTACTAGCTGCACTACTTATATCCTGTCTATCTTATAAGATTGTTGTCTCTTACAGTACTCAGTCGGTAATCAGGCCTCCAACAAATTTGATGATGGCTAAACATCTTGGAAAAATAAATCACATTTATGACTCTTATAAAATAATTGTAATAGTGTGATTCTAGGTATGGGAAGAAACGATAAGGAAAAATATTTCCTAGATCATAGTAGACTAGTAAGACAGAGGATCCAGAGAATCTTTAGTTATCAATAGGGCCTAATCCAAAAATTAACACCTGGAATGGCATAGCAACAAGAATTTTCTCCTGATCTGGGATGAGCCTCCCAGCGCTGTGGGACAAAATTTGGTCATGGGATGTCTCCCAAACATTGATCAAATTTCTGACCAAAAGGAGGGACTGATAAATGGAATATTTAAACAAAGGATGTCACACTCATCAGCGATTGCAGCCCTCCAACGTGAGCCGGTGAGCCCTGAGGAAACTCAGGAAGGAAAGAATACCTGCCATCAGGCAGCCATCAGATTGCAGCCACTCCCTACTGTGAGCCTTGAGGAAACTAACATGAAAATATAGGATACTGTCCCTAGATAGCTGAGATGCATATCAAAGGAATGAGTTCAGTGAGCTGAGACTCCTGCATCTTCCCATACACAGAAAAGTGCTAAATTCCTTAACTTGGGTATCTGGTTTTCTTTAATTAGCAATAATCTTTTGATGTTCCCGACTACCTGCCCTTTGTTGCAAAACTTTTATATAACCTAGTTCCCCCCCTCACCTCCTTGAAGCAGTTCTCTCAGGGTTACTTGAGGTACTGCCTCCTGGGCTTGTAGTCCTAAAAATTCCCACTGGATAAAACATAACTCTCAACTTTCAGGTTGTGAATATTTTTTAAGTCGACAGGTGATTGATGGAAACTAAACTTTTGGTGGTGAGAAGTCGAAATATAATGTCTTACACATGAAATTTATATGATGTTATAAATCAATGTTACCTCAATGAACTAAAAAAATTTTTAAATAAGTAAATTAAAGGAAAAAAATAAATCTACCTCCTTTTTTTAAAAAAATAGGGTTGAATTGGGAAGGGTAAAATAAGGTGGCGATTCTGCTGTGTGGATCAGGAAAGGGAACAATACCCAGAGGAGGTGGGCATGTAGAATGGGTGTAATTTAGACCAGCGGTCCCCAACTTTTTTGGCACCAGGGACTGGTTTCGTGGAAGACAATTTTTCCACAGACCAGGTCGGTGGGGGGGGACGGTTTCGGGATGATTCAAAGCACATTACATTTAGTGTGCACTTTATTTCTGTTATTATTACATTGTAATATATAACAAAATAATTATACAACTCACCATAATGCAGAACCAGTGGGAGCCCTGAGCTTGTTTTCCTGCAACTAGATGGTCCCATTTGGGGGTGATGGGAGACAGCGGCACCCAAAGTGTATTGCTTATGTCCAGTCTACTCCATTATCTCATTTTGGTTGCTGTCACTGCAGAAAACTCTGCTTCACAAAGACAGGATGTTGGAAATGGAAGCAGGCTTTTCAGTGCTTTTGTGGCAATCTCAGGATATTCCGCCTTGACTTTAATCCAGAACGTATGGAGATTTGAAGTTGTCTCAAACATGCTTTTAAGGCCACTGTCATTTGCGATCTCAAGCAGTTGATCTTCTTCTAGCACGGACAAAGTTGATTCACCTGGCTTATTCACAAATGGGTCACAGATCCATTCCTTCTCATTTCGGGGGTCTTTTGTGGTTGGGAAGTTATGCTTAAACTCTTTTGAAAGCTGAGACAGGTGATCATGCACCAGCTGGGAGAAAGAAGGCCCTGGCTCGGTCTCTTTCAAAATCTCTGCTAATGTTTGAAACATGTCAAAAATCCCAATGTTCACTTGTCGCCCCCCCCCTAATTCCGGTTTGGCTTTGAATGCAGCCACTTTATCTGCCGACTTCAACACAGCTGTTGTTCTCCCCTGAAGTGACAGATTGAGTTCGTTGAGCAGGTTGAATATGTCACACCAGTAAGGAAGTTTTGTGACCCATTCTGTGTCACTGGAATGTGCTGCCAGTGGTGACTTTTTCTAAAAGAAATCTCTGGAGCAGCTCTTGTAACTCAAAAACTCTGGGCAGAGATCTACCTTTAGAAGCCATCTCACTTCTGTGTATAAGAGAAGACATGTGTGTGTGTGCTCTGCGACCACCTCCTCACAGAGCTGCGCGAACAGATGTGAGTTAAGGGCATGTACTTTAATGTGACTGATAATTTTAATTACATCCTGCAAAACATTGTTAAGTTCAGGTGACATTTTTTGGCTAGCCAGCGCTTCTCTATGGATGACACAGTGCATAGACTCACATTCAGAAGCGACCTCTTTGACCCGAGTAGTGAAACCAGAAAGCCATACAGTCATGGCAGCTGCTGCATCCGTGCATGTACCGACACAAAATGACCAATTCAGTTTTCCTGACGTAATCATTCAAAGACTCGAATAATTCTGCAGCTGCGGTGTTGATTGGCAACAAAAGTACACATAACATATCCTCATGAACATCCTCCTGAAAAATATATCGCACAAAAACAAGCATTGTTCCCTTGTTGTCAACATCAGTAGACTCCTCAACCTGGATTGCATACCATGGTGACTCATTAATCCTCTCTAACAATTGTGCCTCAGTATCCTCTGCTATTTCATCGTCTAGTTATGGTGCTAGCCGAAAGAGGAACACGTGCCACCTTTTGAACTGCAGCCTCTCCTAAAATTTCACGACAAATGTCCTTAGCAGAAGGCAGGATCAACTCTTCACCAACAGTAAAGGGCTTCTTAGCTTTAGCAATGTGGTTAGCCACTAAGAATGATGCTCTCAGTGCAGACACATTTGATGAAGTGGTGGTCTTCAATAATTGCTTCTGTTCTTCGTGTTCACGCGTTTTTCTTTTGAAAAACTCCAAAGGCTTGTCTTTTAATGCAGGGTGCTTGGTCTCCATGTGGTGAAGCAGTTTTGAAGTTTTCATGGCTTTGTTAGATAGCCAGTTGCCACATATTATACAAAGCAGTCTTGGAGAATGTGAATCACCTGTTGCAATGAACCTGTAATTTAAATAGGACTCTTGGTATTTTCTTTTAAATGCAGCTTTCTTTTTGTCAGCGGTCTTAGAGTCTTCTTCTGTCTCATCATTGGGTCTTTCCCCTTTTCAAAGAAGCTCCCCAGCGACATTTGTTTTTCACTCATTTTGGCTAGGGTTAGCTTGTGGACTTACCAAAACTGTGACTGAGACAAGTGTGCAGTGTGGGAAAGAGGTGTGGACGGAAGTGGTAAATAAAATAATGGGCAGGCCATACCCAAACTAAAATAAGTGTCAGATTCTGACTTCAATAAAGCCTGCCATCAGATGCAGCTGTACAATTGAAGTACATCAACTCACTTGCCACCAGATGCAGCTTAATTGTCACTTGCCACTCACCGACAGGGTTTTGATGTGAGTCTGCATGCAGTTGATTTATTATGGTCTCTGTGCAGTCACACCTCTCTGCTAATGATAATCTGTATTTGCAGCTGCTCCCCAGCACTAGCATCACCTCAGCTCCACTGCAGATCATCAGGCATTAGATTCTCATATGGAGCACGCAACCTAGATCCCTCACATGCACAGTTCACAGTAGGGTCCACGCTCCTATGAGAATCTAATGCTGCCGTTGATCTGACAGGAGGCGGAGCTCAGGTGGTAATGCAAGCGATGGGGAGCAGCTGTAAATACAGAAGAAGCTTCGCTTGCTCACCCGCCACTCACCTCCTGCTGTGTGGTCTGGTTTCTAACAGGCCACGGACCGGTACCGGTCCATGGCCCAGGGGTTGGGGACCCCTGATTTAGATATTCAGAGAGAGAGAGTGGAGGAGGAAGGACACTGCATGTGCGAAGAACAGCAGAAGTAAAGGCTCAGTGGTGGGAAAGGGGAGATACATGTGGGAGCACTAGAGAACTCAGATGTTTTGGAGCATAGAACACATACAGAAGAGAAGTGGAAAATCAGGCTGGATGGTAGGTGGGGGCCAGGTTGCCCAAAGTCTTATGAGCCAGATTAGAATATATCCTGTGCAGTAGGGAGACCTTGAAGATTCTCAAGTAGAAAAGGTATGCTCGGGTTTTATCTGTTGCTGCTTTGAGATAAGGACTGAATTGTTTAGGCTTTCAAAAGCAAAGGCTCGATTATTTAGGCTTTCACTAACTTGGCTGATTGGGAGGGAGCTGCTGGAAGCTCAAGCTGGGATATCTCCTGCCATCTTGCATTTCTGCTCCAGGGCTTTGTCCTACCTGTTTACAGTTATCTAGCACTAACATGAGGAACACAAAGAAGAATCCCAGCTAGTCCACAAGCAGGAGGAAGAACATGATTGCATGTGGGTGTTGGGAGAAGATTATTGGTTATAAAAAGAAGAAAGGCAGAGAGAATATGGGGCCACCCACTGTGCTGGAGTTATTACCCTCTGCCTCACCTGTCTTGCCTGGGTGCCCTTGCTACCCACAGCCATAGGTAGGAAGCCTTGTGGCAGCCTCAGACCTCCTGCTGCTCAAGAAGAGGCAGGAATGCCCTGGCAGGCTCTTTTTACATGTGTCCAGGTATGTTCCCAGGCAGAACCTCTGTGTCCAGGAAGTTATGGAGCCGAGGGCCTGCCTTGGCCTCCCTATCCCATTATCTGCTGCCCAGTCTCATCTGCTTGGAGAAGGAAGGCTCTGACCCCTGAAAATTCTGACTTGACTTGGACACTGAACACTCTGCTCAGTGTTGGCCATCTCTTCCCACATGGAGTGAATCTGTTTCTTTTGGCTCGCCAATCTATGATCCATGCAGCAGCTAGAGATATCTTTTAAAAATTATTGATTATATCACGCCCTTCCTCTGCTTACGACCCTTATGGAGCTTTCCTCTACTCTTGGAATAACATTCTAGCACATGATTGGCTCCGGCCTCCCTTTCCCTGCTTTCCTTCTACACCTCTTCCTCCTCACTCAGCATGCTTCACCAGCTTCTGGAGGACTCTCAGCTCTTCCCACTCCATGGCCTTTTGCTGATACCATTCCCACGCCTCTTCATTTGGTCGGCTCTTGTCCTTCATATCTTGGCTTAAACTTCACGTCCTCAGACAGGTTTCCCCCATCCCCCTGTAGCTCTTATCCTAATTCATAATTATACATTTACTTCTTTTCTTATTTATTTTCTGTCTCTGCCGCTAGGTCATGAAACTCCATCAAGGTAGGGATCATACCTGTTTCATTTATCCTTATCTCCCTAACAGCTAGCATGGTGCCTGATCTACAGTGAGTACTCAATTGACACTTGTTCAGTAAGTGGATGAATGAATTAATGAGTGAACGAGATGCTGGATTCTCAGTGAATGGACTGATCTTCTAGGAAGTACACACAGGATCCGCCTGACTTTGAGTCGCTGCATGCTGTTCAGGGTCATGAGCCATCTTATACTGCCCTTGGGCCTCCTTAGCCTGGCCCCTCTGCCTTTTGTGCTTACCTGCAACTGCTAGCTTCTTGGTCCTGGCTGCTGAAGCCAGTGGAGCTGAAGGGCTTCCATCGCCCACATCCTACACTTTGGTCCTATCCGGCCTGGGCCCTTGGCTCTTTCTGTGTAGGCTGGTCCACAATTAACAGAGTCAGTAAGGGTGAGTAAAGATGTTTGCAGAGTACCTCAGATCACATGGCTGATTCAAGACCTGACCTCAGGTCTCCTGGCTCCACAACAGTGATTTTCCTATTACACCCTGCTGCTTCCCAGACACCACACAAATTGCTGGCCTTTGTGCTAGCAATGAAGATTATCATACACGCTACCCCTTACTACAACGGTTTTTACCAGGAGTGCAGGGGTTCATACTCCCAAGGGCACAACAGAATTTCAAGGAAATGAGAAGTAATGTGACCTTTTTTTCCCATTTAGTTAAAAAATATAGTGGTGATGAATGCTTATTATACAACGGTCAAATGGTACAGAAGTATATACGTAAAAAAGGAACATCCGTATTCATACCCCTCTCCCCACTTCATCCCAATCTAATTCTCCTTCCCACTTCTTTCCTCAAAAGTAACTACTTTTAACAGTGTAGTGTGATTAAGTCCAGGCCTTTTTAATATATTTATAAACATTATGTATAAATAATTTATATACATATATATTAAATAGGTTATTTTTTAAAATCCTGTAGAGTTTTAAAAACATATTCAATATTATTTTTAAAATTGTGTGTGTTGGGACTTCCCTGGTCGTCCAGTGGTTAAAAATTCGCCTTCCAATGCAGGGGAAGTGGGTTCGATCCCTGATCAGGGAACTAAGATCCCACATACTGGGGGGCAACTAAGCCCACGTGCTCTGGAGCCCACGCGCCACAACTAGAGAGAGGCCTGCACGCCACAACGAAGAGCCCTCTTGCCGCAAGTAAGACCCGATGCAGCCAAATAAATAAATAAATAAATAAATATTTTAAAAATAAATAAATAAAACTGCGTGTGTTGAAAGTGAAAAAAGGACACTACTTTTGTGATGGAACAAACTCTTGGCTGATGGAGCACAATCAAGAGGCCTTGTTCTGGTATGTGTATAAAGAGATAGCAGGAGAACCAGCAGAACCTGGGGGTAGAACTAAAGCAAAGGAAGTCTTGTTTGTGAGATGGCTCGGAGGCTCTCACCAGCAGCAAAAGTGGTGGGCACAGTTCATTAGGACACCCTTGTGGTGCAAGGCCACAGTCTATCACCTACAGTCTGACAGGACCGAGCTGGAGATGGGGGTGTGGGCAGAAGGAAGGGAGTTGAGTAGGTATGTTAGGATGAAGAACATAGGACAAAAATGGATTTGTGAAGACAATGAGAAGACAAGCCATAGACTAAGAGAAAATACTTGCAAAAGCATATCTGAAAAAGGACTGTTATCTCTCTTAAAACTCAACAATAAGAGAACAAACAACCCAATTAAAAACTGGGCAAAAGACCTGAACAGACCTCTCATCAAAAGAAGTGTACAGAAAGCAAAAAAAGCATATGAAAAGATGCTTCACTTCATATGTCATCAGGGAAATGCAAGTTACAACAACATGGAGATATCACTACACACCTATTAGAATGGCTAAAATCCACAACACTGACAACATAAAATGCTGGTGAGGAGTGACGGGAACACTCACACTGCTGGTGGGAATGTACAGTGGTATGAAACAGCCACTTTGGAAAACAGTTTGGTGGTTTCTCACAATACTAAATGGATTCTTACCATATGATTCAGCAATTGCATTCCTTGGTATTTTCTCAAATGAGCTGAAAACTTTTGGCAACACAAAGACCTTACACGAATGTTTATAGCAGGTTTATTCATAATTGCCAAAACTTAGAAGCAACCACGATGTCCTTCAGTAGGTGGACAGATAAACTGTGGTATATTCAGACAGTGCAATATTACTCAGCAGTAAAAAAAAAAAAAATCAGCTATCAAGCCATCAAAAGACATGGAGGGCTTCACTGGTGGCGCAGTGGTTAAGAATCCACCTGCCAATGCAGGGGACACGGGTTCGAGCCCTGGTCTGGGAAGATCCCACATGCCGCGGAGCAACTAAGCCCGCGAGCCACAACTACTGAAGCCCATGTGCCTAGAACCTGTGCTCTGCAACAAGAGAAGCCACCACAATGAAGCCTGCGCACCACAACAAAGAGTAGCCCCCGCTCGCCACAACTAGAGAAAGCCCGCGTGCAGCAACGAAGACCCAATGCCGCCAAAAATAAATAAAATAAATAAATAAATAAATAATAAACAAAGTCTACTAAAAAAAACCCCAAAACCTCCAAATATTTAAGACATGTAGACAGGGGTACTAAGAACTCTAGTTTGATATTAATGATGTAAGTATATGACTAGTCTCACATGGACAGACAACAAGATACTACAGAGAGTAGTCTGGAGCAGTAAGTAGCCAAAAGGAAAAGAGAAACAGGATAAAGAAAGGGCACCAAGCCCTCCTATCATGGGCTCCATCAACACAATAGAGACTAGCAGTATACTAGCTGGCTATATATATTTGTGCTCCTGATACCTGCAAATAAAAAGATGCTAACCATTGTTTCAAAAAAAAAAGAGAGAATTTGTAACTGCCCTTCTCCCCCATCCAGTGGGGCTTGTGAGGCACAGGAGCTCCCTGTGCTGGGAGCTCAGTGCCCAGTTTTCACCCTGGTATTGCCTCTGTGTGGCTGTGCAACCTGGGACGAGTCTCTTCCCCTCTCTAGGTCCATTTTCTCTGTGTAAAGTGGGCTTGCAATTCTCAAGGGTCTCTTATTTCTTAAGGTTTTATGCATTATTTCCTGGGAGCAGAACTTTTTGAACATTTCCTAAGATAAGGGTAATTAATTAGAGTAACCATTTGCTAAGTACTATTGTCTCATTTAATCTAGAGAACAACTCTCTACTATTAGCCCCATTTTACAGATGGGGCAACTGAGGCTTAGGGAAATTGACCAATGCCACAACGCTGATCAGTGGTGGCATCAGGGAACTTGACCAGTGCCACAGAGCTGATCAGTGGTGGCATCAGGATTGGAAGAAGGTAGACTCCTCTGCCCTCCCTCTCCACCACTCTGCAGGAAGAGCCTCTAGGTTCTGTGGCCTGGGAGAGGAGAACAGAGAATATAAAATAAAAGCACTTTATGTTAGACAGGAGATGGGTCTGACCATGGACACTCTCCCAGTTACCTCTAACATCACAGAGAACAATGGCAGAGCCCCGAGGGCACAGCAAACTTCAGAGGATGGAGGGTGTGGAGGTTTCAACATCACTGGTGAAGGAAAGGCAGAGGACAGACTCTAGGGGCTGATCTCTGGAGATAAGAATGCATTTAGGGGAAGATAATATGGAGTTCTAAATCAAGGGGAAAATTAAAGGGTTATCACTCCACTAGACTGTTCAGAAAATTTACAACTTTTTTTCTTTTTGTGAATCACAAATTTCTTTTTCCATGAGATAAAGAATTGATCCTCTCAGAGAAAAAGCAAACATTAATCATTAAACTTTGCCTAGAATTTCATGACTTTTATGAAATTCCTAAGAAGACCCATGGTCTAGGGAGACTCGTAAGATGAGAGTAATCGTTAACCAATAATTATGTTAAAAATAAGAGTGGAAACCAACCATTTAAGTGTCAAGTACTCTAACATTTACAAAATAACTTTGCATACATTACTTAATCTTTCCAATAAGTAGGCTGTCAATCCCCACCGCTCCCCCTTTTTTTTTGGCCACGCCACACGGCATGCGGGATCTTAGTTCCTCGACTGATAGGGATAGAGTAGGATAGTACTCAATCCTACTCTAACCATCACCGGTAGTTGTAGAAGTCCCAGTAGGGGATTATAGATAGAGAGGGAAACCTAGGGAACTTTGGGAGACCACTGTAAGTTAATGATCGCTCAAGAAAGCTATCGGAACGTCGTCGTGGAACGAAGCAGACTTGCTTAACTATAAAGCCATAAATAAAAGGATGAGATATGCCCAGGTTATTAAGTGAAAGAAAAAAATGAGGCCTGCATTCTGCTGGTGGAGTTCAGCAAGACAGGGATCCTTAGGACCAAGGACAGGAATTGAAGGGAAAGGTGACATTCCAAAGTAGGAGACCCTCAATATACAGAAACCTGAGACGATTCAACATATTTTAGTATATGTTACCACCCTACTGCTGATTTGAATAAGCGCTATGACAGTCCTAGTGTGACCTCTTAGGGTCAAGCACTCTCCTGCCTGACACAAAGGAGAAGCCAGTGATGTAAGCCTGATGTCTACTCGAAGAATGAGGAAGAAGGCGGTCTTTTCCCCCTCCCCACTTTCCTTTGACTATAAAAATGTAGCCTGCTTAATCCTTGGGGCAGAGCCCCCTCACCTGCCTGCTTGTATCCCTCACAAGCATCCTATATTAATAAATCTACTTCTTGCCTATCACTTTGCCTCTCGCTGAATTCCTTCTGCGCTGAGACACAAAGAACCTGAGCCTCAGTTAAGTCCAGACACAGGTGAGTGACTCTAATTAAAAGACTGTGGGTTCAAGTCCCAATCTGGGTTTAGGTTGGGTTCGAGTCCCAGCACGTGGGTTCAAGTCCCAATCAGAGGTGCACGGTTTCACAACCAGGGATCAAACCCGTGCTCCCTGCAGTGGAAGCGCGGAGTCTTAACCACTGGCCTGCCAGGGAAGTCCCACAATACCCATCTTTATAGGTGAGAAAACTGAGACTCAAAAGAGCCGGGGAAGGGGTGACTGTACTTGGGCAGGTTTCTTTTAGGAGGGCCACAGGATATACACACACATACGCTTATACCCCTTTATACAGTATTAAATTCACTTCTACCTTTACTTTTTTAAAGAACAAGATTGTGCCCATCAGTGTGTAATAGATGTGGCTCATTCTTCATTCTTTTTACAAATGTGTAGTATTTTGTTAGAGGCTGCATCATGGTTTATTTAACCAGTCCCCTACTGGTGAGTATTTTGATTGTTTCCTGTCTTTTGCCATCCCAAACCGAGCTGAAATGGGTAATTATGCACATATGATTTCCTACATCTATGAGAATTTGCCTGTTAGATACATTCTCAGAAGTGGGTTTAGTAGGTCAAGGGCATGTACTTTTAAAGTTTTCACAGTAACAAATTACCCTCCAAGGGGTACCACTCATTTGCTTTCCACAAGCTGAGGGTGAGGGGGACTGTTTCTGCCTATCCCAGCAAGCGCTGGGTGCCACACTTCTCGCCCTGGATTGGTCTCTGAAGAGTGCAGGTGGCAGCTCCTTGTGGGGCTGCACTCCTGGACTCGGTTCCTATTCCTCCCTTTATCAAAGATCTTGTACGACTGGAACCTGTCTGAAGGTGAGAGTTAAGAGGTCAGGGCCCAGGAAACTATGTCTTGGAGAAGAGCTTGAAGGGACTCTGGAAATTAGGACAGCCAGACTCATGCCCTGCCCCTTCTTGAAGGGCTGTCATTAAGATAAGGGAGCACACAGTGCTGTGCATCCAGGTGGGGTGAAGGTCAACAGCAGGTGGGCGGTACGGTGCAGCAGCTTTCGTATTAATCTAAGAAAGCCCTCAGGGACATAGAAAATAGACTTGTGGTTGCCAAGGTGGGGGGGGGGGCGGGCGGTGGGAGAGGGTTGGATTGGAAGTTTGGGATTAGCAGATGCAAACTGGTATATATAGAATGGATAAACAACAAGGTCCTACTGTATAGCATAGGGAACTATATTCAATATCCTGTGATAAACCATAATGGAAAAGAATATGAAAATGAATGTATATATATGTATAACTGAGTCAGTTTGCTGTACAGCAGTAATTAACACAACACTGTAATTCAACGATACTTCAATTAAAATAAAAAAGCCCTCAGATCTCTCCAACATGCTCCCTAGAAGACTTCTGAGGTAGTGAGCTCCCTGTCAGTAAGGGTATTCAAGCAGAGATCAAGGTATGCAG
This sequence comes from Eschrichtius robustus, assembly GCF_028021215.1. NCBI lineage: Eukaryota > Metazoa > Chordata > Mammalia > Artiodactyla > Eschrichtiidae > Eschrichtius > Eschrichtius robustus. The sequence goes on from NC_090825.1 coordinate 127,779,934, forward strand.
GACAGGGTTGACTGGTAGTTTCTATTCCCACATCTTTTTGGTGTGTCTTCCTCTACTGCAGAGGCTGGAAAGGGAACAGTTAGTTACATATCCCACACTCTTGGAAGCTACAGTTCTGTCTATAAAACAGGAAGGTCAAAAGGTGGTGGAGGATATCTGCTGCCTCAGGCTGTTTTCTGCTGTCAGGAGAGGTTGTAGAGAGGAGGGGTTTTTCTACAGAGTCATCCTGGCTTTGTTCTCAAGGTTGTCTAGAGGCATGCCACGGCAGGCCCCAGTCCCAATCCCTGGGACACAGCAGCAGCCTTGGGTTCCTGACCACAGTGGTTCCAGGGGGCTCCTGCTCCCCTGCCTTCCTGATTAGGGGGGAGGTGGTGACTCCCCGTGCGCCACTTCAGAGGCATTGTTCTGAGAATCCTTCCTGTAAGTCCAGTCTACAGCCCCCTCCTCCGACCCTCCTAATGGCTCTGTAAGCCCCTAATTCCCATTATGAAATCTATTTCTGGTATTTTCCTGCCTAAAATACGGTTTCCTACCCTAACCCTGACTGATGGGAGGCAGGGATGTGCAAAACCTCCAATGTAGTTTCCTACTCTCAATTTCTATGACTTCTCCACATTGTTCTGTGGCAGAAAAAGCAGTCCTCGAAATCCGGTGTTTTTACTGAGGCACATGTGGCGATGCTGGCAGGAGAAAGGGGTGGCCCAGCTCGCCCCCTCACTTCCCTGGCTGCATCTCCAGGCCCTGACTCGCCCAAGCAGAGGTGAGTTTGATGTGTCCCATGGCTTCCCAGATCTACTCTCTTGTTCCCTTGGCACTGATGCCAAGTCTGGCCCTAATTGTACTCAGGGTTCCAGGACAGGTGGCCTGACCTTAACTTGGGGGTTTTCTGGGGATAAGTGATAAAGAACATTTCCTTCCTCTGCTGCCTTATGGGCTCTTGAGGAGAAAGCTCCCCATGAAATGGGTAAAGTTGTGACAGAAAATTCACAGGATGCCAGAACCAGACTTAGCCCTGCCCACAATCTGAGGGAGAAATCCCTGCTATAAGTGCTACCCACATTGTGCTTAATACCCATTGTCTCCTTTAACCCTCTCAACAACTCTAAGCAATAGGACTTATTCTCACCATTTTACCTATGGCTCAGAGATGGGGAGAGCTTGCCCAAGGTCACACAGCTAACATGGAAGTCACAAAAGCAGGATGGGAATGAGTATGTTTTTCTGTGGTCTTAACTACAGGTTGTCCAGCGTCCTAGAAGCCATCTAGTTCAACGTTCTCTCCCCTCCCATAAAATGCTTGAAGGTTTCCTCTTCCTTGTGTGTTACAATCTTTCCAATAGACAGTGGAAAATATGTATTAGATGGAAATTAGCACCTTTTGACTAACAATTTTATATTTAGTTTACCTATAGGATATAATAGGGAGTGTTCAAACATGTATGTAAACTCAAGGGTACTCATTACAGCCTTAGTTATACTTGTAAAGTTATAAGCAAGCTATTTGTCAAGTCATAATGCCAGGGAAATTAATGATGATACATTTATCCAATTGAATTGTACTCAGTTATACATGGTAATGTATATTGAAATTAATTGATATGAAAATCCAGGTTTTTCAAAAGTTAATTTGTCCATCAGTTACTGAGTATCAACTATGTTTGAGGCATTAATATTGTATTTCATTCATATAAAATGATATACGTATGTGCTTGTTTGGGTACAATAAACCAATTTAATAGGAAAAATGTTCAAAAAAAAAGACTGGCCCCTGGGACTTCCCTGGTAGTCCAGTGGTTAGAACTCTGTGCTTCCACTGCAGGGGGAATAGGTTCGATCCCTGGGGTTGGGAACTAAGATCACGCAAGCCTTGCAGTGCAGCCCCTTAAACCTTTTTTTCTTTTTTTTTTTAACATCTTTATTGGAGTATAATTGCTTTACATTGTTGTGTTAGTTGCTGCTGTATAACAAAGTGAATCAGCTATACGTATACATATATCCCCATATCTCCTCCCTCTTGTGTCTCCCTCCCACCCTCCCTATTCCACCCCTCTAGGTGGTCACAAAGCACAAAGCTGATCTCCCTGTGCTATGCAGCTGCTTCCCACTAGCTATCTATTTTACATTTGGTAGTGTATATATGTCCATGCCACTCTCTCACTTCGTCCCAGCTTACCCTTCCTCCTCCCCGTGTCCTCAAGTCCATTTTCTATGTCTCCATCTTTATTCCTGCCCTGCCCCTAGGTTCTTCAGAACCATTTTTTTTTAGATTCCATATATATGTGTTAGCATACGGTGTTTTTCTCCTTCTGACTTACTTCACTCTGTATGACAGACTCTAGGTCCATCCACCTCACTACAAATAACTCAGTTTCGTTTCTTTTTATGGCTGAGTAATATCCCATTGTATATACGTGCCACATCTTCTTTATCCATTCATCTGTCAATGGACACTTAGGTTGCTTCCATGTCCTGGCTATTGTAAATAGTGCGGCCCCTTAAACCTTTAAGTACAGATGACAATTTATCTTCTTAAAAGACCTTTGTCAATAACACAGACTTCTTTAGAAATACCTTCTAAGATTCAACTATACTCATTCTCCAAAAAAAAAAAAAAAAGCCCCTTCCCTCCTGTGAAATTTAAGAGGCTGATAAAGTGAATGCCTCTTTTGTTCATGCACTCGTTTTACAAACCTTCACTAAGCCCCTTGTGCCCAGGCTCGGTGTCAGGCTTGGGAAGATACAGAGGTGAATGAGGCCTGGTCATTGTCCTCGGGTTGCTCACAGTCTGGGCAGCTCGGCTGATCCAGGCTAGAATTAGCTAACTTTTTACTGAGCAATTACCATGTGCCAGGTAACAATTTACCACATGTTAAGTGCTTTGCATGGATTACCTCAACTGATCCTTAACAATAATCATCTGAGGTAAATAAAATTATCCCCGTTTTACAGATGAGAAATTTGAAGCTAAGACAGGTTCAGTAAGTTGCCCCACGCTACGTACACAGCTAGTAAGTTGTAGCACTGGGATTTTAACTCAGGTCTGTCTGACTCCAAAACCAGTGCTTCTTTCCACAATGTTCTACTGACCAGGTCAATGTCAAACCTGGGATTCTTTGATTCTGCTGGCAAGGGCTTGATCTGCATTCTTCAGTGGAGGTGGATAATGCTTTATAGGTGTCCTCACTGGCAACGTCCTTTCTCCAAGGACTAACTCAGATGTCACCTCTAACACAAGCCTTCCCCATTTTCTCCATCTGGAAAGAACACCTTCCTCTTCTAAACCCTTATAGAACACTGACTTCACCCATGTCATTGTCTCTGTTAGTTCAGTTTTGTGTGCACATCTCTTCCTCCCTGGGCTGCGAGAGCCTTAGAGGCAGGGACGTGAATGATGTCACATGTTCACTGCTGTAGCCCCACAATGCCCAGGTGCTCAGTAATGTTGAGTAAATGGACCCCTAAAGAGTTACACTTAGGATTTTAAGGAGCATCATTTTTTGCCACTAACACAACTTCTCTAAACCTCTCTTTACCTGTCTGTCAAGATTTAGCTCCTGGAGTTACTGGAAAGAAGAAGGAAAAAGTTCCCATAAAAGTCTCCACGTACAAGATCTCAGGCCCAGGAGCTCCTGTCGGGGAGGTAAGGAGACTTATGAGATCCTGCTGACCTCCTCCGGGCAGGAGGAGACCTGGTGGAGATGCTGCTAGACCCTCCCTGGGGGCCACTGGAGCATTCCTTGGGCTGCACCATCCAGGGCCTGGCAGCTGAAGGAGGTGCCTCCTGCCCCAGGCAGGCAGACACCTCACTCTTGAGCTCAAGCACCGTGTGGGTGAGGGGCTGGGAGTGGTCATGGCTTTGGCACGGGTTGAGCAAGCACAGGTTTGGCATGCAGGAGCTGCAAGGCCCAGCTCTCAGCTGCTTGAGCCATAGAAGGCTCAGGAGCTTAAATACTGCACTGCCTACCTCGCCTGTTGTGATGCAGGCTCTGCTCCTTGGGAAGAACAAATGGCCAAAAGCATGAATGGATGGATAGATGGACTTCTCCTACCCTCAACACGGAGACGCCTCACAGTTGCTCTACGAGTCTGTTCTTTCTCTTCCTCCTTCTGGCCACAAATATTGAAGAAGTACCCCCATGCTGGCCATTCCACTGGGTGCTGGGGACCCACCGGGGCCAGGGTGAGGTCCCTGCCTTCCATGAGCTTAGATGGAAATCATGAATATCAATCAGGGTTTCCCATAAATAAATTAAAAATTTTTCAACTGTGATAAGCGCTCTGAAGGAAAATTTAGCAAGGCTGAGTGTGTGTAACAAAAGCAGTTACTCTTATAAAGGGGATCAGGAAGGTTTTCCAGAGAAAGAGGGAAGTCCCCTGCACAGCAATGTTCTCTTCGCCTTGCTGCTCTAACAACATGTGGCTTCCCCGAGGTCACTGCTTCCTCTGCAGGCCTCTAAGAGAGAGCTGCTTTCCTCTCTCCTCCCTAAGACAGCTCCCTTGGAACACATGGCAGCAGTCCGCAGCACCTCTACTTGTTGCGGCATGCACAGCCCTCAGGACCACCCCCTCTTCCACTTAACACCCTCTTTCTCTCTTTCTCCCTTTCTTGCCCTCTCTCTCTCCCTCCACCATTTCCCTATGATCATTCTTAATGAGTTCAACCACATAAAGGAATCACCTGTACTCCAGCCTCTTACGTCCCTGACCACCTTTTCTTCCAGTTTGTCCTCCACACACCGACTCCCACCATCATACCCCAGACCTTGTCATTATCAAAACCTGCACCGCTTTTTAAAAAAAAGTTTTATTGAAGTATGGTTGATTTACAATGTTGTGTTCCTGCACCACTTTCAAAGTCTCTATTTCAAGCATCCCATTCTCTGGGTGCCTCGCCAACACCTACTGGTCCATCTCACATCCACTAATTTGCAGACCCTACTGGATCTTTGACCACGTCAGGGCCTCCAGTCCACCGATGCTGCTGAGACCCATCCACTGCTCTTCGCCCCCTCATAGCTTCATTCCCCTTTTTACCCAGTGACTGGTCAGTTGTGGAGTCTCCCTGCCATACACTCTCATCCCTCTTGTCCCTCTCCTTGTATTGTATCCACCTTCCAAAGCCACAACACTGACCGGATGCACCTTTGCCTCTACTTTGAGACTACACCCAAGTAGTTGAATGTGCCTAGAGAACAACAGCCGGATTTGCCAACCCGTCACATTTTAAATTTATGAAAACCTCAGGTGGGTCCTAGCACCGCAGGGAAAATCTACTCTTTGTCTTATTTATGCTGTTCTTCCACTCTTCAAGAGGGCTATTTCCTACCTCTTCTCTCTATTCAAACCTCCACTACTCTCCCCTTTTCACTGTCAGTGGATGGCATTGCTCTCATTTCATTGAGAAAACAGAAGCAATCAGAAGAGAACTTCCTTATCCTCCAGCCACTAAATCTACCCACTGACCTGTGTCTGAATCCATGTACTAGGCTTTTTCTCCCATGAAAGTGGCTGAGCCATGCTCATCCTGTCCTAAGTCCCTTTATCTTGAGCACTGGATCTCGTCCCCTTTCCTTCACCTACTCAAGAGCCTTCCTCCTGCAATGATCCTTCCCTCTCTCTTGCATCATCAGCCCTACCCTTTCTACTGCATCATTCCCATGAACATATAAACATACCATAGTACCTTTAATCTCTCATCTCCCTTTCATAGCAAAACTCCTTAAAAGAGTTGTCTCTATTCACTCTCTCCAATTTCTCATTTTCCATTCTCTTGAATCTACCTCAGCCGACTTTCATCCTTATTATTTCACTGAAACTGCTCTTGCCAATGGCAACGATGGTTCCTGTTGCCAAATCCAATGGCTAAAACATAGCCCTCTTCTCACTTGTCTTGACAGAAGTAGACATTTCAGTCCCCACCCCCCTTTTCTTTTGGCCGTGCCACGCATCATGTGGCATCTTAGTTCCCCGACCAGGGATCAGGGATCAAACCTACGCACCCTGCAGTGGAAGTGCAGAGTCTCAACCCCTGGACCACCAGGGAAGTCCTCAGTCCTTTTTACACACACTATTTTCACCGCTGTGGTGATAGACTCTAAGATTCCACCTCCTTTGGTATTTATGGTATTCATGCCCTTGTTTATCTCCTCCTCTTGAGTGTGGGTGGGACCTATGCTTGCTTCTAACCAATAGAATGTGGCAAAGATGATGTAATGTCACTTTCATGATTGCATTGTCATATAAGGTCTTGTTTTACTAGCAGACTCTAGAGACTTCAAAGTCTAGTTGGCTTTAAAGAAGTAAGTGGTCATGTTAGGAGGCCCATATGGTTAGGAGCTGAGGGCCAGCAAGAAGCTGACAGCCAGCAAGAAGCTGGGGCCCTCAGTCCTACAACAGCAAAGGAATTAGTTGTGCCAGAAACCTGAGCGAGCTTGGAGGAATATTATTTTCCAGTTGTGCCTCCAGATGAGACTATAGCTCAGCCAACATGTAGTTGCAGCCTGTGAGCCCCTATAAGCTTAGGACCCAGTTAAGCCATGCCTGAACTCCTGACCCACATAAACTGTGAGACAATAAATGTATGTCACTTTAAGCCATTAAGTTTATGGTAATTTATTACACAGCAATAGGAAATTAATATAACCACTCATCTTTTTTTATATGGTTGTTATGTTTTTTCCATAGTGGCATCTTGTATTGTATTTTTAAAAACTCAGACACAAGTTATTTGCATATTAAACAGGTACCATTCTGTACCTTCATATGGCAAATCGTGACCACGGAACCCTAGGGTCTAAGTGAGGGGTCAGAAGAGAACCCAAAGGTTCTCACACTTCTTACCAAGTGTGACCCTGACCAAACACCTTTGTCTCTCTGACGTTCAATTTCCCATATATAAAATGTATGGGAGATTTCCCTGGCCGTCCAGTGGTTAGGACTTTCACTGCTGTGGCCTGGGGTTCAATCCCTGGTCAGGGAACTAAGATCCTGCAAGCCAAGTGGTGTGGCTAAGGAAAAAAAAAAGGAAAAAAAAAATGAATGGGTTGCAGCAGACCATCTCAAAGAAACTCTAAAGTGTAATATATAATGATTCTGTGGCTGACTGAGGGCCTATCCAGTCTTCTTTGGAGGGAGGGGTGTTGCTCAAGCAGGGAAAAGAAGGACTCACAGAGGTGAAAGATTTGGGAGATGAATTTCTTCCGCTATTAATTTCATCGGTGAGAAACTGAAGCCCGGATGAAAGGGACTTGCTAGTACATGGCAGAGCTAGCCTCAGCCCTTTCCTTTGGGCTCCTACATCAGTGTTTTTTTGGCAACAGGAGGCACTTCTCTCTTCTAAGCTCTCCCAGGTCCTTTGTTACCGTTGTGAGGTAACCTCAAGGTCTGCCTGCCCTACAGGGGCTTAGTGGGTTTGCTCCAGATCTCTTGCTAGACGGCTTGGTCGCAATCCTGGGAATATTCCTCACCCAATGCTGCCTTTTCCTGCCTTATTTCAGGAGGACCTACCAGTTGGCGCTGTCTTATGCCGAGACTGAGATCAAGGAAGCTGTTGGCTGAGTAAGAGGTTAGGGGAGGATCTGTGGGTAAGCTGGAAGCTGTAAGTTGGTTTCAGGTAGATTGGAAGCTAGAGCTTTGGAGAAGCTGAGCTCAGTAAGCTCTCGGAGGCTTCTCGCCACACGCTCTTACTTTAAAAATTAATATTCACGGGGCTTCCCTGGTGGCGCAGCGGTTAAGAATCCGCCTGCCAATGCAGGGGACATGGGTTTGAGCCCTGGTCCGGGAAGATCCCACATGCCGCAGAGCAGCTAAGCACGTGCACCACAACTACTGAGCCTGCGCTCTAGAGCCCGCGAACCACAACTACTGAAGCCCACGTGCCTAGAGCCCGTGCTCCGCAACAAGAGAAGCCACCACAAGGAGAAGTCTGCGCACCGCAACAGAGTAGCCCCCGCTCACCACAACTAGAGAAAGCCCGTGCACAGCAACAAAGACCCAACGCAGCCCCCCCAAAAAAATAATAATATTCACATTTTAAAAAAGATGTCCATAGTTAAATCCTTAATTTTTTTAATCAAAGGATTTATAATTAAAGCTAGAGTCTCCTTATCTGACCCTTTCCATTCCTCTTTCTGAGGCTAGCCTTTTTTTTTAAATTGGTTTTTTGTTTTAGTTCTTCAGTTCTCCATCTCTTTGTATAATACACTTTAATGATATTTCTCAACTAATCAACATGATGTTAGATGAAAATTTATACCTGTCAATCTCCCCCACTCCTCCTCTCAATATAATTATTTCACTTTTAGTTCTTTTTTACTTATCTTTGTACTTTTAAAAATTATATAAGCATAAAGATAAACTTATAAATTATAAAGAGTATTTGTGTTAGCTTCCTATTGCTGCTTTAGCAAATTACCACATGTTTTGTGGATAAAACAAATTTGTTATCTTACCGTGCTGGAGGTCAGAAGTCCTAAAATCAAGATGTTGGCAGGGCTGTGTTTTTTTCTGGAGGCTATAGGGAGAATCCCCTTCCTTGCTTTTCCAGCTTCTAAAGGCCTCCTGCACTCCCTTGGCTTGTCGCTCCTTCTCCATTTCCAAAGCCAGTAGAGTAGCATCTTCTCTTCTCTGACCTTTCTGCTTCCCTCCTATTAAGAACCCTTGTGATTACATTAGGCCCGACTGGGATAATCCAGTATAATCTCCTCTTGTCAATATCTTTAACTTAATCACATCTGCAAAGTCTCTTTGGCCATCTAAGGTGACATATTCACAGGCTGTGGGGATTAGGACCTGGACAGCTTTGGGGGCCATTATTCTGCCTACTCCACCATACATCCCAGTTTCCCTGGAACAGTCCCACTATATGCCTGGTGTCCTGGTTTAACTATTAATACAGCTCCCATTGTAAAGCAATTATACTCCAATAAAGATGTTTAAAAAAATAGTAATACAGCCCCTTTTATTCTCAAAAGTGTCTCCAATTGAACAAAAAATTATAACACCCCACTTATCCAATGTTTCCCAATCTCTTTTATACCATAACACATGTGGAAAATGATAACATTTTATAGATCCTCAGGATAAAAGAACAAGCCTACTCATGACTAGAGGTAATTGTCTCAGAAGCTCTGGCCACGTTAGGACCCTGCTGGCTGCTCCAAGGGGCAAAAGTATCAACATCTCAGCACCCCTATAACCCACTTATGGTACCCCATTGGCCACTGCATACCATTGGAAAGTCTTCCTTACACTAAAGCAATATAATATGTTTTAAAGCCTGTTCTTCTGATATGCTCCTGTGTGAGCAGCATTTAATTCTAAGGAATGTACCCGGGTTCTCATACACATGCCCTGATGCTTCTGTCATTGCAATCCTGCCTGCAGGTTAGTTCAGGTTGTCAGACTGCTGGCATCTTTTCCCATATGCCCTCTGGTTCTGTGTCCCTGCAGAATTCCCCATCCCTCGTGCATTCTCCCAGGCATCAAGAGTGTTGGTGTTGGTGGCAGAGAGGTCCCACTAGATTCTCTGGATGGGCTTTTTAGACAGCTTGCAAAATTTTTCTCTGGGTCTTCAGAGTGCATACGTCTCTTAACTTTGTAACACATTTTTTTTTTTTTTTCTTTAAACATACTTCGTTTACCACAAAGACGTTAGTGGTAAAACATTTTATCATCATTACCTCCTTTCTAATCATCAAAAGTCACAAGAGCTTGGCTCAGAGGCACATTATAGTGTAGATACGGCACCAGCACTTTTCCTAGTATCTGAGCTGGTGTTTGTTCCCTTAGTGGGGTCCTTGCTTTAACGGCTGCTTTTCATTTCAACTGCGTTGCTAATTTACTGAACAGGATGCACCTTCCTTGGTCATCAGCATGTTACATAATGATGGTGTTTGGCTTTCTTTACAACTATTTCTAATTTCTATAGCCATTTCTAATTTCCATTCCCAAATTAAGAATTTTTAAGTGAACTTTTTGGCACTGTGCCACTTAATGAATTCTTGAATTATACTGTTATGGCCTATAGAATATTTTAAATTACACTAACAAAGAATGCTTATACTACAGATAATTACTCAATCCACCCACAGAAGTTCCATGTGAACAACGGCATTTCTCTCCGGTTTCTGACAAAAATGGGTGGGCACTTCTGTGTCCCAGCCAAAGTGTAGCACACTTTACAGTTCACTCTTTTGAACATCAGTCAGGCTATTATGAGATACCTCGTGAAAGTTTAAATTTGGGTAGGATTCTAAACACTCTAAATTCTGCATACGAGGTAGGACTTCATTAACATTTTTATACCACACCATCTTAAATACATGTAATGCAGCTATGTATACAGAGACCGTGTTGTGTACCCTGGGTGTTTTTGTTTTTTCTTTAACCAAATGTGCTCATTCTACGTGTGCTATTTTGTAACCTCCATGTATGTGGGGGCCAAGGGCTGGGAAGCCAGAACCAAGAGACACACGATGTGTGTGACTTTGGGTGCGTTGCCCCTCCTCTCTAGGCCTCAGTTTCTCCACTAAGGATGAGAGGTTGGACTCACTGACCCAAGAGGGGCTTTCCAGCTCTGATAATCTAGAGTTAAAGGAGGCTCCCTGGAAGAATCCCTCATTCTCTTGATGTCTTGGTATGTAAATAGAAGAAAAAGAGAACAAAGGGGAAGGAAAAGAAACAGCTACAAGAAGAAACGGGAAGAAGCAGATATGTGTTGATAAAAGAAGGGGAAAGGAAGGAAGCAGCAAGATGCCTAGACTCACAAAGTGTGAGTATGGACTTCATTTATTAAAAAATAGGTTTCAATTCACAATGTTTTTTAAGAACACTGGCTGTGGAGTTATACGGAGTTTGACCCTGGCTTTATCACTTATATTCTTGTGTGACTTTGGGCATAGTTTTCCTGTCTCCTTGCCTCAGTTTCATCTATTAAGTGGAATGAAAAATAACGACCTCATAGGATCTTACGGGGAAGTAAATGAGTTTGTAAAGCACATAGCACTCAGTGAATCAGAGATCTTACTATCATTGTCATCACTTTTCCTGGGGTCCCTCTGAGACAGCGGGGGCAGGAATTCTCCTTCCTTTAAGGTGTTTGTAGGTCGCCCTTCCCCTTCCCATCCTCATGAGGCCAAACAACTCCCAGTTCCTGAGTGCAGAACCCAGAGAGGTGAAGCAGGCATGTTCCCCCCATGCTAACCAGCTCTGTCCCTCCACTGGATGCGGACAGTGAGGGTAATGAGAATCACCTCTCTTGTGGGTATATTGATCAGTACAGTGCGCCAAGTGCTCTGAAACCCATCGGACCCTCTTCTGACTGAGAGATGAGGAGGCAGAGGCTCAGGGAGGTTAAGCCCCAAGAGGTCATGTCATGTGTCCAGGGGTATAGGAGGCTGGGAAGTTGTATCTCAACACTTTTGCCCCAGTACCCATAACCTGCAGAGGCATTTGCTCAGCTTCTCCAGGGAGGCTGGGCTCCTGCGTGTTCTCTGCCCTTTGATGGCATTCCCCACCTTCCTGCTTCACTAACTGTGGGCACTGCTGAGTGGTGGGTGCGGTGAGATGGTCAAGTATGTGGTCACTGGCATTCTGGCTTCAGCAATGATCAGCCGTGCGACTTTGAGTGTTTTAAATCTTTCTAAAGCCCTCTTTCCTCATCTGTAAAATGGGGATAATGCCTTATGCCTAGAATGAGAAGCTGAGACAGGGTTTTTTGAGGAAGTGATTTACTAAGGGAGTGTTCTCAGGAGAAGGGGTGTGAGGGAAGCAGAAGGGAAGAAAAAGGGAAAAGCTAAGTGAGGATGCAGTCTCAGCTGGAGACTAGCTTCAGCCTGATCCCACAGGGAGCTCTGGAGCACAAGTTGCATCATAAGCTGGTCCCACCTTAAAGTCAGGGGACTGACCTTTGGTTCCCATCCCCCTTAAGTAATTGGCTGTGGACTGCACTTCCCCCATCTGTCATAGAGTGTGAAGGAAATGGATCGGGGACCCAAGGGATCCTGAAAGAAGAGATGGAGAGAAAAAGGGGAAATAGAGCAGGACTCATATGACATGCACAATCAATAAACATATACCCTCTCCTTTTTATACAAAAGGCTGTATCACCATTCTCTTCATTTTTTCCCTTAGGAATATAACTGGAATTTGCTTCAAAATAATTTAGGGTGCAGGGGCATTAGGTGGGAATAGATAATCGGGGCGGTGGTGGTGGTGATGGTATTGGGTTGGGATACAGATAAATAACGTTGGCCAAGAACTCTCTCCAAACAGAGTTGGTTTCACTCCCAGCACCCAATCAAATCTGCTCTTTTGAACACCATCAATGGTCATTCTTTACTAAATACAATGGTCTGTTTTCAGTCCTCTTCTTATGTGAACAAGCAGTAGCATTTGACATAGGTAGTCTCTCCCCTCCTTGAAAAACTTTCTTCACTTGGCTTCCAGGACACCACCACTTCTGGTTTTCCTCCTAGCTCAGTGACCATGCCTTCGTGGTTCCTTTTGCTCATTCCTAGTCATCTTTCTATACTCTCCTAGACTTGATTTTTGGATTTCCTCTCATAGTTATTCGCACTCACTTCCCTGGTGATCTCATCTAGTCTCTTTGCTTAACGACCATAAATATGCTGACAACGGCCCGTTTTTTATCTCTAGGCTGGACCTCTCTCCTCTCCACAATCATCCCAATGCCTACCTGACCTCTTCCCTTGGATGTCTAACAGGCGCTTCACACACAACAGTCTCCCCTTGCTCCTCACCAAAACCTGCCCCTGCCATTGTCTTTCTGTTCTAGGAAAAGGCAACTCTATCTTTCCTGTTGCTCAGGCCAAAGTGTTTGGCTCCTCCCTCCCAGTCCATCAATGTGTCCAACCTACGATAAAATTATTTTCAGAAACTGACCGCCTTCACTGCTGTCACTCTTGTCAAGTCATCACAATCTTATCCTGGCTTACTACAACTGCCTCCCAACAGGTCTCGCTGTTTCTGCCCTTGCCTATATCAACCCAATAGACAAAGCATCCTTTTAAACCCAAATCAGATCATGGCACTCCTCTGCTGAAACTCCTCTAGTATCTTCCCATCTCACTCAGAATAAAAGCCAAAGCCCTTAAAGTGGCTCACAGAGCGCTATACAATTTTCACCCATTTGTTGTTGCTCTGACCTAATCTACTTCTCTTTCCCTAGCTCTCTTTGCTCCAGCCACAGTGACCTCCTTGTCATTCTTCAAACGGATGCGGCGCAGTCCCACCCCAGGGCCTTAGCATATGCTATTCCCTCTGCCCAGAATGCTCTTCCCGGTGTTCACATGGCCTGTTTCTTCACCTATTTCAGGTCTTTATTTACATTTCACCTTCTCAGAGAGACCTTTCTTGACTATTTAAAAAGGTTGCAATCCCTTCCCTCTGCCTCCAGACTCCCTCTTCCACTTTCCTGATTTATTTTTCTCCATAGCAGATACACCGCTGACATATGTATATTACTTAGTTATTCTTAGTTATTTCTGTTGCCTGACTCCTCCCACTAAAATATAAACTGCACAAGAGCAGGGGTTTTTGCCTATTTTGTTCACTGTTGTATTCCTAGAGCCTGGCACAATGATACTCAATAAATACTTATTGATAAAAAAAATGAACACATTTCCTCATCCTTATCTTCTTACTGTTCGATTTGATTCTTAATTTCTGTTACTATATTTTAAATTTCCAAATTTTAATTTTAATTTAATTTAAAATTAATTTTAAAATATAACATTTATAATTTTTATTTTTCTCAGAATATTCTCTTTTAAAGCATATTGTTTTTATTTCATGATTGCAACATCTTATCTCTCTGAGGTTTTTTAGGGCAGCGTTTCTCCAACATGACGGAACATCAGAATCACCTGGAGGGCTTATTGAAACAGATTGCTGGGCCCCGCCCCTGGAGTTTCTGATTCAGTAAGTGTGGAGTGGGACCCCAGAATCTGCATTTCCAGTAAGTTCCCAGGTGATGCAGATACTGCTGGTCCAGGGACCCCAGTTTGTGCTTTTATGTTTTGCATAGTTTCTTCCAAGGTGCTTTCATGTGTTTGTGCATTTGATTATTCTTCTTAGAGGCTTTTCTCAGATATCTGGTAATCTCTTTAAAATTTTAAAATTAACCTTTTCAATACAATAAAGTTCATGTATTTTAATTGTCCAGGTAATGGCTTTTGACCAGCGTTTAAGCCTATGTAGCCATCATCCCAATCAAGATGCAGCATTTTAGCACGGCCCCGGAAAGCTCTCACGTCTCTTTGCTGTCAGTCCCAACCCCACACATCCCAAGCAACCATTGATCAGTTTTCTGTCACTAGATTAGTTTTTGCTCATTCTATATATTTGTATTAATTGAATCATGTAGCATGTAGTCTTTTGTGTCTAGCTTCTTTCACTTAGCATAATGAGATTCATCCTTATCAGTAGTTCCTTCCTGCTATATATGCCACGATTTGTTTATCAATTCATCTACTGATGAATATTTGAGTTGTTACTAATTTAGCTTTATTAAGCTGCTTGCTGTGAACCTGTGAGTACAAGTCTTCGTATGGATCACAGCTAGGACTAGGGTGAGGCAAGCCGGGAAACCTAGTTCACAAAATTTAAGGAGGCCCTCACTCTTGTGTACCTGTAAGTGCCAACTTTGCACTTGCACAACCCTGAGAGGGAGCCCCTCCTTAAATTTTCCACCCAAGGCACCAGGCTCTGGGCCTGGTGTGGATATGCTTCTATTTTTCTTGGGTAAAGAGTGAAATTGCTTCATCATAGGATAGGTATGCGTTTAACTTCGTGAAAAACTGCCAATGAGTTTTCCAAAGTGGCTGCACCATTGTACACTCCCACCAGCAAGGGATGAGAGTCCCAGTTGCTCCACATCCTCACCAACACATGATTGTGGTGATGGTTTCACAGGTGAATATATATGTTGAAAGTTATCAAATTATACACTTTAATTATGTGCAGTTTATTGTATATAAATTAAACCACAATAAACTGTTAAAATAGTCAGTAAAAATTATATAATGCAGTAACATATTCTTATTAGAAATGTTAGGCAAGAACTTCCCTGGTGGCACAGTGGTTAAGAGTCTGCCTGCCAATGCAGGGGACATGGGTTCGATCCCTGGTCCAGGAAGAGCCCACAGGCCGCGGAGCAACTAAGCCCGTGTGCCACAACTACTGAGTCTGCGCTCTGGAGCCTGTGAGCCACAACTACTGAGCCCTCGTGCCACAACTACTGAAGCCTGCACGCCTAGAGCCCATGCTCTGCAACAAGAGAAGCCACCGCAAGGAGAAGCCCGCGCACCACAACGAGGAGTAGCCTCCCCCGCTTGCGGCAACTAGAGAAAGCCGGTGTGCAGCAATGCAGCCAAAAATAAATAAAGTTATATTAAGAAAAAAGTTAAAAAAAAAGATAATGAATATATTTGTCACCTTGAAAGTTTCCTTATGTCCCTTCATAATCACTTTCTCCTCTCCTGATCTCCTCAGCCGTTCCCAGGAAACCACTGATGTGTTTTCTGTCAGTGTAGATTATTTTAAAATTTCTAGAATATTATATAAACAGAATTTTTTTTTTCTGGCTTCTTTCACTCAGCATAATTAAGATGTATCCATTCTGTACCTGTTCCAATAGCTTTTTTTTTTTTTTTTTTTTTTTTTTTTTTTGCTGCATAATTTTTAAAAGTAAAACCTGCTAGGAGGAGGGGAGAGGAGCGTAGATAAGACATACACCCCCTGTTGCCATTAAAAAATGTTACTTACATTTTTAAAACATATTAAAAAGAGGGTGTTGATTTACCTCACCGCCCCATTTCCAGTCGCAACCACACGTTTGGGCAAACGTTTAAAAGTATGACGGACGTTTTGAAAAGATGCAGTATTTCTCGATTATTAAGCGCAACATATGCTCAGTGAGACGTGTTAACGTACGGCGAGGGTAAAACTGAGCCACCTTTCACAAGCCCACAGCTCAGGGGACCGCGCTCTCCGCCGGGCCTGGATCTTCGACGCCCGGCTCAGGCCCAGTTCCCGCGAGCACCGTCCTTCCCGCAGTGGCAGCTCCCGTCGCCAGGTGGTGCTGCGAAGCCGAGCCCCCGAGCCCGGCGAGAGGGGCGGGGCAGCCGCGCGCGGGAGCATGTGACCCGGGCCTCGGGTTTGGGAGCCTGGATCACGTGACGGCGCCCGGAAGCGGCTGCCTGGGCCGCGGAGGGTGGGGATGGCTAGGGCTCCAAGCTGAGGCAGGGAGTGGTGGGCTGCTGCGCTGAAGCTGGAGCCAGAGCCGGTGTCGGGACCCGAGCGGTGAGTCCGCACGCTGATGGCCTGGGGCTGGCGGCGGGTCGTCGCCTTCTGCTGGACCCACGTCGCCTTCCTCCGGGCTCAGCGGATGCTCCGGGTCAGGCACCGACCGGCTTGGGCTGCGGGTCCGAGTCTCCTCGGTTTCCCGGTCGCAGCTGCGGTGCGATGCGGGCACTCCTCCTGGATGAGGGGAGCTGGAGAATCCCTAGTCCTTCGCGTTGTCTCCCTTGACCTCCTCGACCTGTTTGACAGGTGTGGAAACTGAGGTCCCGAGACGGGAAGAATCACCGAAATGACCAGCTAGGGCTTCTGTTGCGCTTTCTAAAGGGGTCCGGACGTCGCTGGCAGGTTACCCGCCAGCTGCAGGAACCCTGCTTGGGACTTGCTAATAGCGGGTCTTTGGGTCATAGAATACCGAAACTACCCGTATTCTGCGAAATTATCTTCCGCAACCCCTTTCTAGAGCCGTGGGGAAATCGAGGTCCAAGAAGCGGTAGGGGTTGCCTAAGGTCATCCAGTGAGTTAGTCGCAGCCCTGCGACTAGAATCCAAGTCTACCTGAGCTCCAGTGGCTTTTTGCTTTTCACCACACTGCCTCCTGCAGAAAACTTGACAGGTGAAAAAGCACGCTTTTCCTGTCCCCTTTTCTTTCATTCCTCTCCATTTTTTAGCTCTGCATTCTCCGTCGCCGCCGGGATCGGCTTGGCTCTGGGTGTGGTTCCCTGATTCAGTGTTCACCGATTTTTCTGCAAACTCATCATTCTGTAGGTTTTGTTCCTAACCGTTCTGCAATTTTGTGTAAGTCATACCGAAATATGAAATAACAAGCAGAGTATACTCCTGGGAATGTAGGTGGCTCCCAGCTGAGGTTGTGGAGAGCCCTAACATTAACTTGAAGAATGTCAAGACCTTTGCTTTATTTTTAATATAGCTTGTTAGATTTGGGGAATGCTGGTCTTTCGGATGGATGTTTTGCAGTTATTTGAGGCTTGCCGAAAGAAGATAGCAGCGTGGTGTAATGGAAAGAACTGAGACTGGGGAATCAGGAGATTTTGTTCTAGTTCTGACACTTGCTTTGCAACCTTGGGTGACTCCCATCCTTGCTTGGGTTTAGGTTTCCCAGTCTGAACAGTGATGGGGTGGAATCCCTAAGGTCTCCTTCTGCTGTGACATTCTCTGCATCTCAGTCTGTTTGTTTTCTATTCAGAGAGATTTTTTTCTCCCGTGTATTAGTATTTCCCTTGCAAAAGGTTTAATTCAGTTGTCCAGGAAGCAGTTTCCCTACTTATTTCTAGGTTACCGTGAAATCCACCTCCTCTTTCTACCTATCTCTGTATTATATCTAAGCTAAATGCTGATAGCTGAAAATGGTTTTGACTTTTATTATTTTAAATATGATCAAGGCCCTCTTTGATTCTTGTTGAGAGCCTAGTCTACAGTAATTAATGTGACTGTATGTTTAGAGTGTGTTTTTTTAAAAGATGTTCTTGAAGTCAAGAGGACACAAAAGACTTGACCCTTCGCTCTGGGTTTGAGACTTTGGGGTGGAGGTCTTATGCAACAGAGCCTGCTCTGATGATCTTATTAAGTCTCTCTCCTTTTGTTTTCTGATTGTGCCATTTATAATTGTCTACTCTTGAGTCCTTGTTTTTCCCTTTAAAGCATGTATCTGTTCATTTGGCCTCATCCCTGTGGCAGCTTGAAGTGCTCAGAGCTTTGTCTATTTTAAAGGCAGTGTAAGGAGGCGGATTCCATTTCTCTTGTAATGTTCCAGAGACCACAACTGGGACCGGTGGATGGAAGTGCCATAAAGGAAGTGGTTTTTGGGTGAGCCTAAGAACTTTAAAAGAATTAGCCTTCTAGCATGTTGCAACACAGAGCATGGCAGTCCCTGTCTCTGGAGGTCATTGTCACTGGGCAATTACTTTTGGGAATGTTGTAGATTAGGTCATTGTGTTGGGTAGAGGGTCAGACTAGATAAAATTTTAAGTTTTCTTCTAACTCAGAAGTTCTTTGAAATTCTAGGACTGGACTTGTTAGCATGTGGGATGTGAGGTAGAGTAGATGGAACTGAGGTCCACTTTTGTGAATGCTTTATTTTTCCCCTTTGCTCAGGTAACAATTCTCATGTTAAATATTCCAGTTTTTCTTTCTTTTTATACCTCCTCTCTTCCCCAGTGAGTGTCTCAGTTCTTTAAGTTCTTGATACCTCTTCCAGGGTCAGATGCTGAAGGGTCAGATGCTGACGAGTCATTGCTGTTAATGGTATATTCCTTCTTTCCATCCTGACCTGAAGTGAGATCCTAGTGCTGGGCTGAGTGAGTGGACTTTGGTTTCTACTTTTGCTGACTGGTCCTCATACTTTCTTCCAGAGGTGTGTGACTACCCACTGAGTCCAAGGCTAGCTTTCTCGACTTTGGTTTCTACTTTTGCTGACTGGTCCTCACACTTTCTTCCAGAGGTGTGTGACTACCCACTGAGTCCTAGGCTAGCTTTCTCGACTTTGGTTTCTACTTTTGCTGACTGGTCCTCATACTTTCTTCCAGAGGTGTGTGACTACCCACTGAGTCCAAGGCTAGCTTTCTCGACTTTGGTTTCTACTTTTGCTGACTGGTCCTCACACTTTCTTCCAGAGGTGTGTGACTACCCACTGAGTCCTAGGCTAGCTTTCTCCACTTTGGTTTCTACTTTTGCTGACAGGTCCTCATACTTTCTTCCAGAGGTGTGTACTACCCACTGAGTCCTAGGCTAGGTTTCTCTTTTTCCCATAGAGGAAGCTCACATTGTCTTAACCCAGATCTTGGCGGAATCTTGTACCTCCTTCCTTTGGCCAGGCCTTACTGGGTCTGAGCACACAAAGCTAATCTCTATTTAATGAGTGTGGGGTCCAGTGGATAGGATATTCTGCATATGCCAAAAGAGAAACCTCCTGATGCTGTATTTGGTGCTGTCTCTTCTTTTTCCTCCCATACATTTCTCTTGGAATCCTTGACACCCAGGGCCAGTTCTCAATGACCCTCTCTAGTAGGAAAGACTCCTCTGTGCTTCCCTTTTCCAGGAAGTTCAGGAATCTGTCTACATGGGTTACTGGGATGCTCTTGGCACATAGATCACTGTTTCCAAGATGGAGACCTGGCTCAGCTCTCCAGAGTGATGGAATGGAGGAAGTCCTGCAGCGCTTTATTTGTGTAGTGACTCCCTGACTTGAACTTCTGACTTCTGTCCTTGAACTTCTCTCTAGTAATAACACAGTTGCTGCCATTAATGAGGGTCCATTATGTACCAGGCAACATAATTAACATCTTTTCCGTCTACCTTCATAACAATATTGTGATGTAAGCATTCTTAATGACATTTTTCAGATGAGGAAATTGAGACAAAGGGAGTTCAGGGTCACACAACTAGGCTCTGAACTCATGCACTTTTTATTATTCAGGATTCCCCCTGTAGACCTAATCCTGCCCCAGTTTTGTTCCCAGGGAGATTTTAGGGAGAGTAGATGGTCTGTTAGAAAGCACACTGGACTAGGAATCTGGTATGCTGGATTCTAATCCCAAACTGTTAACCAGCTGGGGCCTTGGTTTTCTCACCTATAAATGGGAAACTGGAGCTTGGTCACCTGTCAGTCATGCCTGGTCCTAACATTTAGAGATTTTTATAATTGTGGGTAAAAAGTGAGTGTGTTTGCTCTTTCAGCTGCTTCCGTGCAGAGCCTGCTGATATCAGCAGCTGTTTTGCGGCTGTCCTTGCACCAGACCCTCTCAGGCAGGAGTCTCAAGTTAGGGAATGTACTTTTTTGGTAGATCAGATGGCATCCTATCTGATGTCCTCTAAAATAAATCATGCGGATGTCAGAAATTTTCACTTCCCTCTCTGTAGACCACATATAGGAACACAGTCTGTGTCCTTGTTCATGTTTTTGGAATTCCAGCAACAGAGAAGAGAACGTATATCTAGAGAATTCGCTGTTTCTCTGGGTTCCAGAGAATGTAATTGTTTCAGAATAATAGGTAGCACTTTTAGTTTGCGTACATCACCAATCCATGAACTTTGGTAGGAGGCGAGGCCTGCGGTATACCTATCATAAGATCATATATATGTGTTGTTTTTCATAGTGCTTTATATAAATCTGCCTGTAATCGGGATCATCTAAGAAGCTTGTTAAAATTAAAATGCTCAGGCTGAATCAGATTGGGCCCAGAAATCTGTTCTGTTTTTTTTTTAGCAGTTTTATTGAGATATAATTCACATAGCATACTATTCAACCATTTAAAGTGTACAATAGCTTTTCCACTGAACTCACAAAGTTGTGCAACCGTCAACACAATCAATTTTAGAACATTTCATCACCCAAAAGAAACTCTGAACCCTTTAGCTGTCACCCCCTAATCCCTCCCAACTCCCTACCGCAAACTCCAGGCAACTACTAATCTACTTTTTGTCTATAGGTTTCCCTATTCTGGACTTTCATATGAATGAAATCATACACTATATGATCCTCTGTGACTGACTTCTTTCCCTTAGAATAATGTCTTCAAGGTTCATTCGTGCTGTAGCATCTATCAGTATTTCATTTCTTTTTATTGCTGAATAATATTCCATTGTATGAATATTCCACATTTCATTTATCCATTTATCAGGGTTTTTTTCCCCCATTTTTTGGCTACTAGGAATAAAGCTGCTATGAACATTTGTGTGTATGTTTTGCTATGGACATACATTTTCATTTTGGTATGTACCTAGGAGTGGAATCATTGCTGTATCTTATGGTAACTATGTTTAGCCTTTTGAGGAACTGCCAGACTGTTTTCCAAGGTGATTGCACCATTTTACATTCCCACCAGCAGTGTAAGAGGGAACCCTCTACAATTTGTCTACATCCTTGCGGATAATTATTATTATCTGTCTTTGAGTCTAGCCATCCTGGTGGGTGTGAAGTGGTATCTCATTGTGATATTTGTTTCTCATTTACCTGATGGCTAAGGATATTGAGTATTTTTGCAGATGATTATTGGCTTTTTTCACATCTTCAGTGAAATATTATTCAGATCCTTTGCCCATTTTTTAATTGGGTTTTCATTTTATTATTGAAGTGTAATATATTTGCAGAAAATTTTTCCCATTCTATGGGTTGTTTTTCACTTTCTTGGTGGTATCCTTTGAGGCATATACATTTTAAAGTTTGATTAGGTCTAGTTTACCTATTTTTTCTTGTGCTTCTGCTGTCGTATATAAGAAACTCTGCTTAATCCATGGTCACAAAAGTTTATACCTATATTTTCTTTTTTTAAATTAATGAATTAATTAATTAATTTTTTTGTCTGTGTTGGGTCTTCGTTTCTATGCGAGGGCTTTCTCTAGTTGTGGCAAGTGGGGGCCACTCTTCATCGCGGTGCGCGGGCTTTTCACTGTCACGGCCTCTCTTGTTGCGGGGCACAGGCTCAAGACGCGCAGGCTCAGTAGTTGTGGCTCACGGGCCTAGTTGCTCCGCGGCATGTGGGATCTTCCCAGACCAGGACTCGAACCTGTGTCCCCTGCATTGGCAGGTAGATTCTCAACCACTGCGCCACCAGGGAAGCCCTATACCTATGTTTTCTAATGAGAGTTTTTATAGTTTTAGCCCCTACATGTAGGTCTTTGACCTATTTTGAGTTAATTTTTATATATGGTGTGAAGTAGAGTTACAACTTCATTCTTTTGCACGTGGATATCCAGTTGTCCCAGTGTCAATTGTTGAAAAGACTATTTTTTCCTCCATTGAATTGTCTTGGCACCCTTGTCAAAAATCAATTGACCGTAGGTATGAGAGTTTATTTCTGGACTCTAAATTCTATTCTGTTGATCTATCTGTCTGTCCTTATGCCAATACTGTATTGTCTTGGTGTCACTGTAGCTTTGTGTAGCAGTTGGGAAGTCCTCCAACTTTGTTCTTTTTCTCCAAAATTGTTTTGGCTAATTTGAGCCTCTTGAATTTCCATATGAATTTTAGAATTGGCTTGTTAATTTCTGCAAAAAGGCAGCTGGGATTTTGATAGGGATTCAATTGAATCTGTAGATCAATTTAGGGAATATTGCCATCTTAACAGTATTAAGTCTTCTAATTCATGAATATTGGGATGTTTTTCATTTATTTAGGTCTTCTTTAATTTCTTTCAACAATGTTTTAGAGTTTTCATGTACAAGTCTTACACCTACTTGGCTAAATTTCTTCCTAAATATTTGATTCTTTTTGATGCTATTGTAAATAGAACTGTTTTCTCAATTTTGTTTTCAAATTGTTCATTGAAAGTACAAAGAAATACAACTGATTTTTGTATATTGATCTTATATCCTGCAACTTTGCTGAACTTATTAGTTCTAATGGTTTTTAGAGGATAATTTTTTATGTGTTTACAAGTCACCCTTAGAAGTATTGTTTAAATTTTAGTAATGAAGCTAACACTTTAGTACTGCCTCTCCCTCCCTCCTCTCGTTTCCTCTCCCCGACCTTCCCGTGTGCCCTGAAAGAGACCTACAAACTCGTACAGATGGATTCTCCTTCCCTTATTGGAATTCATCTTGTTTATTTTACTGAATTTGGAATAGAATTTAATCACTAAGTCTTAAATAGCTATCTTGAGAACATTTTAGTATTTTCAAAAGTAAGTTCAAAAATGAGTTTAGTATTTTCAAAAGTATGAGTCTGATAGGTGGGGGAAAGATGCTCTTACAGTTTTTATTATCAGTGGTCTTTGTTGGAAATTAAAGAAATGTAAAATAAAATAAATACAAGGAGCCACCCATTCATCAGAAATGGCAAAAATAAAAATGATGAAATCCAGGAATTCCCCAGCAGTCCAGTGGTTAAGACTCAGTGCTTTCACTGCTGGGGCCCAGGTTCAATCCGTGGTCGGGGAACTAAGATCCCACAGCCTGCGTGCACAGTGTGGCCAAAAAAAAAAAAAAAAAAAAAGATAAAATCCAAAGTTGGCAGGGTTATGCAAAGATAGGCATGTCCATATATTGCTAGTGACACTGTATGTTAGTTCAGTCATTTGTATGGTGATAACCACTAGTTCTACTCCAAGGATATGACTTGAAAACTAAAAACTATTTGTAGGAATTTTTTTAGCTATGATGTAAGATAGTCCAAAAAAAAAAAAAAAAGCTCAAAAGCCAACAGTTGGGAGCTAGTGAATCAAATTATTTTATTAATATAATGACGGACCATTATATTACAACTAAAGATCATCAGTGTGTGTACTGTGTAGATTCAAGGAAGAGTAGATATAAAATAAGTGGAAAAAAACCTTAAAATAATGAGAATATTGATTAATTAAAAATAGTTTATATGAGGAAAAAGAAGAAAGTTTATCAAGGTTATACAAATAGTTGATATTTCAATGCAATTTTGGTTGAATGTACACTTGGAAAAAACAATATATACATATATATATCTGCCAGCAAACATGCAGACTTTTCTTATGTAGTACACTTTTTTTTTTGACTGTGCCACGTGGCATGTGGGATCTCAGTTTCTTGACCAGGGATCGAACCCGCACCCCCTACGCTGGAAGTGCGGAGTCTTAACCACTGGACTGCCAGGGAAGTCCCTTAGTACACTCTTTTGAGTCTAAATATCTTATGGAGATTTTTACTTTGTGTTGATGGGCCACACATATTGTATAAACTCTGTTCATTGTCCTCAAGAACCTGATGGAAGAGCTGGTCTTGAACTCTTAAATATTACATCCATCATTTGGACAGTTAACAGGGTCTAATAAAATCTCCCACAGGGCAGGAAATGGCAATTATAGCACTAGACGGTAGAAACCAGGTTTCATCACAGAGAGCCCAGGGCAAGGTGGCCATGGAGGCTTGCACTCAGTGGGGACAGCTAGAGAGAAGAGGAGGAGGCCTTGGTTGCCAGAAAGAGCCCTAGAAGGCACTCCAGGGAGTGACCGCACCCACCCTCTACAGTGCTTCAATTCCTGCTTAGCAGCTCTGAGAGGGGGCTTCTGCTTGGATCTTTCCAGGGATAAGGAACTATCTCCTAGAGCGATCCATTTGGACAACTCCCTTTTTTAAAAAAATAAATTTATTTATTTATTTTTGGCTGCATTGGGTCTTTGTTGCTGCGCACGGGCTTTTCTCTAGTTGCTGTGAGCAGGGGCTACTCTTCGTTGCGGTACGCGGGCTTCTCATTGTGGTGGCTTCTCTTGTTGCAGAGCATGGGCTCTAGGCGCACGGGCTTCAGTAGTTGTGGCATGCGGGCTCAGTAGTTGTGGCTTGTGGGCTCTAGAGCGCAGGCTCAGTAGTTGTGGTGCACGGGCTTCGTTGCTCCGCGGCATGTGGGATCTTCCTGGACCAGGGCTCGAACCCACGTCTCCTGCACTGGCAGGTGGATTCTTAACCACTGTGATACCAGGGAAGCCCTGGACAACTCCTTTTGATAGTTGTCTTCCTTATGTCTAGCCAACGACCTGCCTCCCTTTACTTTCCACCTACTGATCCGTTTCTGAGTAATCTTTGAGGCTCCACAGAACAAATCTGATCCCTAGGACAGATTTTAAAGACAGTTTTTTTACCTCCCGAGTTGCCAGTTCTCCAGGTTGAAACTTCTCAGGGCTTCCAACCGGTCTTCATTTAGCTGGTTTTCTTCCCCCTCATGACCTTGGTGCTGACCCCTGGCTATACCGCAGTTTATCATTATCCCCTTTATAGTGTGCTGCCTGGAACAGAATACAAGGTATGGCAGAAAAGAACAGTCTGTCATCTCCCTGGGGTTATCTCTTGTTGTAGTGCAACCAAGAATTGCATTAGTTGAATTGGTGTCTATTATGATATCATTGATTTCTGCTGAGCTTATCAACAACTAAAACCCATAAGTAGCATTTTTTTTTCCTTTTTCAACATGCACACAGTTGCCAAGCCACATCTTCCACATCCTGCAGTTGTTCATTGGACTTTTGATCTATAGATTTCAGCTTCTTTCTGAGCAGTTTTCTTAGTGATAATCTGCTGTGGGTCACAACATAAAGAGCCCTCTTTACAGTGTTTGGAATAAATTGAGCGTCTGTACCAAGTAAGCAAGAGTGGTTTTTGGTTGATGAGGAGGGATTGGGGAACTTGTCAGTGCCTGTTTTCTGTCCCTCTCCCTCAGTAATATGCAGGGTTCACCTGGAAGGCTGTGTTCCTCAGACGCTTTCGGTATATTGGAAGAGACTAGAAATTAGCTGCTGTTTGCATAAAGAATTGCATTAATTGATTCCTGGAATATTAGAGCAATAGTTTAGTACACCATACATCCCACCCCCGCCTTTTTGAGCATGTGGAGCTAAGACCCGAGACAAATAAGGAGAATTGCTCCAGGCTACTGAGCAAACTGGTGTTAGAGGCAGCTTTAGCACCCAGGCCTTCTGACAGTCATAGAAATTAATTTAATTGCTTTTGCCTGAATAGCAGCTTTCAACTGTTCATATTGAGATACTAAATAGATTTTTTGTTTCCTGGCCCTCTTATGAATTTCATTGCCCCAGAGCTTAGATGACTTCCTTGAATTCCCCCACCATGTGAGTAAATGATGCAGACTTAGATATCTAGCAGAGTTGGCTCTGGTGGTGAAGTGAGGCAGGGACTTCCTGAGTCTCTGGGACTTCCAAGCCCTTCACTGGCTTTCTGTCAAGCACTTTCCTCGCGAGATTACGTGGGGTCCTTCCTCCATTATAGTTGGTGGGAGAAAATGAGATCACCCTTGGATCACTCAGGTGCTAGGTGGGGTCAGTTTCCAAAGAGTCCCTTGGGACTGGACCTCTGGGAGCACTTGACACAGAGCTGTCTATTCTCTGGCAGCTAGTGATGGATGTTGGGCGGGACGGCGTGTTGTGATGGCCATCAGAGGTCCTGTCTCTTCACCAGGCATCTGAGGTAGCACATCAGACTCAGGATGGGCATCCAGCCACGTGCTGGGGGAGAGCCCCTTATAGGCAGCTGGTTGTGCCAGTCTGCCAAGTGTCAGAAGGATTTTTATTTGTAATTTTTAATGTTCATGGACCTTTTTCTTCCTTACTTGATTGCGGATTCTTGGAGGAAGTTGACTCTCTTTCATTATGATACTCCATCACTGCAACTGGCAGTGTATTCATTAGGTGTTTCCAGATTTAGGCAGGGCGTCAGGATGTATGTTTACGGCTTGGTGCTACCTGGGTGTAGCAGAGCAGGTCCCTTCATCTTTTGGGGGAACGATTCTTCATATGTGAAATGAGTAGTTTGGAGTGACCTCCGAAGGCTCTTTTAGCAACCATCTCTAGGATTCTGGGAGCCTACACAGCTCTCAAAATGTATCCTCATAGTGTATCTTAGCGAAGTCCTTGTATTTCTCTTTTCTGGTGTATAATTATTAAAAAACTCCACTCATGGGACACCACCCTCACCATCCTTCCTCAGCACACAATAGGAAGGGTTTCTTCTTTCACCAGCTTTTGAAAAATTGGCAAAAGGGAGAAGGGTTGCGACGGGGAGATGTTGCCACAAGGGCCAGTGGTGAGCCCCTCTCATGCTCCTGGTCTTCCTCTGCGCTGCTTTCAGCTGCCATTTCAAAGTATGCAGGCTGGTTGCAAGAAAGGAGTCCTAGGATGAGGGAATGAGCATCACTGATGATGTCCAAAGAGTATAGGACATACCAGAAGTCATGGCAGAGAGAAAGAGAAGGTCATCTGTGGCTCTGGGACCTGGTGGCGAGTTTGAGCAGAATTAGATGATCTAGAAGGGATTTCTGGAATGCAGAAGGCTCTTTCTGGACCAAATGCAGAGGAAAAATAGAATACAGCTAGGAATATTTAGGTTCCCATCCTCTGAGAGCTTGCTCTTGGGGAAGATGGATGTAGATACAATATCAGTATTGTTCAGGGTCCAAGAAATTAGCTCAAAGGAAGGGGTCGTTAATCCCAGGCTAAGGAACGGGAAAGGCTGCCTAGAAGTGCCTGTCTGCATCTTCCCCCATCCCTCCCAAGCCGTGCCTCACCTTTGCTCTGTCCAGGTGTGCTGGCAAATTTAGAAACTTGTGAGTGTGGCATCGACTAGATAGGTTGCGAGGGAGAAGCCAAGAGAGCTCAGCCCGCCCATGTGTACTTTGTACCTTTTTCATTTCTCTTGGTATCAGGCAACCTCATTGTACTTAATCCATAGTGCAGCTGTCACTGAACTACTGTGGCAATGGCTGCTTCTGCCCCAGAGCCGACCCCAGGCTTGGAGCTAAAGACCCCAGCCACTGGTGGTCTTAGCACTGCCCCTGTCCCCCCAGTTACCATGTCCACGCAGAGACTTCGGAACGAGGACTACCGTGACTACAGCTCCACCGACGTGAGCCCGGAGGAGAGTCCGTCCGAAGGCCTGAACAACTTCTCTTCCTCGGGATCCTACCAGCGGTTCGGGGAAAGCAACGGCACAACGTAAGTAGCTGTTCTGTCTACCCTCCTGGGTGGGATTCGTATTCCTAAATTCTGTATTAGTAACGTAATCTCCATTAGAGTTATTTTTGCTCCCCTATTTTATCAATTCCCTACTTTACAGATGAAAGTAAGAGGTAAAGAGATTGAGTGAATAATGGTGCTGAGATCTGCGCTCCTTGTCTGCCACTCTCTAGTCTATTTCTTATTCTTTGTTCATTTCACCTGTGTGGTCCCAGAAGGCTGGTGCCGAGTAAGAGCCTGAACATCAGAAAAACTTCTAGAGAGAACATTCTCTTAATTTAGAACCATGAGTCGTCTGTGCTAGAACCTTAAATGCCTCCAAGTCCAGTTGGAAGCCTCCTTTGCAAAGTCTCCCCCAGACTTCTGTCCCCATCACCAATCAACTGGGACATTTGGCGGAAGAAGTAGGAAGAGGGAGGAATAACTTCTCCTGCCCTTAAAAGATTCAAGGGGCTGTTAAAGATGATCTGCTTTGCATGCCCTTAGGAGGGCTTAAGTCTTCCCCTGGAAACTGAATTCCAAGTCTCATCTGGGTGAGTTTGGCCCTCTATGGGCCTCAGTTTTTCCAAATGTAAGATAAAATTGGACCCCCACCGTGAAGCTATACTGACTCACCCTTCAAATGAAAAGATTCAGAGGAGGGTTTTCTACTCCATTGAGTTGTCTGGCTCAGTTCTGAAAGTCAGCAGAGCCCCGACATTTTCTCTGGACCCCAGCATTCCATCTTTTGCAGCCCTTCTGTTTATTCCTCAGGCTCTGTCATCACCCGCTCTATGTTCCCTTGTGGGTTGGGTGTGACTTACTGAGGGATCCATTATGTCCTTGACTCACACTATCCCACTGTGACTGCCCAAGGAGACCATGGAAGCTTCTCTTGGAGTTCATTACTGGTGAAGCTCTGCCTGGCTGCAATCTCTCCCAGTGCAGGGCATTTTCCCTAGTGAACTCAGAACTAGAGGAGATGGTCGGCCCACATTATAAGCCCCTCTCCACCTCTAGCTGGTTTTCTGCTCATAAAGATTCAGTCTCCATAACTTCTTTCTCCTGTGGCATGCTATTGTAGATTCCCCCATTTGCTTGCAGTGTTAGCTGATGGAAAAGATTGCTTAGACCACAACTGGCAGCAGTGAGGCCTGTCTTTCCTCTTTTTTCCCTAACCTTACCTACCTAATTGGCTTCCCCCAGGTGGAAGGAGTGTCAGATGCAGCCAATGACATTTGATAGCTTCCCTTCAGAAGTCACTCTTGTTACTGTGAAGTACTTCTTCCAAGCTTCTCTCTCTCTAGTTTCCTTTCCAGTTTTTGCTCCTTGTTCTTAGGCATCAGCTTGTCTATGCAGTGCTTGCCGTATGGGGTCTAGATTTTCATTTTTATTTTTTTCTTTTCTTTTTTTTGTCATTATGTTTTCTGGCCGTGAGGCTTGCGGGATCTTAGTTCCCCAGCTAGGGATTGAATCCGGGCTCTGGCAGTGAAAGCGCGGAGTCCTAACCACTGGACCGCCAGGGAATTCCCTAGATTTTCATTTTTAAAGGGACTTCTCTGAAGTTCAAAACCAACCAGCTAGTAACATCAGGGTGGTAGCTCATAGGTTTTTTTTTGTTTGTTTGGTTATTTATTTATTTATTTATTTATTTTTATGGCTGTGTTGGGTCTTTGTTTCTGTGCGAGGGCTTTCTCCAGTTGCGGCAAGTGGGGGCCACTCTTCATCGCGGTGTGCGGGCCCCTCACTATCGCAGCCTCTCTTGTTGCGGAGCACAGGCTCCAGACGCGCAGGCTCAGTAGTTGTGGCTCACGGGCCTAGTTGCTCCGCGGCATGTGGGATCTTCCCAGACCAGGGCTTGAACCCGTGTCCCCTGCATTGGCAGGCAGATTCTCAACCACTGTGCCACCATGGAAGCCCAGCTCATAGGTTTTGTATGTATTGAAGATAATGCGTGGTTGTCAGCTATTCTGAATATCTCTCTTTTTTGTTCACATTGGATTATAACTACTGGTCAACTGCAAATTATCTCCCCTTGTTTGCTGGAAATTGACCAATTGGAAGGTACTTCCCTTGTCCTTGCTTTGGGACATTTTCCAGGGTGTACTTTTTCTGAGGGCCCATCCTGCCCTGACATTGTAATACAAGGTAGGTGACCAGGAAAGCCCATCTGTAAGTGATGGCAGGTATCACAATCCCATCATAAGTGGTGCAGGGAAAAGTACTCCCTTGGGACTTGGAGGGTTGGTTGAGTACTTTCCTGGGGCCTGGATCCACACAAGCCTGGCATGTTATGTGTAGAAACATGCCAGGTATGATTAAGTATAAGCTGATTTGGGACCTAGTTAGCTCAATAGGTGAGAAGTGTTAGGGACAAGTTTTTGAGCTGGGTTCCTGTTTACTGGGACTTGCCCCACCACGTTATCTAGTTTGCCCAGGAACAAAGTATATGGAAAAAGTGCATGGAACAAAGTACAAGAAGCAAAGTATATGTACTTTGTTACATGTACAAAGAGCATGTACAAACCAGGCTCTTCTAAGTGTTTAGGGCTCAGTAAAAATCCCTAATCAGGAGTGCAAGTAGGAACCCCAGATGCTTCCATGATGATGTGTTTGGTGAGGGTATTTCCTGACACTTGAATGTTATCAAGCTGTCGACTACTTTGATGACAGCCTCATTTTTTACTCTTCTGGGCAAAGTTTTCTTGTTGCCCTATTGAGCTACATTATACTGCTCTTGATCAGGCTTTGTTACTTTTTCTCCAGGCTGGCAGGCTGAGAAACCAGATGACTGAAACTGGTCTTCTGTAGGTTATCTGGAGCAGCCACTTGCAAAGTATGGTCTTCAGACCCTTTAGGGCTCCCAAGACCATTTTAAGAAGCCCACGAAGTCAAAACTGTTTTCATAATAATACTAAGATGTGATTTGTTTTTTCACTGTGTTGACATTTGCACTCATAGTTCAGAAGAAATGATGGGTAAAATTGCTGGCACCTTAGTGTAAATCAAGACGGTGGCACCAAATTATGCTTGTCATCGTATTTTTCACTGTCACACATATACATATACATATACAAAAAATAAGCCAGTTTCACTTAAGCGCGTCCTTGATGAAGCAGTCAAATTACTAATTTTGTTAAATCTTGACCCTTCAGTACAGGTCTTTTAATATTCTGTGTGACAAAATGGAAAGTACACATGCAATACTTCTACTGAACAACTAACAAACTATAGGTCATTCAGACCTGAGTACTTGGCAGACATTTTCTTGAAAATGAAAGTAATGAGACCGTCACCTCAAGAAAAACAATCAGTAGTATTTGTTGCCCACAGTGAAATTTGAGCTTTCGAGCAAAATCAGAAAAAAAAACCTCATATCCAGCACTGTGACCTTGGCAGCTTCCCTCTACTCAAAGACTTTTCTGATGAGATTAGGGATGATATTAATGAATGTGATTTTTTTTGATATCGTATAATGAAATGTGCCAGCATTTGGAAGATCCACATAGCTCAGGGAATCAGTATCTTCCCAGATGACCAAAGGGCGATGTTAGAAAATTGTGCGTGGGTAAAAGATCCATCCAAGGCGCAAGATCACCGGTGGGTTTTCATGTAATAGAGGATGAAAAGGTCAGATTCCACATTACAACTAACTTCTAAGAAGCTACATGTGTCGAGTTTTGGTGTAGTATCAAAGAAAAATTATCACAATTGTCAGAAGAGGCCATTAAGATACATTCTAACTACATGTCTGTGTGAGGACAGATTTTCTTCAGGTACTTCCACCAAAACAACATATCACAACAGCTTGAATGCAGAAGTAGATAGTCCAGCTGTCAAACAAGACATTAAAGAGATTTGCAAAGAAGTAAAATAGTGTCCTTCTCACATTATACTTTTTGGAAAATAGAGTTACTTTTTGTTAAAAATTGGTTATTTATATTAACATATAATAGGTTTATTGTTATTTTAAATTAATAAATGTTTTAAAATTTCTTGGTTTAATTTATAATATAATATACGTCAGCAGACATAATCCATATAAGCAAAAACTGTTTGGGATCCTCAATAATTTATAAGTGTATAAAGGGGACCTAAGACCAAACAAGTATAAGAACAGATTTGGAGCGTCAAGAGACAACAGAGATTTGTGAGGCTTATTTCTCCCTCCCACCCCCCGCAGTTAAGACTCTGCAGTCCATGGAGTTGATTTTGTGATAGGTCGTATGGTTTTGGGTAATCCCAGCTCATGGCCATTGATTAAAAAGCATGATTTTGGTCAATTGCCTGGAATCCTGCTGTTTCAGAGCTGAAATATGCTGTTCTGGTCCAGTCGCCTCACTCTACAGATGAGAGAACAGGCCCAGAGAAGGGAAGGGAATTGCCATATGGAGTTAATGGCAGAGCCAGGGCTGGAGGGACCTGATCTCCCATGAAACCTAGCTCAGAGGCGTTTTGGGGAGGCCTCTGGTAGGCAGGTGGTTTTGGTACAGTGCTTATCTTTGACCTTAAGTGGATTAAACATTTGCCAAGATAGAAATTTGCTTAGTCCATCATCCTGCACTTAATCTCCTGGTCACTGGCCACTGATAATGAACGAGTCACCCCTGGACCCTTACAGTCCTTTAGTTTAATCCAGGAGAGCGCTTGCCTCGTCTCATTCAGACTTGAAGCAGTTTTCTTGATCTTGCCTGAGAAGCTTGGGAGACAGTAGGAAGGTCAAGAGATTTTCTTCCTGGAGGTAGACGGAGAAAGGTTACCGAAAGTAAAATTCCTTTCCAGAGAGTGTAGATGGGTCTTATTTATTACGGTCTTCACAAGTTAACACAAGACTTGCTTTCAGTTTCTACTGAATTGCAGATTTGAAGAAATATATGGAAGCATCATTTAGGAGGTATTTAGGTTATTTGCGCAGAAGAATTTCCAGACAGTGCCAGGGGCCAAATCCTGATTAAGTCTGTGGTACCATGTTTGATCTTTTCCGTATCCTGCTGGAGTAACAGAGGATGGAAAATGCTAAAGATGAGGCCACTGACGTCAGTCCTTTGAGGAGCTCCCATTCTGTATGGAATGCCCATCCTCACCCAACCTGAGCGGCCACAGAGCTGACACGCTCCTTTGTGTTGGTGCTCACGCCTGTGTCTGGGCGCGTGTTCCCAGGCTCTTCTGCCCTGTTGGCACACACACAGAGCCCTGCATAGGTCCCTGCTGGGCTCAGCCCAGGTCTCTGCACGCTACAAACCCTCACCTCCCTGCCCCTCCCTGGGCACTGTTCCTGGGCTTTTCCTAGGACAGGGATCTTTCTACCTTGGGTGGTTGTTAATGTGTCTGCCTTATCTCCTTGGAGACTTTTATTAGTTTCCAGAGACTGAGGTCTGTATCTGGTTCATGCTGATTTCCACCATTGCATTAACACAATGTTTTACACATTATAGATGGTATTTGTTGAGTGAAAAAATAATGAGGACACTTGAGAAACTTTACAGTTGCAGCTTCAGGCGGACAGTCTGTACAACAGATGAGGGAAAACTGTGTCCTCAAGGCAGAAGGATAAACTAGGTGACTGTGTGAAGAGGGCTTCTCCAATCTTAGGCATTTGACTTTTTTTTTTTTAATAAAAAGTACATCACGACTGCAGACCCCCACTGTCCCTCTGATCTAATCTCCAAGAGAGGTGGACTTTTCAGATGCCTCAGGGAACAGAGTTTATAGCCCAGTGACTAAGAGAGTGGGCTCAGGGGCTAGACAGCCTGGGTTTGAATCTAGGCTGACACTCAAGGTACATGGCCTTGAGCAAGTTGCTCCCTCATGCATAAGGTGAAGTTAATACCTATCTCATAGGGTTGTTCTGGAAATTGAATGAGATAACTCATGAAGGCACTTAGCACAGTGCTAAGTGCTTGCTCAGTAAATGCTAGCTCTCATTATTGTTAACATGCCCTTGTCTGCCTTCTTCCCACTTCAGATGGTTCCAGACCCTGATCCACCTATTAAAAAGCAACATTGGCACAGGACTCCTGGGGCTGCCTCTGGCCGTGAGAAATGCAGGCATCTTGGTAAGGGTCTGCGTCGGTGCAAGGAAGTATTGTGACAAATTTTAAGAGACAGTGGTTTTTTTTTTTTTAATTGACTTCATGGAAAACATTTTAAAATGGGAAGCTTTTCTTTTTCAAATTCAGTTGAGAAAAAGCAAAGTTCAGGTGTTCATTCATCTAAAGATATTTATTGAGGATCTTCTGTGTGCCAGGCACTATACTAGACTCTTAGAATATTATCAGTGAATAAAAACAGACGATTCCTTCCCTCATGGAGCTTACTTTGAGGCGAGGAGGAGGTACTTGAAAAGTTTCTGGCAGTTTCTATCAATAATATTAACTAATGAGTTAGTAACAGAAGTCTGTCCATTTTCTACACAGTCCTTCCATGCCCTGCCGTTAGATGGCCAACTCTGAGAATCTTATCTTTGTCTTTCATGATCCTCCCCTTATAGGCTGCCTGTCCAAAGCCATTCTGGTTTCTTTTAAAGTCGGAGAAGCTCAGAGACGGGGATTGTCCTCAGCTAAGGACGGTCTTGTGGCATTGCTCTAGAGAGAACTCTCCCCCTTCCACCACCCCCTAGCCTGTCTCTTCTTCCCAGACAGTCCCAGGAGCCTTCTATTCTGCCTATTGGCAACAGTCTTGGAATAGCCTTATCTTGTGTCATTCTCCTCCGGGAGATTAATTCTCTAGAAGGCCTGCTGAGGTTCAGATGGTGCCCGTCCTACTCAGCTCATCTCTGTGAGCACATTTGTCTCTCAAAAGCTCTGCTGGAAGTTCTGTCATTGGAAGGTTCCCTAGTAAAGTTTTGATCATTTGCAAATCCAGTTCTAATTCTGTCTGCTTGTCTCTCCCCCTCTTACCCACAACGCCTGTCCGCAGATGGGTCCCCTCAGCCTGCTGGTGATAGGCCTCGTGGCTGTGCACTGCATGGGTATCCTGGTGAAGTGCGCTCACCACTTCTGCCACAGGTGAGAGCCCTCCGGGCCACCTCTCGAGTGACAGATTGTCCTTTGGGGTTCCGTTGCCAGCACTGAAAGTGAGCACTTAACAGAGATCACTCTGGACTCTTTGTGCTGCCTGAAGGTGGCTGCTAGTCATCACAGCACTGCCTTTCCCTGGCGATTTCTGTGTTCTTTCTTAGCTTGTTGTCATCTGTCGCACTTACTTATATCCAGTGGACAGAGACCACATTCTGGTTTTACGTGCTTTGTAATATTTACCCCATTGAAAAGGTTTACCAGATGGTTGTTAATTATAAGGAAGGTAACCATCCCATTGACGTAAGACTTCTGCTCCTTGAAAGCATCAGACCCAGGACTCAGTGGTATGTCTCGGGTGGCTGATGGGGAACGGGCCCAGGTCTCCGTGAGCTATGTTTGTTCTGTCATTGTCGTTGTCTGACCCCTGCACTCTGCCCTTCCTCTCCCTCCCCTCCTCCCAGACTGAACAAGCCCTTTGTGGACTATGGGGATACGGTGATGTACGGCCTGGAAGCCAGCCCCATCTCCTGGCTCCGGAACAACGCCCGCTGGGGAAGGTAATGGGTTTCCTTTTTCTTTGCTGCTGTGGCCGCCCGGTGTGGAGGCCTTCAGATAGGGAGGTGAGGTGTGGGAGACCGTGCAGCTAGTGGGAAGAGCATTGCTTGGGTCTGTGGACTTGAGTTCTAGCTCAGCTCTGCCAGTGGGCATTTGTGTGACCCTGGGCTGTGTGACCCCTCCCTTCCCTGGGCCTCAGTTTCCTCATTGGTAAAACTTGGGGCCTGGCCTGAAAGATATTTAAGGGCTCTCCCAGCTTTGACAGCCTGTGACCAGTGATTATATTTCATCCCCTTGTTTGGTCAACAGATATATTTAAGCACACTCTTATAAGTGGTACAAAACAATTTTAGGTATAGGGAGGGGGATTTCCCTGAGGGATATTATGTAGTCCTGGCCCTCCAATAGACAGAGAAAGATGCATGGGAATCTTGAGAACAAGAGATCAGGAAGAAATAGGATATACCAGTAGAGAGAGTCATGAGCTAGAAATACACCCCAGGAGCCCTGAGAGGGAGGAGCTCTAAAGACGCTCTTGTCCGCCGTGCCAGATGAGAAGCGCACATGATAGGAGCTTTCAGGGCAGGGCACTGGGCAGGAGAAGGAAGGCTTCAAGAAGGAGGTGAGGTGAGCCAGAAAAAATGGGTTTGTTAGGGAAAGAGACGTTTCAGGAGCTGGGTTGGGAGGTGTTTGGAAGTTTCTACTTATGGTAACTTTTCAGATGCCTGGAGAGAAATATTCTACTGTTTGTTTCCTATTTGAGGAAACGGTGCATATAGATATAGAAAATTGATAACATCGAGGGCTGAATCATTTTTTTAAAAAAAATTGAATCACATTAAAGTTATGTTCTCCAGAAAAACTCCTTGTTGTGGTCATAGGGAGACTTTTACCTTCACACATAGTCAGCTTCTTCCTGTGATGCAGGATTATGTAATTCTTTCAGCAAAGTCGTTTTCTGTGCCTGGGAGAAGCCAGATTGCCAAGTGACCACTGTTGGTTGGTTGGCTGTTAGTTGATTCTTTCTTCTCTCTTCTTCTCTCCTCTTCCTTTCTTCATCTCTGTTTTTTCCTCTCTCCTCCTCCTCTCTTTCCCTCTAGCCCCATATCTTCCCCCTCCTTCCTTACTCCCTCCCTCCCTTCCTTCCTTTAATAAAATTAATGTGTGCTTGTGGTTAAAAAAAATTTTTTTTTGGGAACAAGATAGGAGAACATAAAGTGAAGAGTAAAAGTATATCCTGGTTACAGTTGCATGGGTTTTCTTTTGGAATTTTCTGAATATATACAAACATACACACATTCTTAACATTTTTTACACTAATTACCATACTATGCATACTGACTGGAAACTTGTTTTGTTTTTTTCCCTTAAAGGTCTTAGACATTTCTCTATCAGCACACGTAGATTTAAGATATCCTTTTTACCTGCTGTATTCTGTTTTATCTCATAATGACCTATAATTTAATCATTTTCCTTTTGATGACCCCTTAGGTTGTTACCAGCTGTTGTTGTAACAGTGCTTCAACCAGCAGCCTGTTTCGGTACATCTATTTCTGTGTCCTTATGTGAGAGTCAGTTGGTTCTTAGATCCAAGTTATAGAAAGAGATCCGTGAAGGGGTCCACTTCTTGGGCTTTTATGCTGAGGGTTCCCTGTAGCTTTAGGACAAACAGTGTGAGAGGGGATAGGTGGGCCATGGGAAGGAGGGTAGCCAAGGGGCTGGGTAGTGGTCCTGGTGTATGTGCTCCGCCCCGGCCAGTACAGTCGCAGGACTATCTCGAGTCTGCCTGACCACGTGCAGCATTCCTGACACGAAGCCAGGAAGGGGACCTGGGGAACCACACACATAGCACCTCCTTCACCTTCCTCCAAGGCTCTAGACCAGTGGCACATGGCACATTTTCTCCTCTTTCTTGGGCACACTCATCCTTGTCACCTGATGGGAAGGGTCTGTGATGACTTGGGAATAAGCGCTGTTCAAACACCTGTCTCTCTGGCAGTCTTGCTTGCTATCATTACGATCTTTGTCTTCCTTCCTTCCCCACCTGCAGGCACATTGTGGACTTCTTCCTAATCGTCACGCAGCTGGGATTCTGCTGTGTCTATTTTGTCTTTCTGGCTGACAACTTCAAACAGGTAGGCCCTGGTAAAAAGAGAGACTGGCAAGAGATGGGTGGACTTTCTGTTTAGGATCTCTTCCAAGCCAGTTTTGTTCAACACAAGAATTGAGATCTTGACACTTTACGTAGAACAGTGTCAGTGTCGTTTGATTTTATCTAAAGACCCAGGGCGTGGGACTTCCCCTGTGGTCCAGTGGTTAAGACTGAGCACTTCCACTGCAGGGGGCACAGGTTCGATCCCTGCTCAGGGAACTAAGATCCTGCATGCTGCGCGGCGTGGCAAAAAAAATAAAAAATAAATAAATAAATGAAAATTAAAAGAAAAAAAAAAACTTTATAGAGACCCAGGGTGTCGAGAAACCTCAAGATATCTTGCTGTCCTGTCTTTAGGTAAGATGTGATCAAACCCAGCTCAGACATTCAGGTGGCTAACAATTATGAAGATCTCCAAAGACAGTTCACCGACCACTAACTTTCTATGTGGCCTTCTTCACACACTGAGCCTTTAGCCAAGAACCCCTTCCGGTGGGAGGGCCACTGGCCTTTGTCATTTGAGAGGGTTTCTCTGCTGCTTTTCTTCCCCTCATTCTAGGTGATAGAAGCAGCCAATGGGACCACCACCAACTGCCACAACAACGAGACGGTGATCCTGACGCCCACCATGGACTCGAGACTCTACATGCTCGCCTTCCTGCCCTTCCTGGTGCTTCTGGTGTTCGTCAGAAACCTCCGAGCCCTGTCCATCTTCTCCCTGTTGGCCAACATCACCATGGTGGTCAGCCTAGTTATGATCTACCAGTTCATTGTTCAGGTATGACCCCAGGCTCCCCGCTCCACCTCTTAAATAATCAGAGAAACAAAGAAAGTGAGTAAGTAGAACATAAATAGGGGTTTGTTACTTATGAGCAGTGTACTTAGGTTAGGGCTTCTCAGAGTGGGCACTGTTGACGTTTGGGCCGGATAACCCTTTTGCTGTGGGGCCCTTCTGTGCATCGTGGGATGTTTAGCAGCATCCTGGTCTCTACCCACTAGGTGCCAGTAACAACCGCTCCCCAAGTTACAACAACCTAAAGTGTCTCCAGACGTTGCCAAATGTCCCCAGGGGGGCAAAATCACCCCCACTGAGATCACTGGTTTAGACTTTTTCCCAGTTAGAGAATTAAGACATGATCATTGTATAGATTGGAAAAGAGAGAAAAATATTAAGATGATTCTTATATTAACTCATAACATTTATATTCTTATATTAAATAATATAAGAATCATCTTATTATACAATATATTGTAATAAGGAATATTATATTATTATTTTACCACTCCAGTTTTATATTTATTCAAACAGTAAATAATTCCTTACCACTCCAGTTTTATATTTATTTGTCAGAATGGTAAATCCGGTGATTATTCCACCTCACATAGCCCATGTGGGCAGGTCTGTGGGGAGGTACAGGAGAAGACATCTGTATATAGATGGGTAGAAGATCAGGCTGAGGAAAATGGGCCCTTAAACACTGGTTGATTATAGACATTTGCCAAGACTTGAGAAAAGGAAAAATTGAAAGCATGTGAATAAAAGAATAACTTTTAAAAAAGGTATGTAAATTTAATTCCCCAAATAACTCATCAATACATACTTATTAAAATACAGACAACACAAGTACCTTTTGAACACTCCGTCTCCACCCTGAGTCTCCTCCACTCTGGGACCCTCTGTGTGTTTCTAGGTTCTGCGAATGCGTTTACACACTGTATTCCTATGTAGAGAAATATATAAAGCAAAAATTGGTGGGGG